>NC_045779.1:33263021-33934896 GCF_008692025.1 Phocoena sinus
AAACGGGCACCTGCGCCCGCCGCCCGGGGATACACCAGAAATACATCTACACGTGGAACAACTCCTACATAACACCTACTGAACGCTGGCAGAAGACCTCAGACCTCCCAAAAGGGAAGAAAGTCCCCACGTACCTGGACGTGTGGATGAAAGGCTCTTGGTGCTGCAGCCAGGAGTCAGTGCTGTGCCTCTGAGGTGGGAGAGTCAACTTCAGGACACTGGTCTACGAGAGACCTCCCAGCTCCACATAATATCACGTGGCGAAAATCTCCCAGAGATCTCCATCTCAACCACAGCATGCAGAATCACTCAACGACCAGCAAGCTACAGTGCTGGACACCCTATGGCAAACAACTAGCAAGACAGGAACACAACTCCACCCATTAGCAGAGAGGCTGCCGAAAATCATAATAAGTCCACAGACACCCCAAAACACACCAACAGACGTGGACCTGCCTACCAGAAAGACAAGATCCAGCCTCATCCACCAGAACACAGGCACTACTGCCCTCCACCTAGAAGCCTACATAACCCCCTGAAACAACTTTAGCCACTGGGGACAGACACCAAAAACAAAGGGAACTACGAACGTGCAGCCTGCAAAAAGGAGACCCAAAACACAGTAAGAGAAGCAAAATGAGAAGACAGAAAAACACACATCAGATGAAGCAGCAAGATAAAAACACACCAGACCTAACAAATGAAGAGGAAATAGGCAGTCTACCTGAAAAAGAATTCAGAATAATGACAGTAGAGGGGATCCAATATCTTGGAAATAGAATAAACAAAAGGCAAGAAACATTTAACTAGGACCTAAAAGAACTAAAGATGAAACAAACAACGATGAACAATACAAGAAATGAAATTAAAAATACTCTAGATGGGATTAATAGCAGAATAACAGGCAGAAGAATGGATAAGTGACCTGGAAGATAAAATAGTGGAAATAACTACTGCAGAACAGAATAAAGGAAAAAGAACGAAAAGAACTGAGGACTGTCTAAGAGACATCTGGGACAACATTAGACACACCAACATTCAAATTATAGGGGTTCCAGAAGAAGAAGAGAAAATCAAAGGGACTGAGAAAATATTTGAAGAGATTATAGTTGAAAACTTCCCTAATATGGGAAAGGAAATAGTTAATCAACTCCAGGAAGCACAGAGTCTCATACAGGATAAATCCAAGGAGAAATATGCCAAGACACATATTAATGAAACTGTCAAAAATTAAATTCAAAGAAAACATGTTAAAAGCAGCAAGGGAAAAACAACAAATAACACACAAGGGAATCCCCGTAAGGTTAAAAGCTGATCTTTCAGCAGAAACTCTGCAAGCCAGAAGGGACTGGCAGGACATATTTAAAGTGCTGAAGGAGAAGAACCTATAACCAAGATTACTCTACCCAGCAATGATCTCATTCAGATTTGATGGAGCAATTAAAAGCTTTAGAGACAAGCAAAAGCTGAGAGAGTTCAGCACCACAAAACCAGCTTTACAACAAAGGCTAAAGGAACTTCTCTAGGCAAGAAACCCAACAGAAGGAAAAGACCTACAATAACGAACCCAAAACAATTAAGAAAATGGGAATAGGAACACACATATAGAAAATTACCTTAAATGTAAATAGACTAAATGCTCCCACCAAAAGACACAGATTGGCTGAATGGATACAAAAACAAGACCCATAGAGATGCTGTCTACAAGAGACCCGCTTCAGACCTAGAGACACATACAGACTAAAAGTAAGGGGATGGAAAAAGATATTCCATGCAAATGGAAACCAAAAGAAAGCTGGAGTAGCAATTCTCATATCAGTCAAAATAGACTTTAAAATAAAGACTATTAGAAGAGACAAAGGACACTACATAATGATCAAGGGATCGATCCAAGAAGAAGATATAACAATTGTAAATATTTATGCACCCAACATAGGAGCACCTCAATACATAAGGCAAATACCAATAGCCATAAAAGGAGAAATCAACAGTAACACATTCATAGTAGGGGACTTTAACACCCCACTTTCACCCATGGACAGATCATCCAAAATGAAAATAAATAAGGAAACCCAAGCTTTAAATGATACACTAAACAAGATGGACTTAATTGATATTTATAGGACATTCAATCCAAAAACAACAGAATACACATTTTTCTCAAGTGCTCGTGGAACATTCTCCAGGATAGATCATATCTTGGGTCACAAATCAAGCCTTGGTAAATTTAAGGAAATTGAAATTGTATCAAGTACCTTTTCCGACCAAAACGCTATGAGACTAGACATCAATTACAGGAAAAGATCTGTAAAAAATAGAATCACATGGAGGCTAAACAATACACTACTTAATAACGAAGTGATCACTGAAGAAGTCAAAGAGGAAATCAAAAAATACCTAGAAACAAATGACAATGGAGACACGACGACCCAAAACTTATGGGATGCAGCAAAAGCGCTTCTAAGAGGGAAGTTTATAGCAATACAATCCTACCTTAAGAAACAGGAAACATCTCGAATAAACAACCTCAACTTGCATCTAAAGCAATTAGAGAGAGAAGAAGAAAAAAAGCCCAAAGTTAGCAGAAGGACAGAAATCATAAAGATCAGGTCAGAAATAAATGAAAAAGAAATGAAGGAAACGATCGCAAAGATCAATAAATCTAAAAGCTGGTTCTTTGAGAAGATAAACAAAATTGCTAAACCATTAGCCAGATTCATCAAGAATAAAAGGGAGAAGAGTCAAATCAATAGAATCAGAAATGAAAAAGGAGAAGTAACAACTGACACTGCAGAAATACAAAAGATCATGAGAGATTACTACAAGCAACTCTATGCCAATAAAATGGACAACATGGAAGAAGTGGACAAATTCTTAGAAATGCACAAGGTGCCAAGACTGAATCAGGAAAAAACAGAAAATATGAACAGAACAATCACCAGCACTGAAATTGAAACTGTGATTAAAAATCTTCCAACAATCAAAAACCCAGGACCAGATGGCTTCACAGGCGAATTCTACCAAATGTTTAGAGAAGAGCTAACACCTATCCTTCTCAAACCCTTCCAAAATATAGCAGAGGGAGGAACACTCCCAAACTCATTCTACGAGGCCACCATCACCCTGATACCAAAACCAGACAAGGATGTCACAAAGAAAGGAAACTACAGGCCAATATAACTGATGAACATAGATGCAAAAATCCTGAACCAAATACTGGCAAACAGAATCCAACAGCACATTCAAAGGATCATACACCATTGTCAAGTGGGGTTTATTCCAGGAATGCAAGGATTCTTCAACATACGCAAATCAATCAATGTGATACACCATATTAACAGATTGAAGGAGAAAAACCATATGGTCATCTCAATAGATGCAGAGAAAGCTTTCGACAAAAGTCAACACCCATTTATGATAAAAACCCTGCAGAAAATAGGCATAGAGGGAACTTTCCTCAACATAATAAAGGCCATATATGACAAACCCACAGCCAACACCATCCTCAATGGTGAAAAACTGAAAGAATTTCCACTAAGATCAGGAAAAAGACAAAGTTGCCCACTCCCACCACTCTTATTCAACATAATTTTGGAAGTTTTAGCCACAGCAATCAGAGAAGAAAAGGAAATAAAGGGAATCCAAATCGGAAAAGAAGAAGTAAAGCTGTCACTGTTTGCAGATGACATGATACTATACATGGAGAATCCTAAAGATGCTACCAGAAAACTACTAGAACTAATCAATGAATTTGGTAAAGTGGCAGGAAACAAAATTAATGCACAGAAATCTCTTGCATTCTTATACACTAATGATGAAAAATCTGAAAGTGAAATCAAGAAAACACTCCCATTTACCATTGCAACAAAAAGAATAAAATATCTACGAATAAACCTACTTAAGGAGACAAAAGACCTATATGAAGAAAATTATAAGACACTTATGTAAGAAATTACAGATGATACAAATAGATGGAGAGACATACCATGTTCTTGGATTGGAAGAATCAACATTGTGAAAATGACTCTACTACCCAAAGCAATCTACAGATTCAATGCAATCCCTATCAAACTATCACTGGCATTTTTCACAGAACAAGAAGTAAAAATTTCACAATTTGTATGGAAACACAAAAGACCCCAAAGAGCCAAAGCTATCTTGAGAACGAAACACGGAGCTGGAGGAATCAGGCTACCTGAGTTCAGACTCTACTACAAAGCTACAGTAATCAAGACAGTATGGTACTGGCACAAAAACAGAAAGATAGATCAATGCAACAGGATACAAAGCCCAGAGATAAACCCACACACATATGGTCACCTTATCTTTGATAAAGGAGGCAGGAATATACAGTGGAGAAAGGACAGCCTCTTCAATAAGTGGTGCTGGGAAAACTGGACAGGTACATGTCAAAGTATGAGATTAGATCACTCCCTAACAGCATACACAAAAATAAGCTCAAAATGGATTAAAGACCTAAATGTAAGGCCAGACACTATCAAACTCTTAGAGGAAAACATAGGCAGGACACTCTATGACATAAATCACAGCAAGATCCTTTTTGACCCACCTCCTAGAGAAATGGAAATAAAAACAAAAATAAACAAATGGGACCTAATGAAACTTCAAAGCTTTCGCACAGCAAAGGAAACCATAAACAAGACCAAAAGACAACCCTCGGAATGGGAGAAAATATTTGCAAATGAAACAAGTGACAAGGGATTAATGTCCAAAAGTTATAAGAAGCTCATGCAGCTCAATGACTAAAAAAAAACCAACGAAATCCAAAAATGGGCAGATGACCTAAACAGACAATTCCCCAAAGAAGATATACAGACTGCCAACAAACACATGAAACAATGCTCAACATCATTAATCATTAGGGAAATGCAAATCAAAACTACAATGAGATATCATCTCACACCACTCATAAAGGCCATCATCAAAAAATCTAGAAACAATAAATGCTGGAGAGGGTGTGGATAAAAGGGAACACTCTTTCACTGCTGGTGGGAATGTGAGTTGGTACAGCCACTATGGAGAACAGTATGGAGGTTCCTTAAAAAACGACAAATACAACTACCATATGACCCAGCAATCCCACTACTGGGCATATACCCTGGAAAAATCATAATTCAAAAAGAGTCATGTACCAAAATGTTCACTGCAGCTCTATTTACAGTAGCACGGAGATGGAAACAACCTAAGTGTCCATCATCGGATGAATGGATAAAGAAGATGTGGCACATATATACAATGGAATATTACTCAGCCATAAAAAGAAATGAAATTCAGCTATTTGTAATGAGGTGCATAGATGTAGAGTCTGTCATACAGAGTGAAGTAAGTCAGAAAGAGAAAGACAAATACCGTATGGTAACACCTATATATGGAATTTTAGAAAAAATAATGTCATGAAGAACTTGGGGATAAGACAGGAATAAAGACAGAGACCTACTAGAGAATGGACTTGAGGATTTGGGGAGGGGGAAGGGTAAGCTGTGACAAAGCAAGAGAGAGGCATGGACATATTATACACTACCAAACGTAAAATAGATAGCTAGTGGGAAGCAGCAGCATAGCACAGGGAGATCAGCTGGGTGCTTTGTGACCACCTAGAGGGGTGGGATAGGGAGGGTGGGAGGGAGGGAGACGCAAGAGGGAAGAGATATGGGAACATATGTATACGTATAACTGATTCACTTGGTTATAAAGGAGAAACTAACACACCATTGTAAAGCAATTATACTGCAATATAGATGTTAAAAAAAAAAAAAGCAATACTTCTGTGTCAGTTTGAATTTTATTCCTCTGCCAATACTTCACAGAGAGATTTCACCAAAAGTCCCTAAGCTTGCCATGGCCATTGTTGTGAAGAAAGTTTCTCTCTATTTCTAGTCACATCCACTTTTCCTTCTCCTGGGGGCTTAATGTATGTTTGGGGGCAGGAAATAACTCATTAGCTTCTTAAATTCTTAAATTTTCAGAGCCTGTGAAAGCAGTATAGCCTGGCTATATATTTCAACCAACACTCAAAGCACGTAACACCAGGTAGCATCAGAACATTTTTTAAGAAATTGATAAAATGCCTCAGCTGCCTGCTGGAGCAGAGGGAGGAAACAGAGCAGAAAAAAACAAAAGACAAATACAACCAATAACAAAAGCAGTCATCTCACAAACTTTTAGCTGAAGGCCTCCCTCCAGACTCTTGAATGATTTCCTCATTTGCCTGATTCCTCTTGGATATAAACATTTATATGGTGATCCTACGGTAAAGTTTTATGTGAGTCACCGGTTTGTTCTATATGTCAAACAACCTAGTGCCTTCCACATATTCTTCTCCTGTAACTCAGAGCAGAACAAGACAGGAAACCTGTACTCTCTCAGAGACAAGACTCTGCCAACATAGGCCAACGTCCTGAGAAGATGAGGGTTCCCATCTTTTTAATTTGCTGGTAAATTATTGTAAAGGCAGACTTATTTTGTTCTTTGTTTGTTTTGACGGGACACCTAAGTCAGCTTGAAATTACCTTTGATTTCAAACTCAAGACTAAACTTTATCAGACAGAACAGGAATCTGCCCAGTTCTGCCACTTGCTAACCAGGTAACATTGGGAAAGTAACAGTAACTGAGTGTTTGCTACTAAAGCACCGTTCAAACTGCTTTACTTAGATTCATCCATTTAATCCTCAAAAAGACCCTTTGAGGTGAGACCCAAGGAGACAAAGTAACTGTGTGAGAGAACAAGTAACCCACTCAAGATCACAGAGCTGGTAAGACAAAGAACTAGGATTAAACCAAGGCAACCTTTTTGCCAGAGCCTGTACTCTTAACCACTTTACTGGTTGGTTTAAAATTTTTTTAATGTAACCCATTATAAGAAATATGTTCTACAGGGCTTCCCTGGTAGCGCAGTGGTTGAGAGTCTGCCTGCCGATGCAGGGCACACGGGTTCGTGCCCTGGTCCGGGAAGATCCGACATGCCGCGGAGCCGGCTAGGCCCGAGAGCCATGGCCGCTGAGCCTGCGCGTCCGGAGCCTGTGCTCCGCAACGGGGAAGGTCACAACTGTGAGAGGCCCGTGTACCGCAAGAAAAAGAAAAAAAAAAAAAAAGAAATATGTTCTACAACACAACCCAATACATATATATTTTATCAATTAAGACTGACCTGTAACTTGAGAGTCTTTGTTATATGTATAATTGAAACCAAATTTTATGAAAATATACTTATTCATTTTATGCAGTATACTGGTATTTTTCTACTGTATTTTATTGTTTAAAATTCCTTGTCAATCCTCACCAAACTGATTTCAACTTCCACTGAGACTCATGACCTGAACTTTGAAAAACAAGGTACTACATTTCTTTTTACCACCATGGGAATTTTGTGAGGATTAAATATGATAATGTGTACAAAACCTTTAGCACAATGCCTGACACAGACTGTGCACCCAGTGCATGAGAGTGATTATTACTGATCTTGTAAATTAGCAGTAAGTAAGGGAGGCAAGGACACGTAGGGGGAAAACCTGACTGGAGTATAGGTGAATTTATGGCCTGTTGGCATCTTTCCCGGGCAGTGAGATAGGGAATTTCCCCAGTATTTTCAATTTATATTGTAATGGAAATCCACATTTAGAAAGAGACCTGGCTTGTAGCTAACTCTGATTTCCTCTTCTTCACGAAAAAGGGCAATTTACAATTTGCTATGCCTCTCTGCCGGAACCCTCAGTAAACCCAAATTTTTCATTTATGTTCCCATCCCACACTACTCTGGACACTATGAGCTTTACGAAATTGGTCTTCAGCTGGGGAGGTACACTCATTTCCTATTGATGCTTTATTAATTACCACTACCTTAGTGGCTTAAAACAACACAAACTTATTATCTTACAATTCTAGGGCTCACAAATCTGAACCAGATCTTACTGGGCTAAAAGCCTTTCTGCTGGCTCTGGGAGACAATCCCTTTATGTTTTCCAGCTTCTTTTGAGATGCCAGTATTCCTTGGCTCTTCTTCCATCTTCAAAGCCTGCAACAGCAGGTTGACTCCTTCTCACATCAAATCACTCTAACTCTGACACTGATTCTTCTTCCCTGAATCTTCTGCCTTCGTCTTCCATCTATAAAGGATCTTTGTGATTACACTGGGTCTACCTGATAATCCAGAATAAGTTCCCTATTTTAATATCTTTGATTTAGTCACATCGGCAAAGTCCCTTTTGCCATGTAAGGTAACATTCAGAGGCTCTTGTGATTAGGATGTGGACATTTGGAGGGGGAAGAGGGTCAACTATTCTGCCCAACACAGGAGACAAACCTTACAAAATAGCAAATATGATTTAACAACAATAACACATAACATTTATTGAACATTTACCATACAGTAGGCGTTGTGCTGAGTGCTTTACCTGCTAACTCATTTCCTTGTTGAGAAACCAAGGCTCCAAAAGATCAGAGAGTGTCAAACGTAGGTGTGCCTGACTTCACAGGTCATGCTCTCAACCACTTGATTACATAGTTAGGTACTAGATGTGTGTACAGTTAGTGGTTTGCAACTTCTCCCCAGCAAGTACTCCTTTTTCTCTTTCCCCGCAAGAACCATATTTTGAAAAATTCTGTATGTTAATTTTTTTCATTAACCAAAGATAATTGTAACAGCTGATAGCTTTGAGCTAACCTCTTTGCCTCTTTGGATTTATATAGTTCCAGCCAAACAATGCAACTTAATATTTTATTTAACATATTTTGGCATCATTTTGGGATACTGAAACATAACCCACTTTGTAGATGCGTAGGAGTTCAGAGAAGAAGGAACTCAGTGGGGGTGGGTGGAGCAGTCAGAAGAAATAGGGTCTGACTTCAGTCCCAAAGAAGCAGAAATTTCAGAGAATAGAGAAGATCATGAATGAGAAGTGAGAACAAGTACCTGTAGGAATGAGACATAGGGAGCTTGTTAGGAGAACTGGACAAAAGAAATTAAAGAAGAATAAATAAAACATTGAGGCTTTGAAAGATAGGTAAATAAAGTTAAATTTAACCAGACAGGAAAATGCAGAAGCTGGAAAATTTCTGAGCAGGAGCCCTTGGGCTTGGGGAGATTAATCGGCTAGAACAAAGAGCATGAAAGGAGGAAGTGAGAGACTGGCAATTGTAATTCACCTTCCAGGAGGGAAATTGGTGGCTGGGAGGCATAGAAAGAGGTAGAGACTAACTTTTCACCCTACCCCTTTTGATTCTTCTAAATTTTATACAATGTACATGTATGAATTAATGTCATATATAGATACACATATGTAATATATATAATGTATAAGTAACATAGAGAAGCAGACATGTATGTACGACTATCATTACTGACCCAAAATACCATATAATAAAACTACACATCTACTTTTAGCACACTTAAGAATTAAGGATAAACCACTCCTCAGTTGTACTCTGCACCCCGCAACGCCTGGCTTGAGTAGAGCAACTTCAGCAATTTTCTCATTGGTTTAAAACATTGATCCTTTAGTCTCTGTCTACCTACCTCATCCTAAGCATCAACTCCAGGTTGGGCTGGTGCGCAAGCAATTATATATTGCTCTTACATGTTTGCCCAACTTGAACAAGAACCTACTTCAGAACTGACTCAGAAATCTCACAGGATGTTGTCATTCACCCCCAGGATCAATGATCAATAAGAGAGTTATAAGGTCTATACCTCCTGACCCAGCTCAAGGTCCTGACTCAGAAAATGCCTGCTAGCTGGCCTCATCCCCACATGAGGAGCCCCTCAACCCCTAGGCTCCACTTCATCACCAGTGTATTGGCATCAATATTTATCTTTTCAAAGGAAATTTTTTATCTCATAAATCAACAGGTATCCTGTTGTTATCAGTTGTTTTGTTTTGAAGAGCTAATTAATGAAATAACTTCATCAACGATTTTGTGGGAAGATGTTGAACCTTTGTACTTTCTGAATAATGTATGTTTTATTTGTAGTGTTAGAAAGCTCAGCAGTGAAAGCAAGTACCCCATAATGCCCAGGCACACAACCCGCTGCATTAGTGCTCTGAGCAGTAACTGAGACAAATGGAGGACTACAGAATTATTCTAATGTTTTGAGGTTTAGGGAGAGTTGCATTAGAAAACAATTCCTTCATCATACTGTGACTTCATTACATTCAAAGCCATAGTGGCTAGCTCTTATACTTTAGAAGTTATACATGAAGATGACATAAATAAATACAAGATACAGCAGGCAGAGGAGAGAGATAATAAACCAAAACTGACTGACACAGCTAGATCCTAAAAGCCAGTTTGGTTACTCTTTGAACATTTTTTTGCAATTTTCATGTGTAAGATAACACGCTATATTGTATGAATGAAAGTGTTACATCTAATTATTTGATCTGCCTGTCTTATGTTAGTCAGTGGAGAAATATTTATTGAGCTCCACACAGATGAGTAATTTTAGAAACCATGTTAGTAGGGAAACATCCAAGGGTGGAATAAGTGCTAAGCCTCTAAAAACTGTTCTCTCTTTTCTTAAAACTCCTGGAAGGCAGGAAATATCCTGTGTTTTTCTATATGTGCCTTGTGCAGTGCTCACCCTCAAATGACACTAAACTAGAACAAAGAAAACCTTAAACAAGAGCCATGATTCAAAACTAAAATTAATTAGTATGTCACAGTTCATAAAGTACTTCCCTTACGGATGAGGAAAGCAAGTTTCAGTAAGGATAAGCAATGCAGGTACTAAAATAGAGACTGGGGTTAAAACCAAACATGATCTTGTTAACGTGTTTTTATATGTGTGATTAAGGCCAAGCCTTTGCCCATCTACCCACAAATTATATGTAAGATGTTACAAACTCATATTATGGAACCTGACTCTTAAGAAATTTTATTGCCCAGAGTGTAGTGAGGTACAGACTTCATTCACCATGCTATGGCTTCTTTGCAACATACACACCCACCAGTTGGCCGGGTGGGACATGGTTCTCATTCTTTGATCTTGTAGCCCTCTCTAAAATGTAACAAAATCTCTCTGGAAACAGCTGAAAATCATTCTCTCCTTTGAACTGACCTTCAGATCACTTCTTTCTGTAAGTTTTTCTCAATCAGTTACACTCTACAAAATAATAGTGATTAAATTCCTCATTCACTAAAACTCTCTGGTAACCTCCATACTTCAGCATGAATATAATTGAACCTCTTTACTGTGTTTCTGTTAAATATTTGTGTGCATAAACATATGTACACTCTGCTACGTTTCCAATGATAGCTTCTTAATAACTGAGATATTTCAGGCATTTAATTCAGATGTATGCACCATCTGAGTACTCACTAAATAAAAATATATACAATGCTTTTATTCTAATAAGTTCATTACCTCATCACAAAGCAAAGATAAAGAAAGCTGCAAATTTATGATATTCGGCTCTGACTTTTACATGTATAGGTCCTGGTTCTATTGTGATTGTAGGATACTATATCGTGTACCTCATTAATAAGGGCCCTCTGATAAACCTGAAATAAACCATCTGGTTTACTCCCAGTTCTATCACCTTTTACTTGTAATACTTGAAGCTAGTCAATCTACTCTTAGACTTAGTTTTCCCATCTTTAAAATGGAAATTGTTGGGGAGAACACTTACCACCATCCCCTCTTTCCAGTTATTTTCTTCCAGGAGGAGTTCTTTCACTGGAATAACGTACCCAGGCTCTCGCTGTACCATCCATTCCCCTTCCTTCATCAGGCCAGTACTCCTTCCTAGGGGAAGAGAAGTATCTTACCTGACTTGTAGGTTTGGTAACATAGTAGCTCATCTTTTTTTCTTCCCTTTCTCTTTGGAATCTTCCTGCCTTTATAATATCATTTATTAGCTCCATCATATCTCTGTAGAAATAATAATTACAACACAAGCTTGTCTTAATGATATTGTATTTGGTAGAATGTAAAACATTTTTATGTGTGAGAAGTTACTATTTCAATTTTAATACTTCTTTCATCTATTTATTTCATAATAAGTTTTTAAAGAAGATTGATATATTCATTCAATCAGATGACTAAGTTTTCACTAAATCTACTAAAAGGAATAAACTTAAGTTAATACCTAATTATGCTTGAAATAAAATATCTTCCATCCAACATATTCAGTTGTACATGGTTTCTTTAATAATATTTTAATTTTCTAAATAGGTGAAAGAAAATACTACTGCTACTTAGACTACAGTCTAAGAGTTTAGAGATACAGTTTAGATTCAGAGAGTTATCAGAATATTGGCTGCAAAGATTTTTTAAAATCCTGTACTTTTGTCATAATTTTACCTTAGTGAACTATAATGATTTTTAAACATGAACTTGTAACTTTGAAAAAACAAAAACTTGAAATGAGCACACTAGAGAATTCTGCATGCTTTTCACCCAAGAATTGCAGTCTTCTACTGGCCATAACATCCTTCCACAGCCTAAGGTGATAGTAGGTGGATTATTGTCTCTTTCATTGTCCTAGGCACTGTTGAACAAAACAGATATGGCCCATGTCTGCATAGAGATCACATTTGAAACAACAGCATGGCTACACAGTTTTTAAGTCATTTTCCACTAATTCATAACCCAGCTTTGACAATCATAAAGTTGATAATTCTCACTTAGACTAAAATTGGCAAGGCCCAAATATTTTACTTTGAGAAAGAAAACTAATACTTATTGGGTATAATCTTATGCACATTATCCTATTTAATTCTCCTAACACCCTTAAGAAAAGTATTATTTTCACTATTTAATAGATGAAAAAAATGAGACTCACTGAGATTACAAAATACCGAAGAGGTCATGCACATAGATTAATGAAGAAGGAGACTTTTAACTCCATTGGGTGCCAAAGCCCCATATTTTTCTTCTAGAATCAGATCAGTTATTGCCAATTATATTCCAATTCCAAGTTGTTATTATAATAAGGAAGATTTCTAAACGACAAAAATGATGTATATAAAGACTTAAATCATCATGATGTATATAAAGACTTTAGTCATCACTTTTGTAGACAGCAGTGTAGAGCTTATTTATTCTGTAGATAGCTATGTAGAGCTTTTGTCCCATACTACACACCAAAGAGCCATTCTCATCATAGACAGTCAATAAATGCCGAATTAAAATGTTCATATGTACAAGAAAAAGCAAATTATAGCCAATGGAGTTACTTCCATAAAGTTTAAATTATTCCTAACAGACACTAGTATTAAAGAGACACATCAACACTTTAAGATTGCTAGACTGAACTCCTTTAAAAGATATCCTTGCTCACGTATAAAATAACTCTTCATATAAAAGTGTGTTGAGTGGTGCCAAATCATTCACACTCCATCTCTCAGTACTCTATTACTTCATGAGAACAGTTGAACTGATTCAGAATACAGCAATACAATTTCCTTTGTTCAATTGCTGGCTATGCCTCTTAATAGCTGTGGGACCTTACACAAGTAATTAACATCTCTGTGCCTCAGTTTCTACATCTGCAAAGTTAGAGTGATAAGAGCATCTATTGCATAGTGTTGGTGTACTAAGTGAGTGACTCTGGAAATTGCTTAGAAGAGTCCCTGACACGTAGCAAGCATTATATAAGTGTTAGGTTGTTGTTTGTTTTTTAAAATTAATTAATTTATTTATTTATTGGCTGCATTGTGTCTTCGTTGCTGTGCGCGGTCTTTCTCTAGTTGCGGCGAGAGGCAGCTACTCTTTGTTGCGGTGTGTGGGCTTCTCATTGCAGTGGCTTCTGTTTGCTGTGGAGCACAGGCTCTAGGCACGTGGGCTGTAGTAGTTGTGGCACGTGGGCTCAGTAGTTGTGGCTTGCAGGGTCTAGAGAGCTGGCTCAGTAGTTGTAGTGCACGAGCTTAGTTGCTCCACAGCATATGGGAAAAATTAGAATGTGAGATGTTTTAAATTCTTGCATTTGTACTTTTTTAAGTGGTTTATTTTTCAACTTTTCTGTCTTGTTTCTAATTTTAAAGACTATGAGATATATCCCCTGTTTTTTTGGATTTCCTTCCCATTTAGGTCACCACAGAGCATTGAGTAGAGTTCCTTGAGCTATATACAGTAGGTTCTCATTAGTTATCTATTTTATACATAGTATCAATAGTGTATATATGTCAATCCCAATCTCCCAATTCATCCCACCCCCCCACTTCCTCCCTTGGTGTCCATACGTTCTCTACATCTGTGTCTCTATTTCTGCTTTGCAAATAAGATCATCTATACCATTTTTCTAGATTCCACATATAAATGTTAATATATGATATTTGTTTTTCTCTTTCCGACTTACTTCACTCTTTATGACAGTCTCTGGCTCCATCCACGTCTCTACAAATGATCCAATTTCATTCCTTTTTATGGCTGAAGAATATTCCATTTTATATATGTACCACATCTTCTTTATCCATTCCTCTGTCCATGGACATTATATGTATACATATAGCTGATTCACTTTGCTGTACAGTAGAAATTAAAACATTGTAAAGCAACTATACTCCAATAAAAATTAATTTAAAAATAAAATTAGAAAAATAAATAAGAACTTACAGGAATAAAAGGCATTGAAGTTAAAAAAACAAGCAAAACAAAAAAACAGACTATGAGAGATTTCAAGCATGCCATTTCAAGCTACCATGTCCCTAAAATAGCACATGCAGATAAAAATAACCTTTATTCTCAGTAAATGGAAAATATGACTTAATATGACTCTACAGAATTTTGAATAGATGAATTCAACATATAGGTGTGAGGCTTGTTTTTTAGCCTAATTTGCATAATTATTCTCATGTTCTTTTTTTCTCATTCAGTTGATGTGGTTTAGCATTAGTATTCTTTAGGTTTTCTGTCATTAGCCATTCATTATGGGCATTAATTAAACAATATACATATCACTAAGAATACATATTTTGAAGCTGTATAATGGTGAAACTATCATGAAAGCTAAAGGTTTGAGGTTGTGATAAACAAATTGAAGCCAGATATTTAGAAGGTCTGCAATAAAAAGAATCTTAGCATTTAAATGAGTTTAGAAGCACTGAAATACAGGAATCCGCAGATCAACATTATACTATCTATCTCGAAAAGAAATGAAAGAAGGTGTGTGGAGAAACAGCACTCTCATTTGTCTGGCACAACCTCAGTGAAGGTCAATTCAACAATACAAACCAAAATTACAAATGAACATAACTCTTCTGTCCAGCAGTTCAGCTTCTAGGACATATATATGGATACACTTGCACATGTATGAAATGACATATGTAATGATTACTTATTGCAGCATAATTTGTAATAGTAAATATATGGAAACCAGCTAAGTGTCCACCAATGAGGGGTAAATTATGGCATATCCATCATTTAAAAACAAAAAAAGTTGAGAAAGCTTTTTATGCATTTGTATGGAAAGATATCTGAAATAGTTTACTAAGTGAAAGACAAGCAAGGTGAACAGTATATACTGTAATACTAATTAAATAAAAGTAAGAGACATAATATACACCCACATATATTATTTATTTTGTATTTAAACCTATTAACCTTTTATTGAAGTATAACATATATATACACAGAAAAGTGCACATTGTGTAACCTCAAAGAATTTTCATAACTGAACATACCCATGTAACTGGCACCAAGAGTCTAGGTCCTAGATCAAGAAACAGAACATTTCTATCACCCCAGAGGCCTCATCCTGTCCCTTCTAGTCACTATGACCACTCTACAAGAGTAGACATTATCCTGATTTCTAAAAGCATAGGCTAGTTTTGCTTATTTTTGTACTTAATAGGCATTGACTCATAAAATGTATACTCTTCTGTGTCTAGCTTTTTCACCCAGTATTGTATTTGTGCAATTCATCATACTGTACACTGCTCAATATCATTGCTGCTTAGTATTCCACTGAGTAAATGGGCCACAAATCATTTACTCATTCTACTATGTATGGATATTTGGGTAATTTCCAGTTTGAAGCTATTATAAATAGCACTACTATGAACTTTCTAGTATATGCATATGCACGTCCACATACCTAGGCAAGGAATTGCTGACGATCCGCATATCTGCAATTTTAATAGTACTGCCATACAGTTTGCAAAATTGATTGTACCAATTGACACTCCCACCAGCAATGTACAAGAGCTCCAATTGTTACAAAACCTCACCCACACTTGCTATATTCTGTCCTTTTAATTTTAGTTATTCTTGTATTTGTGTAGTGATATTGCACTGTGGTTTTAACGTGTAGTTCTCTAATGACTGATGATGTCGAGCACCTTTTCACATTCATTTACTCTTTGCTATTTAGATATACCCTTGTGTGGAACTACCTAGGTGTTTTGCCTAATTTTCTATTGAATTATCTGTCTGTTACACTTTTAAATTTTGAACCATGTGAATACTAATTTTTAAAAATTTTAAAGTAATGCAATTAAAAATATATATAAATTTTATAGTGCTCTATGCTGCATGTTCTCTCCTTCGAGCTTTATAATATACTAGTATTTCAGAAGCTCTAAAAAGTCTTAAAATTTTCACCACCACAGAACAGTTGGAGAAACGCTGTTTCCATTCTTGTCTAATTTTTAGTGTTCATGGAATTAATAATTGCTTCCTTTTTTTACTTGCTTATACTTTTTAAGTTCTCTCTCGAATTTTATCATGTATTTCATTAGATCTATCAAACATCTATCAATATAACTACACAAATACTCAAAATTAGTAATCTAAATAAATTCAATTACACTAACCAGTCTTTCTTCTTGGAGTCTGCCATCTTCCTTCTCTGGTGAATACGATTGCTCTCTAATTCTGCTACATATCTTTCACCCTGGCATTTCCCTTCACATTCTCCTGGTCCTTTTTTCTGGATCCCATGTCTTTCTCTTTCTTGTCTTGCTCTCATGTTTTTTTTTTTTTTTTTTAAATTTATTTATTTATTTATTTTTGGCTGTGTTGGGTCTTCGTTTCTATGCGAGGGCTTTCGCTAGTTGCGGCGAGCAGGGCCCACTCTTCATCGCGGTGCGCGGGCCTCTCACTGTCACGGCCTCTCGTTGTGGAGCGCAGGCTCCAGACGCGCAGGCTCAGTAGTTGTGGCTCACGGGCCCAGTTGCCCCGCGGCATGTGGGATCTTCCCGGACCAGGGCTCGAACCCGTGTCCCCTGCATTGGCAGGCGGATTCTTAACCACTGCGTCACCAGGGAAGCCCCTTGCTCTCATGTTTTGTTGGAGCACATCCTCTAGTAACTTGCCCTAAAAAAAAAAAAAAAAAGGTGGATAGATGGATGGAAAATAAATGTTTTCATCCTTGTATATGTGAAAACATTTTATTCTATTCTTACACTTGATGGATAGTTTGACCATAGGATCCTAGGTTGGAAGTTATTGTCTTACAAAACTTGAAATTTCACTGTAGTGTTTTAGCATAAAAGTGTTATTGTTGAGAAAACCAATGCCATTCTAATTCCCATCCATTTATTCCTGCGGCTTCCCTCTGAAAACTTTTAGAATCTTCTCTTTATTCTTAGTGTTCTGATCTTTTTAATGATGTGCTTTAATATAGGTCCTTTTTCATTCACTGTGGGTAGCTGGTGGGTCCTTTAACTATGAAGATCTTTGTCTTTTGGTCCTGGAAAAAATTCTTGAATTATTATTTTGATCATTTCCTCCCTTCTTAATGTTTGTTCTCCTTCTCTAGAATTCTGTTTGTAAACTGACTGGATGAATGAATGAATGGGAAAAGTTTTCTGAGCACTTTTTGTAGCAAAAAGCTTATTAAAGAATGAACCACAGATTATCAGACCATATCTTTAGAGCTAAGAATTTTATTTTAAATTATCAAATTTTAAAACACACTCTTTCATTACAGCTTCCATGTATTGTGAAATGTAACACTGCTACTCTCATTTCAGGCAATACAAAAATACAGGAAGCACTGATTTTCTGTAGGCAGAAATCCCTGACTGAAGTCAGGCATTCCCTATTACTTTTGCTTTAGAATTCATTAAATGCCTAGCATGGACTTGGTATTGTGTATAATATTTGCACCACACTTTGCAAAATAATCATTTCTGGTGTAGAAAAGTGTTTGTTTAAGGTAAAAAGATCTTTGCAGTCTTTTTTGGTTGGCATTAAACACCGCATTCTTCCCAGATCTATAAGTAATGTTTGCAGTCTTACCTGGAATCAAGGGAGGGACTCTCTCAAGGTTACTTTTCAATCTCTGTCTGTAATTATGGACGTCAGGAGAGAAAAAAAAAAAAAAAGAGAAAAATACGTCCCTAGTAGAGAAGCACTCAACAGGAACTGAACATCTGAACGTTTAGACAGGATTAAATTCCGACAGGGCTTATCAGCCACCCCGACACGACTGAAGTAGTTGGAAGTGAGGTTAGATTGGAGTCCAGATAAGCAAGTGAATCTACACCCCTACCTGACTCACCGGGCTGAGAAGTGCTGAGCCCTAGTAGGTCACCACCGCACATCCTCAAAGGGCTTTCCGCGCAGGCGCGGAGTCAGGAAACGGCAGCTGCCACACCCACCACGCTACCTCTATCTGGTGTTTGGCGACTCCCGGAAGACGCGCCGATGGGACCAGAGGACATTCCTCCTGGGTGGGAGGGTTCGCTGACTGGGTGTGAAGCTGCGGAGAGGCAATTTCCCCAAAAGAAAACCTTTCCAACCTAGTGGGTTGGGTGGAGAGAAGACAAATTGAGCGCCCCTGGCTCACTTCCCTACTCCCAAGCCCCCGCCCGAGCCCCGCCGGTGTGGCACACGTCGTCTGGTCGCCACAAGGCGGAGATCTCGGGCCTGAGGCCGAGGCCGGAGCCTTGCTTGGAGGATCGCGGGCCAGTGGCCCTCATCCCCGCCTCGGCATCCGCCGCTGACGTTGCCTGAGAAGTCTGGGGAGGGAGGAGCTCCGAAAGGCGGGCTCGGGTGGCTGGCAGCGCCTGGGAGGGCCAGGTCGGAGAGAGGAAGCTCCTCCCCTGTGCGCCCCGCCGCCGCAGAGTTGACCAGTCTCTAGAAGAGAAGAGTCCGCTCCGGCTCCGGATAAGCAGCGGCTTGGCGTGGGCTGCGCGGAGAATGGACGGCCTCGTGACCTAATGTCCGGCAGGCTGTAGGGCCTGCCGACCCGGCTCGCGCAGGGGGTGGAGCCGGGGGAGCGGCGGGCACTTCCGGAATCGACGGGCTGCCTGAGTGCCCGCGCCACCCGCTACCATGAACGAGGAGGCCATCTGCAGCGCCCTGCCCACTATCCCGTACCACAAGCTCGCCGACTTACGCTACCTGAGCCGCGGCGCGTCCGGCACCGTGTCTTCTGCTCGCCACGCAGACTGGCGCGTTCAGGTGGCCGTGAAACACCTGCACATTCACACCCAGCTGCTCGACAGGTAGGGCGCCCTGGCGGCTCCACCGCGGATCCCCGAAATCTGCGTTCCTCACCCCACTGGCTCTAACCCCCGGCAATCGGGCTCTGAAGCCCAAGCGACGGTGACCACTTGGGATCGGCCGCACACCTCGTCACCTCTAGGCAGCCGTTCAACGCTTGGGCTAACATGGTGGGGAGAGCAGGCTTCTCTGGAGATAAAGCAATCACGCTTCGTTTCACTGCCCTCTCCTTTGTTTCACTCCTGGGCCTCCTTTCTCCAGACACCAAAAGTCAGCGATCACAGCCCAACTCTAAACGTCCTCTTTATTGAAATTGGGTTCTGTTTGCTTTGTTCTTCCCTTTTTTTTTTTTTTTTTCGAAGTCGAATTCTAGGGCTGCACTGCCCAATAGGTAGCTGTTACCCACAGGTGGCTATTAGAAAATTTCAAATCGTATATGTGGTTCACATTATATTTTTATTGAACAGCACTGCTGTAGAGTCTGGAACATTTTGGTTTGGGCTTTTTGTTGTTTTTGGTTTACACATGTAGGCATGAAAGTTTAGATATCAAACTCAATTTAGTTTCTCCTCTTACCGTCGCAGGGAAGGAAGCCTGTCTCTAGAGGAAACTTGTATTATTTTTGCTAACAATAAACTGAAATCAGAAAGCTGTTAAATAACCAGAACTTTTGAATGTCTCTCCCATCCTGGAACAAGTTTAGTGCAATGTCCAGATTTCAAGGGAAGGCTAGATTAGTTCCTGTTTCCAGAAAAACCTTTCAACCATATATATTAATCAGTGAGTCTAGTCACTAGCCTTGTGTATTTTCCTTCCAATAGGAATTTAACTAGCCCCTGCATTCAATTCTTAGTGAGTTAGCATCCATGATTGCAACATTCTCCTCTCCTCCCCCTCTATCTAAAGGGAAAATACATCATGCTAGATGCCTGATTAGCCAGAGGCTGTCAGTATCCAACAGCAGATAAATTCCTCAGCTTCAGCCCTGCTAATGGTATTGACTTTCATCTGCCTGTGGCTTTTACTTGCTCTCTTGCGATCAGGCTTGGATGGGCTAGATCTCACAGTAAGTTTGAGACACCTCTAGAAATTGTTCCCGCTTTTTGTGTACCATAATCCTGATTTAGTGATATACAGGGTATATTTACCCTGGGTCTTGAATTCTGTGGAGCAATTACTGGGAAATTATGTGTATGTAGTCAGCTTTGAAGGGTGGTGGTTGATTAGAGAGGGTAGATGTATTTTAGAATCAACTATTAAAATATATGGAAATCTAGCACTGATGGACTCCTTAGGTATTTTAAAGGAGATTGATCCTCGCATTTTGGATGCTGCTTCTCAAGATTTTAATTTATCTAAGTTTTGTGCCATTTGGGGCCAAGAAATGAAGGAAGTTCCCTTTCATGCTCATTAACAATTTCATCATCTAAAATTTTTCACTAAATCGGGTAGGAAATTAATTCTGCCGTCAAAGAAGCCATAAGAAACAGTGCAACACTCTGGCATTACTGCATCACATTTTTTCTTCCACTTGTTTCCTAGAATGTTAACATTAGCTGTATTTATGTAGTCTGAGCATAGGACTGGGCTATGCAGTTGACTCACAGGGTGTCTTATGTCCTCACTTATGAAGTGGGAATAACAGATACATGTACTTCTTGGGCTCTGGTATGGATTATGTTTGCATTGTTCTTTGAGATCACAAAAGAAAAATAAGTTTATGTGCTGTAACATGTTCTTATTTCAGTGATTGGTGAATTATTTTCTGTAACCTCACTTCTGCCCAACGAGTGGACCTTCCCCAACAATCTCCCAACTCCTTATGCGTAGATGAGTCTGATAGCTTGTTCAAATACCTTGTGTAAACAGTGTAACTGTTTTGTAACTGAAATTTGCTATGGGTAATTTTGGTAATATGTCTATAAAAGCTGTTTTACATTTTAATTTTTTTAATACAAAAACCTATTTTTAAACTGTTTTGGCTTTTTCTGTTTTCCACTCATTCTTCCTGAAATCTGACTTCAAGAATTTTCCCTCTCTGATTAAGCAGTGAGTGGAAAAAACAAAGGCTTTAGAGTCCCACAATTGCAATTCAAATCTGACTCCAAATCTGCCACTTACTGTTGGCATGACCAGTAGAAATTATTAATTTATGTGAGCCTTCATGCTCTCGTATATAAAGTAGGGATAATGAAACCAACTGTAGTAAAGTGGCCAACACATAATAGGATCACAAGAGAAGGAAGAATGCATCATACTCTTAATGGGAGGGGGAATTAGTATATTAAGTATCAATAAGATATCCCCTAGCATGCCCTCTCTATAATTCTTTCTTAGAGTATCCAGGAACCTTCCCAGCAAAGGTGCTACTCAATAACTGTCATGTTGACCTACATTTCATGAGGCAAATACAGACCTGTTTCAGCTTAGGAAATATAAATTTAATTAAAGCAGGTCTCACAAACTGGTATAATTGGTTGCCTCACAGTTGGGATATTAAGTGGCTGAAGAACAGGGAGAAGAAGAGAAACTCTTTATGCATTCTTGTAATTCTTGAATTTTGAAACATGTAAGTATATTACCTCTTCAAAACATAGATGACTAAGATTTTTTTGCTTTATTTTGCTTATTGTTTGTTTTTAAAGGAGGCTTCATAGTCTGGTCTGGAATGTCTGTTGCTTTTCTTATTTCAGCAGCCATTCATCAAGAGCTTGGGTGGTTTAAACACCAACTAATCATCATTGTTTACCTAATAAGCTTCTCCTAGAGACAGTTCTCTTTCTATTACTGCTGCTACCAATACCAAATCATCCATGGAAAAAATTGGTGACAAATCCAGTTCCCTTCATATATATATACACACACACATACACACACATATACACATATATATATGTATATACCTCCCTTAGTCAATCAGGTCTATCAGTCAGCCACCAGAGCCTGGGTATTCTATTCAGCTAGTGTTTTTCTTTCTATTTACACTGCAACCTTTATAGTTTCAGACTCTCATTGCTTCACATCTTAACTAGTATTATAATCTTCTAATACCTGGCTTTCAAACTCTACCTCCTTCTGCTGATCCTACACCTTGCTGCCAAGTTAATCATCCTATTTAGTTTGTTCCACTCCTGTCACTCCTGTGCTCAATAACCTGTAGTCACAGCTCTGTGACTACCAAATAAAGTGTAAATGCTCTCACCTGGCTTTCAGGCTCTGAGATGAGGCCCTACCCTACCCTATTCACCTTCACTCCCTTTACACACGCTGTTACACATCCTGATTCATATTAAACAATTTGTCATTTTCCAGATATAGCCTGTACTTTAACTTCCTTGAGTTCATTTGATACACATCTATTAGACAAATTCTGTGTGCCAGGTACTGTTCCAGATCCTGGGGATACACAGATGAAAAAGAAAGGCAAAATCTCTCCCATCTTGGAGAGGGACCACATATCTTGGATGCCCTTTTTCCAGTGGTTGAAATTCTATCCATCCTTAAAGTACTGTTGACATCTCTCTCTGAAGGCTGTAGCAACTCCGTTAGCCCAGATTTACTAGTTCTCTGAGCTCCCTATATTTATTTATTTATTTGCTTGCTTATTTACTTGTTTTTGATGGTGCTTATCATATTCTGCCTTATATTTTAAGTATTTGGTTTTCTTTTTTTATTTGCTTTTCTTATTTTTTAACTTTATTGAGGAATAATTGACAAATATAATCATATATATTTAAAGTGCAAAACATGATTATTTGCTATACATATACATCATCATGGAATAATTACCAATATCAATATAATTAACACATCCAAAGACATACAAATGACCAATAGGTATACGAAAAGGTGCTCAACATCACTAATCATTGGAGAAGTGTAAATCAAGACCACAGTGAGTACTTATTTTTCTTAAAAAGATTTCTGGACAGTTTGAGGTCACAGACTATGTGTTTTGTTTTTTGGTTTTCTTAAACTTACTAGTCTCCATAATGCTGAGCACAGTTCTTTATTCATAATAAATGTTCAATATTTATTTGTTTTATGAATGAAAAATCAAATGAACCTGGGATCCAGAGTTAGCCCAGGGATCCATTATAAGCATTTACCTGTTCTCAGTGTCCTTTTCCTGTATTCCAGTATATAATTTCTAAGCATTATTGACCCTTATGCAACTATTATCATCTAGTCATTAAAATCTACAACATTTAAGTGTTTTAATATTCAGGATATTTAGAAAATTTTTACATGGTATGCAACCATAAAATTTAATATAATAGTCTAATCAAATTTGAACATTTTAATACAACATAAACTTAATGTAATTAGTTCAAGCACCTATCATTCTAATATAGACTTTATAAACTTAAACATGGTATTCTTTCCCTTTCCTGAGAAGAGTACAGTAATAATCTGTATGTAGCACTTTTTTCTGTCAGTGGCTTATACAGGTATTTTGGTCTCTAAACAGACCTATGGAATATATAGGGTAGATGTTATCCCAACTTTAAACACGAAGAAACTAAGAGAAGCTGCATAATTTACATGAGGTCAAAAGCTAATGAATGAAAAAATCCAGGATTAATTAATATTTATGGGCTTGATAATTGTGTATTTTTCCTTACTTTGAAATAATTATACATTTTCTTTCTTTAGTGAAAGAAATGATGTCTTAAGAGAAGCTGAAATTTTACACAAAGCTAGATTTAGTTACATTCTTCCAATTTTGGGAATTTGCAATGAGCCTGAATTTTTGGGAATAGTTACTGAATACATGCCAAATGGGTCATTAAATGAACTCCTACATAGGGTAAGTATTATACATTTTCAGTCGTTATAATTCTGTTATTCAACCTATATAGTACTTTCGTTTTACAAATGATCAGATTATTGGGGGATATATAGGTGAATCAAAATAAGAATAATGAAAAACTTCACCATTTATGGCTTCTTTTGTGTTGTTAAAAATACTGTGGGGCTTCCCTGGTGGCGCAGTGGTTGAGAGTCCGCCTGCGGATGCAGGGGACATGGGTTCGTGCCCCGGTCCGGGAGGATCCCACATGCCGCGGAGCGGCTGGGCCTGTGAGCCATGGCCGCTGAGCCTGCGCGTCCGGAGCCTGTGCTCTGCAACGGGAGAGGCCGCAACAGTGAAAGGCCCGGGTACGCAAAAAAAAAGAAAAAAAAGAAAACTACTGTGGAGTTAGACCCTGCATTCTAAGTGACCTAGATTATTTTGCTTAGGTTACTGTTCCTGAGGTTTACACTGAATTCTAATATCCACATGTATATATATGTAAGAGAGGAACAGGAGAGAGAAAAGATAAACTCTGCACACCATACAATTTATTGTTAGTTTAAGCCAGATTTCATTTTATGTTAAAGACAATGTAGGGTTCAAATTAAATGTTAATAATACCAGTTCATAAAGTTCTGAATTAATAGACCAAATAAGTCTGAGTATCAAATACATGAGCTTTTCCAATAATAGACAATGGCATGAGCCATGTACCTTTTTCTCAAGGTATCAGTTATCTGGCTTTAATTGTGAATCCCATCAGTAAACAAATATGGCCCGGTTGTGGGGGGTGTCCTCATTCTCAAAATATGTGTATCCATCTATTGTTGTTTGCTTGATCTCATATTACTAAGATTATCTCTAGCCTGCAGTTTCTGTCAAGAAATATTTTTAAAGAACTCGGTCTCTTTTGTGAGGGGTGCTTTAGTTAAAACTGAGTAGTAACATAATCTGTCAAATCTAGTCACTGAACACTCCTAAATTCTGATACATCACAGTGTTCTATAAGCAAACAAGAGAGAATGGGTGCCACTGTCACCACTCATGGAGTGACTTCCTCTTTATTTCAGGATACAACACATTCTGTTTGTGACAGGACCATCTGAAACAAGGGCAGAGTAAAGTAACTAGTGTCAGTGCATAAGATTTGTGTAACCAACACAGCAAGTAAGATACAAATACTAATTAAACACAGTTTCCTTTTGTTACATGAGTATAAGCATAAATTCTAATGTTGTCTTCCCATACCCCAGCACCACAGTAGATGCTCTGGTACCCAAATTTGGAGCCCATTAGAAATTCTAGAGCCTCCTACAGGGGGATTGCTGACTCCTGGAAGGAATCATAAAATACATAGTGAGCACTCATCTACCTTCCTCTCCATGATCAAAAGCTTCCATATACCACTATACTGCAGAGAGGCCTTGTTACTTCTTTAAACTATATAATTTTCAGAAAAAGTTACCTTTTTAAAGATTAAAAGATCTAGTTACTCAAGGGGATGGGAATCTGTGTATACAAGAGGAAGTAATGTTGAACATTTGTGTTTTGTGTTTCTTTTGGTGTCCTGTATTATTAGGTCAGGATTTATCTTGAAGCACGTTCCCCCAACCTCACAAAAGATTGTTGAAAAAAATCAAAATACTATGTAAAGACAAGTATTTTGAGCCACTCTCCTGCCAAGTTAGTTAATCAATGAACTATAAGCTGACCCATTTGCAGAAAAAAAATTCTTCAGAACAGTTTTGAGCTCAGTGGAAGCATACTTTTTCATATTATTTAGTAAAATGTACCCAGTGGCATTTAGTAAAATGTACCCAGTACCTGATGATTCATTGTTGGATTTTCCCAAATTATCTAATTTTTCTGAGTATGTTCATTCTCCTGGGAAGCTGTATTAACTTTTATGTTCAGAAAACATTTAAGAAAGTTCAGATGACTGTCACTTGTAAGGACCAGGAAATAGAAAACATTACATTTTTAATGTTTCTATGTTATATATACTTAGAAATGAAGATGATTTTTGTCTCCTTCACAAAAGCAAAACTCCCAAATGCTAATTTTTCAAGCTGAAATGCAAGTAAATATATGATTTAAAAATATGAAGCATTAATGCTTAGTAAGTAAATATATTATGGTCATAATTTAAATTGATGCAGTGGTTATCATCGTAATCAAGTATGGTTTTATATTAATAGGAAATTTAAAATATAAATTTTGAATAGAAACAAATTGTGTGTGTGTGTGTGTGTGTACACATTCATGGGCACAAGTTATTTGATAAGAAGCCATAGAATGGGAAGATGGGTATGAGTATAAATCTATGTCTGGGTATTATA
Organism: Phocoena sinus; assembly: GCF_008692025.1. Lineage (NCBI taxonomy): Eukaryota > Metazoa > Chordata > Mammalia > Artiodactyla > Phocoenidae > Phocoena > Phocoena sinus. The sequence continues at coordinate 33,289,565 of NC_045779.1, forward strand.
CAGATAAAAAATAATTTAAAACTGTCTCAACTGAAGAAAGACCCCATACCATGTAGTTGCATTACCAGTATAAACTAAAAGGAAATATCAGTACTGTAAAGTCATTATTTTCTCTAAAAATTGAGGAAAGTAAGATACAAGGATGTTAAATAACGTCAAATTGTTAATATAACAAAATGAGTATTTTTTGCCCTGAATTTAGTTATACCAGATATTTAGTTTAATACTGTATTTCCTCATGGAATATTTCATTTTCTAAGTGGAAATAAATTTGGCCACTAATTTTAGTTTTGTTTCTTTCCATATATATGAAGAAAAATGAATATCCTGATGTTCCTTGGCCATTAAGATTTCGTGTTCTGCATGAAATTGCACTAGGTGTAAATTACCTGCACAATATGAATCCTCCTCTACTTCATCATGACCTGAAGACTCAGAATATCTTATTGGATAATGAATTTCACGTTAAGGTAGTTACTTTTTTTTAAAAAAAAGCTTATCTGCATCCTTGTGTTTAATAGTTTTAAAGACTTTTTAGTTATTTCTTCTATCTTACCAATTTAATATCTCTGCCTTTTCCATAGCCCCTAATTCAGTGCCACTTCTTCCTGCTGCAGTGAGTTAGTTATTCCTAGACTACAGACATTGGTAAAATTATGGTTCAAAATACAGTCATTCTGTTCTTAATTTAAATTGTCGATTATACCTTTGTTAACTTTTTATTTTGAAATTATTATAGATTCATAGATGGTTGCAAAGATAATACAAAGGATCCCATGTACCCTTCACCCAGTTTCTGCCAGTTGTTACATCACATATAATTATAGTACTATTTCAAGACCAGGAATTTGGCATTGGTACAATGCATGTATATAGTTCTGTATCACTTTATCATGTGTAAATTTGTGTAACCACCACAGCAATCAAGATATAGCACTACTCTATCACAAGAAAGATATCACTTATGCTACCCCTTTATAGTCATGCCTTCTCCCCTCCATCATACCTAACTACTGTCAACCACTAACCTGTCTTCCATCGCTATAATTTTGTCATTTCGAGAATACTATATGAATGGAATCATACAGTGTGTGATATTGTGAGACTGCTTTGTTCACTTAGCATAATGCCTTTGAGATCCATTTAAGTTGTTGCTTGTGTCAACAGTTGGTTTCTTTTTCATTGGTGAATAGTATTCCATGGTATGGGTGTACAAAAGTTGTTTAACCATTCAGCTATTGAGAGATATTTTGGTTATTCTTAGTCTTTGGCAATTACAATAAAGCTCCTAGGAACAGTCCTGTGCAACTTTTTGAACAAACATAAGTTTTCATTCCTCCTAGATGAATGCCCAAGAGTGTAACTGCTTGGTCATATGGTAAGCATATGTTTAGCTTTTTAAGAAACTACCTAGCTACTTTCCACAGTGGCTGTACTGTTGTATATTCCACCAGCAATGTATGAAAGACCCAGCTTTTCTGCACCCTCACCAGCATTTGGTATTATCATAGTTTTTTATTCTAGTATTCTAATAGATGTATAGTGATATAGCACCATGGTCTTAATTTTCATTTTCCTATAATGTTGAATATTGTTATTTATTTATTTGCCATCTCTATATCCTTTTCAGTGAAACATCTCTTCATATCTTAAGACCATTTTCTACTTGGATTCTTTGCTTTTATACTATTGGGTTTTAAGAGTTCTGTATATTTTTTAGATATAAGTCCTTAATCAGATATGTAGTTTGCAAAAATTTTCTGCCAATCCAAAGTTTGTTCTTTTCATCCTTTTAACAGGGTCTTTCACAGAGCAAAAGTTGTAATTTATTTCTTTTATGATCATGCTTTTGCTGTCATGTCTAAGCACTCTTCACGAAGCCTAAGGTATTGCAGATTTACTTCTATGTTATCTTCTAAAAGTTCCATAGATTTATGTTTTACATTTCAATCTGTGATCTGTTTTGAATTAATTTTTTGCATAAAGCATAAGATTTAGATATCTAAAGGCACCAGAGGAGTAGTGATTTCAGTTACCCTATATGTAACTGATGACAGCAAATAAAAAGTAGTTGCTGAGAAATTAATACTAAATGTAACTTGCTTTATTTTTACATAGTATTTTGCTACACTTCAAATAATATACATAATTGAAGATTATTATAAGTATCCAAAAATGTTCAAATAAGTAATAAGGAAGTTGGAACAATAGAAAAATAAATATAAAAAGTGTGAGAAAAGTTAAGTGAAAAAATAAACCTTTATTGAAGGCACTCCCTCTGCCTAGAATAAAATGGAAGGAAAAGGAAGAGAGAAGCAAGCTGCTGCCTCAATACTACTTAAAAAAAAGAGACAAATCTATTACATCAGTTATAGAACCATACAGGTAGAAGTGACTTATTCTAGTCCCCTAATCAGCTGGTCCTCTGAATCCTCACTACAACAATCCCTCATCTCCCAAGGCAGTTACCCTGTGACAAGAGAGTGTTTAAGATCCGTAACTGAATGACTGACATTTTTTTATACGATCAGTCAAAACTCCTTCTCTGTTGCTTCCACTCATCGGTCCTAGTGATAAAGTGAGTTCAAAGTCCAATTTTATTTCCACCTGACAGTCCTTCTGAGATTTGAAGTTTGCTATAATCCCCTTACTTCTCACATACACTTTTCCCTTATACATATCTTTAGTTTATTCAGCCAATTTCCTTATTACATAGGTTTTAATCCCAGGTGCTATCTAGATGCATCTGTGTTTAAATCTCTCTTAAATTTTGATCCTCAAAACTAATCAAAATACCCATATTACCTAACACAAGTTTGTGTGGCCAACACATTAGTGAGGTCAAACAAACCAAAATGTCAGAGTTTGGAGCAGAGAAAGGTTTATTGCAGGGCCAAGCAAGGAGAAGAGGTAGCTCATGCTGAAAAAACCCTAACTACCCAAAGGGTTTCAGCAAAGCATTTTTAAAGGCAAGGGGAGGAAGGGGCACACCTTGGGTATGTGGTCAGCTCTTGCACAAATTCTCTGATTGGTTGATGGTGGTCAATCCTTAGGTGCTAGAAGGTCTGGGGATTACATGCCCATGATCATCAAGTAGTTAATTTCTTCCATTTGTTGGTGGTTTTAGCATCTGAAAAACTGAGGAAATATGCATCAGATACTATTATCTAGGTACTTTAGAGAGGAGCTAAAGCAGTAAATATGTGGGGGGAGGTCTGTCCCAGGAAGGCCTCATAGGGTCCTGCTCAGTTACACCCTTGATGTGGTGTGATAAATGTAGAATCGTCCTTAAATACTTTACTTCGTATTCATAGTTCCTTACTAATTCATCTTTTGGGGGGCAGTCCTATAACAACATTCAAATTGGGCTCAGTGTCAACAAAAAACACTGAGAGGTTTTCTTTTTTTTTTTTAATGTATTGTTACTTAAGTCATGTCTCCTTGTCATGTACTTTACAGAATATTTTCTGGACATCATCAAAGTTTATCTTGTTAGATTTGGGTGATAACTTCAGCTCTTAAGACCTTTTTGAATGTTTTTTCTGTAGTCCAAGGATTTTTAACTTTGTCCTCCAGGTTTGTGTCATCTTCAAATTTAATTAGCTGCTTTTTTGTATCTTCAAGTCATGATTAACTATTAAGCAGTACAGAGCTCAAGCCAGAGCTACACAACATGGTCTGAAAACTTCCTTTCAGGTCAATATCAATCCTTTTATTAATTAGGGCTTTTGGAGAATAAGCATTCATTTTGTTTGGAATACTCCTAAAAGAGCTGTTATACAGCCCATATTTCTCCATTTTTTTCCATTAGAATATTACAAAAGTCCTTGCTTGACTGCTTTCCCAGGTGTCCTTGTTACCAAGTCCAAGTTCATACTGCTCACTGCAGGACAGGGCCAGTAAATCAACAGACGAGGTGTTGGGGCAAGGAATAGCAACTTTATTCAGAAAGCCAGTAGACCGAGAAGATGGTGGACTCGTGTCCCAAAGAACCACCTTACCCCAGCTAGAATTCAGACTAAAATGGGAAGAGGGTGTGGTTGGTTGTTGCAAATTTCTTGGAATCCTTTGTTCTTGCAGCAGTCCATGTAGGTCAGATCTTGATGTTCCTGTAAACCTCCAACAAGACAAATGTAATTGTCTGTTCTGTAACTTTTTATCTCTGTATGAATAGAAAAGTGTTATACCCTTAAAGGTCAGAGCCTTGAGAATGGGCTGTCTTGTATATTTCAGGCTATAGGCAACATTCTTAACTAGTAGCAAAAGCAATAGAATACGAAGATTAAAGCAAAAGAAACAGATCCAATATGGAGTCAGATTTATTCTTCCTTGTTACATACTCATGACTTACTCCCTTTCCTTTTCTTCCTCATTATCAGAGTGGCTTTCCCTGACAACCCGCCTAGTTCCTCTGTATCCTCATACCTTGATTAATGCTTCTCCATAGTATTTTTCACCATCTTACAAAACATTTTTTATTAATATGTTTATTGACCATCTTCCCCAATTATAATATAATAAGCTTCACAAAGACTAAAATGTAGTCTGTTTTATTCACTGCCGCCTGCTTAGCATATGCCGTATAGAGGCATTCAATAAGTAGTTGTTGAATGAACAAATGAATGAATTCCAGATCTTCTATATATACCCAATAGGCCTGATAATTTAATAGTCAAGGATATTATTAAAGTACCTCAGAATGTATTATAATATACAAACTGTTTTAACGTTTACTCTTTGACAGTAGTACTACTGACAAAAAAGGAAATGAAGTCTGTCATTCCTTTATTAAGTATTTGTGGAGCAACAGTGTTGTGCTAGACATCCCAAGTACTTGGGATATGTCACATGAGGTCTGAAATTGATCACTGGGCTAATATAATTTTTCATTAGCTCTTTCTGGCTCTTTTATCAATTACTCATAAAGTAACCCTTTCATTAAATTTTTAGACCTGGGATTAAGGATAGTCTCTGCCAATATATAGATCTGCAAAATCAATATTATTTTCCCTTTTTAAAAATCAGAATGACATTTTCTTTTCTCGTATCCTGTAATACCTCTCCATCACCATGGAGGTATTTGCGGGTATTCTAACTAAACCTGAAATATATGTAAAATGACCTGAGATTTGTACTTTATAAACTTTTCAACCTCCTTGGACTTTATTTTCTTCATCTCAGTCTAGAAACTATTCTTGATACAGAAAACAGAAGCAAACTAATAGGTGATGATGATCCCTACTTTCTCTTTTTCATTGATCAGTAGGGTACCCATGGTCTTTCTTTGAAATAAATAGAATTTAAAATAGTTTGGCTTTGTGTGTTTTTTTTTAACTTTTATTAGCTTTAGCACATACAAAACTGTGACCTTTCTAATACTATTCTTATAAATTATGACACTCTTTTATATGCATCCTGTGTGTCTCTACTTTTTATTTTATAAATGTCCCTTAAAAGTCAAAGTTTATCAGTGACTCATGAAAAAGTAACAGTTACCTGATCTACCTATCTTCTTGGAAGGGCCTTTAAATGAAGTGCAAAAAATCTTTTAAAATACTTAATGAAATTAAATGGAAACACACCTTGCTACAGTTTTTTGAAGTAAATTTTTATACTGGAATGCTAACCAGAGACATAGTATCTAAAAGAAAAACATATACTACCAATTAAGATCAACCAGGACTTTTCTACTTTAAAAAGAATACATTCGATTTGTTTATCTGCTGGTCAGTATCAATTAGTGCACCTTAAATACAAATGAACCTGTGGTAGGCTTATTTGAAATAAATGTTTATATGTACCATGTTTGATTTCTCAACTATTCTGTCCATCATGTGTGGAACTTCTAAGAATACTTAAAGTTATTCCTCATAGCTTCTTACTGATAACTTTATAAATTTACAGACATGGATAGTATTATATAAATGAAAATAGCTATTCTGGTAGGGTAATAAGATTATGGATGATTTTTATGAATAGTGTGTTTTCATTTCCTCTAGTTTTTAAATCTTTTTTTAAATTGAAGTATAGTTTGATTTACAATATTATGTTAGTTTCAAGTGTACAGCAAAGTGATTCAGTTTTATATATTTTTCAGATTATTTTCCTTTATAGGTTATTTTGAGATACTAAATATAGTTTCCTGTGCTAATACAGTAAATTCTTGTTGCTTTTGTCATTTTTTTAGCTAAAAAGAACCTTTACCTTTGAAATGCATGTTAAGATCTTGTATAGAATAGAAAAGTTCCTATTCTCTGTCTTCATTGCTGAATGATACCAGGACCCTCAAGAAATCATGGAACTTGTATTCCTCTCATCATATTCTTCACTTTTTTTTCTTCTCTGGAAGATCCAGATTTAATGAATCGTGTCTTTGGTATATGGTGTTTGTAATAGAGAAGGGGGACAAATATGGTTCCATGTGAAAGCCAAACTAAATTAGCTGATAAAGGGAATTCTGATTAAGTTTTCTATGTGAGATTTAAAAACATAGATGAAGACCTTAGGTGAAGTAAAAGGAGCACATAAGGAAGCAAGCTCAGAATACATTTTCTCTAGCACTGTAGTCAAACCAGTATTTAGCCCAGTAGTTTGCAATTTGTGGGTCAGGTATAAGATGGACCACATCCCAGTTTTTTGTTTTTTTTTTAACATTTCTCACTGTGGCACAGAAATAAACTTTGCTTCTCATAGTAATGCTTATTATCCTAGCAGATGTGCAGCTGGAGGACTGTTTTTGCTTTTAGAGAATGAGTGGGAGGAATAAGAGTTTGTAGTGGCAAGTAGAAGTAAGTAGGATATACGGTTCCCCAGAGTCTTAATACCACCTCAAAGTGTATTAAAGGCCCTGAAACTATGTACTGTGCTTATTAGTATTGTATGAATAAGAGCAATCTTTAGAGGCTTATTCCCATGTACAAGACATTAATAATACTAACACACAGGGGTCATTTACTATGTGTCAGATACTGTTCTGAGTGCTTCACTTAGAATAACTAGTTTAATATCCTCAGTACAACCCTGTGTTATGTTATTATCCCCAGTTTAAAGATGGGTAATCTGAGGCACAGAGAAATTAGAAAACTTGTCCAGGGTTGTACAACTAATTATGGGGTAGAAATGGAATGTAAATTTAAGTAATCAAGGCTCTACAACCCATGTTCCAGAACACATATTATATTGCCTTTAGAAATCAATCCAGCTTATCTTCATGTAGTGGCACCACGTTCCCTCTTGGTCTTTTCTAATTTTTTTTCTTAGACTTACCCTTTTATTATGATAATGTATGAAAGATTCATATAGGCTACCCCCTTCCTTTTTGGAGTGGGGCCATAATTTTTTTTAATCTCAAATTCATCTAAACACTAAATAAATTATTTCTTCTCTTAAAGCTAGTCAACAATTTAAGAGTTAAATGATTGAACCACAGATGGTGTGCTGGATAGAGCTCATTCCACTCTGTTGACTCCTAAATTGTGCCGTGTGAAGGTCTAAGTGATTTAAGTTAAATGTCTTCAGAGTTTTCCTATACTCTTTTGTTCACTAAATATTGTTTCTGTTCTTATATTTTTGTCTCCCTTTAAAAAAAAAAAACATTGGAACGTTTTATATACTTAGTTATAAGATATTGTGTATTGATAGTATCTGCACAAAATTTACAAGTGAAGTAAAACTGTAAAGGACATATCAAAAGTACAGAATGTTTGTCACTGATAATGCTTTAGGCACTCCTTGTCATGGACATAAATATGTTTTATATGCTAACTATACTATAGTCAACAGATATTCTTTTAGTGGTAGGCATAAATCATATAATAATGAGTTATACTATATTGGAATTTTACTTATTTCAAAATTTAAGGATACTGTTTTTAGCACATTATAAATAAGAACATATAAACCTGAGTTGTAAACAATACCCAGTGACATTCGTATTAGATGTGACTAGTTTAGCAGTTTTGTGAGGTATAGGTAAATTTTGAAAGCACATGATACAAAGCTACTTGTCACAAAAAGTGAAGTGTAAATACTCATTCAGAATAAAAGGCAAAAATACTCCTGTTTTTCAAAACTTAGTCTCTTTTAAAATTTGTAATATTTTGCTGAACTTCAAGTCAGTTTATATTGCTTTTAGAGTTGTTGGGTTCAGCACTATGGAATCCAATTTGTTAAGAAACTAATAGACTATTATAGAAATAACATATTAATATATATAGCATTTACTCTGGTCTCATGTCTAAATATAATAAATATAAACAAAAACAATTCTTTAATTTTTTTAAAGAGAAAATTTCAATATTCAATTACTCTTTTCCCTTCCAGATTGCAGATTTTGGCTTATCAAAATGGCGCATGATGTCCCTCTCACAATCACGAAGTAGTAAATCTGCACCAGAAGGAGGGACAATTATCTATATGCCACCTGAAAACTATGAACCTGGACAAAAATCAAGGGCTACTATCAAGCATGATATATACAGGTACAGCATGTTACTTTTGCTCAGAGTTAACTTTGTCTAAAAAACAAGATTAATCAATCCGAATTTTGAAGCTACATTTTAAAAGTATGATTTTTATGCTTCTCTCATAAGTGTGGTGAAAATAAATTAGAGACAGTGGTTAATGTTTTTCATATTAAAGATGCCTTGCTTTGGGAGTTCCCTGGTGGCCTAGTGGTTAAGATTCCGGTTTTCACTGCTGTGGCCCAGGTTCAATCCTTGGTCAGGGAACTGAGATCCCACAAGCTGTGTGGTGCAGCCAAAAAAAAAAAATTAAAAATTAAAAATATGAAAATAAAGATGCCTTGCTTTTTTTTTTTTTTTTAACATTTATTTACTTATTTATTTGGTTGCGGCGGTGGGCTCCTTAGTTGCGGCACATGGGCTCCTGGGTTGCAGCATGCAGGCTCCTTAGTTGCAGAATGCATGTGGGATCTGGTTCTCTGACCAGGGATCAAACTCGGACCCTCTGCATTGGGAGCATGGAGTCTTAACCACTGCGCCACCAGGGAAGTCCTGATGCCTCGCCTTAAGCTACTTCTCCATCCTTAAAAATTATTAAAGCATATCTTGTTGTCCTATCAATTTATAATATTCAAGGGTTTTTATCATATGTGACCTTGATGGGGGAGGGAAACAGTGCAATTAACATTTAACAGTACCAAAAGAGACAGTACTTACACCAGAAAAAGAGTCAATAGAATAGGGCTACATGAGACAGCCTTTTTTATTGCTCTTTATTTTGTGTGAATAATGGAATCATGTAATTAAAGGGCATAGCTTATCTAGGTGTGAAAGAATCATCCACAAGTTATCCTTGCCTATAACTTCAAGTTCTTATTACAGTAATTTCCTAATTTTTCAAATTGAATTAATTCCCTTTCAAAACAAAACTGTATATGAATAGTCATCATCTTGGTTCTATACAGTGATTCTTTAAGCAGCATTTCACTACATTATTACTTTAAAAAATGGTATCTCACAGTCAGCTTTTAAAATCAGTACCATTTTAGTTTATTATGAATAGTTTATAAAGTACTATATGTATATTTTTATCTTAAACAGCTATGCAGTTATCACATGGGAAGTCTTATCTAGAAAACAGCCTTTTGAAGGTAAGTGTACTTTGGCTTCCTTATTCTAGGTGACATCATATTGGTAAGTCATACTCAGCACTATCTGAATAAAGATCACTTATTTTAAATCTGCCTAACAGTCATTTTGTGGAAAACACACTAGAAAAACAACAATTTGTCATTGTGAATCCACTGTATGTTGGAAAGTACTGGATTAAGGATCAGAAAAATGTGTAGATTCTTCTTGTTCTGATAGTAATTAACTCTATTATAAGCCACTAAATCTCTTAAGTCCTCATTTTTTTAATCTGCAAAATAAGAATTTTGAATTCTTATTTCTAAGATTCATTCCAGCTATAAAATCGTTTGTATGAAAATTTAACTAGTGCTTCTTCTAAAGACCAGCAAATACTGAAGAATACTTTAAAAATTTTCTGATAATATTGTCTCTTTCTTTATTTTGAGTTTCATTTAGGTCAGTTTGCTGTGTAACAACCTCAGAATCTCAGTAGTTTACAAACTAAACATTTATTTTTCATTCACATTGGGTTATTAGTTGCTGTGGCCCTTCTTGGCTCTGCTAGGTTCTGCTCAGCTCTGCTGAGCTCTGTTTTACTCTGCTCTCTTCATACTCCATTGGTCAAATCAAATCACATGACCAAGCTCAGAATTAAAGAGGTGAAGATATAAACTCCTCCCACGAGAGGCAGCAAGTCTGGCAGTAGCTGGGATCTAAATATTCCTTTGACAGAAAGGGAAGTAATGAATTATTCCTAAGATTTTAAGATTCCCTCATGTTCATTTGGTTGGCTTTAGAATGTATTTAATATATTAAATCATAATATATTTCTAATGAATGAAATATATTTGTTTTGACAGAAGTCACCAATCCTTTGCAGATTATGTATAGTGTGTCACAAGGACATCGACCTGACACTAATGAAGAAAGTTTGCCATTTGATATACCTCATCGAGCACTTATGATCTCTCTCATAGAAAGTGGATGGGCACAAAATCCAGATGAAAGACCGTCTTTCTTAAGTTAGTGTACAGTTTTAATCTGGGCCTTTTGAATTACAAAAATAACAAATACGCTGTAAATAAAATATTCCTTGAACAACTACAAAAGTTAGCTGACAAGATCAAAGTTTTTTTTCTTCTAATTCAAAGTTGTTTTTATTTTATGAGATGAGATTGAAGTGGTAAGGAGAAGCTGTTGACTATCATCATAAAAAGGTTAGAAATTTATTCCAAGTACAATGGAAAGCCATTAAAGTGCGTTTTTCAGGGAAATAACATGATTAAATTTAAGTTTAGGAGATATCACTCACTGCTATGTATAAGCTTGATTGGAGAAGGGCAAGAGTAGAATTTCCAGACCAATCCTGGAGATCGAAAAATCAGATAGAATTAAGATTTATTTCAGAAGTAGAATGAATCATCACCTAAATGTAAACATAGAAGAAAATCTTCATGATCTTGGGTGAAGCAAAGAGCTCTTATATATGACATCAGAAACAAGACCTATTAAAAAAATTCTTTGATAATTGAACTTCAAAAAAATTGAAAAATTTTACACTTCAGAAGATGCTATAGAAAATGAAAAGACAAGCTGTAGAGTGGGAATCTTCTTTCCAACTAAAAAAAAACCAAATATATTTTCCATTCAAAACTTATGTCTAGTGCTCATCAGATTGTATTTAAATAAAATCAAAGGATGCTATAATAATGGATTAACATCTTATCTCTTATCTCCCAGAACCATGTAATAGGGTGTGTGTGTGTGTGTGTGTGTGTGTGTGTGTGTGTGTGTGTGTGTGTGTGTGTATATATGTATGTATGTATTGGCTTGGCCAAAAAGTTTGTTTGGCTTCTTCTATAAGATCTTACAAAAACCTGTACGAACTTTTTAGCCATCCCAATATATATCTCCTTTGTCCCCAGTGCCACTTCCAAACTATAATTTCTTCTCCATTCCCTAAAGACTCTAGCTCTTCTGAAGATCATGCCATTAGGCAGTATTTCTCTACAAACTTCCTGGTTTTTCCCTATTCATTGCAGAACAATGGCTTTTGGCTTACTTACTTCTACATCCTGCATTGATCAGTGCTGCTGAATATTTGAGAGGAGTGCTCTGCGGATCTCTGGAGTTCTCTGTCTGTGTACTTCTCCTCTTCGGTGCTCTGTCCTATAAACTCTATCTGCCTCCGTCTACCCTAATTCCCAGCCCTGTCTCTTCAACTCTGAGCTTCCTCTGGGCCCCGTCTTACTTCCCTACCCTGTAGTATAGTTGGAAACTCTCCCAAGGCAGTAAGCTTGGGTAGTCAGGCTGTCATAAGGCTGACCTCAGTTGTTTCCTATCACTTAGAGATCACTGTCCTTTGTTACCTGATATCTAGTGTCTTGAAAACCACTGTTTCATGCATTTTATCTGGCTAATGGTTGTTTAAGGCAGGAGGGTGAATTGGTCCTCGTTTCTTCATCTTGGCCAGAAATGGAATTCATTGGTTTCTCTTTAAATTAATGGCTAAAACTAGGCACTAAACTCTACTTAGCAATTCTGTTATGTTTCTCAAATACATCTACTATTCCATTCTCATATATCACCTGTTCTTAAGTTGTGGTGCAGGGACCTCTGGAGGTGGGGTTGGTTCCTGAGACTTTTATAAGTGGTTCACAAAATCAAAACTTTTCAAAATAATAAATATTAAGGTATTATTTTCCCTTTTTACTCTCATCCTCTGGAAAAATCTTTCCAGAGACTAAATTATGATGATATCATTGCTCCAACGGATAATGGAATGTGTTTTCATATATTCTGATGTGTTAAAATTTTCTGTTTTAATCTAATGTAGTAAATATCAATAGATATGACCAACATATACAAAAGCTCTTAATAATTTTGAAGAGTTCTGAGACCCAAAAGTTTGCGAATTACAGACTTAGATGATCATCTTGTACTACTGTAGGAGATGCGTAAGTCCCATACTTCATGTTTCCAAAGTGAAGATGAAATTCCATTTCAATCCCTAAGAAGGAAAGCATGGGAGGAACATTTCTAGTCCTATCTGCCCCTCAGCACTCCTCCTCCTCATTTGTTAGTTTTAGAGAAAAAGCAAGTGTACTTATCTAGTCCCTTCTCAGTTTTCTCCTCCTTTTAGAAGTAAGCTTGTCTAAAGGATGCACACATTTTGTGCTTCCTCATATGGAAGCAGGTGAGGCCTGTAGCTGAGTGAGTAAAACTGTCAACTGAAGGGACAAAGTATTACTGAGCCCGTATGCTACAGATCTAAAAAGGGACATATTCCAATTAGCTTTATCAGTAATAAAGGTGATGTTTTGATCATCATCTATCATTATTGTGTGGCTTTTCTTAATAGATTCTGAACTTAGGAAGAGAAGACAGGGGTAATGCATATTGTACCTTATCTTCCCTTCTTAAACCTCCTACACCCTATGTTCCGTATTTCTTTTGAGCATTGAGAAAGTAGAAACCATGAGAGAGAACTCCCTCATGGTTCCACTACCAGATCTATAAACTTAGTTGTACTTGACCTGTCTTTCCTGCTTTATCTCTTTTACAGTGGGAAAAAAGTGTTCTTATACAATAGTAAACAGTATTACTTGTGGTCTGGATGCCATTCCCTTACTCTCTCCAGCATTCTGTTGTTTATATTCTCTCTCTGCTCTTGTGTTGCCAATCTCTGCCTGTCTACTGGATCGTTCATCTGTCATACAGATCTATGCTATTATTATATCCTATCTTTATATAGGAAAAGAATTCTTGACCCCAAATCATCCTTCAGCTACCACCTCGTTTTTCTACTCCCATTTAGATCTAAACACCTTGTAGGAATTGTCCATACTTATTGTCTCTACTTCTTCACCTCTAATTCAATTTTTAACAAATTTACATCAGTCTTCTGTTTTCATATCTCCACTAAAGCTGCATTTGTTCAAGTTACTAAGGATGGCAATTTTGGAAAATACTGCTTATCTTACTTGGCCTCTCAGCAGATTAGATATTGCTGACTCTTCCCTCCTTGAAACTTTCCCTCTGATAGCTTCCAAGACACAAGAGACCATACTCCCTATTATCCTCTCTTCCTCTATCTCTTTTTTTCTTCCTCTGCTCAATTTCTAACTGTTGGAATGCCTCAGAGCTCTAATATGGGTCCTTTACTGTCTGCCATCTGTACTTTCCCCCTAGATGATCCAGACCAGATCATGGCTTTTATACTATCTATATGTTAGTGATGCTCAGTTTTGTATCTAGAGCCCTGGCCTCTCCCTTAAGCAACAGGTACATATATTATTGTAGTAATAGTGGTAATTATGATTGTTTCTACTCATTGGCTATTATGAATCATGCTGCTATGACTGTTCATGTGCAAGTCTGTGTGTGAACATGTACGTTTTCATTTCTCTCAGGTAACTAACTGAGTGGAATTGCTTGGTTGTATGGTAAATTTATCTTTCATTTTTAAGAAAGTGCGAAGCTGTTTTCCACAGTGGCTGCATCATGAAACATTCCCACCAGCAGTGTGTGACGTTTTCTGTTTCTCTACATTATTGTCAATACTTGTTATTTTCTGTCTTTTTAATTTTACCTATTTTAGTGGGTATGGAGTGATGCCTCATTTTAGTGTTAATTTGCGTTTCCTAATGACTAATGGTGTTTAAGCATATTTTCATGTGCTTTTTATCTATTTGTGTGTCTCCTTTGGTGAAATTCAATCTTTCACCCATTTTTAAATTGGGTTGTTTGTCTTAAGTTATTAGAGTTCTTTTTATATTCTAGATACAAGCTCTTTAAAAGGTACGTGATAGGTAAAAGTGTTCTCCTAGTCTGGGGCTTGTCTTTTTGTTTTTCTTAATAGCATCTTTTTAAATGCCAAAGGTTTCAATTTTTTTGAAGTCCTATTATCAAAAATTTTTTATGGATCCTGTTTCTGATGCCATATCTAGGAATTATTTGCCTAACTCAGGGTCATGAAGATTTTCACCTATATTTACGTTTAGGTGCATAGTCCATTTCAAGTTAATTCTATGTATGTTGTGAGGTAAGAATCTAAATTTTTCTGTTTTTGTGTGGATATCCAACTGTCCTAGTACCATTTGTCGAAAAGACTATCCTTTCCTCATTGAATTGCCTTAGCGACTTTGTCAAGAAACAATTGCCCATACTTATAAGGGCTTTAGACTCTCAATTATGTTCTATTGATCTATCTTTAGATATGCCTATCTTTAAGCCTGTACTAAATGCTCTTAAGACAGTTGAATGTCATCAGTTTGGGGAAAAATTTACTTAGGGCCTTATCAGTTAAATATTAGCATTTATGTTTTTCATTTTAATGGTTATAAGCAACCTGAGCTCATTATTTTTCTTATTTAGAATGTTTAATAGAACTTGAACCAGTTCTGCGAACATTTGAAGAGATAACTTTCCTTGAAGCTGTTATTCAACTAAAGAAAACAAAGGTAAATACTGGAAATTAGGATGTTAAATCATGGAGAGTTTTAGTTTAGTTTAATTTAGTTTTTTTCTACATACCTTCCACAGATACAAGCTACAGTACTGGGGCAGTAGTTAGCAGAGAGTATGAATGCTGCCTTGAATCTGTCACCAAAGAACTTTTCCATTTCATTTAAACAGCCTCCTCCAGATTTCAAAGGGATTTTCAGACCTCTCATATAGCAAATGTAAATTTAAAATGTGTAATGTGTGCCAGTTGTATACAGTTAATGCCCTAAATTACTACAGTTGTTGTTGTTTTAATTCTATGTTTATTTCTCTAAAGTTTTGATATATAAAGAGTAAAAGATGTCTGGGTTATTGCACTTTATTGCCAAGTTAAGCTGTAGAATTTTTATTAATAATTGAGGCCCAAATGTGTATTTTCTGTGGCTTGTTTGTATCTTTTTGTTTTCCCACTCAAACACTGCATGTTGCATAGACCAAAGTAGCAGTTGTTATGAATTACCTAGAACAGTTGTCTTATTTATTCATTCTGCTCTTGTAGATCAGAAAAACAATTGAAGGGACCCATTACTGCAAGGTTTTCTTGCTGCTATCAAAAATTGTTTAGAAAGCAACTACAGTTCTTTAGGGACAAAGTTAGCCTAGTTTAACACTTTCTGGGTTTCATTAAGTTGCATTTGAGATATGATAATAAAAACCATCATTTATTAGCCAATGTCTTAGGTTGTGAACAGGCATAATCCAGTTTGCTGGATCTGTTAACATAATCTTTGGTTTAAAAGGGAAGTGCATAAAGGAAACAACTGTCCTTAACCAAACTTAAAATTGATGGTGGCAGTATTAGTACCTGAGTTTTTTAAGGAACTAAGGAGGAACTGTGCTTTAATCTTTTGATAAGTTTTCATTGACTTCTCTGCTTCTGAGTAGGTAGTCTTTTCCAGAACATTCCAATCTCTCTGCTTCTTAGTAGATACAAACTTCTGTTAACATTTATTTTTGCCTTGTCTTTTCAGTTCCCTTTTCTCTCTTCACAACTTTCTCCTCTTCTGCCAAGCAAAGGTGGATAGAAGGGTCTGTTTTCTTGGTTCTAAGAAACTGAACTGGAAGAGAACCAATTCAGTTCCTTTTTTGTCCCCAACAAACTTAAATACTAGGATCTATATTTAAAACTGTTAATTTGGGGGAGAAATTTTTGCTTCTTAAATAAAGTAATTTAGTGTATATTTTTAAATACTTGAGTATCATTTAAATAGCATTACTTTCTTTGGTCACTGTTTTTAAGTTGCTGTATTGTTTTCACTCAGAGTTGTTATTTTTTTTTTAAATCCTTGTATTAATTCTGTAAAACTGTTAGGGAAAGAATATCATCTCCATTTTATAGATGAGATAACTGAGGTATAGGGAAGTAAGTCACATAACACTACACAGCTAACTAATGTCAGGGCAAGGGTAGAATACAAATTTATTAAGATAATAAGATTTTTCATAAAGAAATTTCTGAAAACAAAGATCACAATTTAGGGTGACTTGTTTTGTTTGAGTTTCCTACATTTTTTTCAGTTCTTTGAACTGGCTCCTATAATTCATGTTTTCACAGATAGTATCTCTTATGTCTTGAGCAGTAAAAACTGAATCAAAAAAAGTTTTTCTTTGATATGTCATTTTACTTCTTTCTAGGGACTGACTCACTAGTTCATAATTTTTTTTTTTTTTTTTGCGGTACGCGGGCCTCTCACTGTTGTGGCCTCTCCCGTTTCGGAGCACAGGCTCCGGACACGCAGGCTCAGTGGCCATGGCTCACGGGCCCAGCCTCTCCGCGGCACGTGGGATCCTCCCGGATTGGGGCACGAACCCGTGTCCCCTGCATCGGCAGGCGGACTCAACCACTGCGCCACCAGGGAAGCCCCAATTCATAAATAATTTGAATTATCATTAACTGATCGGTTATGAAAAGTGATGTTAGTAATTAATGATACTGTATAACAATAAATATTTTAATTTAAAAGAACAGAAGAAATTTACATAACAGAAATGGATCCAAAGATGAATTTTAAAGGTTCATATAAAAATGTATTTAACAAATGTTCACTGGACTGCTTTGTGTAAAGTACTATGCCCCATAGATTATATACATAGATGAATAGCAGTTTTTTTTCTCCTAAAACTTCTTAGACATGTTATGGAGCAGACAGTTGTTAAGTATGAATAATGAAGGGCTGGGTGTGGATCCCACCAATTTCTAAAGTTCTGTAGAGCATTTGACGTTATGTTGGTTTGGGGAAGAAAAGCAGACCCATGGTTTTGTTTTTAAATCACTCAATAGTGATGGCAGCTAATCCAAGTCTGGCTTAAAGAGACAGGAGTGAGGGCTTCCCTGGTGGCACAGTGGTTGAGAGTCCGCCTGCTGGTGCAGGAGACATGGATGGGTTTGTGCCCCGGTCCGGGAAGATCCCACATGCTGCGGAGCGGCTAGGCCCGTGAGCCATGACCGCTGAGCCTGCGCGTCTGGAGCCTGTGCTCCGCAACGGGAGAGGCCACAACAGTGAGAGGCCTGCGTACTGCAAAAAAAAAAAAAAGAGAGAGAGACAGGAGTGAATCACTAAACAATTTTAGTACAAAGGCATAGTGTTTAAATAAATCATCTGTTTAATAGCTACTATTTATTGAATGCTTACAAAGTAATCTTAGGGACTCTGCATATATTACTTCTAATCCTTCTTACAGTAATCCTGCAAAATAGGTATTCTCGTCTCCAGTTTACAGATAAGTAAACTAAGTTTAAGTCTCATGCCCAAAGTCAAACAGGTATCCTGGGATCTAAACTAGATCTTATTGGCCCCCATCGTTCCATTAGGGCACTCTGCCTCCTTTACTTAGTCCAGCCCTCCATTTCTTATCTATAAAATGAAAATAATGATAGTACTTAGAATCATGGTGCCTAAATTATAGTAAATGCTTAATAATTATGGATAGATAGATACACACACAAATTGAAATATATTAAGTACCTAGTTTGAACCAGATACTTTATATTCATTATCTCAATCTCTAGAATGATCCTGCATGTAGATATTTTTCCATTTTAAAGGATGAATTTGCTCAAGGTAACCAGTTAATATGAGGCAGGATTCAAAGCCTGTGTCTCTAAAATTATGTCCCCTATTCTACACTATCTCTACCTTTAAGTTAGATATTATATTCTCAACTGATTGAGATTTTCTTTCTATTGATTTTGTATAAACATATAAAATATGTTAAGTAGATTTTATTTTACTCATATAATTTTCTAATTATCTCTAATTCAAGTACATATATTCATTCTTATTACAGAGTGCTTCAAGTTCCATTCACTTATGTGACAAGAAGAAAATGGAGTTATCTCTGAACATACCTGTAAATTATAGTCCACAGGAGGTAAAAATAATTACGTTGATTAAACTCAAAATGTGAGAAGAATCTGAGCAATCATTTAGTCTATCTCACTCTTTTATAGATGGGAAGCTAAAGTCCAGGGAGGTTTTAGGATTTTAGAATGGGAATCTCCAATTTGAAATCCAGCTTTTCTGATTCTTAGTTCATTGTTCATCTCATCAAATCACAGTCCTTTCTTTCTTGGGCATTGACTTCTGTCCCTGTCCTTGTTTTATGTAATGGATGGTGTTCCAGGGTAGTACATAGACAAATCATTGGTACAGTTCTGCCACTGTATTTCTTATTATACCTTCTTATTCAAATGTAAAAGAGCTATAATACCTGCCTTGTTCTTAACCTCTTACAATGATTAATAAAAAGAAAATGCCATTTGTGTGGCTATCCAAAAAGAAGGATTTCTTTAGTAGCATTCATTCAGAATTATTTCATATTAATGATTACTTTTAAGAATATATAAGATATGTTCTCTTTACAGATTCAGAAAGTAATAATACCTTCAAAATGAATCTTAAAACACAGTATGTAGTCTTTGAATCACCTTTATATTCACTATCTCATCTTTGGATCTTTAAGCCCATACATGCTTATTTTTAGATAAATACACAGAAAAAGAACCTGAGAGCCAAATTATTTAAATGCCTTGTCGAAGCTTAGGTAGTAATTCCATGACAGAGCTAGGATTGGATCCAACTTCTATATTACTTTTTCCATGGATTCCCACTTCTCCATGTTGAAGGAACCTGAGGCATTGAGAATAGGCATGTGCTCTAAATCAGTAGGTAATCAGAGCTGCAGATCTCAAATTTCTCATGAGCTGGACAGAGTCTCTGAGATTATGTACAAAATATTGAAAAAATAATGATTTCTAATATATTTAACTATTGCCCCCCATCCAATTGACCTGATAAAGAAATCAAGTTCACAGTTTTGTTACTTCACATATGTGTTTAATTTTGTAAAGTGTAATTTGTATTAGTTTTGATTCTTTATTTATAATAAGCCAAAAGCAGGAACTGTTTAGAAATTAAAGCTGTATAACTTTTAAAACGATTTTTCTTTAACCTAAATCATTTATCTTCTATTTATTTTAGGAATCGTGTGGATCCTCTCAGCTCCATAAAACTAGTGTTTCTCCTGGAACCTCAAGGACCCTGTCAGCTCCTCAAGACAATGATTTTTTATCTAGTACGTAAATTTTTCAGTCAGTATTACTTGCAAGTTTTCAATTTTCTTTCAAGATCATATTCTTGCAAGCAGTCATGGTTTGTATGGAACATGTCTTTCATTTGCATTTATAACTCGTTTTTTAAAAGTGACAGTCTAAAGATGTGAAAATAGTAGTGGGATGTTAAACAAATATATTTAAGTATTAAAAGCATTATGTTAGACACTACAGAAAGATATTTTTAAAAATCTCTTGTAAGAAAGAGGAGAAATGTTTCTAAGTCACCATAATATTAGACAAAGAGCAATGTATTATAAAAGATATAGGGATGTAGAACTATGGTAGTATAGTGGAAGAGTAACATTTTTTACAAAGCACTGTCACAACAACCTTGTGAGGGGGATATTCCTCATTTTACAGATTCTTAAGATCAAGACTTCTGGATCACATAGTTAGTAGCTGGCAAATCCAAGATTCGAAGCCAGGTCTTTTTGATAAATACTTTCATGTCACTACTACACCATGTTATCATCATGAAGAAATTATTTCTGGCTGAAGGTTGGACCTATAGTTATAAAGGATGGGCATTCCAGGCAAAAGGAACAGCATAGAGGCAAAGAAGCAAGAAAACAGAGAACAGTGAGTAGTTGGGTTTAGCTGGTGAAGAGGGTGAATGAAAGATCAGGAGGGTGGAGTCATATCATGATGAATTCTAATACTATGCTAAGCCATTCAGGCTCTTTTGCTTGGGTAGGGAACAATTACTGCAAATTTTTGAGCAAGGGTGTGACATGATAAAATTTTTCGCTTTAGGAATATTTATCCTGGCTGGAATATGTAGGATATTTTGGAAGGGAAAAGGAGATTCAAAGTGGGGAGACCAGTTAGGAGACTATTGGTCTATTATTGTACTACAGGTGAGAGATTATGATACCTGCTCCAGAGTGTGAAGGAGAGAATAGTGTGAGAGATGTTACAGAGGACACACTTTTCACTTGCAGGAAGGAAGAGAGAAAAAAAGATAAAGCTGAACAAGTTTAGCTGGAAGAACATTGGTGCTATTAACAGAAATAGGAGTTGAAACAGGTTTTAAAGTTAAGATGAATAATTAAGTTTTTAATTTTTTTTTTTTTTTAATTTGAGCTGTTGAAAATGTAGGGTTCACTGAAGACAGAAAATTTAATTACATGGATTTGGGAAGGGAGGTGACAATTGAGGCCCTGAGGTTGAATAAGTTTACCAAAGGAGAGTGTAGAAAGACACATCATATGTAATTTAGAGGACACATTTGAAGTGCAGAAGGAGGAAGATGACACAGAAGAAAAAATATGGTACCACATGAAGAAGTAAAATTCTATGATTTATAATTTACATAGGACAGACGGAAATATGGTAAAAACATTAAGCATTAACCTTTTTTATCTAAAAAATATTTACTTGTGGAATTAGATTTATGAACCAGCTTATGCAGTGAAAAATTAAGAGACACTGAATACTACCCTCTCTATGACCCGGATGTTCATATTTTAGCTAATAGAAAGAGCTAAGGAATATTCTACCCCTAATGAAGATGTTGTGTTTTATAGGAAAAACTCAAGACTTTTCTGTGATGCATCAATGTCCAGTAAATCACAGTTGTGACAGTAACGTTTCTGTGGCTCAAAGAGCAACATTCTATGATCACAGGGCAGCTCCATGCTCTTTAGCAATAATAAATCCACTCTCAGTGGAGGGAAATTCAGGTAAATATGTACTATGAGACACTTTGTAAATGATGCCATTTATCTTGCAACCATATGTTCAGTAGATTTGCTATACGATGTTTTATTTGTCTCTATTTCTTCAGTATGATATATGCATACCATAAGTAGGAAAGCACTTCCAATCCCCAAAGACATGAGTGTTGATATGTAATAATAGGCCAAAATAGTATTCCATGAACATCTATCTAGGGAGGGATTGCTAAGAGGAGGTGTGACAATATGTTACTAAAGGTAAATATATTTTTGTTTATCAAATATGCAGGTATTCTTTATGTTTTTTAAAAAATCTGAGAAAAAGTGACATTTGCCCCCATGAATTACAGTGTATAAAAATGCAGTGCTTTGGGCTTCCCTGGTGGCGCAGTGGTTGAGAGTCCACCTGCCAATGCAGGGGACACAGGTTTGTGCCCCGGTCTGGGAAGATCCCACATGCCACAGAGTGGCTGGGCCCATGAGCCATGGCCGCTGAGCCTGCGTGTCCTGTGCTCTGCAATGGGAGAGGCCACAACAGTGAGAGGCCTGCGTACCGCAAAAAAAAAAAAATGCAGTGCTTTTTCTTGGAGAGAAAGGGAAGAGATAACCCAAATATCTGAATGTTTCCTGAAAATAAATAGCATCCCTCAAAATACTAGTGTTCCATATGAGAACAATCACAGCAAAATTAGGTTTTATGCCTTATTATTTTGTTTTTCATCTAATTTTACTCATAGCTATATATCTGTCCCCACCTTCTTACTTGTCATCCCTTGCTTTTCTACAGAGCAATTTCAGCCTGGTATAACCCAACAGTGGATCCAGAGTAAAAGGGAAGATATTGTGAACCAAATGACTGAAGCCTGCCTTAACCAATCTCTAGATGCCCTCCTGTCCAGGGATTTGATCATGAAGGAGGACTATGAACTCATTAGTACCAAACCTACAAGGACCTCAAAAGTCAGACAATTATTGGATACTAGTGACATCCAAGGAGAAGAATTTGCCAAAGTTATAGTACAAAAATTGAAAGATAACAAGCAAATGGGTCTTCAACCTTACCCAGAAATACTTGTGGTTTCTCAATCTCCATCTTTAAATTTATTTCACAATAAAAACCTATAAGTAACTCTTTTTCAAGAAGAAAAGTCAGTGCATAAAAGGGTATTTTATATTTCTTTTGCCTTGATAATGTTGTTTTTATGAGATTCATATGAATATTAGAAACTTTAATGAAGTTTCTTCTTCAGATAAATATTAGTCTCCTTCCATGACATTATAGTATTTTTTAAATTAATACAGTAGAAAGTTTGATTTTTGCTGCATAGTTCAATTCTTTTTGTCTCTTTGGTTAATTGAAACTATTTTTTCAATGTAATAATTATATTTTTATTGTACAAAACAGTGTCCCATTTTCACATATACTTTCTTTGTGGATTATTTATTACTTGTTTAAGATGCTTGACTTTCTGAAGACTTAAATCAAAGAAACTTTTAAATGTTATTTATTGAGTTCTTTAGAAAATTGTTTCAAAGATAAACAATACAAAGTGTATAAAGAAAAAATTAATCCTTCAACGTGTGTTTCTACTTCTATTCCTAGCCTCAAGTAACAATCAAGGTAACAACCAAAGTTTACAGCATGATGTGTATCGTTCTATCCCTTTCTTCCTGCTCATACTTAAAGTATATGCCGGGGGGGGGACTTTCAAGATGGCAGAGGAGTAAGACATGGAGATCACCTTCCTCCCCACAAATACATCAAAAATACATCTACAGGACTTCCCTGGTGGCGCAGTGGTTGAGAGTCTGCCTGCTGATGCAGGGGACACGGGTTCGTGCCCCGGTCTGGGAAGATCTCACATGCCACGGAGTGGCTGGGCCCGTGAGCCATGGCCGCTGAGCCTGCACGTCTGGAGCCTGTGCTCTGCAACGGGAGAGGCCACAACAGTGAGAGGCCCGTGTACCGCAAAAAAAAAAAAATACATCTACGTGTGGAACAACTCCTGCAGAGCACCTACTGAACACTGGCGGAAGACCTCAGACTTCCCAAAAGGCAAGAAACTCCCCACATACCTGGGTAGGGAAAAAGGAAAAACAGAGACAAAAGAATAGGGACAGGACCTGCCCCTCTGGGAGGGAGCTGAGAAGGAGGAAACGTTTCCACACACTAGGAAGCTCCTTCACTGGTAGAGATGGGGGGTGGGCAGTGGGGAAGCTTCAGGGCCATGGAAGAGAGCACAGCAGCGGGAGTGTAGAGGGCAAAGTGGAGATATTCCCACACAGAGGATCAGTGCCTACCAGCACTCACCAGCCAGAGAGGCTTGTCTGCTCACCTGCCAGGGCGGGTGGGGGCTGGGAGCTGAGGCTCAAGCTTCGGAGGTCAGATCCCAGGGAGAGGACTGGGGTTGCTTGTGTGAGCACAGCCTGAAGGGGGCTAGCAATCCACGACTATCTGGGAGGGAGTCTGGGAAAAAGTCTGGACCTGCCTAAGAGGCAAGAGACCATTGTTTCAGGGTGCGCAAGGAGAGAGGATTCAGAGCACCGTCTAAACGAGCTCCAGAGACAGGCGCGAGCCACGGCTACCAGTGCGGACACCAAAGGTGGGTATGAGACACTAAGGTTGCTGCTGCAGCCACCAAGAAGCCTGTGTGCAAGCACAGGTCACTATCCACACCTCCCCTCCTGGAGCCTATGCAGCCCACCACTGACAGGGTCCCATGATCCAGGGACAAATTCCCTGGGAGAACACACGGCACGCCTCAGGCTGTTGCAACATCACACCAGCCTCTGCCAGTCAGGTAGTCAGGCTCGCCCCGCTTTCCATACCCATCCCTCCCTCCCAGCCTGAGTGAGCCACAGCCCCCTAATCAGCTGCTCCTTTAACCCCTCCCTGTCTGGGCGGGGAACAGACGCCCTCAGGTGACCTACACGCAGAGGTGGGGCCAAATCCAAAGCTGAACCTCAGGAGCTGTGCAAAGAAGAGAAAGGGAAATCTGTCCCAGCAGCCTCAGGAGCAATGGATTAAATCTCCACAATCAACTTGATGTACTCTGCATCTGTGGAATACCTCAACAGACAACAAATCATCCCAAAATTGAGACGGTGGACTTTGGGAGCAACTGTAGAGGTGGTGTTTGCTTTCTGCATCTAATTTGTTTCTGGTTTTATGTTTATTTTAGGTTAGTAGTTAGAGCTTATTATCATTGGTAGATTTGTTTATTGACTTGGTTGCTCTCTTCCTTTATATATATATATATATATATATATATTTTTTCCTTTTTCTCTTTTTGTGAGTGTGTATGTGTATGCTTCTTTGTGTGATTTTTGTCTGTATACCTTTACTTTTACCATTTGTCCTAGGGTTCTGTCTGTCCATTTTTTGGGTTTTTTTTTTGTTTTGTTTTAGTTTTTTTTGAATAGTTTTTAGAGCTTGTATCATTGGTGGATTTGTTTTTTGGTTTGGTTGTCCCCTTTTTTTATTAAAAATTTTTTTTCTAATTATTTTATTTATTTATTTTTTATTCTCCCTTTTCTTCTGAGTCAAGAGGCTGACAGGGTCTTGGTCTCTGCCCGGGTGTCAGGCCTGAGCCTCTGAGGTGGGAGAGCTGAGTTCAGGACATTGGCCCACCAGAGGCCTCCCAGCCCCACATAATATCAAACGGCAAAAGCTCTCACAGAGATCTCCATCACAATGCTAAGACCCAGCTCCACTCAACAACCAGCAAGCTACAGTGGTGCACACCCTATACCAAACAACTACCAAGACGAGAACACAAGCCCACCCATTAGTAGAGAGGCTGCCTAAAATCATAGTTCACAGACACCCCAAAACACACCTGCAGATGCAGTCCTGCCCACCAAAGATCCAGTCTCATCCACCAGAACACAGGCACTAGTCCCCTCCAGCAGGAAGCCTACACAACCCACTGAACCAACCTTAGCTACTGGGAGAAGAAACAAGCAACGAGAACTATGAACCTGCAGCCTGTGAAAAGGAGACCCCAAACACAGTAAGTTAAGCAAAATAAGAAAGAGAAATAAACAGCAGAAGAAGGAGCAAGGTAAAAACACGTGGACCACACCAAACAACTGAAGAGGAAACAGGCAGCCTACTGAAAAAAGAATTCAGAGTAATGATAGTAAAGGTGATCCAAAATCTTGGAAATAGAATGGAAAAAATACAAGAAACATTTAACAAGGACCTAGAAGAACTAAAGAGCAGACAGACACTGATGAACAAAAATAAATAAAATTAACAATTCTCTAGAAAGAATAAATAGCAGAATAACTGAGGCAGAAGAACAGATAAGTGACCTGGAAGATAAAATAGTGGAAATAACTACTGCAGAGCAGAATAAAGAAAAAAGAATAAAAAGAATTGAGGACAGTCTCAGAGACCTCTGGGACAACATTAGATGCACTAACATTCGAATTATAGGGATCCCAGAAGAAGAAAAAGAGATTAAAAAAAGGGATTTAGAAATTATTTGAAGAGATTATAGTTGAAAACTTCCCTAATGTGGGAAAGGAAATAGTCAATCTTAAGTCCAGAATGCACAGTGAGTCCCATACAGGATAAATCCAAGGAGAAACACTCCAAGACACATAATAATCAAACTATCAAAAATTAAATACAAAGGACAAATATTAAAAGCAGCAAGGGAAAACCAACAAATAACATACAAGAGAATCCCCATAAGGTTAACAGCTTATTTTTCAGCAGAATCTCTGCAAGCTAGAAGGGAGTGGCAGGACATAATTAAAGTGATGAAAGGGAAAAACCTACAACCAAGATTAATCTACCCAGCAAGGATCTCATTCAGATTCAACAGAGATATTAACACCTTTACAGAGAAGCAAAAGCTAAGAGAATTCAGCACCACCGAACCAGCTTTACAACAAATGCTAAAGGAACTTCTCTAGGCAGTAAACACAAAAGAAGGAAAAGACCTACAATAACAAACCCAAGACAATTAAGAAAATGGTTATAGGAATATACATATCAATAACTACCTTAAATATAAATGAATTAAATGCTCCCACCAAAAGACATAGACTGGCTGAATGTATACAAAAAGAAGACCCATATATAGGCTATCTACAAGAGACCCACTTCAGACCTAGGGACATATACAGAGTGAACGTGAGGAGATGGAAAAAGGTATCCCATGCAAATGGAAATAAAAGAAAGCTGGAGTAGCAATTCTCACATCAGGCAAAATAGGCTTCAAAATAGAGTATCACAAGAGACAAAGAAGGACCCTACAAAAAAGGGATCAACCCAAGAAGATGATATAACAATTGTGAATATTTATGCACCCAACATAGGAGCACCTCAATACATAAGGCAAATGCTAACCATAAAAGGGGAAATCGACAGAAACACAATCGGAGTAGGGGACTTTAACACCCCACTTTCACCAATAGATCATCCAAAATGAAAATAAATAAGGAAACACAAGCTTTAAATGATACATTAAGCAAGATGGACTTAATTGACTTTTATAGGACATTCTATCCATAAACAACAGAATACACTTTCTTCTCAAGTGCTTATGGAATATTCTCCAGGATAGATCACAAATCAAGCCTTGGTAAATATAAGAAAATTGAACTCATATTAAGTATCTTTTCCGACCACAATGCTATGAGACTAGATATCAACTACAGGAGAAAGTCTGTAAAAAATACAAATGGGCTTCCCTGGTGGCGCAGTGGTTGGGAGTCCGCTTGCTGATGCAGGGGATGCGGGTTTGTGCCCCAGTCCGGGAGGATCCCACATGCCACGGAGCGGCTGCGCCAGTGATCCATGGCCGCTGGGCCTGTGCGTTCGGAGCCTGTGCTCCGCAGCAGGAGAGGCCACAGCAGTGAGAGGCCCGCGTACCACCAAAAAAAAAAAAAAAAAAACAAACACATGGAGGCAAAACAATACACTACTAAATAACCAAGAGGTCACTGAAGAAATCAAAGAGGAAATCAAAAAATACCTAGAAACAAATGATAATGAACACATGGTGGCCCAAAATCTATGGTATGCAGCCAAAGCAGTTCTAAGAGGGGAGTTTATAGCAATACAATCCTACCTCAAGAAACATGAAAAATCTAAAATAAACAACCTAACCTTACACTTAAAGCAAGTAGAGAAAAGGAACCCAATAAATAAATAAACGAATAGGAAATGAAGGAAGCGATAGCAGAGACCATGAAAACTAAAAGCTGGTTCTTTGAGAAGAAAAACAAAATTGATAAACCATTAGCCAGACTCATCGAGAAAGAAAGGGAGAATACTCAATTCAATAGAATTAGAAATGAAAAAGGAGAAGTGACAACTGTCACTGCAGAAATACAAATAATCGTGAGAGATTACTACAGGCAATTACCTGCCAATAAAATGGGCAGCCTGGAAGAAATGGACAAATTCTTAGAAAAGCACAACCTTCTGAGACTAAGACAGGAAGAAATAGAAAATATAAACAGAGCAATCACAAGCACTAAAATTGAGACTGTGATTTAAAATCTTCCAACATGCAAAAGCCCAGGACCAGATGGATTCACAGGCAAATTCTATCAAAGATTTACAGAAGAGCTAGCACGTATCCTTCTCAAACTCTTCCAAAATATAGCAGAGGAACAGTTCCAAACTCATTCTACAAGGCCAGCATCAGCCTGATACCAAAACCAGACAAACATGTCACATCAGAAGAAAACTACAGGCCAATATAACTGATGAACATAGATGCAAAAATCCTCAACCTAATACAAGCAAACAGAATCCAACAGCACATTGCAGTGATCATAAACCATGATCAAGTGGGGTTTATCCCAGAAAAGCAAGGAATCTTCAATATATGCAAATCAAGCTATGTCATATAGCATGTTAACAAACTGAAGAATAAAAACCATATGATGATATCAATCGATGCAGAAAAAGCTTTCAACAAAATTTGACACCTATTTATGATAAAAACCCTCCAGAATGTATGCATAGAGGGAATCCACCTTAATATAATAAAGGCCATATATGACAAACCCACAGCCAGCATTGTTCTCACTGGTGAAAAACTGAAACCATTTCCTCTATGATCAGGAGCAAGACAAGGTGGCCCACTCTCAACACTATTAGTCCACATAGTTTTGGAAGTTTTAGCCACAGCAATCAGAGAAGAAAAAGAGATAAAAGGAATCCAAATCGGAAAAGAAGAAGTAAAACTGTCACTGTTTGCAGATGACATGATACTATACATAGAGAATCCTAAAGATGCTACCAGAAAACTACTAGAGCTAATCACTGAATTTGATAAAGTAGCAGGATACAAAATTAATGCACAGAAATCTCTTGCATTCTTATTCACTAATGATGAAAAATCTCAAAGAGGAATTAATGAAACACTCCCTTTTACCATTGCAACAACAACAATAAAAAAAATACCTAGGAATAAACCTACCTAGGAAGACAAGAGACCTGCATGCAGAAAACTATAATACACTGATGAAAGAAATTAAAGATACAGACAGATGCAGAGATATACCATGTTCTTGGATTGGAGGAACCAACATTGTGAAAATGACTATACTACCCAAAGCAATCTACCGATTCAGTGCAATCCCTATCAAACTACCAATGGCATTTTTCACAGAAACAGAACAAAAAAATTCACAATTTGTATGGAAACACTAAAGACCCCGAACAGCCAAAGCAATCTTGAGAAAGAAAAATGGAGCTGGAGGAATCAGACTCCCTGACTTCAGACTATATTACAAAGCTACAGTAATCAAGACAATATGGTACTGGCACAAAAACAGAAAGAGAGATCAGTGGAACAGGATAGAAAGCCCAGAGATAAACCCACACACATATGGTCACCTTATCTTTGATTAAGGAGGCAAGAATATACAATGGAGAAAAGACAGCCTCTTCAGTAAGTGGTGCTGGGAAAACTGAACAGCTACATGTAAAAGAATGAAATTAGAACACTTCCTAACACCATACATAAATATAAACTCAAAATGGAATAAAGATGTAAATGTAAGGCCAGACACTAAAAAACTCTTAGAGGAAAACATAGACAGAACACTCTATGACATAAATCACAGCAAGATCCTTTTTGACCCACGTCCTAGAGTAATGGAAATAAAAACAAAAATAAATGGAACCTAATGAAACTTGAAAGGTTTAGCACAACAAATAAAACCATAAACAAGACAGAAAGGCAAGCCTTAGAATGGGAAAAAATATTTGCAAACGAAGCAACTGACAAAGGGTTAATCTCCAAAATATACACACAGCTCATGCAACTCAATATCAAAAAAACAAACAACCCAATCCAAAAATAGAAGACCTAAATAGACATTTCTCCAAAGAAGATATACAGATTGCCAACAAACACATGAAAGGATGCTCAACATCACTGATCATTAGAGACATGCAAATCAAAACTATAATGAGGTATCACCTCACACCAATCAGAATGGCCATCATCAAAAAATCTACAAACCGTAACTGCTGGAGAGGGTGTGGAGAAATGCGAACCCTCTTGCCCTGTTGGTGGAAATGTATATTCATACAGCCACGATGGAGAACAGTATGGAGGTTCCTTTAAAAACTAAAAATAGAACTACCATATGACCCAGCAATCCCACTACTGGTTCTAAGCCCTGAGAAAACCATAATTCAAAAAGAGTCATGTACCACAATGTTTATTGCATCACTATATACAATAGCCAGGACATGGAAGCAATCTAAGTGTCCATCAACAGTTGAATGGATAAAGAAGATGTGGCACATATATACAATGGAATATTACTCAGCCATAAAAAGAAATGAAATTGAGTTATTTGCAGTGTGGTGGGTGGACCTAGAGACTGTCATACAGAGTGAAGTAAATCAGAAAGTGAAAAACAAATACCATATGCTAACACATATATATGAAATAAAAAAAAAAGGGGGGGTTCTAAAAAACCTAGGGAAAGACAGGAATAAAGAGACAGATGTAGAGAATGGACTTGAGAACACAGGAGGGTGAAGGGTAAGCTGGGACAAAGTGAGAGAGTGGCATAGACTTATATATACTCACAAATGTAAAATAAATAGGTAGTGAGAAGCAGCCACATGGCAGAGGGAGATCAGCTCGGTGCTTTGTGTCCACCTAGAAGGGTGGGATAGAGATAGTGGGAAGGAGACGCAAGTGGGAGGAGAAATCCGGATAATTGTATATATAGATGATTCACTTTGTTATAAAGCAGAAACTAACACACCATTGTAAAACAATTATACTCCAATAAAGATGTTAAAAAGAAAAAAACATATCCTATGATAAACCATAATGGAAAAGAGTATTTAAAAAAGAGAATATATATATATATATATATATATATATATATATATATATATATATGACTGAGTCACTTTGCTTTGCAGCAGAAATGAACAAAACATTGTAAATCAACTATACTTCAATTTTTAAAAATTAAGGTTAAAAAATAAATAAATATATGCCCATTTGGGGATGGATCTTTTCTTAATATTATCATCCTTATAACACATCATACTGTGACCTGATTTTTGCACTTAATAGTACATCATGTGCAGCCTTCCAGATCACATATAAGCTTAACTCATTCATTGTAATTGCCACATAATATTATCAGAGATGCTCTTTTCATTTTCTTAACTCTTTCACACCAATAAAATACAGTGTGAGTTCTTTTTTTGTTTAGTGTGTTATGTCACTAATGTGAAAACTTTCAAGTAATAATAGCCCCTTTCTGAAAATGTTTATTAGCAGTGTCAGCAAAAAGTGTGATACAAGATAAATTTGAAAGTACAAGTTTTCAAGTTGGGATATACAGTATGACCCACAGTTTGAAAAAAGAAAAAAATGAGTTAAAATGACTAGATGGCATTGAGGCAATTAAATATTTTATTAAAATAAGTATTTTAATCTCCATTTTGGAGCTGGACCTGTGGTGCCTCATTACTGTGTCTTTGAGAAATATGGAAATTACTAGGGAAAGTTGGAAACTAAGCTTGTGAGTTATCTTTTATTATATCTTATTTTTTAAAGTGTTTGGATAAAGATTTAATTTGGGAAATGGAGGAAAAATCTTTTGGAGGCTTTACCTGTTTCTGTATACAATTTTTTAAGAATTTTGATGGTTTCAAATAGACTTATCACTTGATGATGTGGTATCTGGATTGATAAAGTGAACTTTGCCCTTTTTTTTTCATTTTCTGCGTAGATCTAAAAACTCAAGATTTCCAGTCAGTCTGTATGCTTATGGCTCCGTGCATACCAGCCACTTTCTTCCATAACTTAGGGAGGCACAGATGCAGTCATCCATCATTGCAGCTCTGCAAATTTTTCTGCACAAATAACAATGTACAATGAAGAAGATGGTGACAAGGATCAAGATGAATCTACGATGAGCTCTCAGCCATTAGTAGAATTGTTACAGTCTCAGCAACCAATGTTCATTATACCAGTAATTGATACAATGATGTTTAGGGGAAGGTGCCACAAGGTATTTTGAGTATGACCTGTCAGTATAGAACAGGGCCTGGCGTAGACAGTTTCTAAATATCTCGCTAATGAATTGTTCATTGGAATGAAAGCTGGAGAAGGGAGGAGGAAGATGTTTCCTTGAAATCACATTTCCCAGGATGTAATGTGAATACAGCTGGTAGTAGATGGGATTGTTTTAGGTAGTATCCAGACAAACAGCACTAAATTAACATTTGAGTCACAAAGGAAGTTCTTTGTAATTCTTTATTGAGTCATCTAGTTAAGTAAAGCAGAATGTTACAGTTGTGCTATCATCCTTTATTGTTAAGAAAAAGACTAGGCTTCAGGAAAAATAGTACGAATTTTTATAATTTTAAAAATAATATTTCATTTGAAAATTACATATGACAAGTGGCACTGGTTTTCTACTTATAATATATAAAAATTTCATTTTATAATATTCAAATAAAAAGACAATATGAAGTACTAAATTATAGGTGGTATACATGAATGCGAACAATAGAATTAATAAGAAAATGACTAAGATTCACTCACTCGAAGAAGGGGCCTAAACTTTTGTAATAATCTACTTTTTAACTAGATAGTAATAGGTAATGCTAATGTATTCTTTGCACTGTATGTTAAGGCAGTGCTACCCAGATGAGTAGTCCACAGAGCAGCTGCATTAGCATCACCTGGAGCTTGTTAGCAATGCAAACTCATGGCCCCTACCAGACCTTTTGAATCAATCTCTGGTGGTGAGTCCAGGAATCTGTTTTAACAAACTCTCCAGACCATTATGCATGCTATAGTTTGTTTTAAGAAACACATAGAGGAGGGGATCAAGATGGCAGAGTAGAGTGATATGGAACTTGCCTCCTCCCACAAATACATCAAAAATACATCTACATGTGGAACAATTCTCGCAGAATACCTACTGAAAGCTTGCAGAAAATCTCATACAACCTAAGCTACAAGTAAGACTGCCACATAACCAGGCAGAATGAAGGAAAAAGGGAGAGGAAGAGGAATCAGGATGAGACCTGGGAGGGAACTGTGAAAGAAGAAAGATTCCCTCACCCTGGGAACTTCCTTCACTGGCTGGGAAGTCTGGTAGGACAGATAGGGAGCTTCAGAAGCTCAGGAGGAGAGTGCAGAAGCTGGCTTACAGCCCCGCAAGATAAAGAGAGACCAGCACAGACAGTCCATGACACATTGCCACACTTCCCTGCCTCAGAGGCACGCCTGCTGACGTGCACAGCTACTCAGTGCTGATATTCAGGCTTCAGACAGACCCAGGGAGGATACTCAGTTTGGCTGCACAGAAACAGCCTAAGGGCCTGGAGTGTGGCCCAGCTGCAACCTGGGTTGTGCACAGGACAGAGCATAGGTCTGCTATAGGAGCCCCATTGTCAACATAGGAAGGGAGGGGTGGGGCGTGGGTTCACCATAGCAGCCTCATTAGCTTGCTCACAGTGAAGCAGGGTGCCAGTCACAGCAGGTTTTGCCAACTTTGTGGGTGTGAACACATGGAGGTAGGCTGAAATCTGAGCTGATTACTGGCACTCCCACAGTGGGCACAGGGACCTGCTTCTGCAGGTTTTCATGCCAGTGGCTCTGTGAGTGCACATGCCTGCCTAAAGAACCTCCAAGCCAATTACTGACACTCCCCCAGTGGAGGTGGCCATGGACGACAGTGCCAGCAATGGTGATCTTTGTTGGCATGCACACCAGGTGGCAGGTGGCATCACAGAGTCACACTTACTAGCAAACAGCTCCTGGAGAGAACACACAGCAGCTTCTTTCCCAGAGGGAGCCCTCCAGTCCTGTCTACATCACACCATAGCCTAGAACTGTATCTGGAGGCTTCTACTCCAACAACTGGGGAGCAGACACTGCCCCCAACAGGTTTGTGACAACCACAAAGAAAAGAGGAGGCCCTGCGCAACATCCATTGCAGGCACTTGTCACCATGACACCAGCCACACCCTCTATCAAGGGGACAAGGGCCAGCACACCCTGAGGAAAGATGTGGCAAGCATCCACACTAAAAACAGCCCTCACACCAAAATATTGGACTCATACAGTCTACAGAGGTTGCTCCCACATAAAAACAGCCCTTCAAGACCACAGTAGATAACTGTTTCTCTTAAATTCATAGAGTCAG
The DNA here is from genome assembly GCF_008692025.1 of Phocoena sinus. Lineage (NCBI taxonomy): Eukaryota > Metazoa > Chordata > Mammalia > Artiodactyla > Phocoenidae > Phocoena > Phocoena sinus. The sequence continues at coordinate 33,323,626 of NC_045779.1, forward strand.
AGCAATATAAGTAAAATGAAAAAGCAGAGAAACTACACCCAATTAAAGGAAGAAGAGAAATACTCTGAAAGAACCTTGAAACAGACCTCTCCAGTCTACCAGATCCCAAGTTCAAATAGGAGGTAATAAAAATGCTGAAGGAATTAAGAAAGACTATCAATAGAAATGCAGATCACTGTAACAAGGAATTAGAAACTTTAAAGAGGAGTTAATCAAAATTAAACAACTAAATTGCTGAGATGAAAACTGAGCTGAAGGCAATAAATAGCAAACTAGATAATGCAGAAGAATGAGTAAGTGATCTGGAAGATAGGGTAAGGGAAATCACCCAATCAGAACAGCAGGCAGAAGGACATTTTAAAAATGAAAGCAACATATGAAATCTATGGGATAAGTAAAGCATGTCAATCTATACATGATAGGAATTCCAGAAGGAGAACAGAGAGAAAAGGGGATCGAAACTGTATTTGAAGAAATTATGGCTGAAAACTTCTCAAACCTAAAAAAGGAAACAGATATTCAGATACAGAAAGCACAGAGGGTCCCAAACAAGATGAACCCAAACAGACCTACTCTAAGACATATCATAATTAAAATGTCAAAAGTTAAAGATGAAAAAGAGGATTCTTAAGGCAGCAAGGGAAAAACAAAGAGTCAGTTACAAGGGAGCCCCCATAAGGTTATCAGCTGATTTCTCTACAGAAACTTGGTGGGCCAGAAGGAAGTGGCAAAATATATTCAAAGTCTTAAAAGGGAAAAATCTGCAACCTAGAATACCAGCAAGCTCTATCCAGCAAGATTATCATTTAGGATAGAAGGAGACATAAAGAGTTTCTCAGAGAGGCAAAAACTCAAAGAATAAAGCAATACTATACCTATCCTAAAGGAAATATTGAATGGTCTTCTCTAAATAGAAAAAAGTAAGAATCTATAGGAAAGGGGAAAATCTCAACAATTCATCAAAAAATAAAATACCTAAGAATAAACCTAACCAAGGAGGTGAAAGGCTTATACACTGAGAACTACAAAACATTAATAAAGGAAATTAAAGATGATTCAAGCAAATGGAAAGATATACCATGTTCTTGGATTGGAAGAATTAATATAGTTTAAATGGCCATACTACCCAAAGCAATATACAGATTTAATGTGATCCCTATCAAATTACCCATGATATTTTTCACAGAACTAGAACAAATTATACTAGAACTTATATGGAATCACAAAAAACCCAGAATTGTAAAAGTAATTTTGAGGAAAAAGAACAAAGCTGAAAGCATAACCTTTTCACACTTCAAACAATACTACAAAACTACAGTAATCAAAACAGCATGGTATTGGCACAAAAACAGACATATGGGTCAATGGAACAGAATAGAGGGCCCAGAAATAAACACACATGCCTACAGTCAGTTAATATTTGACAAAGAAGGCAAGAATACACAATGAAGAAAAAGTCTCTGCAGCAAGTGGTGTTGGGAAAGCTGGACAGTCACATGCAAATCAATGAAGTAAGAGCACTCCCTCAAACCATATACAAAAATAAACTCAAAATGGCTTAAAGACTTAAATATAAGACATGACACTGTAAAACTACTAGAAGAGAACATAGGCAAAACATTCTCTGACATAAATTGTAGCAATATTTTCTTAGGTCAGTCTCCCAAAGCAAAAGAAATAAAAGCAAAAAGAAACAAATGGGACCTAATGAAACTTACAAGCTTTTGCACAGCAAAGGAAACCATAAACAAAACGAAGAGAAAGCCTATGGGTTGGGAGAAAATATTTGCAAATTGTGTGACCGACAAGGGCTTAATTTCCAATATATGCAAACAGCTCATACGACTCAATAAAAAAAAACAAACAACCCAATCAAAACAGGGGCAGAAGACCTAAATAGACATTTCGCCAAAGAAGATGTACAGAGGTCCATCAGGCACATGAAAAGAAGCACAACATCACTAATTACTAAAGAAATGCAAATCAAGACTACAATGAGGTACCACCTCACACAGGTCAGAATGGCCATCATCAAAAAGTCTACAAATAATAAATGCTGGAGGGGATGTGGAAAAAAAGAGAACCCTCCTACACTGTTGGTGGGAATGTAAATTGGTGTAGCCACTATGGAAAACAGTATGGAGGTTCCTTAAAAAACTAAAAATAGAGTTACATATGATCCAGCAATCCCACTCCTGGGCATATATCTGGAAAAGACAAGAACTCTAAATCAAAAAGATACATGCACCCCAATGTTCATAGCAGCACTATTTACAATAGCCAAGACATGGAAACAACTTAAGTGTCCATCAACAGATGAGTGGATAAAGAAGATGTGGCATATATATGGTGAAATATTACTTATAAAAAGAATGAAATAATGCCATTTGCAGCAACATGGATGGACCTAGAGATTATCATACTAAGTGAAGTAAACCAGACAGAAGAAGATAAATAATAGTATATGATATCACTTATAAGTGGAATCTAAAAAATCATGCAAATGAACTTATTTACAAAACAGAAACAGACTCACAGGCATAGAAAACAAATTTATGGTTACCAAAGGGGAAGCAGAGGAGAGATAAATTAGGAGTATGGGATTAACAGACACACAATACCATATATAAAATAAACCACAAGGATTTACTGTATAGCACAGGGAGCTATATTCAATATCTTGTAATAACCTATAATGGAAAATAATCAAAAATGTATATATATATATTTATATATAAATATATATATATATATATATCTGAATCACTTTGCTGTAAACCTGAAAGTAACACAATATTGTAGATCAACTATACTTCAATAAAAAGAAATTTTTAAAAAGAAACAGGATAGAATTGTGCATAAACTAATTTCTCTTTGGATCACAGATCTGTTTTCCTTATGTCTGATTGCCACACTTGTCTTCAGAATGTAATCTCAGAACTGAGGTTTAACTTAAAATTTTTACTTTCTTTTTCATCCATCTTGAATTCCTAAAACAATTTTAGTTATATTTTGCATTTTGGAAAGATCACTTCACGTTAAACATGATAATCAGATCAGTGGATTAGAATCTACAACTCAGCCCTTTAAGGAAGAACTTCAGAAGGGACAAACAAATTATGACAGCAGAAAAGCAGAGCTGATGTGGGACAACACAAAATGCAAGACTAAATTATGCTGAAAGTTATACTAAAGAAATTGGCATAATTATGAAAGATTAGGGTGTTGAATCAGCAGTACCAAGCAGTAAGAGGTGGTTTATATTTCCCTCCTTTGTCATTAATCCTCTGCCCACCCTCAGCCTCCTCAGTCAAATACTTAATTTCCTAATTTATGAAGAAAAATTAGGACCAATTGGGAGAACAGGAGAATCCGAAAATTTCCATGTTTATCCATTCTCACAAGCAACTCATTGGTTTCAGAAATGTGTTTCTTCTCTAAAATTGCACTTCCCATCTTTCATAGAGCCTACTTCCCACACTACCTCCTGCCATTTCTCTCACTCTCCACTGGACCTTTTTTTTTCCCCCAAAACCCGGATTTTCCTTAAAAATAAAATTCCTTTACTTGATCTGTTCTTCCCTTCTAATCCTTTTCCTGAAAAATTATTCTACAAGTGCCTCTACTCTTGTTACCAATTTTGTCCTTAATCATTTTAAGTTTGGTGTCAGAATTAACGATTTTCTAAGGTTGAAAGGAAAAATTATGCCTCAGATATTCCTCAAATTCCTCTACAGTGAAGATGTTAAGTACACATGTATCATGAATAAAAACTTTCATTGATGATGGGGGACTTTATTACCTATCGAGGCAATGTATTTCATCTCCAGACCATTCTATCAGATAGTTCTTTCCTATATGAAATAAAATTGTTGTTAAGGCAGGACAAGAAAATTTTGACATAAAATTCTCTCTCTGCCTTTTTTAAGCCACTACTCCCTCCTCTGCAGTGTGCATTGTACATCTGCATTATACATTAACTAGATCTCCTTAGAAGACACAGGAATGCCTGCTTGCCAAAAACAAGCAATATCTTCCTGGGGCCAGCAAGGTAACTCCTTAGAAGATAACATTCCTTTCTCAATCCTGTAAGGGGTCATGATGATCCACTATTTGCCTTGTTGGCCTATGTAAACTGTCAGTATGTTACTTTGTTGTCTCAAAAGCTTATATAACTGTGCTTTCACCTCTAATGGACAGAACAATCCTCAGAGCTTTCTGAAAGACTGTCTCCCAGGTTATAATCTTCAGCTAGACTAGAATAAAGTTATCCATTTCTTTCTTAGATTGACTGTTGATTAATTTTTTTTCGATGACACCAACACTTACACTGATTTAAAAAATCTATTTCCCTGTTGTATGTATCTATTGGTCCAAACCTTGGAACAGTATTGTTAAAAAGAAAACCACAGGCCCAAAATGGAGTCACTTGACCCAGGCTCACATCAACAAACTGGAGTTTAATACCTAAACTAATTGCAGTTTCAGCCTTCTCTAGGAATGTAATCTTAACTGGTCAATATGGAATAATCTGGTCAGCACCAGTGAGGTAATCTGCCACATAGACCCTTTTTGTTCCCAAAAGGAAAATGACCTCACCCAAAACAATCCTTTTGTTTGTTTGTTTATGACTTCCTTGTCCTACCTTTAAAAACCTTTCCCTTTCTGTAGCCCTTTGGAGCCCCTCTCTAGTCACTAGATAAGATGCTGCCTGGCTTATGAATCATTTAATAAAACCAATTAGAGCTTTAAAATTTACTCAGCTGAATTTTGTTATTTAAGATTATGGAATAAATCTAATCTCTCTTCCATATGACAGCCCTTTATATGTTTCCAAGCAACTTCTGTTCCTGATGACTTTTTTTTTTCCTGCTTCAACATAATCCCTCTTTCCTTCAATGGCTATTTAAGAAGAGGCATGATCTCTATTCCTCTTAAAGTATGGTACCCATAACTGCACACAGTACTCCTAATCTAGTTAGGTCTTACTGGCACGGTTGGGATATCTCTTCCCTTATAGCTAATATACTAAAAACCTATTTTTAGCAGTCACATTTCATTGCTGAATTGATATTTAACTATTACCTAAAAATCCTTTGTCTTTTTATATCTATGCTATTTTGCCTTATTTCTATTTGGGTTTTTAGGCCCATATATAACAATTTGCCTTTATCTCTCTTAAATTAATTTTTCTAACTTCATCCCTAGTTCCAGTCATTCAATATAGTTTTGATTCCTAAATCTGGAATCTCCCAGCTTTTCATCCACAAATTTCACAAAGTTGCTCTTGGTAATTTTATCCATCAACTTTTCATTTTACTAACTAAAATGTTGAGTGATTCTGGGCCAAAGTCTGGAAAATGCCACAGGCTTCCTCCCATTAACTTGACAAAGATCAATTAATCATCACTATTTAGGTACACCCACTCATATAGTCACTAATGAGCATAATTGAAATACTTTTAGTGTTTACATATTATTTATCATAAAGAATATGAAATCTACAAGTTTAATCAAAATAATTTCTATGTCCAGGTCAGTTTTTAAAAAGTATTGGCTTGTTTTTTCAATCTAAAATGTGTATTTAGGGACTTCTCTGGTGGTGCAGTGGTTAAGAATCCACCTGCCAATGGAGGGGACACGGGTTCAAGCCCTGGTCCAGGAAGATCCCACATGCCACGGAGCAACTAAGCCCATGCGCCACAACTACTGAGCCTGCGCTCTAGAGCCCACAAGCCACAACTACTGAGCCTGCGTGCCACTGAGGCAAGAGACAAATGGGCTCCAGGCTAGGCATTTACAACTGGCCTCCTGTTCACACCTCCTGGGGTGAGAAGAAGATGAGCTCCAGGCTGGACATTCATTACCAGCTCCCTGTTTACATTTCCTGAAGAAAGAGACAAACGGGCTCCAGACTACCTATTTATGACCAGACTCCTGTCTATATTTCGAGATTTGCACTTCGATATAAGAAACAACAACAGGAATAGGGTAGATAACCGGACACTGGACACTTTTATGGCAGGGACAGAGAGGGGGTAAACGCTGTTCAAAGATCAAGAGGTCATACATTTCCCATCCTTGGGGCAAGGGAAACATTGCACATGTGCAGAAAGGTTCCTTGGGGGCCAAAAAGGAGGGGGCACCACCCCATAATATGTGATGCTAAGGCCATCCCATACGCCTCTGGGTTGTAATCCATCTTGGAAAAATGTTGCGCACACATGTTGGGGAGGGTCCTAAGGTAGGTCAGGTGTGGAAAAAGAAACCAGATAACTGGCCAAAGGTAAACAGAGACCGGGAAGAACTGCCCTATATAAATGACTTAACTGCCTGTTTGCTGCACTCCTCCTCATTAGGGAGGATGCCCACACACTTTCTCTCCGGGTGTGCATCTCTGCCTTGCTTCTATCTTAACTAAACAAACAGTTTCTTTGTGTGCTCTCCCACTTGTTGTTGTGCTATGTCTCTAATAATAAACTTTGTACCTGTTTCTACAGCTTTGCCTCCGTGAGTAATGCATTTTTCACTGGGGGCAAAAGCCAGGGGGTGTGGTGGCTAGGATTCCTGGTTTTCATCCAGGCTATCCAGGTTCAGTTCCTGGGCAGGGAATTAAGATGTCACTTCATGCCACCACTTATTGCTGCCTCTCCAAGATCACCACAACTACTGAAGCCCGCACAGCTAGAGCCCGTGCTCCGCAACAAGAGAAGCCACTGCAGTGAGAAGCCTGCACACTGCAAAGAAGAGTAGCCCCCGCTCGCCGCAACTAGAGACAGCCCGTGCACAGCAATGAAGACTCAAAGCAGCCAAAACTAAATAAATAAATGTGTATTTCAATGTAAGCACACTTTTTTTTTTATTGGCAAGGAGTACATTAAAATATTAAAAGAGACATGTCTCCTCTCCTTTCATAGAAACAATATGGTATTGCTCAGGCCCTGCTTATAAAATATAGGTGCAAGACATTATGGCCACCAAAATCTCACAATTTAAGGATACCAACTGTATAAAGAATCCCCAAGTTTAATTTATCTAAAAAAAATTAAGAAAATTAAAGGCTAAACAGAAAACAATTTAAAAATAAGTATAAATAATACTCTTAGAGAGATTTGAGTGGATATATCTTTAAAACTAGAATTTACTATGAAATGGAAACAACTAGAAAAATTTTAAACTAGGATCCTCAAAATAATAATCCAGAAACTGTTCATTCATGAAAACTGTACCACTTATTTTAATTTTATTTTTTATTTTTTTTTGCGGTACACGGGCCTCTCACTGCTGTGGCCTCTCCCGTTGAGGAGCACAGGCTCCGGACACGCAGGCTCAGTGGCCATGGCTCATGGGCCCAGCTGCTCTGTGGCATGTGGGATCTTCCTGGACCGGGGCATGAACCCGTGTCCCCTGCATCGGCAGGCGGACTCTCAACCACTGCGCCACCAGGGAAGCCCTGTACCACTTCTTATTCAACTACTGACCTAGGTAGTTTGTTATGGTGGATAACCAGTCCAAAGTTCCAACTTCCATCACCTTTGGTTGATTCCTTTTTGCAGATATTCAGAAACCCTAAGGGAACTTATGAACAGAATAGCTGCAAGTACTTTTCATTTCCTGTTTGAAGTCTCTTCCCCTCACTAAGATCACTGAGCTCTCTCACCTTACCCTCCCTCCCTCATATTTGTTTCTGAGGCATTCTCCAAGTAGTTTACAACACTCAAAGTGTTGAAAAAAAGGATGCACTCACTAAGAAAGGCTCTAACTGGCAGGATGACCACCACCCTTGTTTCCACCTCTGCCCCTTAGTAGAATGGCACAAAGTTTAAAGGAGTAAGGGGAATAAAAGGTTGAAAAATTTTCTCTATTATTGAGGGGATAGCCTTATCACAAACAAAGGAGAGATATTTCACCCAGGCCCCCTACAAAGGTTAAATGACTCAAAATTCTAAATTTCTTCTATTCCCAGAAGTGCATTAACAGTTTAGAATTTTAGGCTTATTATGAGCAATGGAGCTGAATCTACCCTAAGGGAGGAAGGTGGAAACTAGTCCTGGGAGCCTGGCCCACTTATCTGTTAAGCGCAAAAGGCTCAGAGCCTAAGGCCCATGAAAATGTTTTAAATTTAATTTCTTTTAAAATTAGGAGGAAAAAAAATGACTATAACAAAAACTAATACAAGCAGTTGTAAAATATACATTTTAAAATAGTTTTTATGTATGGAGAAGCCTATGAAGGTCCTAAAGCAGCTCTAATTGAGCAGCAGCTTTCCTGATGCTCTGAGGGTAGATGGTGGTTTGGGAAGTTTTCTTGGGTTGAAAAGACTGGACCCTTGCAAGCACAGTACTCCAGAGGAAGCAGGATGGGGGTTTGGGGCAGGAGAGTGGATAGCAATGGATAGTTGGGCTTGCCCAGGTCAGGCAGGACCAGTACCCAATAGCACCAGCATATAGCAGAAAGAGCAAGTGGAAGGACAGTGAGTACCATGGGTTAAAGGTATGGTCTTTGGAGGATGAGCATTCTCCCTATTCTGCCTGCCAGGTTGGGCATAAATTTTAGGATCCTGAAGAAAGAGTAAGATTCAGAATTCCCACCAACCCTATCAGGTAAGGGCCTGAGTCGGTTTAATTAATTTAGAAACATAAATAGATGCATCTTGTTCCTAAGTGTAATAGACAAATTCACTCCTGATACACAAGCTTATTGGGGAAAAGGCTTTTTGAAGAAAGAAATGTTTCATCTTTCATATCGGTAACAGTTTTAGGAGTAAATAGAATTGCCAGGGAAGAAATGTCCTCTATTACAGGTCCTTCTCAGTCTTTGACAGCATAATTCCAGGGAGTATTTTCCCCTCCAGAAATATTGTACTTGGAGGAAAAAACCAGGTTTGTGATTCTGAACCTGCAGGAGATGCAGACTTCAAAGCCTTCTGTATTTAGGCTGATGGGGTACAGGACACATTACTCTAAAATATAGCATCTTGGCATATAAAATATCTTAAGCTGAAGGAGTTTGAGAAAACAGCAGAAGGTCACTCTGAAGGCCTCCTCACCCTTCTTTGCTAAAACAGATCATAAAACTCCCATGTGAAATGTACCCTCTCTGTATAAGGAGGAAGGAAGAGCTTCTCACCAGAGACAGGGAATTTAGGGCCAAGAAATCTGTACAAACACATATTGTTAAACTAACCCTTATCTCTCTTCATCATTTACTACCCCTAACCCAAACCCCTTTGTATTGTCACTTCTTCACAAATTTATTTTTTGTCTAAAAGGTATGAAACCTCCCTGTTTTGCTCACTTCCTCATTCTCTTGTGAAGGTTCACATGTATATGTAAAAAATTAGTAGAATTTATATACTTTTCTCCTGTTAAACTGTCTTGTCAGTTTAATGTTCAGACCCAGCCAGGGACCCTAAGAAGATCGAGGAAAAGTTTTTCCTTCCTCCCTACAAGGTATTTCAAAGTACTAAGAGATAACCCAGTTACTTTATTCCTAAAGTAATGTCTATCTGAAGTATGCTATTTCCTGAGCATTGATCAACATGAAACTTCTTTTAGATTACTTCCCTTTTCTCCATTAGGAGTCATATTATCATTCTTGCCACAGTCATTGTGTAAAGAGAATTACACTGGGTTAAATGAAGAAAACCAACTGTCTAACATATTTCTGTGATGAAAGCAAATGTGGAGAATGTCAGCTATATCTGTATTAATCTATTTGCTAGTAAATATGCTCTTTAAAGAGAACTACCTTAGAAGGCTTATTTTGTCACTAATTCAAAAGCAATTTTTGCTAATGATATTATGAATAATTTTTGCTTATTTTAATGATTCACAAATGAAATCAAGGAGCTAGACCTGCACAGGCATTTTCCATCAAAGAATGCAAAAAGAAAAGAAAATTGGTTAGAACACTGAAAATTGCCCTGAGTGTATTGTATGACCACTAAAGACAATTAGAATTTTAAAAAATCAGTTAACTAGAAATTTTATTTGCCATAGTGATATTACTTTATTAAGCACTTAACAATTAAATTTTTCTTTAAACTTGAAGTATATTTACTACTGATGTTGGGAAAATATAATTAAAAACAAAATATTTTCCCTGCCCAGAAGTTCTCTTCCACAAAGGAAATAGAGAAATAAAAGTTTAGTTATTGAATAAGCATTAAATTACAATGTGATAGGCATCACAGTCAGCTCTCTAAAAGATAAAAATAAATGTTACCCTTCTATGTAGCCAAGCAGATACAACCTATTCATGTACCTCCTCAAGATAAACAATAACTAGTTCTCAAGTAAGAGAACTTGCCAGCACTGTTTGTCATATATATTTCATCCTAGACCCACCTGGTCAAATTGGGGTGAACTTCTGTGTTAGCTAATTCTCTGTTAGCTGTGTTAGCTAATTTCCAAAGGAACAATAAACTTTTCATATCTTATGATACAAGATAGTTTTGCAACTTGGAGCCCTGTGTCCCCCCTCTCCCAAGTTAGGCCCTGACCCTTTCACAGAAACTAAGAAATGGGGCACAGTCTTCTTTGATGATTACATTTCTAAGAGATGCCCCCCCCCGGTCTTCAGAAAAACATTTCTGGGTTATATAGTTACCAAAGGCCTATTTAGTCTCCAAAAGGATTTATGTACATTTGAAAGAGACGAGAAAATGTTTACAATACTGTTTTCTAAAGTAAATGTTCTGAGTCAAAAAAAAAAAAAAATGAGAGGAGGAAGATATCTTCAACAGGGAGAATTAAGCCTTTTAAAAATATCTGTATTTGTCTTGACACTAATTAAACAAAATTAGGCATTTTTGAAAGCAAGGAAACTGGGCTACTTATTTCACGATGTACAAATAATGTCATTTTGAGGAAGACCTTACCTCAAAAAAATTACTTTTTCCTGGCTGAGTGAAACAATGATCTAGCAAACAAACAAACAAACAAAAGACAATTACAGATTACAAACAGAGTGAAAGATTAAATGAACAAGGTCTCGTGAGAAAGAATTTGAGTGTGAGGTGGAAAAAATTAATTTGCTTGGGGTGGTAGGAAACACATCTCTTAGCAAGTGGCACTTCACAATGAAATACTATGGAGGAGAATGAGCCAGCCATGCTGATGAGTGGAGGAAGAGCTTTCCAGGCAAAAAGAAGAGCTGGGGGCAATATGGAGAAGGGTGGTATGAGATAGTCGGAGGATAAATACAGTCCAGAACGTGAAGTGTATTTAGGAGTTTAATTTTATTCTAAACATGATGGAAAACGGCTGAAGAGTTTTAAGGAAAAATTTATGCCCACTGATGGCTCGGTGAAGAGTGGATTGTGGAGGAGGGGAGAGGCAAGAATGAGACTCCCCTCAGAAATCCTTGACTAGAGTGGGACAGTTTAGACAGAGAGATGAATAGATTCAATATGCATTTTAGAGTTAGAACCAATACAATTTAGTGATGGATTATATATGAGGGAAGGGAAGAATTAAGGATTACTACTAGGTTTTGAACCTAAGTAGTTGAGTAGATAGGAAAGAGAATAGGAAGAAATTTTGTTTTGATTTGATTTGGTTTTGGTTAATGCTTGGTTTGGGGAAATGGAATAAAGAGATCTGTTTCAGATATAATAAATTTGAGAAGACTTTGGACAGCCACTTGGAGATATCAAGTAAGCCGTTGTCTAGAAAGCATGAAAGAGCACCAGACCAGAGATTTAAATGTGAGAGAGATAATTAGCAGAGAGATGGTCTTTTCAACTGGAATGGTTAAGAATAACATAGCAGCTAATTTTTTTTGACTGCTTACTCTGTACAAAGCTTACATTATCAAATGTTTTAGCAAATATCATTAATTCTGAAAACACCAGGAATGTAGTACTACGATTATCCCTACAATATAGATGAGGAAATTGAGATTAGGAGAGGTTATGGAAGTGTAAGTGATTTTCCCTAGGTCACCCAGATATTAATTTGCAGATTCTAGGAAGAATTCTGCTGAATCAAACAGCAGAACCACCTGACCTACTTAATCAGCTCTTGAACCCTTTCTGTTACTAAATAGATTCTTCTTCTTTCATTTGCAAAATCCTTGATGACACATTTGAGCAGCTGCTATAATGAAACCCAACATTGTATTATTTTACACTAAAATAAATGTCATCCTAACCAAAAGGGGAATACCAACTATGAGCAAGACTCACAGATAAATCAGTCATTGGTGGTATCAGAATTAATTCATCTTTATTAGGCCTCTTGTGTAGAAATTTATGTGTTGGGACTATGCAGCCTGGAAAGAATTACAGTGTGGACCTGTGTTCTCAAGTTACCTATATTCTAGTTGTAGAGGAAAATACAAACATACAGGACAGTAAAAAATGATGATGATAGATAGATAGATAGATAGATAAATGTAGGGATATATATGCCAAAGGGTGGCAGACACATCATTGAGTCATTAAACAAAATTTACTGAAATCCTCTGTGTGCCAGTCACTGTTCAAGGACTTAGCATATAGGTACATCAGGAAACAAGACAGACGCACGCACAAGTTTCTTTAGTCTTTTTAATCCCTGACAGCCCACTCACCCTTCCTAGATCTTTTACATGCATATCACACGCTGTGTGATCTCAATTTCAGAGTGGTCTTCAGAGGCAAAGAGCCCAGCTGGCAAAGTACATTCAGAAAGAAGGACCCAGACTGTACCTTTTAAAACCAAAATTATTATTTTTGCATTATTCCCCAGCTTTTGACTAGAATGCTCTTTTTTATTATTATTATTGCTTCATGAATTTTGCCAAATGGTGGACTTAAAAAAAAAGATATGTTGAAGACCTAACCCCTGGAATCTGTTCAAGTGACCTTTTTTGGAAAAAAGATCTTTGAAGATGTCATTAAATTAAGAAAGTTGAGATGAGGCCATCCTAGATTGACTCGATGGGCCCTAAATCCAATGACAAGGTGTCCTTATAAAAGGTAAGAGAAGACACAGATGGAAGAGGAGAAGGCTATATGAAGATATAAGCAGAAACTGGAGTGATGTACGCATAAGCCAAGGATGCCAGGAGCCACCAAAACCTGGGAGAAGCAAAGAAGGATTCTCCCCAATAGCCTTTGGAGGAAATGTGGTCTTGTGGACAACATAATTTTGGACTTCTGGGCTCCAGACCTATGAAAGAATAAATTTCTATTTTGTTCCTAAACCACCAAGTTTATGGCAATGTGTTAGTGCCAGCCCTATGGCCCTAATATACTCCATTTTAAAAAATAGGCTTTATTTTTTACTATAGTTTATGATTTCTAGAAAATATGAGAAAATAGTACATAGAATCCCAAATATCCTGTACTCAGTTTTCCCTATTATTAACATCTGATATTAGTATGATACATTTGTTACAATTAATGAACCTACATTGATATATTATTATTAACTAAAGTCTACAGTTGATTCAGATTCCTTTAGTTTTTACCTAATGTCCATTTTCTGCTCCATGATCTCATCCAGAATAACACATTACACTTAAACTTGTCTCCTTAGGCTTTTGAGCATTTTTTGACCCAGTAATTCAACATCCAAGAATCACTCTAAGGTAATAATCATAGGTGTGTGAAGATTAAGCCACAATGACGTTCACTGAGGCATTGTCTAAAAATTATTGAGGAGTCAAAGACCTTTTGCTTATATGGCATTATATCTATCCATAGTATTTGCTATAGTGGAAATTAAAACTGAGGAATAAAATCATTTTAAAATAACAATAATATGCCCATTACTTCTTAATGAAAAATAATTATATTTTCCAAAATGAAAAATAATTGATGAGAAGAGCGACATTGTTTTACATTTCTGCAAATGTTTTAATGTTTAAAGAAGATAAATAGAAGAGTGCTGGGTTCCCATATATGTATCCAATCAGCTGCAAAATCACATATCATGTAGCTTCTGGAAATCTCCTCTGTGAGAGTAAGAAATGCAATAACATCTTAGAATTATAATGAAAATATGTCTGACCCCCTGAAAGGGTCACAGGGAGTCTCATTGTCATACTTTGAGAAATGCTGGCCTAAAACAACAAAAAATGTGAAACATAAAAATATCAAATAATAGAGGATATCATTAAATGATCCTCTATGCTACTAGGTAGGAACCACACAATTCTTTGTTGAATGGAAACCACAATTTTTGTTCTCTCTTTTTTTTTTTTGTCTTCTTACTTTCTTATTATGCTAACAGAGGCACTTCCTCCTTCTAAGACTAATTTTTTTGTTTCTCCATTTCTCCTCCAGCTTGTTGGAGTGCTGTTTTTCCTCTCATGCCACTCCAACCACTCACCTCTTCAGGCTCCTTCCAGTAGTAATTAAACCGGCTCAGGACTTTCTCATATTTTTTTAATCTACCTCTTTCCATCTACCTCTCTCTTTCTCCTTCCTCTTTCCATTACAGCCAGATTTCTTTTTTTTCCCCCTCTGTTTTCTAAAGTAATAACATAAAAATTACAGTTATATACAGTATACAAAGTGAAAGTACACATGATCACTAACCCCCACCAAAATAACCACAATTCACAGTCTAGTATTAGATTTCCAGATTTTGTTTTTCCATAAACCGCTTACGTATCCTGTTCTGAAACTTACTTCTTAAACATTTTTATATCAGTACTTATAAATTTACATCATTATTTTAAACCACTGTATGATATTCCATTATGCAATGTACCAATATTTATTCTATTCCCTATTGAAGGACATTTTAATTTTTCCAACTTTCTGCTCTTGGAAACAATGTGAAAAGGTATATTTACTTTTGTACTTTTATAAGTAAATATTATGTCCAGAAATTGAACTACTTGGATCATAGAATAGGAACATTTTAAGTGTTAGTAAATATTGGCAAATTCCCTCCTAAGAGTTTGTATCAATTAACACTCCCACCAATAGCTTAAGTTAATTATGGCCAGACTTCTTAAAAGAACTGTTTATAGCAATTCTCATTTTTGCACCTCCCTAGCCATTCTCTTTTCACTCCTCAGCCCAGTTAATCTGGTTTCTGTCTGAACCACTCCCCTGAAATTTCTCTTGCCAAAAAACACTAACACATCCTCTGAGTTTCTAAGTCCAGGGGAAGTTTTTCAGTCCTTCTCCTATTTGCTGTGGCTGACCGTTCTCTCCTTTATGAATGGTTCTCTTCCCTTTTGTGACACCACACGTCCCTAGTTTTCCTGCTACATTTGGTCCTCTCCTTGTCAAGTTCTTACTCAATTCAGTCTAGGCCTTGTTACCTTCTTATTCTATACCCTTTCTCTGTTCTACCTCATCCCCCTCTATGGTCTTAATTGTCATCTAGACCTCAATGACTCGCAAAGTCAGCCCTTTCTCCTAAACTCCAGATTTGCTTCATACTAGGCCCACCCACTTGAATGTTCCTCAGAAAACTCCACATTCTAAAACTGACCTTTTCATTCCTCACTGCAACACATACCCCAAGCTTGCTTTCCTTCTTATGTTTCATATCTCAGCATATAATACCACCATCTATCAAGTTGAGCTTTATTCTTCTCCCTTGCCTTCTCCTCCCTCTACTCTTGAACTCCCCATCATTCATATCCAACTAATCATGTCTTGTCAACTCTATCTCCAAAGATATATTTTCAATCTGACAACTTTTTCCATCCCCGTTTCATTATCATACTTCAGATCAACTGCATCTCTTTATATACTCATCTGATATTTAAAAAGTAAACACATCCAAGTCACCCTCTGACTTAAAACACACAATGATTTTTCATTATGCTTAGAAAAAAAATCTACAAGGGCTGAGTGTGCTGATCTCTCTGCTCTCATGTAACACAGCCTTCTTGCTGGCTCTACTGGGGTTCACTGGCATCCTTTCTCTTTCTTTCACAAATAGTGCCTTTCTTGACAGGAATCTTCTGGCATCTTCTCACTCTTTCAATCTTAGCTCATCTCTCATCTCCTCAGAAAGGCCTTCCCTAAGCACCATATATAAAGTACGGTTCCCAGTTAAGCTCTCTTAAATCACCGCATGTATTCCTTTTGAACCATTTCTCAAACTGTAAACATTTTGTTTAACTATATATTATCTTTTGCTTTGCCTCCACTAAATAGATTTCATACACTTAGGTGGGAACCATGTCTGACTCATAAGTATTTTAGGGCCTACCATCTCCTAGTAGTTTGAAAAATTATTTGTTGAATATTGAATACATGAATGATTGCTTCTTCCCCAATATATTTTCCAAACTGAAACCAGAGGTATCTTTCTAGAGCACAAGCTAGGTCTGTCCCTCCACCTTTGAAAACACTTTGTTGGCTTTCCATTACCTCAGGATACAAGCTCTTCAAATTCTGGCTTCTGCTTTCCTTTCCTTCCTCTCATCCCTCCAAATTCTTCTTGTTCAACTTGATCCACCCGAATTATCAACAGTTCCATAAATGCCAGCTGTCCTCTGGTCCTCAGCTTTTTCTTATTTTTTTACTTTAATAAGACCATTCTGGGGGGTCCTTCGAGATGGTGGAGGAGTAAGACATATATACACTACCAAATGTGAAATAGCTAGTGGGAAGCAGCCGCATGGCACAGGGAGATCAGGCTTGGTGCTTGTGACCACCTAGAGGGGTGGGATAGGGAGGGTGTGAGGGAGACACAGGAGGTAGGAGATATGGACATATATGTATATGTATAGCTGATTCACTTTGATATACAGCAGAAACTAACACACCATTTTAAAGCAATTATACTCCAATAAAGGTGTTCTAAAAAAAAAAAAGACCATTCTTCTCTTCCCCTTTACTGGCTAATCTAGACTTTTTTGAAAACTCTCACCTTTGGCATCTACCACTGCACCCAGCTTTCCATGACCCTAGGTGTAAGTCTTTTGCCATGTGCTCCCCTAGCTCTCTTTACCCACTGTTGAATAATAGCTGCCAAAGATATCCAGATCGTAATCCCTGGAACGTGTGAATGTTACCTCAAATGACAAAAGGGACTTTGCAAACGTGATTACATTGAGGATCTTGAGGTAGGGAGATTATCTTGGATTTTGGAGATGGCCTTAAATGTAATCACAAGTGTCCTTAAATAGGGAAGAAGAGGGAGATTTTACTACAGAAGAAAGAGAATATGTGACCAAGGAAGCAGAGACAGATTTGAAGATGCTATGCTGCTAGCTCTAAAATGGAGGAAGGAGAATGAAGGAAATTCAAAGAATGCCAGGAAATGCAAAGAATACAGCTCTAGAATTGGAAAAGGAAAGGAAACTGATTCTCACCTCAGCACCTCCAGAAGGGACCAGTTCTGCTGATAACTGGACTTTAGCCCAGTGAAACTGATTTTGGACTTCTGGCCTCCGGAACTGAAAAAGAATAAATTTTTATTGTTATAACATAAATAGGGAACAAATAAACCAACCTCTTTCACAGTTTTAGCTCGTTGTCTAGCAATTACCTAGCTCTTGGTCTGTGTTCTCCACTAGACTTTTAACTTTTGGGGACAAGAATTACGTCTTATTCACAGTGGCTGTCAATGAGCCTATCAGAATGCCTGCCGCAAACCTGCTCAAATTGCTATTTCTTGAATACTGTTAAATAAATTATGGCATTTCTTCATAATAGAATATGTATATATCATTAACATGGAATTATAGAAAAATATTTAATGTCATTACAATGTGATAATACAGTTAGTGAAAATTGTGTTTCCTAAAATTTCTACACTGCAATTCAAAATTTATAAATTACATAGGTACTTAGAACACTTGTAAAGATTAATAACAATAATCGCTATGTGTTGAGATTATGGTTATTTTGTTTAAGCTTCTAAACTATCTGTATTTAAGTTTGCTTCTATAATGAACAGATATTTTCTTTGTAATAGAAAACTATGGTGTTTAAGAAGAAAGATTTCTAACACTATTTAAGCTGACCATGAGTAAATAGCATAGTATTATTATTAAAAAGGTAAACTTGCACAGGACATGAAATTAAAAGCATATTGTATGTTCAAACCGAAAATAATATTACTCATCAGACAATAGTACTGATCTCGGGTGCCTTGGCCTGCAGTGGCTTAAAGCAGTGTTTTGGCTCCCAGCCAGAGATTGAGGTCGGACCCTGGCAATGAGAGCTCCAAATCCTAGCTACTAGACCAGTGGTCAGTGACAAGGCCCTGGCCCTTTGGCTTTGCAGAAAAGAATTCCCACAAATATAAAAGTAGTGAAACAGGTAAAGTGTTTATTAGGAGTAAAAAGAGTACAGTATGTGTGGATAGACACATGGGCAGACTCAGAGAGAGAGTCGCACCCTCGTGGTAGTTTAAATCACTTATATGGGGCATTACTTCCGGGTTTCCTTTGGCCAATCATTTTGATTTGCCTGGTTCTGAGTTCGTATTTGGTACACCTCAGGACCCTCCTGTTACAGGGAAGAGCTAAATCTGACTATATATTGGATCTCTTTCTTTTACTTTAACCTTTGCTTTCTGCTGCTTTTGTTCACTAAAAGGATACTGTCTATATATATAATGGCCTGCCTCGGGGAGCCCTGTGCCTCTACCTGAACGTTAAACCAAAGTGGCTTTCTTCAGGGTAACATCAGGACTCTGTCCACCTGTAGATGGCTGCAAGAAAGAAGAAATTAACACATCCCATCCCCGAGGTTGGCCATTCCAGGTGATATTTGCAAAATTTATGACCTTTTTAGTTTACTTCCTCATCTCCTCCCTTTCTCTGTGCTATAAAAGAAACTGGCATCCAAACCCTGATAAGATGGTTACTTTGAGACATTAGTCTGCCATCTTCTCGGTCTTTCTGAATAAAGTCGTATTCCTTGCCTCAACACTTCATCTCTGATTAACTGGCCTGTCGTATGGCGAGCAGAGCAAGCTTGGACTCGGTAACACTCCCGTGAGTGCCCACATCTCTTAGCCAAGATGGATTCCAGCGAAGAGGCCTATGGGTAGCTTGACATCACTCCCCTTTTGACCTCCAAAGAGCTTTTTAGTTGGGAAGGTCTCCTTGACTTCGACAATGAGGAATATGTGGTCTCTCATCTCTTATCTGGGCAGGTCTCAGCCTCTCCTATCTTCATCTTGGAGTATCAGTCCATAAGGAACAGACTCCAGCTGCTCACCCAGGGGCCCATCTATCTCCCACCTCAGTACAAATTAAAATGTTCATGTATTCACGTATCATCAGTTTTCTGGACAATTTTACAAATTCTTTAGTCCATTATCAAAAGAGATGAATATGTATTGTCTATATAAACACAGCATGGTGAAAATGTGCAGATGTTGGAAAATTCACATTAAATTTACTGTGCTGAAAAATCAAGCCAAATAACACAAGATTTGATGTGAAGTGAGGGTATTAGTATTATTTATCAAGAGATATTTATTCAGTTATTTATTACTAGGTCCTGTAGTATCAATGGTAATAAGGAGAGATGTAATATCTGTCCTTAGGGTGCTTACTTTATAGTGGGGCAAAAAGACAACAAACAAAATAAATGTATTAAATAATTACAGATTGTTATAAGAGATTTAATGACCAAGAGGAAGTGGTAATAGTGAGTTAGCAGGGAGACTTACTTTAAAAAGAGTAATTAATAAAGAGGTGCCATCAAAATTGAATCCTAAATGAAAAGCAGGAACTAGCCTTGCTAGGATATAACCATTTAGTCTAGGAGAACAAGAAATGCAAAATCTCTGAGATGGAAAGAGCATGGCTTTTTCTGAGCAATGGGAAGGAGGTCTGTGTGACTGAAACAGTATACGAGATGGAGTAGTGGGGAACAAGGTCATACAGGGCTTTACAAGTGTCAAGGAGGTGGAAATTTCCCCTTCTGCCCCTCCTGAGTTCTTGTGGCAGAATAATAAACAATAATAAAATTGACACAAGAAAGCATAAGAAAAGAAACAAATTTTAATCAAGTGCACAGAGGTCTCATAGAAATGGGACAAAAGAAGTGACCAAAGCAGGCAGCATTTATATGTTTCAGAAAAAGAAACAATGAATTTATGAGGACAATGAAACTTAGGCTTTAAGTGCTTAATTAGTAAGGAATTTAAGTAAAGTTTGTGCTTGAGTAGCAAATTAGTAAAGAAGTAAAAAGATTTGTTTATACAGGCTTCTCTGCCCTGAATTCCTTGATCTCTGGTGATAAGGGATTCCATCTCCAGATGCAGGGAGAAAACTTTTCACATGAGAGATTTATTTCCTGCTTTCAGGGAGACAGAGAAGAGGGTCAAAGTGCTCCTCCTGCATCAGCCGTTTTCTAAATAACTTTAATTCAAAATAACCAACAGGCCATTGAGACATATTTTGGGGTGGCCTACTCTGGGCCCCAGTATAGGCCATGGGAGGGAGTGTGTGCATATAATCTCAAATGCAAAGGGAACTTTATGGAGAGTTTTTAGAAGAGTAGTCATGTAATGATTTGAATTTTTAAAAATCACACAGGCTACTACATGCAGATACAGATTTTTAAGGAATTAAGAATGAAGGAAGTGAGACTAGTTAGAAGGCTATTACAGTACAGTAGTTCAGGTGGGGGCCTGTGTGACTTGGACAAAGGTCTTGGCAGTGAACATGGAGAGAAGTGGCAGAGTCAAGATATATTTTGGAGATAGAACAGTTGCCAAGAACTGTTTTTGCCATCTTCTTGTACCATCTTATGAATAGCATATTTTTCTCCCCCTCATCAACCCACAGGTGTGATTCCAGCACAAAATGGCTGGTCATTTTTCTATATGCTGTGGTAAACATGTCTCACCAAGAAGAAAAAGTCCAAATGAAACAGAACTTTACTGTACTGAATGGCATCTGTCTCATAGTGGAGCATATGGTTGGTTCAGGCACATTTGTATTCCCACAAGAGGGTCCTTATGTACAATGCCTCCGCTGGGCTTTCTCTGATTATTTGGGTCATCGTTGGACTTTTTTTCTTTTACTGTTTGGGGCTTTATGTTATGCGTAGTTGGGATCATCCATCCAGAAGTCAGGGCAAGCTATGCATATATCTTGGAAACATTTCACGGATTTACTGTCTCATCTGACTTTGCTAATCTTTCTTTTGGTAATCTTTCTTTTGGTAATCTTTCGTCGTGGTGTGCTGGCTCTTCATTGTGGCATGGGAGCTTCTCTCTAGTTTCGGCATGCGGGCTTATTTGCCCAGCGGCACATGGGATCTTAATTCCCTGACCAGGGATCAAACCCATGTCACCTGCATTGGAAGGCAGATTCTTAACCATTGGACCACCAGGGAAGTCCCTAATGTTTCAAATTTAGCCGAGGGCCAGTCTATTTGTGGAAAGTGGCCATTTGTTGTTCTGATAATATTAATTTTTTTAACATCTTTATTGGCATGTAATTGCTTTACAATGTGTGTTAGTTTCTGCTGTATAACCAATATTAAATTTTTTAACTTAAGGTTTTTATCTCCCTGAAAGTTGCATTCATTTATTTCATATCAATTTTACATATAAATTCTATCAAAAATAACTGGTAACTTCAGGTTCATCACCTACTGACAGTTTATAGTTAAACTATAACTATATAATTATAGTTGATTCTGTTCTGTTCCATTCAGTTATGAATCTTCTGTATGTTAAAAACTGTGGGGACATAGAAATAAAATCTTGCTCAATTAGCTTATATTATACTGAGAGTATGAAATACATATAAAAGCATAATCAAAAATGACATTCCATCAGAAAAGTATAAACATGTGCTATAATATTTCGAAGATGAGAGAGCTCACATTTGAATTAGGGATCAGAAAAAGTTTCTTAGAGAAGGTGACTATCAAGACATACTTTGAAAGTTTGGATTTTGACAAACAGAAATATAAGGGCATATGCAATAGAGCATTTCATGTGCAAAAAACATCATAAGCAAAAGTAGAAGGATAGGAAAATGAGAGATGTATTCCATGTTAATGGTGTGCCTGGAGTTGTGCAACAGGGTGGACTTAATTTTTTCCACATAAGTAGAAGAGAAGACTGGTAGATCCAGATCAGACATTGGGACCTAACTCTATACATACTTTAGGATCATTTTCAGAACTCAACAAGTCTCTCGAATCATAAGGTAAGGAAGGGTAGAAAAAATAAAAATAGTGTATAAACTGCTATGTAACATCTATTTCTTCATCGGTAGAAAGTAGCTTCATTTTCTTAAGTACAGGATTTTTGTTTTTTAAGCAATGGACTTTTATCTTATTGAGAGTTCTTCCTGAACGGATTCTTGCAAGAACTTCTTCCTGTGAGGCAATTAGGATAATGCTGTATTTCAGTCACTATATTAGTTTTCTCTACAGACACCTTAATATTTGTTACTGCATGACTGTGAAGTGGGGCCCCAGGGTGCAGGATATCTCCACGTATGCAAAGGTCTTGAGCCTCATCTTAATTATATTTGTGGGTGGCTATTTCATTTTTAAAGGTAAAATCAGGAGCTAGGCATATGTAAGTATATAAACAACCACTAAATACTCACAGAGTAGTTAAATGGATATTAACTACTATATTACGTGAATATTAACCAGCTATGTAATTCTTAGAGACTAAGCTAGAATGTTCTGTAGGCTTTAAGTTAACTAATATCACAGTTCAAAGAAAATATTATGGAGTCTCAGATGTAGTCACTATGAAATGTACTGACCACAAAAAAGTAAATTCATCTAACTGTTCAGTAGCTTTTTCAGCATAATTTTCTCATTTAATCATCAAAATCTGCCTGTGTTACCTAATAGACATTTTAGGAAATCTAGTTTATTCATAAAATACATCATTAACAGGTTTTTTTTTATTATTCTGACTGTAAGGTCTATATTTGGGATAGGCAAAATCAAGAATATTTACTTAAGTAGACAAGTTATGTCATAAATATTTTAAAGATAAATATTTACAGGCAACATTGTCAAAATACACAATTAACAATGATTATTAGAAACAAATTTTCTTTCAAAAGTAAAAGGAATCTGTTAAAACATGATTTGAGAGAATGTCAAAAAGCATCAACAGTTGTCTGTGACCAAAAAGAATTTCTACGATTTGGGGCTTAAAATAGCTTAGTCATTTTACAGAAAAATAAAACAAAGCAAAACAAAACAAAAAAACCCCAAGATCTAAAAATACTCCTTTACTCCTTATGTACCTGTATGTAATGATTTGCAGTAAAAGATTTAACAATATACTTTTATACATATATATTTAGACATACACAGGTATATAAATACATAAATAATTTATACATATAAAGCCTTAAAATAGTAACTGAAAAATATATTAAATAAAGCAATGTGTATATATGTTTTCAATGTATATAAATATATTTTCCTAAATGGTAATTATGATATATATGTATATATATCATAATAAAGTTACCATTTTGAAACACTATAATAATTTTCTTAATAAACAAACATAAATATCTGCTAAAAAATAAACAACCTGTAGAATAAGTAAGGCAAGTGTTGTTAACCCATTACAGATCAGGAAATGAGAACTGGGAAGATGAAGTGATTTTCTCAAGGTTACCCAGGAAAGACAATCATTAAACCTTTCATTTGACAAATGCTGGTTCCAGCCTTGGCACAACGCTCAGCATTATTAGCTATACAAAGACCAAGAGGACATGCGCCTGTCCTTGAGAAGCTGCCTCACCATCTTGAATGCAAGTCTTCGAAATCTTAGATATGTATGAAAAAATCACCATAGTAACAGACTATGGAAAAGGCACTATAATAGCAAGTTAGGAGCCCTAGGTTCTAATCTGACTCTAGTAGTTGAGAGCCACTTGAGAAAATTACTGAAACTATGCCAAGTTTCAGTTTTCTCAGCCATTAAATGAGAGTGATCCTGAGGTGGAATTTTTAAGGATCTACCAATATCAAAAATTCAATGAAAGAGCATTTCAGAATTGGGATTTATAGGTCTAAAGTCAATATTAACACCATTGTGTAATGAATATACCTTTTCTTATGAGCTTGCTACTTTTGTAAGATACCCACTTTTTAAAAACATCCCGATTGTAGTAGCTGTTTTATTTATTATTAATGTACTCTTAAGTCATGAAAATGAGTGCCACCCAAAACTCGGATACCCCCAAATTAAACCAAAACCTTCACAAAATTATTTTTTCAACAAACATGTATTTAACTCTTAGAGGAGAAAAAGAAAACTTAAAAGAAGCCCTTAAGGAGAGATCAGATTAGGGATAAAAGGAAAAAACCAAAACATAAACAAGTGTCCATAATGTACAGGTCTACAAAAAACAGTCAGGCCTTAGGTGGGGTGAAAAATCTTCACTAAACACGATATGGAAATTAGAAAAAAACTGACACAAGTTGAACTGAGAGTATGGCCAGGAGAAGGCCAGTTGGCTATTTCCCAAATGGCCTGACACAGTGTTTTTATATTACCGTATTGAATTTCAGGTTCTATGTTCAGTTTTATAAAATCATACATGGATCTTGGCATTAAGCT
The DNA here is from genome assembly GCF_008692025.1 of Phocoena sinus. Lineage (NCBI taxonomy): Eukaryota > Metazoa > Chordata > Mammalia > Artiodactyla > Phocoenidae > Phocoena > Phocoena sinus. Next base: position 33,348,117 of record NC_045779.1, read on the forward strand.
GAGAGTGGATCCATCCATCAGATGGGTACACACAGATTCTAAGACTTAAATAAAATGAGAATGCATTACCAATTTATTCATTAAGGATGAGAAATAGAAATGTCACTGGGCTTCTATGATTTTTGAGTAACATATTCTTTTCCAATAGTCAGATCTGTGCTGAAACATGAATTATAAGCAAAAGAACACAGAATAAAGGGTTTCTGATCCAACAGAGAAAACATAATCAAGGCTTTGCACTTGAGTACTGTCTCATCCAAGAAATACCGGAGTGGAGACTGCAACGGTTGCTTCTCTGACCCTCTGTCACCATTCTAATTGGTTTATTCTTTAGATATGTTAATACCTCCCAGCAAACTTGCTTTTTTTCAAATTATGATATATCTAAAATGTACAGAATATAATAAAGGCTCCATGTACCACACATACTAGGCACCATATTTGTTTCAGACATTTTTAAAGAAATAAAATACTATAAATAGAACTAAATCCCCATCTCTTTACCTCCCTCCCATCACCTCCACCTTTTTCTTCCCAGAGTAAAAAACTAGTCTGAGGCAAATATTAATTGTCCCGTGCATTTAAAAAAAAATCTTATTTCATATGAGTATATCCATAGAAGTATCATTTCATAATATATACATTTGCAATTTGAGGCTTTCTCTCAACATACATTTTTTGAGATATAACCATGCTGATTTTGTAGAAAAGAAAAATTTCCTACCCCAAAATGGATTATTTTAGGCTGATTTTTTTTTTAAAGAAACAGAAGACTTGGGGAGTCTTTTTTTTTTTTTTTTTAACCTCCCTCATTAGCTGCCTGAAGTTCTAGGTAGAGGTTCTGTTCCCAGAACAGAACTAGATTTGGTGGGAGAGAGTAGACAAGGCCTAGAGATCAGCATGTATTCTGTGTCCCATTTTCTCTGCATGGTTCAGCAAATATTTATTTACCAAGGATTTATTTTTCCACCTCCATGTCAATTGCCTTCTTCTCCTTTGAAGTTCCAAACCACTACCCCCAAAATCCTCTTTTGTCTTTAGCTGAAGATAGTATTTAAGATGAGGTCTTTGGCAATATGGGTGATTCAGTCAGTTTTCCTGGGTCTCTCCCACATAAACATGTTATTAAAATTTTGTTTGATTCTTCCTGCTAATCTGTCTCAGGTCAGTTTAATTCTTAGACCAGCCAGAAGAACCTACAAGGGTAGAGGAAAATTTCTTCCTCCTCAACAATTTCTATGGCACTACTTGGGCATAGTATACCATAGAAAAGCAAACTTTATTTATTATATATATATATATATATATATATTTTTTTTTTTTTTCTTTTTTGCCATACGCGGGCCTCTCACTGTTGTGGGCTCTCCCATTGCAGAGCACAGGCTCCGGACGCACAGGCTCAGCGGCCATGGCTCACGGGCCCAGCCGCTCCGCCGCACATGGGATCTTCCCGGACCGGGGCACGAACCCGTGTCCCCTGCATCGGCAGGCGGACTCTCAACCACTGCGCCACTAGGGAAGCCCTAATATATATTTTTATTTATTTGTTTGTTTGCTTGCTTATTATATGTTTGTAGGTCAGAAACCTGACACAGATCTCATGGATTTAAAATGTAGCCAATGTATTCCTTTCCAGAGCCTCTTGGGAAGAATTCACTTACTTGCCCATTTAGCTTATTACCAGAATGCAGTTCCTAGAAGCTGTAGGACTGAAGTCCCCATTTTGTGCTGCTGTCAGCTAAGGGTTGTTCCCAGCTTCTAAGGTCTGCCTACCTCCTCGGTTCATGGTTCCCTTCTTCCACGTTCAAAGCCAGCAAGGACAAGTAGAATCCCTCTCACACATTCATTCTCTCCTGACTCTCCTCCAAATAACCCAAGGTAATATCTTTTTCTGAAACTCACCTGATTAGCAACCTTAATTCCTTTGTGCCACCTATGAGACATGTTCACAGCCATAACATTGGGTTCAGATTATGAGGGCAAAAATCTTGCCTGGCGCACTGTAAATGCCTCAGAATTTCTTCTTTCATCACCTAGCAAGGATATGAAATGTATTTTCTATGATGCGAAGCTTAATGACTTTTCTGTAGCTGTAAATATGCTATAGGAAAAGTGAATATACTTGACTTTTTCAAAAGAAGGACCACATCAGTTTATTTCAGGATGAGAGTTTTTTAATGGATTATAGAGAAAGAGAGAGAAAAGATATCTTGGAGAAAGTGTCCTAAACTCTGAGGAGAATCACCACCTCTACCAACAAGAAAATCTTCTATTTGGATGCAATTCTTATAATCCTGGGTTCTTTTTTGAATGTTCAAACAGTAAAATGTCTTTTACATTTTTTTAAGGAATCTACCATTGGCCATTTCTGTGTCTGTGCCTATCGTGACCATCATTTATTTGCTGACAAATGTGGCTTATTATGTCATTCTAGGTATGCCTTCTTTCCTAGCTAGTGATGCTGTTGCTGTGGTAAATTTGAAATGGTCCACTGCTCTTTGCCTTAATTGAGATATTTTTCATAAGGATAACTATGATCAATTTGCACCTCTCTGTGCCAGATTCGTTGCTAGAAAAAAATGAGGGAAATAATATGGGAGCATTGTGAGAATTAAGTAAATTAATACATGAAAGTTTACAACAAAGTTTGTCATCGTAATCAAAGTTCATTCTCCACTATTGTTGTTGCACTAACTACAGATCAGAAGGAAATATAATTACTGTCATACTTATCAGTTAAAGACCATACAATGCAGAACAGGCAACATCAATAGTAGTGGTTCTCATTCTCTATGGCAAGTTAAGATGGAGCCACAAAAATAGGTATAGGATTTCCTGGTCTAACCTGCTCATAGCCAAGGTTAGGGACCAGACAGAAAAATTTCAGTTATGTTTATGCTACTATATCTGTAGCATGAATGGTTTTCAAGGGGCCTGAGTTGACTGCTCCAATATGTGCTCCATGAGCTAAGATTGTGTCTACAACAAATTCATCTGAGAAGTTTGTCTAGTAAGACTTGTGTTGGGATTGATTGTGTCCACAATATCCTAATATATAATCTGATTTTACTCTTTTATTCTTTTTTAACCTTTTATTTCCACCTTTGGTAACACTCCAGATTAGATATCCCTAGGTCTGATTCCCAAACTGCCACACATTTATAGATACTCTAACTCCCTGTAAAAACAAGAAAAAAAGAAGGAAGAAAAATATTTTGAGACCTAATATTAGGCCTCAGTACAGTGCCTTAATCAACCTTTACAAATTTAGCATTAGGTATATGAGGAGAACTGAATCTAGAGAAATGTTTGTAAACATGTTTGATGAATATATTAATTATTTTTCTTTCAGGTTTTTATTAGCTAACTTAAGAGTTCATGGGTAATTCTCTACACAAACCACAGGGATCTTAATCACAGGACAAAGTTTGATATAATCTGTACAAATTGTCAGTTTCTTAGGTAACACCAAGTCCATTCCATTTTATTCCACATCTCTGTACCTCAAGATTAGTGCTAAAAGTCTTTTTTTTTTTTTTTTCTTTTTCTCCCTGACTCCACTTCCCTACCCCAGACATTTGGTAATAAGGTCCTTGGCCATGTTCAGGGTTAATCTTTATTATAGTGTCCTTGTCTTGTTTCAGTGAACTGAACTCATCAGTCATTATGGCATCCAGGTTAGAAATCAAATCACTGTGGTCTGTTGATGTTTTCAAAGCCAAGGGAAATTAATAGCTTCTTATATTCAGTGGCACTAATGAACAACAGCCAAGCCTTTTTGATTACCTCTTGGTCTTGTTTTTATCATAAACCTAGTTCAGGGATTTCAAATGCTAAAATAGGGACTCTGTTTAGCCAAGTTTGTCTTTCACTCGTTATGCATGAATGTGGCCCTTTTGAAATGGACTCTAATAAGAGTCAATCTTTTCCAGGTTGTGGGAAAGCAGCTCTGTAATGTCACATACTGCACATAGTTGTTGGTCAGGATAACTGCAAAGGAAAGTACAAATGTGGAAAAGTGCTATACAAATGAATCCAAAGGGAAAGAAGCCAACTAATGAGCACAGCAAAACAGGCTGTGAAAAATCTATAGTAGGGCTTCCCTGGTGGCGCCGTGGTTGAGAGTCCACCTGCCGATGCAGGGGATGCGGGTTCGTGCCTCGTTCGGGAGGATCTCACATGCCGCGGAGCGGCTGGGCCCGTGAGCCATGGCCGCTGAGCCTGTGCGTCCGGAGCCTGTGCTCTGCAACGGGAGAGGCCGCAACAGTGAGAGGCCCGCGTACAGCAATAAAAATAAAAATAAAAATCTATGGTAATACACACCCGCTTCCCCAAAGTACTTGAAATTCCCATCTGTCTGTTTACTTCAGATCCCTGATTGGCCACCTTAGCTGGCCTACAGCTGACTAGAATAATGGTGGGCAATCAGAAAGCTGTTCTGCAAACTAATTGCAAAGAGAGGAGATTAGAGTGTGGGTGTGCTTGGAAGAAGATTTTTGGTAAATGTTTCTAATTTGAGGTGGTGAGTTGTAAGGATGGAGCAGTTCCCATGATCACTTGAGTTTGGTCTAATTTTATTGAAAGGGTAATAACAAATTAGTTTTGCTAATAATCTTATCTCATTTACTATAGCACATGCTGTAAAACTGTTGCTTCTGATAACATCATTATTTTTTTGAGTTGAGTAAAACAGCTCAAAGTGACCTACCAGATTTATCCAAGATCATAGTAAGTAACAGAGCTCAGGACTCAAAGTTATGTCTTCTGACTCCAGCCTCCATGGCTTTTCCACCTCACCATGCTTCCTTTTTCTAGTGGTGAATGAGATCCACTTCTGTCCAGTGAAAGATAACTGGGCTCCAATTTTTCATTTTCTCTTGGTTTTCTTGTTTAGTGGTTGCATTAAATCTCAGCTGGCAGCACTTGCTCCTGTCTGCCACCCTTCTCCTTACTCCTATTAATAAGTAACTAAACAAAATTGCAGGTACAGGGAATTTCCTGTCCTATTATCTTGTTCCTGTGTGGTGTTTGGTTTTTCTGGAGTAATCAGAAAAAGAAGAAGAAGAAGGAGAAGGAGAAGAGGGAGAGGGAGAGGGAGAGGGAGAGGGAGAGGGAGAGGGAGAGGGAGAGGGAGAGGGAGAGGGAGAGGGAGAGGGAGAAGAAGAAGAAGAAGAAGAAGAAGAACCTCATTATGTGTTCCACCTAAAAATTTCTCTTTCTTTCTTGCCATGCATATTTACATTAGAAATACCAGTTTTTGTGTTTGCAGAGCATCTAGCCAATGACAGCTAGAGCCTGTCATCCTTCACACCCATTTTTCAGGCTCTTTTATGTGGTCTTACAGTAAGGGCATCTCCCCTGCAGTTTAAACATGATCACGGAATGATTCACACTGGTCTCTGTTCTTCTCTTCATCGTAATTAAGTCTTATGTGTATCTTACAGAAACTGTTACTGGCAAGAATTCATCTCGTTGAATTCATTTATTTGAGAATATTCACACATCTCCACCCAGTTTTAATATAAGCAGTGCAGAGGCCTATGTCCTACTGAGTTCCAGAGGAGAGCAGCATTTTAAAGCTCCTTAATCTATGAAGGACCTAATACTCTGGACCAGAGACTTACCAGAGACTTACCAGAGACAAACAGGATCTGGATTCTGGACCAACACATGCTTTCCTCAAGTCCTCTGCACTCCCCTTTGATGGAACGGTCAGGTCAGCAGCAAGGTCGCCTCTGATCTTCTTGTGTTCTTTTTAGGGTTTCAGGAGTTTTGAGTTTGTAACCTTAATTATAGTATGGTCAAACCAGCATTGTTTTTTCTCCAGTAAGTAATCATGATTGAAAATTTCATCCTCCTCTGCCTGCGCACTGATTACAGTAGCATTGCCCTTTCTGGTTATACTTGTTTGCTGTTGTTGTTGCTTTAAGAATGCAAGAGTGAGGGAAAGGGAAGTGGGTATAGGGATGCTGATCTCTTACCCAGGGGACCATTCAGCTAGTTCTCTTCTAACCAAAAAAGGGGACAGTTCAGACATTCATTTGGCTGAATTCCTACTTTCCTATTATGGCTGTCCATGTGTTCAAAAATAAAAATAAAAACCACAAAGACCTATCTTTGTGTGAGTGTTCTAATTTTCATTTCAGTCTCTTTGTCCCTTCTTGCCCTTCCAAGTCTTAGGGATGGACCCTCTATCACAGTTAGGAAAACTCATCTCTTTGCATTTACATTTGAACATCATTACAAAAATCATTACCGATTAGGTAAAAGTTAGATATATTGCTCTTAGCAACTATTAAAAAGAGGTTATTTGTTTTTTCCAATATATAAAACTAAAGTTTCTATCCTATCCAGTTTTTCACATATGAAGATTTATTTCTATGAATCATTGCAAAGATAAAAATATATTTTCTGATTGAAAAATATTTGTTTCTTGGAAACACTATGAATGGAAGATTTTAATATCTTTTATGCTGATGTAGTTTGTCTTTATGGAAAACATCAGTGATCACTGCTTTAAGAATCTCAGATTCATAATAGTTACCACTTATTGGGTACTTACTATGTGACAGACATAGCAGTAGAGGCCAGGATTTCAGAGGTAGGTAAGATGAAATTCTTCCCTCAAATAACTCATGTCTAATAATAAAAACAATTTTAATTTGGAGGTATTTAGAAGCCAACTATCAGTGCAAAATAAGAATTGTCTAGAGTGTAGCTATAATAGTGTAAAAGGGGTACAGAGTTGGCTTGGGGTGATCTAGAAAGATTCTTTAGAGAGACCACCTTCCCTAGATTCAGCTTCAAAGTTCGGTAAATGATGAAATACACTGACAGTTAAAGGCAGTTTAGATAGAACAGAATATGTGAAGATCATCAGAAAAAGTCCCTGAAGATTAAGTGAGAAAAAGAAACAAGCATTGCTAAGCATTGTATAGAAGGAGAGACATCCAACAACTAACAATTACAAAAAGGCATGATCGTATTATAACAAAGTGAGCACAAAATCCAAAAGCTGCATAGAGGAGGGCACTTCACTTAGCTCTGCAGATTAGGAAGGCTTCCCAGAACAGTAACGCTCTAAATGAGTTTTAATGAATAGTAATCTTCCCTGTGGTCAGTGGAGTGGGGAAAATAGACAGTTAACAAGGAGAGATTATATATGAGAAGATATTGGACTTAGAGTGAATAATTTGAACTTAGTTGTTCAGCATTTAGTATGTGCTAGACACTGGATGTCATCACGAGATGGGGTGAAGATTGACTTTGGACTAGACATACAGCAGCCAGATGGTCTTTTGAAAAAATAAAGCACATCATTTCACTCTCTTATTTAACAGCCTCCAAAGTAAGGTTGATTTTGCAAACAAAATAAAATCCAAATTTCTTAGCACGACCCACAATGCCAACCTGATCAGGCCTTGACGATTTCTACAAGTCCTTCTGCCACATTTACTATACTCCAATCCCTCTGGCCATCTTTCTATTTTACAGGACAAATATTTTGCTTACCCAGGAATTTGCATCTATTGCTCCCTAGATTGCTTATTCCTCAGCTTTTAGGTCTTAGCTCAAAAGCTTGGACAGATCTTTTACCTTAAGATAGCAGCCCTCTTTCCCCAACCTACTGCCCAAGACCATCTCTGTCCTCCTGTTTTACCATCTCATAGTATTTATTACAGCCTAACAATGTCTATTTATCTGCTTTGTCCTATCTGTCTCCTTCAACAATACTGTAAGCCCTTTGGAAACAGAGACCTTATCTGTCTCTTAGACACTGCTCCATTCTCAGCATCTGGAAGACTTGGCATTATCTGTTGGATAAATGAATGAATAACCATCATGAGAGTGAGTAAGCTGAGGAGTGTTCATGATCAGGAGAAATGAGATTTAAAGGGTTTTCCAGTAGGGTTTTCCAGAGTAGAAAACTTAAAGGCTAAGTTGATGAAGATATCCATGAGGAACTACATTATTAAACGTCCTTAAGAAAGGATCTTAACATAGTAAACATGACTGCATTCATTGCGAATGTATTCATTGTGAAATCCTAGAAAATTATACCAATTAATTTAAAATTTCATCTGTGTAACATTATAATGTATAATATGTTCTTTGTTTTGGTGGGGCAAGGTAGCTATGATGTATCTTCTTGTGGAAGGCATCTTTCAACTCATTAACTATTATTCCTTCAGGTTCAGTCAGAACCTGACTGGTTCTATGTCAGGTTCTCCATTATAGGATTAATGTACTTACTTAAGGAAAACACAGCCTGAAAGACCACAGCCAACCAGAATAAGTAAAATATACACTATTAGGAGGTGTTTCACTATGTTGTTCAAGGATTTTTCAACTAGTATATATTTATGCATTACTTATATGGTTTCTTGTGAAAATCATTTAAATAAAAGAAATAACTTATCAGAAGCAAAGGCAACTTTAAAAAATCATTCTTTACTTAACACTTACATATCTAGGAATTTACCCTAAGGATAAAATTTAACAGAAAGGTAAAGATGTATGTGACAATATCACTATATCTTTATTGTAAGAGCAAAATCAAACAAAAGAAAATATTCATCAATTTGATGGAGAATTATATAGCTAATAAAAATGATAGCCACATAAGAGAAATAATTTATGACAAAATATTTAAATGAAAATAACATAATACAATATAGCATTAATTACACAGTATGTTGGGTCAAAAATAGACTTTGGAATATGAAAATACTGTTTCAAATCACATTTAGTTGTTAATGAACCATATGACTTTGGGCGTGCCCTTTAACCTTACTAAGGTTTTCTCATTTGTGAACTAGAAATACCAGTAGTGCCAATTCTATCTCATAGGAACAATTTTTTGTTTACTGAAATTCATTTGTTATAAAAATTCTATTGCAATTTCTGACTCATGTGAAAGTCAGTAACTCTCAAAATATTGTCACCTTCTTTGCAACACACTTTATATTTTAGATTTAACTTTTACATCTCATCATTGAAATAATCAACAGAACCTGCTACTGTGTTGTTAAGCGCTTTGCAGGACTTGGTAACTATACATTCTTCCTGGTAAATGATACATAAAAATTAACTAAAAGACTAAGATATAGAAATCAAGTGCTTAGAGAAGCCACGGCTCTCATTTTGTTTTCTTGCACTGCATTCTTATTTGCTATCATAAGCCATTTTTCTTTTTTAAAAAAAGTATAATGAAGTTTCATTAAGAAACTTAATTAAGAGAGGTAGAGTATGAAAGAAGGAAATAATAAATCATATAGAAGAGGTAAAGAAAGAAAATGAATGAAAAAATATTTGTAGAGAGAACAGATGAAATTGATCGATGACATGGAATAATAAATCTATGTATAATTTTCACAGATGGCTATGATTCTGGATGATGTGATATGATATCTATGAGCAGCATTTAAAATACTCAGTAGTTTCATTTCAATTCAGTCATTCTAAATGTATAAAATTTAGAAATGCTAGGATAACATGGCTTGCTGTTTCTGGCTATCAAATTTACACTGAAGGCTGTGATACAAAATATGTTACCAAGCTTACTACACTGCCCCTTGCTTTAGTGATAGAAGGCTGTGGATGATACCATGTTTGGCTACAAGCAGTAACTAGTTTATTTGTTCCTGCATCATTGGCAGCACTCAATGAATATTATAAATACCAACAGTCATTTTTATTTCCTCTTTTATAAGTTTATTGGGAGATTGTCTTAAAGATGTTTTTGTTTATAATTGGTGTTACAAATTTATAACATTGCAGTAATATATCTTAATCTATTTCAATCCAGATAACTGAGGGTGGGAGGTAATGTGTCCCTTAAATGCAAGGCACAGATAAAATAATTTTAGTTTCCCATTCTCTTGATGCTATTCATGACCAAATGAAGATTGGGCTAAAGATTTCAGTATTGAGGGGTTCTTATAGACAGTTAAGAGTCAAATCTTTATATGGCCCAATTTTTCTGGATTTAAGGTCATCTTTAATGTCACAGTCAGCTCTGAATTTGTCACTACACAAGCAAAACTAAATCTATAATTCTTTTTTTTTTTTTTTTGTGGCCTCTCCTGTTGCGGAGCACAGGCTCCGGACGCACAGGCTCAGTGGCCATGGCTCACGGGCCTAGCCACTCCGTGGCATGTGGGATCTTCCCGGACCGGACATGAACCCGTGTCCCCTGCATCGGCAGGCGGACTCTCAACCACTGCGCCACCAGGGAAGCCCCCAAATCTATAATTCTTGACCCATTGTTTTTATCACTAATATGATATGCAGCCTTGCAGTGGAGTACAACAGGGAGACTATATGGGAACAGTTGTAAGCATTTTACACTGGGAAAATAGAGCTAGTGGAATAAAGAGTAAGTGTCAGAGAAAACAGGGCAACTGGTAGCTCCTATATTTACATAATCTTTTTTTTCTCCTTTTATCTCTAGCTAAGTTATCTTTCCTTCAGTTTATTATTTATGTACCCTCTTCCTGGTGATATTCCCTCTCTATACTTACATTGGGTCATTTGTAGAGACGTGGATGGACCTAGAGTCTGTCATACAGAGTGAAGTAAGTTAGAAAGAGAAAAACAAACATTGTATATTAACGCATATATGTGGAATCTAGAAAAATGGTACAGATGAACCTATTTGCAGGGCAGGAATAGAGACACAGACGTAGAAAATGAACATGTGGGCATGGAGGGGGGGAACAGGATGAACTGGGAGATTGGGATTGACATATATACACTACCATGTGTAAAACAGAGAGCTAGTGGGAATCTTGTGTATAGTGCAGGGAGCTCAGCTCTGCACTCTGTGGTGACCTAGATGGGTGGGATGAGGGAGTGGGAGGGAGGTCCAAGAGGGAGGGGACATAGGTATACATAGATGATACACTTTGTTGTACAGCAGAAACTAACACAACATTGTAAAGCAACTATATCCCAATAAAACAAGGAAACAAACCAACAAAAAACTTAATCGGGATTGGAATTTCCCTTTCTGGAACTTCTTGGAGTCTATTTACCAGTGAGTATATTTTACCAAGAAAAAAAAATGACTTTCAAGTTTACAAAGACTATGGTAAGAAATCCAACTCAATTTTCTTCCCATTGCACTATTTGACTTACAATGCTAACCACATAATGGAGTCAATGCTTCTATGTGTCAAATGCAAGGACTTCCCTCTTTCACTTCCCTCTGAAACACAAGCACACATACACATCTGAAAGCATAAATGTAATGTTTCCAGCACAAAATGGTCACTTAATGAATGTTACCTTCCCTTTCTTTTGTGTAGGACTGTGTGCTAGTTACCAAACATTACCTTAGGGAATTAATGGGTAAAGCAAAAGGCAGATAGAGAGAGAACAGCTCAGTGGTTAGAAATATGACATTTGGTGTCAGACCTGGTTTTGAATTCTGGCTTCATCATTTAGCAGCTTTCTGTCTTTTGGAAAATTATTTAAACTCTAATTCTCAGTTTCCTCACATCTATCAAGTAAAGATAATACCACTTAGGCCATAGGATGGCTTTTAAAAACAATGAGCTATTGTATACAAAGCACTTAACACAGTGCCTAACACGTAATACATAACTTAATTTAAAAAAATGTTTTAAATTTAAAAAAATAGGGCATTCTCACTAATCATTAGAGAAATGCAAAACAAAATCACAATGAGCCAGTAGGATGGCCACTATCATAAAAAAAGAAAATAAGTATTGGCAAGGATGTAGAAAAATTGAACCCTTGTGCACTGCTGGTAGGAATGTAAAACTGTGCAGCCACTATGGAAAACAGTATGGAGTTTCCTCAAAAAACTAAAAATAGAATTGCCTTATGATCCAGCAATTCCACTTCTGGGTATATATCCAAAAGAATTTATTTATTTATTTATTTATTATTATTTTTTTAATTTTTATTTTTGGCTGGGCAGCATGGCATGTGGGATCTTCACTCCCTGACCAGAGACCTAACCCACGCCCCCACAGTAGAAGTGTGGTGTCTTAACCACTGGACCACCTGGGAAGTCCCTCCCAAAATATTTTGAAGCAGGATCTCAAAAAGATATTTGCACACTCATGTTCATTGCAGCATTATTCACAATAGCCAAGAGGCGGAAGCAGCCAAGTGTCCATTGATAGATGAATAATGAAATGTTATATACATATGATGGAAAACTATTCGGCCTTACGAAATAAGGAAATTCTATCACATGCTATAACATGGATAAACCCTAAGGACATAATGCTGAGTAGTCAAAGTGATGAAACAGTTGCCAGGAGCTGGAGGGGGAGGGTAAAATGGGGAATTGTTCAATGGGAATAGGTTTCAGTTTTGGAAGAAGAAAAAGCTCTAGACGTCTTTTACACAACAATGTGAATATAGTTAACACTACTGTACAATTAAAAATGGCTAAGGTTACATTTTATATTACATGTTTTTTACCAAATTAAAATAAAAGGGCATACTAAAAGAAGAGTGTCTGTAAGGACGTGCTCTCCAGTTCTTCTCCAACACCAGAACAGAGACGGGGGAAGAGAAAGGATAGATAAGGGGAAAAAAAGACTTTCATCTCTTAAAGTCTGTTTGTGGGTTTCCTTGAGGTTAGGGGGAAGGAAAGGTAGTGTAACGTAGAAAAAGCTGATCAGAAACATCTTTTCCCCCTTGGCTTTGAGGATATTCAAAAGAGGAAACTAGAAATAACCATCATGGAATGCATTTGTATAATTTATTTGCCTCAAAATTGGAAATGACAAGGGTTGAGAGGATAGAAACAAAACTTTGGAAAGGAGGGAAGGAAGAAGAATTGTAGAAAAAACCTATAGTTTGGAGTCCAGATGATGAGTTGAAATCCTCTTTCCACTATTTGCTTACCTTCCCTGGGAATGACTTTGTTCATCAGTAAAAATGAGAATGATCATACTTTTCTAACAGGGTGTTGGGAGAGTTAACCCAAGATACTGTTTTTGAAACATTCTTTTTATCCCATGAAATACAATACACATTTTACCTGGGATTTTTACAGCTAAGCAAACTCTAGCTAATGACCACAACAGGGAAAAACAATAAATAAGTTCTACATGCCTATTCATAGAGTTAATCATTTGTTGTTTTGATATCTACTGTTAATCTTATTTATGAATGTCAATATTAATTCAATACAGGGAACTGTGGGATGATTCTTATAATCAAAGTGAAAATGTGACAAATTACTCCTGTGCATTTCAAGTGATAAATCATATGTTCTTACTTAAAACAAGGAAATAGTTTAATGTTTTTTAGGGCAAATGATTGTCTTGAACTATGGCTCAGGAATGTGATTCTATTCATTTTTCTGCCTTTATCTAAAGATAAACTTAAATATTTACAGAAGGTGATAACCAGATTCTTTCTGCTTCCAAAGAAAAAGGAGGAAATTTTACTGTGTAAGATGGGAGATGGAATAACTTTTGTACAATATGGTTACCATGATAATGGATTTTTTTCCCCAAAGGAAAATAATGGAATTTTTTCCTTGGAATTTTTAATAAAAGGTCTGCCATACCCTAAAATATGATGGGGAAAATCTCCATTGGAATGCTTCTTGGAGTCATAGTTAACAATATTTAGAGTAAATATTTCCCCAAATTGTGTTTCATTAATGTGATTTCCCATGTTTTGTTTTTCTGTGTATGTTGTAGCTCCAACAAAAAAATACATTCAGTTACTGTGCTACTGTTGCCTAAGGGAGTTGGATGGTGCACAAGAAAAAAGAGAAGAAAAATCTAAGTAGAACTCAATGGATATTTACAATCATGTGCCATTTTCTAAAATGGCTTGAACTTGCCTAGTTTGTTTATCAGTTTCTTTTTTTACACTGTGATTACCCTTTCTCTGCTGGGGTTAGTTTATTTTGCTGGTGGAATTTTTTTAATATTTGGCTAGACATTTTGGATCTATACCTTTTTTCTTCATTTTTACATGAAAATTCACTCAATATCTATAATTTGGGCAGGAAGATGTCCTATACCAAGGGCATATATTTATGATCTTAAAGAATTCATTAACAAAAAGTTAATAAGTTGTATTACAATCATAAAAGTAAATAAGTAAATGAAACTACAGGTCTACCCTCAAGTAGTTATTCTTTTATTAGCTCACAGTAAACCAACATCAGTTTCTTTTGCTAATGTTTTCTTAATACTAACAATAATGACATTGCCCACTGGTTTCCACTTCACTGATCTAGTCTTGATTTATAGCAACTGTGACCCTTTCCACTTAGGTTATCTCTTTCAAGATATCCTGTTTCTGTGCAGAGAGTAGGAAGAGAAGAATTTGCATGTATATACAGGCAGAAAGAGAAAAATGAGGAAATAAAAGGCTTTCAGGAAAGTAGAAATTTCTATGAAAACCCCTAGGGCATTTTTTTAAAACACCGCTGTTTACCAATCTTTGTGAATCACCCAACTTAGAGTGTTAGCTGTCATTCAGGAAATGTTTTAAGATGAGGATTTTGAAGATTTAGATAGAACTAAATGGCACATGCTTTATCATTTTTCCTTACTTCTCTGAGTAAACCAAGAGTGTCATGGCTATTGTTCTTCAATTAGGCTTTACATCATGACATTATGATTTAGAGGAACGAGCACTATAACTGACGTCTGGATTCTATTCCTGACTTTGTCCAGTAATGTGACCTTAGACACTTCCTTAATTAATAGGCTTTACTTAACTCTCTGAAGTTGACTAAAATTTCTACTCTTAGAGACTAAGGAATGTTACATTTAACAATAATTCATAAGTCCAAACTTATCATCTAGAAGGAAAAGGAAAAAACCTGCCTGCTCTGGACTCTCATGTATCAGTTTGGGTTGCCTTTTTGAATCAGAAAGACACAGAAAGCTCCATGGTGAGGTGTGAAAACAAAGAAGACACAGCTGATTGAGGTTGAGTGTATCAATGAAAGGAGAAATGTCACAGCTTATCCCAGTGTTCTCATGCTTGCCTCTTTTCCCCAAGGCCAGAGTTAACTGAGAGAACTGGAAGTGACATGAGGACAGGTAGTTGAGAGATGGGAGAAGAACAATTGCTCAAAAGTGTCACCAAGAAACTATGAGAAAGACAATGCCCTGATATTTTCAATAAAGTTCTGGAGTATTATATCAGAGGTTGCCTAGGAAAAAGGAAGGTTAAATATGAAAGTATGGAAAACATAAAAATTATATCTTTATTTAAGTAACACATTCATATTGTGGGAAAGGTACAGATAGCTACAAAATAAGCTCACTACAGATAAGCACAAAATAAGTACTGTTATTTTGCTGCACATCATTTCAGGTTATATATATATATATACATATACCTCTTAAAAATCAGGTTATTCAAAAGTGCCATTAATATTGAAGCTTAGTAGAAATTGCATTATATTGATGAAAAGTTCATTTGTTTTTCAAGATGTACACCAGTGGCCTTTAAATTTGGTAACTTCTGTGTCATTCAAATGTGTACTTCTGCAGTTGTGAAAAGTATCAGTTTTACTATCTGTGGGTTGTGCTTGCTAGACAAGTCTTAAATTGCATATTTTTAAAATCAGTGTTATATAATTTCTTATAGATCATTGTGAAAGCGTCAAGAAATCAGGATAGCTGTTTCTCTAATTCCATTTAAAATATATTAGCTTTAAGTTAATGGAACTATTAGGTTGTTACCAAGAAAAATGCCTTTAAACAAAATTTTAAAGTATTTGTATGTATATGTACATGTATATATTTACACATGTATTTAATCCTGGTTATAGATAAAGTTTCTATGTATTTAATCCTGGTTAGAGATAAAGCTTCATAATGCTGTTTTATTCATCACATTAACCAGCAGTAAAACACAGACTTTTATCCATAGCAGGCAAAGAATTTCAGGATTTATACACAGATAGCCTACAAAGTTATGTAGTTTGAAAAGTAGTGTTTCATTATGAAGAACTCTCAATTTCTTGCAAAGCTAATCTAATTAAAAGGATGTGTAAATGTTCTTGAAAAAAATGGGTTCCAAGTCTCAGCATAAATATCCTCCTCTCTGTGAGACCTGACAGAAGAATAAAAGGACTCACCACCAGATGCAGATTTTGTAAGACCTGAAGCTTATAAAATTGGGGAGGCCTCTCTTTACGAAAAAGAATTTAAAATATCTTATCTCTGCAAATTTTACAAAAAACTTACTACAACCATGTGAACACATTCATAGCCTATTCAAGGGTATGTGAATGGCCTTGAAGGTTATTTTATCAGTCACAAGGTAATGAAAGCTAGAATTTTGAGGATTACCAATTTTTATGTTTTAGATAAATATTTACTGATATCAAAGAATATTAACAATACCACTAAGTGAAAGAAACAAGTTACAAATAGGATATATAATATGATACATTTTGGTACAGAATAGGTGGAAGGATATACCAAGGATATTTGTGGGTGATGGGATTACAGGTGTTATTTCTTCCATTTGCTTGTCTATATTTTCTAAATTAAATAAGTGATTATGGATAACTTTCATCATGAGAAAAAATTGTTACTTTTAATTATAAAAAAACACTCAATTACAATTAGAAAGATGTGTTCTAATTCTTTTTGAAGTATTGATTAGGGTTCCCTAAGGTATTTATACTATTTTCCCTCTTCCTGATGAAAAAATAACATCCTTTTTTTAAAGAACTGGTCAAGATTTGGAAAGAGGCTGAAACTACAACCACTGCCTGCCCAGACCTTCCCCCTATACACATACACACACACATCTGCTCCTATCTCCCATCCCTACACTCACTCTAAAAAGTTAACCAGAGTAGCTAAATGGCCCATGGGAAGTAAACAATAAAATTTACTTCAAATGAAATTTTAAAAGAGTTAACAAAGATACAAACATTAAACCTTCCAGATCTGACCCCTTTATGTCAATAATAAGATGGACATATAAGACGTGGTAGGGAGATAATTGTCGACTGCACATATCCAGGTAGTTCTTGGCATTTCCAATTAGACTCCCTAATTTTATTTACAAATGGCTATTATTATTCTGAATTGTATTCAGTAATTCAGTGTAACAAAAATGTTTTAAGATACAATTAGAAATATGTTGAAACAGATTTTTAACTTTTTTTTGGCGGAATCTGTTTATTCTCTATTCATAGTAAATGTTTCAAGACAACAAACTATTGCTTCAGTTTTGGAAGAGTCAAAAATATAATGGAATTAGCTAAATTTCCTTATTTTTAAAAATCGCTTCATCTTCTTCCACAAATTTGAATTTTGCTTTGTACATCACATTATGATATAGAACATTCACTGAACAAATACCAATTTGAGTTAAAATGATATTAGGTTTTGATAATTGACCTACTTTTAGCTAAGTGATTTTCTTAATTCACATTTTCATCATTTTAATGAAAATGAGGTACAGTAATATTATGAAATGGTATTTTTGTAGATTGTGTTAAGGTTTATATATTCTAGATTTTTCACATACACTGTTATATATTTTTCCCCAAATCAGTTATACTAGAAACATGAAAATATATTAATGTTTTTACTGCTAACAGCATACTGCAGTTTTAAAAAACAAATTTTATTATGTCTCTTGGCCTTTTTATTTTTTTAATTTAATTTTTATTTTATATTGGGGTATAGATGATTTACAATGTTGTGTTAGCTTTAGGTATACAACAAAGTAAATCATATATATATATATATATATATATATATATATATATATATCTCCATTCTTTTTCAGATTGTTTTCCCATATAGATTATTAAAGAAAATTGAATAGAGTTCCCTGTGCTATACAGTAAGTCCTTATTGGTTATCTATTTTATATATAGTAGAGTGTGTGTGTTAATTCCAACCTCCTAATTTATCACTTTGTCCCATGTTCCCCCTTTGGTAACCATATGTTTGTTTTTGAAATCTGTGTCTGTTTTGTAAATAAGTTCATTTATAAAATTAGATTCCACATATGAGTGATATATGATATTTGTCTTTCTCTCTCTGACTTATTTCAATTGAGATGATAATCTATATGTCCATCCATGTGGCAACAAATGACATTATTTTGTTCTTTTATATAGTTGAGCAATATTCCGTTGTATATATGTACCACATCTTCTTTATTCATTCCTCTGTCAATGGACATTTAGGTTGCTTCCATGTCTTGGCTATTGTAAATAGTGTTGTAATGAATATTGTGGTGTGTGCATGTATCTTTTTGAATTATGGTTTTCTCTGGATATATGCCCAGGTGTGGAATTGACGGATCATATGATAGTTCTATTTTTAGTTTTTTAAGGATCCTTCATACTGTTCTCCATATTTGTTGTACCAGTTTACATTCCCACCAACCACACCCTCTCCAGGATTGTTTGTAGACTTTTTGATGATGGCCATTATGACCTGTTTGAGGTGATACCTCATCGTAATTTTGATTTGTATTTCTCTGATAATAAGTGATGTTGAGCAAATTTTCATGTGCTTTTGGCCATTTGTATGTCTTCTTTAGAGAAATGTCTATTTAGATCTTCTGCCCATTTTTTGATTGGGTTATTTTGGTTTTGGGGGGGTTGTTGTTTTTGGGGGGATTTGGGGGTGTTTTTTTTATATTGAGCTGCATGAGCTGTTTGTATATTTTGGAGATTAATCCCTTGTTGGTCACTTCATTTGCAAATATTTTCTCCCATTCTATTTTCATTTTGTTTATGGTTTCCTTTGCTGTGCAAAAGCTTTTAAGTATAATTAAGTCCCATTTGTTCTTTTGGAAGTTTATTCATCGCAGTTCCAATTTCAGTACTTGTGATTAGTCTGTTCATATTTTCTATTTCTTCCTGGTTCAGACTTGGAAGATTGCACCTTTCTAAGAATTTGTCCATTTCTTCCAGGTTGTCCATTTTATTGGCATGTAGTAGTCTCTTTTGATCCTTTGTATTTCTGTGGTATCAGTTGCAACTTCTTTTCTATTTCTAATTTTATTGATTTGAGCCCTTTCCCTCTTTTTCTTGATGAGTTGGGCTAAGGGTTTATCAATTTTTTATCTTTTCAAAGAACGAGCTTTTCATTTCATTGATCTTACCTATTGTTTTCTTTATCTCTACTTCATTTATTTTTGCTCTGATCTTTATGATTTCCTTCCTTCCACTAACTTTGGGTTTCGTTTGTTCTTCTTTCTCTAGTTGCTTTAGGTGTGAGGTTAGGTTGTTTATTTGAGATTTTTCTTGTTTCCTGAGGTAAGATTTTATTACTATAAACTTCTCTCTTAGAACTGCTTTTGTTGTGTCCCAAAGGTGTTGGATCATCATGTTTTCATTTTCTTTTGTCTCTGGGTATTTTTTTAGTTCTCTCTGATTTCTTCAATGATCTATTGGTTGTTTAGTAACATTGTTTAGCCTCTAGAGTTTGTGTTTTTTACAGTTTTTTTCTTGCAATTTATTTCTAATCTCATAGCACTGTGGTCAGAAAAGATGCTTGATACGATTTCAATTCTCTTAAATTTATCAGGGTTTGCTTTGTGGCCCAATATTTATCCTGGAGAATGTTCCATGTGCACTTGAGAAAAATGTGTATTCTGCTGCTTTCAGATGGAATGTTCTATAAATACAAATTAAGTCCATCTGGTCTAATGTGTCACTTAAGGCCTGTGTTTCCTTATTGATTTTCTGTCTGGACGATCTGTCCATTGATGAAAGTGGGGTGTTAAAGTCCCCCACTATTATTGCGCTACTGTCAGTTTCTCCTTTTATGGCTGTTAGCATTTACCTTATATATTGTGGTGCTCCTATGTTTGGTGTATATATATTTATGATTGTTATATCTTCTTTTTGGATTGATCCCTTGATCATTATATAGTGTCATTCCTTGTCTCTTGTAACATTCTTTATTTTAAAGTCTATTTTGTCTGATATGAGTAGTGTTACTCCAGCTTTCATTTGATTTCCATTTGCATGGAATAACTTTTTTCATCCCCTCATTTTCAGTCTGTATGTGTCCCTAGATCTGACATGGATCTCTTGTAGACAGCATGTATATGGGTCTTGTTTTTGTATCCATTCTTCTAGTCTATATCTTTTGGTTGGAGCATTTAATCCATTTACATTTAAGGTAATTATCAATATGTATATTCTTACTGCCATTTTGTTAATTGTTTTTACAGGTGTTTTTTCTTCCCTTCCTATTGGTTCCCTTCTCTTTTGATTTGATAACTATATTTAGAGTTGTGTTTGGTTTGCTTTTTATTTTTTGTAGATTTTTGGTTTGCAGTTACCATGAGGTTTTGATATAGCAGTCTATATATAACCATGACTGTTTTAAGTTTCTGGTCTCTTAATTTCAAATGCATTTCCAATATCCTACATTTGTACTTTCCTTTTTTAACAATTGCTGGTTTGGATATCATATTTGTGTGGGCAATTTTCTACCTTTACTGCATCTTTGCCTTTCCAGTGAGCTTTTCCATTCATAATTTCTTGTTTCCAGTTGTGGCCTTTTCTTTTCTAGATAGAAGAGAAACTTATCTACCTAGATAAGTTCCTTTAGCATTTTTTGTAAAGCTAGTTTGGTGGTGTTGAATTCTCTTAGCTTTTGCTTGTCTGTAAAGCTTTTGATTTCTCCACTGAATCTGAACCAGACCCTTGTTGGGTAGAGTTTTCTTGGTTGTAGGTTTTTCCCTTTAATCACTTTAAATATATTGTGCCACTCCCTTCTGGCCTGCAGAGTTTCTGCTGAAAAATCAACTGATAACCTTATGGGGATTCCCTTGTTTGTTATTTGTTGCTTTTCTCTTGTTGCTTTTAATATTTTCTCTATGTCTTTAATTTTTGTCAGTTTGATTAAAATGTGGCTTGGCATGTTCCTCCTTGGGTTTATCTTGTATGGAATGCTCTGTGCTTCCTAGACTTGGGTGAATGCTTCCATTCCTATGTTAGGGAAGTTTTCAGCTATTACCTCTTCATATTTTCTCAGGTCCTTTCTCTCTCTCTTCTCCTGGGACCCTTATAATCCAAATGTTGGTGCATTTAACATTGTCTCAGAGGTCTCTTAGGATGTCCTCATTTCTTTTTTCTTTATTCTGTTCCACAACAGTGATTGCCACCACTCTGTCTTCCAACTCACTCATTTGTTCTTCTGCCTCATTTATTCTGCTATTGATTCCTTCTAGTGTTTTTCTATTTCATTTATTGTATTATTCCTCTCTCTTTGTTTGTCCTTTAAATCTTCTAGCTCTTTGGTAAACATTTATTGCATCTTCTCCGTCTGTGTCTCCATTTATTTTCTGAGATCTTGGATTATCTTTACTATCATTACTCTGAATTCTTTTTCAGGCAGATTGCTTATCTTCCCCTCACTTAGTTTTTCTTCTGGGGTTTTATCTTGTTCCTTCATCTGGAACATATTTCTCTCCTGTCTCATTTGTCTAACTTTCTGTGTTTGTGATCTCTGTTTCTTAGGCTGCAGGTTTGTAGTTCCTCTTGCTTCTGGTGTCTGCCCCCTGATAAGTGACGTTTGTCTAGGGGCTTTTGCAGGCTTCCTGGTGGGAGGGACTGATGCCTGCCCACCGGTGGGTGGAACCAGGACATGTCCCTCTGGTAGGCATGGCCCTGTCAATAGGTGTGTTTAGAGGTAGCTGTGACTCAGGACGACTTTTGGCAGCCTGTCTGCTGATGGGTGGGGTTGTGTTCCCACCCTGTTGGTTGTTTGGCCTGTGCCATCCCAGCACTGGAGCCTGCAGTATGTCAGGTAGGGCCAGGTCTTGATGCCAAAATGGCAACCTCTAAGAGAACTCACACTGATGAGTATTCCCTGGAGCCTCCACCAACAGTGTCCTTGCCCACACAGTGAGCCATAGCTGACACCTGCCTCCCCAGGAGAACTTCCAAGACCTGCAGATAGGTCTGGCTCGGGCTCCTATAGAGTCACTGATTTGCCCTGGGTCCTAGTGCACATAAAACCTTGTGTGCACCCTCCAAGAGTGGGATCTCTGTTTCCCCTAGTCCTGTGCAGTTCTTGTACTCAAGCCCTGCTGGCTTTCAAAGCCAAATTCTCTGGGGCTTCCTCCTCCCGATGCCAGACCCCCACACTGGGGAGCCTGACATGGAGCTCAGTATTCTCACTTGTATGGAAGAACCTCTGTGATATAACTATTGTCCAGTTTGTGGGTTGCCCACCCAGCAGGTATGGGATTTGATTATATCATGAAAACACCCCTCTTACGATCTCATTGTGGCTTCTTCTTTGTCTTTGGATGTAGAATATCTTTTTTGGTAGGTTTCAGTCCTTTTTGTCAATGGTTATTCAGCAGTTAGTTGTGGTTTTGGTGTTTCTGTGAGGAGGTGAGCTCAAGTCCTTCTACTCTGCTATCTTTTCTCCTCCCAGCAGATTTTAAATGAATTAATAAAAGCACCAAAGTATTTCTACCATTTGTTAAGAAACCACTTTTATTTTGAAATTGTCAAGGACTATCTCAGAACATTTTTAACCCTTCTAGACTTTTGGTTGTTCTTGTTTTCTTTCCAATTCCAGCTTTCATTTTGAATAATCTACAAGTAATTCTCACATGGCAAAAATAATGTTCTGAGTTAATTAATTTCCATTAAAAAATAACATTTTGGCTGTTTCAAGCTTTTGCCTTTTCAAAAGGATTTCAAATTTTAATGGATGAAAGGAAAAGGAGCAAACAAAGGACACTGTGATGGGCCCAAAAGGTAAGAGGAAAATCAAGAGAGTGTAGTATTAATGAAACCAAGGACAGAGTTTCAAAGAGGGGAAAGAGTGGTTATAGACAACAGAAGAAGAGCCAGGAAAGAGGGCACTTGCTGCACATTCTAACCTGATGACTTCACCTCTCCTTCTCAGCTCCTTCTTCTGGGCCTGAAAATACAGTCAGTTCTCCCCTGGCTACTAGCCCCTTCCTTCCTTTCAAAGAATTGTTATAAAAATAGAAAGGAAATTTAAATGCAATAGCATACATGACAGAGCTTTGGAATCTGTAAAACACTGTGTACATGATGAAAGTCAGATGAAAAGACTCATCTAGATGACTCATTCATGTCTTGTCAGTGGAAAAGAGTTATTAGAACACAGGTCAGAGGTGACAGATGGAATCCACCACCTCAGCAGGGGAGCTATTATATATGCGATATTTTACCAGCAAATTCTTCAGAATTTGTTATTCACGATGCCTGTATTTCATCACCAATAATTAACTCCTACTTCTTATTCTCCGACCTTTAGTTTCTCCCTCTACTTTTATTGCCCCTGAGCTGCTGACATGGTGCAGGGAATCATTTCAAACACTCAGACTTTAAAAGAACAGGTACAAAAAATAGTAGCAGAGTTACAAAATCAAGAACAAATTTAGAGTCATGACCAGACCTCTCTTAATAATGCCAGAAATGCCAAAGCTTTAAATGAGTTTATCCTTGAGAAAAAATTAAAGGTCAGAGATAATAAAGACAAAAGGGATTCCTTATTCTTAGTGATGATGGTGTAATATTTAGCATGCATGGAAAAAAAGAACTATACAACTTCTGTATAGCTTTCTTCTTTCCAATCAAGAAAAAGATTTTCAATGAAAAGTTCCAATATTTAAAAAGACAAAACAAGCACATCTAAGAGAGAGCTGAAGTCCATTTGAATAGGTGAGGAATGATAAGACCATTTAGCTATTTTCAATGTTCCTGTGAAATACTTTCCAGAGCACTAAAAGGAGCTGTCAGTGTCGGCAAAGGACTGCTGGTAGTAATCTTTGAAAACCTGCAGAGAATGAGAAAGATGCAAGATACATGGACATAAGCATGTGCTAATTTTAGAACAAAGAAAAAACTGTCTTCTAGAAACCACATGCTGGGAGAGGTTGCTGTGATTCCCAGTAGAACTCTCTACTGGTTACGATCTAAGGGAATCAGTGACTTCCCACCAAAGCTGGCTGAATACATGCATTTACCTCTCTTCCAAAAACCCATAGAAATCTAAAAGAAGAGTAAAATTAAATTTTAAAAAAAGTTTTAGGAAATTCAGAAGGGGATTACTGATAGTCAACAAGAACAATAAGGAATTCCTGGTCCTGGGATATATTGATGCTAAAATACAACAGAGATAAGCAATCCACAAGTCCACACCCATGAAAGAGAACTTCAAAAATGCAAGTTGTCCCAGCAGAATTCTGCAAAATCCTTACAATCTTAATAAGCAGAAGCTGACAGGAAGAAGTGAGCCCTCGGCAGGGGCCAGGTAACTAGCAAAGGCAGAACTCTTATGCCCTAGGCAGAGAACTGTGAGACTCAAAATGTACCACAGATCCAGAGAATCAGGACCTTGTTGCAGGCAAAAGAGAGCTTCATATTCTTGGAACAAACCATACTCACATCTTAAAGAAAGCCCACCCTCCCTCTGTCACACACAACTACTTAAGTCGAAGCTGATTTAATCCAAACTTGAGCTTCCAGCCAGGCAAACAGGAATTCTTATACCCCAACCACCAAGGTAGGATCTTGCCTACAGATATGACCAAACAACCAAGAATCACCAACAACCAAGAAGGCAGAAAGAAAAGCACCGAATTCAATAAACAGATCTAACCCCTGAGGAAACACAATATAGGAACACAGAATAAAATGCTAAAATAAGCATATTAGTATCTTCAGGGAGATTCTAGGGAATTCTGAACCTATCAAAAAAATGAAATACAGATGACTACTAAACATTTAAGAAGGTATTTAAGATTATTCAAATTAGATTAAGATCTAAAAAAAGAGCGGAAAAAAAGGAAGCAGTGATCACTCCAAGCCAGCATGAACTCATGAACCACAAGTCATGCCTCAGTCCTTTCATTTCCTTTTTTCAGAGGTCGTCATCAGACTGGTAGATTGGGAGTGCCAGCAATGTGTCTATCTGGAGTCTAGCAAGCTAGTAAATAAAATTTTTCTAGATACAGTACCCTGAAAACAAATTATATCCTACCAGTGATTGATAGAACAAAAAGCTAATAGAAGTTTGTGTTCACCTATTATAGAAATCTTTAATTATTTTTTCCTCTAGATTGTGAACTTCTTGAGAGAAGGAAACATTTTTCTGTACTGCATTCAGTCTATCCCAGTTGCCTAGAGGATATTTTGAAAATGACAGATTCTCAATAAATATTTATTGAATGGTAATTAAATTTAATGGTAATTAATACAAAGCCTATATTTAAAATTATGAGATGAAAGGGGAATAACTAGCTTCTCTGTTCATTGCGGAACAATGTGGAGGTTTTAGTTTATTACCTGCTTAGTGTTGTTGACATTATGACATGGCTGACAGGAGAGCTAGAGGGAAAGGGCTATAGTAATAGACAAATAGTGAGGAACACAGGAGAGTTGTGGCAGATTGTGTTTTCCAAAGATGACCATGACAAGAGCTCTTATCCCACAAGCTCTTTTTATAATGTCACTTTGACTTTTGACACTCCTCTCACTGAGGAGTAGGGTCTATGTTCCCTCCCCTTAAAACTGAGTTAGTTTGTTACTATGGCAGAAATGCCACCTTGTGACTTCCTAAGCTAGGTCATAAAAGACAATACAGTTTCTGTCTGGTTCTTTTGGGACACTCACTCTTGAAACCCAAGATGCTACTTGGACAGCTCCAGTGAGGTCTCAGTTAACAGCCAGCATGAACTGCCAAACAAATGAGTGGACAAGTTTTCAGATGCTCCCAGCCTTCAAATCTTCCAAGCTGAGGTTCCCTATGTTTTGGAGAATACACAAGCCTTCTTCTGTGCCTTTTTCAAATCCCTGGCCTACAGAATCTGGGCATAACAAAGAAATTTCCTGTGCCACTAAATTTGGGATGGGTTGTTATACAGCTATCAGTAATTGCAAAAATAAGAAAATGGATATGCAAGGTATAATATATTTACTCAGTGGAACATTATGCTGCCACAATAAGAAGCTTCCCAATTGAAAGAGAAATAAATGTTTATTATTATTCATTTACGTATTCAAGAAACATTTTTGAGCCTGCTGTGTGCTAGGGGCAGTTCTGAGAATATAACACTGAATGAAACAAAGTATATACTCAAAGTTCCCTGCAGGGCCTGCCTGTGTATTTTGGTGTCACCTAGTGTTCAGTCCTCAGTTGTCTTGGTTTTAACCATTGATGATAGGCCCAGAATTCTATCTTCAGCTTTGAATTGTACCTTGAGCTTCAGTCCTGTATATGTAAATGCTTATCTGTTCTCTTGAATTGAACATGGCACAGGCACTCCAAACTGCTAGTTACTGGTGCTAATACCTACACATTGTCCTGAGCCAGCAACCTGGGACTCACTGGAGATCTCTCTCTCTCTCTCTCTCAGCACCTCCCACCACTTCACAAGTCTATCCCCACAGTCACAGAGACTGCTGAGCTTACTCCTGTACCATCTGAATTCATCCCTTTATCTAGCCCACCACAATTGCCTGGTTCATGTCATCATCATTTCTTCCCTGGGTTCTATGGTATTCCTGCCACCATATCGCCTCAAATTCACACTATACAATACTGTTATGTTTTTTCAATTTACAAATATTATTATGCTTGTTGATATTATTACAAATATTATTCTTGTTGAAAATCGTTCACGTATACTCTTTAGACTAAAGTCCAAGTCTCATCATTGACATAAAAATGGAGGGAAGTTACAGAGCAATGTGCATAGTATAGTTCTACTTACGTAAAATTACATATATATATATATATATATATATATATATATATATATACAGTGTAGAAAAATGCTGGGTGTTCAAGAAAATGTCAACAGTTGTAATCTCAGATTGAGAAGATTTCAGGTGATTTTTACTTACGTCTTTGTACTTTTATATATCATTATAATAAGTACAATATTGAAATCCTTTTCAAAAAATAAATGTTTCACTTTTATAGAAACAGTAAAACATTAAATATTAAATAAAGAGATTCTTCATTATCTGGCCTCGGCCTATTCAGCTTTGTCATCTCTCCTGTCTAGTCTCCTAGTCCGTACTTTAGCCCCTGCCTCATATTATATTGATTACTTGCATTCTCTCAGCAAACTGTGCTCTTTCAAGCATTCAGACATCCAGCTTCCTGTGCCTGGAAGGCACTTTCCTCTGTTCTTTACTTGTCTGGTCCCTACTCACCTATCAGGGCTCAGGTCAGGTATCAACCCTTACAGAGGTTTTTCCTAACCAACCCCTTCACCAAGCTCCTATGTCAATGTCTACTTCCACTTATTACAACTGCTTCATAACTATCTATTGGCCTCCATCTTCATAGTGAATCCTACACACCAGCTATCCACAGAACTCACTACAAAGTTGGTACACTAAAAGCATTCAATATAATGTTTTCCTCTTTCATATCAGTGAAGCACTGTTTGGGAAGAAAAAAAGAGATCAAAGGCAAAGGTTTTGATATTCCACTCCCTGGACTCAAATTTCCAGTTCTGTCACTTGCCAGCTGTGGAACTCTAGACAGGTTACTTAACCTTTCGTACCTTAGTTGCCATATCTATAAAGTGAAAATAATACTAACCACATCATAGAGCTGTGAGGATTAAGTAATGTCAAGTGTAAACAAGTTCTACATAGCGTAAGCATTTAAAAAATGGTTATTATTATTATTTTTGTCCTTCACTGACCTATAAGCTCTTTCATTGACTTATAAGCTCCTTGAGGGTTGTGTCCATTATAACTGTATCCCCAGAATCTGGCATATAATAGATGTTTGATGAATATCTATATGATCTTGTATATTCTTGAATCTTCTGAAGAATATTTTCCCTTTATTTAATATCTAATACATGATTATTTTCTCCCTGAAATCAACCCTCTATTAAGAGCAGCAGGAGAGGGAGTGTGTAATGTTGGAGGAACTGCATCTCTTTCCTAGAGGTTAGACAACACCCAGATAACTACCCCCCCCGCCCCCCAGCACTGAGGACAGCCACTTGTGCACTTCCCTTTCTTTCCTTCAAAATGTCCTTAGTTTCCACACTTTCTGGTGTATATCGTATTTTCCTGAATCTAGAGCTGTCTCCCTTCCTTCCTATGTCTTTCCTCCTCTGCCCATACCCCACATCTTTGTTAAACAATAGCAAAAAGAATCAAGAAGGAGCAGAGATATCTAATCCAACCCAGATTTTGAACCAAGCCCTTCCTTAGACCATTCAAAGTGAATAATGATTCATAGAGAGACCCAATGAAAGGACCTTTAGTCAGTGGCTCACTGGTACATATAGAAAGGAGAAAGCTAAGTATGCTTCTCCAGTTCTCAATCCTGGTCACTTAAAGCCCATTTGAGAAATAATTCTTGTGAATTTGTAGGAAATATGAAATGAGATGACAGATGTGGAAGGGCTTTAAAACAGTTAAAAGGCATAAATCATTATGTTACATTTTGAGGATAAGTTCTCCTTTTAATGTCTTCCGTAATAAAAATTGGTGATTTTTACAATCTTAATTTTAAATGCTAAATTTCCCTAAATTAAACATGAGAAAAATTTAAAATGTTTCTTTATGTCACAGAAGTATCAAGGCCTATTATTTTTGGCAAAATCAGAGACTTGGGAAATATTTTGACACTAACCAGGCAAACTCTGGTGAGCAGTAAGCCAACATCCTTTTCCCACCACAGGAGTAATTGGGAGGGTGAGAGAGCTAGAATATATCTGCTCCCATTCAGTGGCAATATCTTAAGTGTGTTCTGATTAAGATGCCCCAAACCTTGCACAGCACGATATTTTTAAGTTATTTACTGAAGAATTCATATAGTATACTTTATGCTCTACAATAATTTCCTTGAGCTAAATGTCCGCTAAGGAAGTTGAGTTCGAGCTAATCCTTAAGGATAGTAAGAGGGATGGTTGGTATGCATGCCAGTCTGGGAAGGAAGAAAGGAAGGAGGGAAGAAATGAAGGGAGGAAGGGAGGAAGGAGGGGCAGAGGTAGGAAGGGAGGGAGGGAGGGAAGGAAGAAAGGCAGGAGAAAAGGAGGTAGAAGAGATATGAGTATGTCTGAGGACAGTGAATAAACCAGTTTAGAAACAGTGGAGAATTTATATTCAAAGAAGTAGCATGTTAAATTTATAAAAATGGGTCTCAGGAAGATAGGTGAGAAATTTTAGGCACGTGTCAAGGAATTTAGACTCCATTAAGCCAGCAGGATAAGGTAGGAAAAAAGATAGCTTTTGTTACTGAGGAATGGAAAGTGAATTAATGAAATTAAAAATAATTGAATTGAATTGCAAAATATGTAAAAGTATCACAGTTCTCAAACTGTATTACATTACTGTCACTAGAGGGAGCTCAGCACTTAACTTGTATTCTAAAAGAGTCCAGCATATGGGCAATCACAAGGGCATCCCATTTTGCTGTGTCTGAGGGGGTTTCCAAACAAACCAACACCATTATTTTTCCTAGAAAATGAAAGTGACTGAAAGCATTAACTCTCATGCTTTTCACTGTACGTGGGGCAAGTATAAAT
The DNA here is from genome assembly GCF_008692025.1 of Phocoena sinus. NCBI lineage: Eukaryota > Metazoa > Chordata > Mammalia > Artiodactyla > Phocoenidae > Phocoena > Phocoena sinus. Next base: position 33,377,628 of record NC_045779.1, read on the forward strand.
ACTTTCATCTTCGTGATGCCACTGTCAAAATAACACATACACTTCTTTGAATGCCCCTCTGAAATGGCTCATGCTCTTTGCAGTGGTCCAAAGTGGAATGGATGAGTAAAGATTGGAACACCATGCATGAAATGTGCTTCAGCACAGTCTCAGGCGGAGAGTCTATACAGGTGGTCAGCACAGTAACCTCAGGAACAGGATCTGGACCTCAGATGATGCTCCACCTTTAAGTCTGTATTATTATTATGTGTGAACTGCTCATAAGTACACCTCTTGTGATGGATACATTTTTTAGAAACAAATGAGACCTTTATTTTGTCACCTCCATTTATGGCCAAATGTCACTAAACTTTGGGCTCAAGCTGTTTAAAAGAAAAACATTAGATGAGACTTTTAGAAGACAGTGAACATTTACCAAGTCCTGCAGCTGAGGGATTTTGAATAAAAATAAAAGACAATTCTAGGCCTCATAGAAATAATTTAATTAAACAAGCTTTGTAAATAAGAATGAAAAGGATATTAACATCACACATTTTTTTCACAAGGCTGATTTTTTCACAAGCCCAGAAAAAGTCTTTTATCTTCTTCTCATGAAAGGAATTGAATCTGAGCATGGACGTGACATCCTCCGAGGCTACTTCCTTCATCCCCAGCCCGAAGCACCCCCCACCAAGACTTTTTTTTTTGCGGTACGCGGGCCTCTCACTGTTGTGGCCTCTCCCGTTGTGGAGCACGGGTTCTGGACGCGCAGGCTCAGTGGCCATGGCTCATGGGCCCAGTCGCTCCGCAGCATGTGGGATCTTCCCTGACCAGGGCACGAACCCGTGTCCCCTGCATCGGCAGGCAGACTCTCAACCACTGCGCCACCAGGGAAGCCCCCACCAAGACTTTTTAATATCCAAAATATTACAAGCTTGTTCACAACATTTTTTGTCAAAATGCACTTTTATCATGCTTGCCTTGGTATAAAGCTTTGTAGAAAAATTAGAAAATTCAGACATGCCAAATGAAGAAAATAACCTTACTGCTCAGAAATAATCTATTTTTCTATGTTAATATATATTCTTTATTAAATATTTTGACAAAAAACAGGATATCATTCATTTTGTTTAATAAACATTTTTCTTCATATAACCAACCAATAAATCACCTACATCAACATTTTAAAAGTTGAATAGTATTCCATTTTGTGTTTTTACCATATTTATTTAAATAACTCACTACTGTTGGATATTTAGATAGTTTTTGTATTTTGGCTATTAGAAAAATTGCTAAAAAATTCTTGCAGATTCATTTTTTGCATGACAACTGTACTTTTTCTTACATTTTGATTTCTTACATTTTAGAAATTAAGACCTTTTAATCTTTTCAAAAACTTGCTATTTCAAAAATAAAATGTGTTCTTTTACATCCTCAATAGCTTTTTATGAAACATTGTCCAAGTACATCATCACCCCCCCATCAATCTCAAATTCAAGAAATTTACTTCCCTCTGAACATGTTTTCTGAAAAGCTGCCCCCTCCCCCAGAGTCATTTTTTTCTAAGCAGTTTCCTGAGACCCTGGTCTAGGTTAGGCCTCTATTATAATGTCTCATCACACCTTTCACTTCTCCTTCATGGTATTTTTCATTATTGTAATCATATAGTTCATTGTATGAGGATGTGTTTAACTCTGCTAGCCTGTTTGCATCACAAGGACAGGAACCCTGTCTGCTAATTCAGCACGGTGTCTACAGTAACAAACACAACGCCTAGCAAAAAACATGCATTCAAAACACGTCTTGAATAAAGGAAAAGACTTGTAGATTTTAAGTGATTGTGGACTAACAAGTCCACCATCTCATGTGGGCAAGAAATATGATTTAATTTTCTATATTCTGAGTCCCTATTCTACAGGGCTGGCAGAAATTTTAATTTCAGTCATATTGAGGGGTTTCTATATCTTGCCTACCTCACTACCTGCTAAGCCAAAGTTACTGGATCCTACAAAAGACCAAAGCACTGAGGGTGGAATCGGTCATGTGCCCAGATGTCATCTGTCCACTGTTCCTTACTGCATGGTCTCTTTAGGTCTGTGGCTGTTCGCAGCTTCTACAACATGTCTGGGACACTTGAACCTTCTCACAAGGCTGCCTGCACAAAGGTCTGCATCCATAAATCAAAACATTCAGCCATTTCTTTTTAGGCCTTGTCACTTTCACAGACAGTGCAAAGAACAGTAGATTCCTTCTGCACAGCTGATCCACGGTCATCTCTTTCTCTCTCTTCCCCACCAGCCAATGGAGCCTATTCCATGAAACCACCAACCTTATTTCTTGACTAACTAAAAACTCATAGAAAAATGGGCAAAAATTATGAGAGCAGTTATGAGGACATGCACATAAAAGTAAATACAAACAGTTCTTAAACATATGAAACAATGTTAAACCTCACTCACAATAAGATAAAAAACAAATAAAAATTATGAGATACCATTTTTAACATCAAAATGGACTCTGCCATTCTTGTCTTATGCAAGAGAGTATATTGCTGGGGGTGAGGAGGAGATATACATCGGCCCTACATTAGGGTAGGTAAAAGCTGTCTGAAAATTCCTTGTCCCCAGTTGCCAGGTCCTCCTAGACCAAGTGTCACACATGTAAGTTGATAAAAGAAATTTTCAGATATTGAGATATAGGGAAGTCATTCTGGCTTAACTTGAATTTTATGTTAACTAAATTAGCCTGTTTGTGGCCTATCAAACATACTTTGTACATTTGCTTTAATTATTAGACAAAAGGATACGTTGACCAAAAGTAAAGAATGTCCATGTTAAAAATAAAGATTAAATGTCTCTCTTCCTGGGTTGCCAATGCTTGTACTCCTTCGATAAGACTCCCTTCCCGGGCACCAAGGCCATACTGAGTTGCTGTGTACATGCTGGTCTGATTTTGTTTGCTCGTTTGTTTGTTTTTGAAACCTTGAAGAAATGTAACCCTGACTTTTTTAATGTTCTTTGCTCTGACAAGATATAAAACTGTACTGGAAACCATGCTTCTCTGGGAGCAGTTTCTCAGAGTATCTGGGAAGCAGGCTTCTGGGCCAGTCTTCAGTTTGGCTCAAATAAAACTCTTTTCTATTCTTATTATTGATTATTTTCATCGACATTACTGGGTGTAGTCAGCAGGAGATCAGAAAAACCCACCTGAGGTCATCTGGAGTCTACTTTGTATTGGTACTCGGTACCAGGAGCGGACCTCCTTTTTTTTTTTTTTTTTTCCTGCGTGTGGGGGAGCACACGGAGGGGGGAAGCATGGACCTCTTGAGCCCCCCCACCCCGGCTTCAGAGCACTCTTCAGGTAATTCAGTGAGTTTTCCCTGATATCTGGATCTCCTTATATTAAGTGATGGTCCATGACTTTTATTTAAGCTGTTACCTTAAGACTTGGAGTCTTAAGGGGGTACCAATACAAATCCTAGGCAGAGGACCTGGGGGAAATTCCTAGGCAGAGGACCTAGGAGGAATTTCTAGGCAAGGGACCTAGAGGGAATTCCCAGGCAGGAAGGCCTGGAAGGAATTTTCGAGTGAATGGGGTGGGCTGATTTTTTATGTAGCTTAAAATGGGAAATTTAAATTTAGATTTGTACTTTATAATAAAAGATAACTAAAAGAAAATGGGAGATGGTGCTTCTAAAGCCTCCCAGCTCCCAGACAGGCAGCCCCCACTGGAACTCTGGCTAGCTTCTACAATTGGCATGGAGCCAATTACTGCAAGTACTTTTCAAGCCTTACATTGGCCAAGATGAAACTTTATTTTTTTGACATTCCAAAACTGATTTTTGCATGCACAATTAAATACAGCTGGCTTGATAAAACATCTTTTCAAAATTCTGACCCTGAGAGAGAAAAGTACTCCTAGGAGAAAGCTTGACATTAACTTTAATCACGGCCTTAAAGTAAAAACATAGCCCACGTTGCCTGAGGCTTTGGCCTTGGGTTAATTGGTAGAACTTCAAGCCAAGGAAAACAACTGGAAAGAGGCTTTTTGAACTCAAGTAAGTAAATTTAACTTATTCCAACCGTTATTTTTGGTTTTGCATTTGCCAGGTGAATTGCCATGACACGTGCAGACATGATTCCCTATCTTTCCATTTGCGTGTTGCTTGTTTTTAAACAGGGAGATCCTTGTTTGGAAAAAATTGAAAAGAAAAATAGTTGGACTTCATCTTCTTTTTTTAACATCTTTATTGGAGTATAATTGCTTTACAATGGTGTGTTAGTTTCTGCGTTATAACGAAGTGAATCAGTTATACATATACATATGTCCCATATCTCTTCCCTCTTGCATCTCCCTCCCTCCCACCCTCCCTATCCCACCCCTCTAGGTGGTCACAAAGCACCGAGCAGATCTCCCTGTGCTATGCGGCTGCTTCCCACTAGCTATCTATTGTACATTTGGTAGTGTATATATGTCCATGCCACTCTCTCACTTTGTCACAGCTTATCCTTCCCCCTCCCCGTATCCTCAAGTCCATTCTCTAGTAGGTCTGCATCTTTATTCCCATCTTGCCCCTAGGTTCTTCATGACCATTTTTTTTTTTTTAGATTCCATATGTATGTGTTAGCATACGGTATTTGTTTTTCTCTTTCTGACTTACTTCACTCTGAATGACAGTCTCTAGGTCCATCCACCTCGCTACAAATAACTCAGTTTCATTCCTGTTTATGGCTGAGTAATATTCCATTGTATATATGTGTCACATCTTCTTTATCCATTCATCTGTTGATGGACACTTAGGTTGCTTCCATGTCCTGCCTATTGTAAATAGAGCTGCAATGAACATTTTTATACATGACTCTTTGAATTATGGTTTTCTCAGGGTATATGCCCAGTAGTGGGGTTGCTGGGTCTTATGGTAGTTCTAGTTTTAGTTTTTTAAGGAACATCCATGCTGTTCTCCATAGTGGCTGTATCAATTTACATTCCCACCAACAGTACAAGAGGGTTCCATTTCCTCCACACCCTCTCCAGCATTTATTGTTTGTAGATTTTTTGTTGATAGCCATTCTGACTGGTGTGAGATGATACCTCATTGTAGTTTTGATTTGCATTTCTCTAATGATTAATGATGTTGAGCATTCTTTCATGTGTTTGTTGGCAGTCTGTATATCTTCTTTGGAGAAATGTCTATTTAGGTCTTCAACCCATTTTTGAACTGGGTTGTTGGATTTTTTGATATTGAGCTGCATGAGCTGCTTGTAAATTTTGGAGATTAATCCTTTGTCAGTTGCTTCATTTGCAAATATTTTCTCCCATTCTGAGGGTTGTCTTTTCATCTTGTTTATGGTTTCCTTTGCTGTGCGACAGCTCTTAAGTTTCATTAGGTCCCATTTGTTTATTTTTGTTTTTATTTCCATTTCTCTAGGAGGTGGGTCAGAAAAGATCTTGCTGTGATTTATGTCATAGAGTGTTCTGCCTATGTTTTCCTCTAAGAGTTTGATGATGTTTGCCCTTACATTTAGGTCTTTAATCCTACCCTTTTTTTTTGTCCCATAGGAATTTGATTTTGCTCTTTGTGTGTATGTTTGCATTCGTCTTGTGTGTAAGTGTGCCAGCTATGGGAAACTCAAATTCGTTTCCTGAATGCAGTCCCTTGAGGTACATTCTCCAGAATTGGACTGCTTTCAGTTACTAACCAATGAAATGTAAAAAGATTATTTTCCTTTGTAATATGGCCTGGCCATAATACTCCCTAAATTAAATTTTAAGATGAAGCTATGAGATCTCTGTCTGTCTGGATACATGTATGTCTCAGTATGTGTCTTTGTCTTTGGAAAATACTATTGAGGTTAGTCTGTAAATGAGCTCTATTTAATTGGCTTAAAGAAAAGTAAGTGCTTACAAACCAAACATTTTTAATTACAGGGAAACTAAAGTAAATAAATTTCAGCTTCATGTGATCTGGAGAATATTCAGTATTAAATTAATACCTGGTATTGAACTTAGTTTAAGTTTGTTGTTTAAGTTTGTTAATTAATACAGACATATCTTTAGAATCATCAACATTAAGTATAGTACTTTTATTGTACCTGGATTTACTGAAAGTCAGTAAGTTCATACTATATCTGTTGAAAATTTGTCAGCAAGAAAATTAACTTGGTATGGGATAAAATCTTTTGAGTAAACACTGGGAATAATTATGTTTTAGAAATGTCTACTTAAAAATAGTTTTTCCAGATTTTTGGTAACTTAAAACTTTAGAGTTTTGCTAAATTAAATGATGAGAATTCATTGAAGGTCTAGGTCATTTTAATTAGGATAAAATACTGGAACATTAATTGCTGAATAAATCTAAGTTTACCTACTTTTGTCTTCTTACGAGAGGGAAACTATAGATTGTTGGGTTTATTAAACATGCATCTTGTACCACATAAAAGAGAAATTATGCTATGAGAAAAATGTATTTAGAGGTTATGGAATATGTTCTTAAGTTTGCTAATCAGAAAATGCTGATATAACAAACAGTTCAATTACTTGTTTCTTGGTTTTGTTAAGGCTTTTAAGGGTTAAAAATTATTATATGTAATTAAAGCTACTAAAATAATAAGGGAAACATTTCAGTGTGTAAAGAAAGTAGGATATATGTTGTTGGTGATAGAAGATATGAAGAATGGAAATATACTTGTTGGGGAAAAAAAGGAATTTTGTATGTGGTCAGGATTGATTAAGATTAGATTGAAGTTAATTAAATCCATGACTTTTGTTATTAACAGTAAGCTATAGCAAGACTAGAATTTGGTTTTCTCTCTCTATTAAGAAAACAAGGTTTTCTTGGAATGCTGCTTTTGATAACAGATCGTGTGAATTTCTTTGCCTTTAAGTGATTTGTACTTGATTTTAAAAGCTTTTCTTACTTTGGTTGAGTGAATAAGTATTATTTCACAATGACATGATTCTATTTGACCAAATTTTTTGAAATTTTTGACAAACTCCTGAATTTCAAATTCTAATTAAAGTTCTTCTGAGCTCCAGCTAACTTTGGGATGCTTCACAGGGCCCGTGAGGCATCTCAGAAAAAGTATTAAACTAACTAGGATTATTTGGTAGATTAAATTATAGGGGAAACATTGTCAAATAAAAGGTAACATTAAGCCCTCTTCAAGTTATGTCTATATAAATATGTCTTATAGATGTTCCAGAAGTTATATGGAATTCCAGAAATTCTTATATGTTCTGACATAAAATGCTATCTGTCATCAAAATTGAGGCTCACACTAAAGGGATTGAACCTACTTTCATTCAAAGGCAACAAAAACAGAATCTGTAAGATTATGGCACATGTAAAGTCTATTCTGCTTCTACAAAAAAAATTAACCCCTCTTTGTCAGACTTTTGCCATCCTGATGTCCTTGTAGCATGGCAACAGTCTGCTCCTAAATCAGAGATATTAAGATGGGTAAACAAATAGCTGTAAATTAAACAATCAGGGCTATGGGAAATCTACGATGGCTCTCTGGCAAACTCCATTATTTTATTTGATGGGTTAAAGGCTTCCTGTGCTGCAAGACTGATGCATTTACAATGAAAAAAAAAATGGTCAAAAAAAGTGTTTTCCCCTTGGGGTATACTTTCTACAATCTCCAGTGACCAAGGCACCCACTTCAATGGATAAATCATAAAAGCCTTAACAAAAACCCTCACAAACTTCTTGAAATTATCAGTCACTATCATCCTCAATCATCAGGCAAGGCCGGCAAAACTAATGGAAAAACTGGACTCGAATGAAACAAGAATTAACAACACAGGATTGAATGAATTGATAACTGTGATTCTAATTCTTACTACTTTTTGTCTGAAATACTACTGGCTTTTAATCTTTGTTTTTCAGAGATAAGGGAACCTTTCACTTAAGCTCATTATGACTTACAGCAATTTGGTAAATTACACCTTTGTAAACAGAATTGAAGCATTTATCTTTTCTCTCCACCTGATCCCTTCAGAATTTGGAAGCTCTTAGGTTCCTAACAGCCTTTCCAGGTAAGTAAATAAGGCCACTTCCTGGCAGATGCAGGAACCTCAAGATATTTTGGAACTCAAGAAGAGAGGAATCCACCTAAATCTGCAGGTATTGCAGGTAGAATCTAATGGCATGGCTTTCCTGGCCTTGAGAGGGGCTTTTTAAAAGTTCAATCTGAGATCCCTTATGAAAAGTTCCAGCAAAGCCACATTCTAAAGAGCCCATATGATCAATTACACTTATGTAAACAATCAGTCCAAGTATATTGAAACCAGACTAATTTTGCAAACAAATCATCTTAATTTGACTCTATTTGTTAAAAACGAGGATAATTTAGAGAGAGAAATTATGTTTCAATAATATGCCTTTGTGGATTTGATTGTCTTCATATGTGGTATTAGAATTGATCCACCTTCCCAAGGATGGGCACATAAATATCTTAACAGCTGGCAAATAGGAGGTTTATGGTTATTGGGACATTATGTTATCTCATTAGCTATATACAAGGAAACAGATGAACCTCCTGTTCTCCCCATTACAGAGTTAAAAGATCTATGTTATCAGGATACCAAGACACCTGGTGGCAAAGTCTTTTGGGAATCTTAATTCCTAGTGCAGGTGTATATGTAAGCAGGAATATGCTCGGAAATCTATCAGTCACCATTGGTTAAATAACCAAAGAGACTGAAAAAAGCATGGCAGTACAACAGACATCCCTAAATTCCTTAGCCCAAGTAGTATTAGATAACAGAACTGCCTTAAATTTTCTGCTGGCTGAACAAGGAGGTGTTTGTGCTATTGCTCGTACTACTTGCTGTAGTTATATCAATACCTCTGGAGAAGTTGAGACACGCCTAGAAAGAATGTCTCAAAAGCAAAATGGTTACAAGATGAAAGAAAAACTGACCCTTTCAATGACTTGTTTAGTTGGATCCCTTCAGGAACAGGCAATTTTTTTTCTCTGCTTTACAAATAATTATCATTTTCATAATACGTATTATTATTATTTTCCCAGCTAACAAGCTACTCATGATGTGTATCACCGCTTGCTTCAAGTCTACTGCTAATAAAAGCTCACGTACAATGTTTGTGTGACAATTCAATATGGTTGATAAAATGTATAGCCAATGAAATTCTTCCCTGTCAATATACCTTTGTGCTTATCCATTATACTCAGTTAATTCCTGGGACTTCCCTGGTGGTACAGCGGTTGAAAGTCTGCCTGCCAATGCTGGGGACATGGGTTCGATCCCTGGGCCGTGAAGATCCCACATGCCGTGGAGCAACTAAGCCCGTGCGCCACAACTACTGAAGCCCACGTGCTCTAGGGCCCGTGTGTTGCAACTACTGAGCCTGCATGCTGCAACTACTAAAGTCCGCAAGCCTAAGGCCTGTGCTCCACAACAAGAGAAGCCCCCGCTCGCCACAACTAGAGAAAGCCCGCACGCAGCAATGAAGACCCAATGCAGCCAATAAAAAAATTTTTTTTTAATTAAAAAAAAAATTAATTCTCCCCACGACTCACTAGGTAACTCTATTCCTCAAAAAAAGGAAAGAGGTAGACTTAGCACCAAGGGACAGGATGGAGCTGGAGCAGCAAAAATTCCACCCCCGCCTCGAGGAACAAATTTTGATCATCCGTGCTTCCTACTGAAAGATTTATGGTCAAAAGGGGGGAATTGAAAAAAGAAATTTTCACATATTGAGATATAGGGAAGTCATTCTGGCTTATACATGAGTTAACTTGAAATTTATGCTAACTAATATAGCCAGTTTGTGGCCTATCAATTGTACATCTGCTTTAATTATTAGACGAAAGAATACACTGACCAAAAGTAAACAATGTCCATGTTAAGAAGAAAGATTAAATGTCTCTCTCCCTGGGACACCAATACTGCTACTGCTTTGATGATAAGACTCCCTTCCCAGGCACCAAGGCCATACTGACTTGCCATGTATGTGCTGGTCTGTTTTTTGTTTTTTGAAACCTTGAAGAAATGTAACCCTGACTTGTTTAATGTTCTTTGTTCTGACAAGATATAAAACTGCTGGAAACCACACTTCTCTGGGAGCAGTTTCTCAGAGTAATCAGAAAACTCGTTTCTATTCTTATTATTGATTGTTTATTGATATTTTTGTTGACAAAGTGAAGAGACCTTCAGAAACTCTGTCCTCACAGCCATATATCTGCAAATATACAGGAAACCCCAGGCAGGAACTACCCAGCTGAGCCCATCAACCCCAGAACAGTGAGAAATAATAATAAGTGGTTGGGGCTTCCCCGGTGGTGCAGTGGTTGAGAATCCGCCTGCCAATGCAGGGGACATGGGTTTGATCCCTGGTCTGGGAAGATCTCACATGCAGCGGAGCAACTAGGCCTGTGCACCACAACTATTGAGCCTGCGTGCCACAAGTAATGAAGCCTGCATGCCTAGAACCTGTGCTCCACAACAAGAGATGCCACCACAATGAGAAGCCCATGCACCGCAACAAAAAGTAGCCCCCGCTGGACGCAACTAAAGAAAGCCCACGTGCAGCAAAGAAGACCCAACGCAGCCAACATAAATAAATAAATTTATTTATTTAAAAAAACAATAAATGGTTGTTTTAAGTCACTAAGTTTGGAGTGGTTTGATACATAACAATAGATAGCTAGAATACACCTCTTGGGAGTGTAATTTGACAATATTTATCAAACTTTTAATCAATACATGCTATCACCTAGAAACTTCATGTATTTATCCTACAGATATTTTGGAGCACATATACGCATTGTACCTTTGTTTACTATAGCAAAAGACTAGAAACAATCTAAATATCTCTACAGAAAACAGGTTAAATACATTCTGGCACACTGAAACAATGGAATACACAGCTATTAAAAGGAAAGAGGGGCTTCCCTGGTGGCGCAGTGGTTGAGAGTCTGCCTGCCAAGGCAGGGGACACAGGTTCAAGCCCTGGTCTGGGAAGATCCCACGTGCCACGGAGCAGCTGGGCCCGTGAGCTATAAATACTGAGCTCTGCGCGTCTGGAGCCTGTGCTCCGCAGCAAGAGAGGCCGCGACAGTGAGAGGCCCGCGCACCGCGATGAAGAGTGGCCCCCGCTTGCCACAACTAGAGAAAGCCCTCACACAGAAACGAAGACCCAACACAGCCAAAAATAAATAAATGAATAAATAAATTTAAAAAAAAAAAAAAAAAAAAAGGAAAGAGGAACCACGTTACATACTGATATGGAATCCTACAAAATAATTACCAAGTGATTCATTACCTTCACAGCAAAGTGAAGGACAATGTGTTTAATAGGCTATCATTTGTATGATAAAAAAGAACATGCATATATATATATATATGTTTGTAAATGCATGAAATATCTCTAAAAGGATACTGAAGAAAATGGGTAACAACAATTGCATCTGGGAAGGGGACTTGGACACCTTAAGGACAAGAAGTGAGAGAAAGATTTGATTTTCACTGTAAACTTTTTCAATTCTGTAGAATGAGTGTGTATATATTACCTATTCAAATAACTTGTTAATAATATCTTTATGATCAAGTCACACTAGTACAATATTCTCAATTTAAAGATTAGAAAACTAAGCTCAGAAAGTGATCTGTTCACATCTGAAAGGTAGCCAGTGACAGAACCATGTCTAGAAATTATGCCTGCCATGGAACTCTTTCCTTGGACAGGATCCTTTGAGCTTATACCTTTTTAGTAAGCCCATTCTCTTTTAGCATCTCCAAGAAGTACATTTTTTTCCCTCAGTTTCAGCCTGTTTCTACTTCCAGACTAAGTTCCTCAGGACTAAATATATGTGTGGTGTATTTCTTTCCTATCTGCTGAACAAATTACAACAAATTTAGTGTCTTGAAATAACACAAATTTATTATCTTACAGTTCTGAAGGTTAGAAGTTCAAAACGAGTCTTCAAGGTATTGGCAGGGCTGCGTTCCTTCTGGAGGCTCCAGGGAGAATCCATCTCCTTGTGTTTTCCAGCTTCTAGAGATGGTCTATATTCCTTGTCTCGTGGCCCTCTTCCTCCAACTTCGAAGTGCATTTCCCCAAGTTCTGCTTCCATTGTGCCATCTCCTTCTTCTGCTTTTGATCCTCTTGCCTCCCTCTTTTAAGAACCTTTATGATTATAGACATAGCTAACAAACTTATGGCTGCCAAAGGGGAAAGGGGGTTGGGGGAGAGATAAATTAGGAGTTTGGGATTAACATATACACACTACTGTATATAAAAGAGATAACTACTACTACTGTATAGCATAGGGAACTATACTCAATATTCTATAGGGAAAAGAATTTGAAAAGGAATATATATGTATATGTATACATACATATATCCATATATATGAATCACTGTGCTGCATACCTGAAACTAACACAATACAGTACTATACTTCAATTTAAAAACATATTATACAGCAAAAACAAACACACCATTGTAAAGCAATTATACTCCAATAAAGATGTTAAAAAAGTAAAATATAAAAAAATCAAAACGTATTATATATATATAAAATGGGAATGAGATGATACGAGTTTGAGGTTGATCTCCCAGATAAGTGCCTCATCTATTGCTTTTATATATTTTCAATAAAAGACAAGTATTAGCAAAAAAAAAAGAAGCCTTGTGATTACATTGGACCTACCTGGATATCTCAGCATCATTTTTCCATCTCAAGATCCTTAACTATCACATCTGCAAAGTCCCTTCTATGATGTAAAGTAACAGTCACAGGTTCTAAGGATTAGGACATGAACATCTTTGGGAGGCCATTGTTCAGCCTATCACATTAGCTCTAAATCTGAGGCATGTATCCTAAACTGTCTCAGTTTCTTCACCTATAAAACAGGAATAACAGCACTACCTATTTTGTATGGTTATTGTGCAGATTATAACAATTACGTATTTAAAGAACATAGAAGACTGCCTGACACATTGTAATCTCTGGATATATGTTATATATAACGTCTTTTTGTATATAACATGTGGTTGTTATTGTTTTAGTGAGCTCTAGTTGTCTGGTATATTAGAGACTTTCATCAAGAGTCTAATGATCTCTTCTCTCTTCCTTTAGACCTAACATATGCTGAGGATACAGAAGAGAGACTTTTTTTTTGGTACGCGGGCCTCTCACTGTTGTGGCCTCTCCTGTTGCGGAGCACAGGCTCCGGATGCTCAGGCTCAGCGACCATGGCTCATGGGCCCAGCCGCTCCGCGGCATGTGGGATCTTCCCGGACCAGGGCACGAACCCGTGTCCCCTGCATCGGCAGCTGGACTTTCAACCACTGCGCCACCAGGGAAGCCCAGAAGAGAGGCTTTTGCTTTATTTTAGCAAAACTCTAACAAACTCAGTGTAAGGGGAAAAAAGATAGCACATTCAGCAGATGAATAAAATTAATTTAAGATACTAGTTGACATTTTATATAGTCTTCTTCATTTGAGCTTCTGCAAGTACATAACACAGTGAATCTTTGCAATCGATCTAAAGTATTTACTAAGAATTTGGGGGGAATTTACTACATGCAAGGCCTAGTGCAATGGGGATACAAAAGGTGGAAATAGCAGGTAATCCTGGATTTTTACAGCTGAGATTAGTGAGTCTTTTTTTTAAAACATTTTTTTAAAATAAATTTTATTTATTTGTTTTGGCTGCGTTAGATCCTCTTTGCTGCCCACGGGCTTTCTATAGTTGCAGGAGCAGGGGCTTCTCACTGCAGTGGCTTCTCTTGCTGTGGAGCACGGGCTCTAGGCACACCGGCTCAGTAGTTGTGGCTCACAGGATTAGTTGCTCCGCGGTATGTGGGATCTTCCCGGATCAGGGCTTGAACCCATGTCCCCTGCATTGGCAGATGGATTCTTAACCACTGCGCCACCAGGGAAGCCCAATAAGTGAGTCTTAAGGAGACCAACTTGCAAAGTGCTACATACCCAGAATTGGATCTGAGACTGTGGCTCAGGAGATGAACTATAAACAGGAAAAAAACGGAAAAGTAATACACTGTGCTACACAATATTATATGTGCTAAATGAATAGTTAGGGACTTTGAATTGGGGAGAACTCTTGTCAGACGGGTTGATCAGAAAAGGCATAGTTAAAGGAATGTGTACATTTTGGATAGAAACAGAGAGTAAACGGGGGCGGGGGGGGGAAGGTAATTTTGAGTGTGAGCAAAGACATAGAATAAAATATCCCTGACCTGTGCTGCAGAAAGTTTGCACTTAGTATTTATTTGCAATGGAGAGCAAACAACTTCTCAGGTAAGCATGCTCAACAGGATGGGTGTTGTCGGGGAGAACTCTTGGGGGCAGGCACTTGCCCCGCCCCCTTCCACAGAGCAGGGTGATGTGCACATGATGTTCCATTAGCCAAGCCACTCCTGACAGGCGGGGAAGAAGCCAAGCAGCTGTGGCTACAATAGACCATTTGAGAAGAGGGCAGAGACAGAATCGTCTTTCTCAAAAAGCTTGAGACATCATGTGAGTCTGCTTCCTGATATTACAAATATAGATATCTGCAACACAGAGCTCGGCATGAAAGCCAAGGCTCTGGAAGTTTAATAACTAATCTTTGGGAGATACCTGTGGAAATTACTACAATTATTGGACATTTCAAATGTTCCAAGCCCCGTGCTATCACCCACTTTACATAAATATTAAGTCCTTTTAATAACCCTCTGAGGTAGACATTATTATGCCCATTTTACAAAATGAGAAGCCAGAAGAAAAAAGCCAAGAATTTAGTGCCCATTGTCTACATAGCTGCCCTGAGCCCCACACATTTTCCAACCATAATAGCCTCTCACCAATCAGAGGAAGATACCAGCAAAATGAAGCAAATTCTTTTCCGGTTTCTGGTTTTGTTTCTTGAAAAATACTGCAAGGTATTTCTGTGAACTGACTAAAAGTCCCAGAAAAAGCAGAAATGTACTAATAATAATTTGTTAAGTAATCTCTATATTGAGCGATATCAAAACCATGAAACTAGATCCCTTTACAGCTATATGTGAGAAGTTAGCAAAGAGTGGGGAGAAAGGAAGAAGGCTTTTCTTTTCCATCTCCTTCCTTCAATTAGATAAGGCTTAAAGCAGGCAATGCTTTGAGGGACATAGTCTCAGGAAGTCATAAAGCCCAATAAATTGGAAAGGTTTGGGGTAGACTGCAGAGGAAATGTCAGAAAAGGTTGTCCTATTTCCAGGAAGAAACAGCTGTGCACAAGTGGGTACCCTTGTCCCCATTAGTTCTGTCACATCTAAGAGGGCCCAGAATATCTGGGCCATCAGCTTATTGACCACTGCCTTCTGATGCTTAAAGAAATGAAAGTCTTGTCTATGAATAAATGTGTTTAACTGAATTTAAAGTTTCAATCAAATTCTTTTCTCTCCCCACCCCAAAGCAGAAATTCCCCAACTTTATGGCTTCGTGGCACGCATAGTGTCTCAGTAATTTTTCACAGTGCCCTAGGCCAAAGGAAACACCTAATGGTTAGGTTCATTAAGTAGTTAGGGCCAAACAATTTGAAAAATATTTATGTGATATCAATGTAGTAGCCATTTGAAAAAATGATACACATAAATTAAAAGAAAAAATATTATCACTTTGCTCCGAAAGGACCACAATTACTTACTAATGGTACATGTGTGCTGGTTGAGCACAGTACAACGTCTCAAATCTTGGAACCAGATTGGATATCACCTCCCTTTTTCCCTAGTTACATATTGATTCTCTTGGGATAATTGCTTTTTACCACAGCAATGGCTGAAAACCATAAAGTTATTATGTAACAGGAAGGAATGTAGCATGTTCTAATGTTGAAACTGTGAACTGTCTCAAACTAGAAATTTGCACAGATGTCACTGTGATCCCTTGAAAAATCAAAATATTCCACTGAACCCTTGTGAGTTTGAGGGTATTGAAGAACATAGTCTGAGAACTGTAATGGCCCTAAGCTATGGAATTTGAACTCTCAGAAAAGTAAGTCAGGTGGAACTCCTCCATTTTCTAAATATTTGTCCAGTTGCCCTGGAGAGACCTGTTCTGGAGGGAGACTAGAAAAGGAAGTAGTACCCAAGTGCTAAGATCCACTGGTGCTAGTCTCTTGGACTGCTCCTTAGGGAATTCACTGTTTCCCAGAATCTTCCCTGCCAATCTCTCAGAAGAAAAACACTGCCCCTTACCACTGTCTATCATTAACATGGCTAGTTTTGAAATGTACTTTGTGGCTCCCACTAGGAAAAGTAATAAGATTT
Organism: Phocoena sinus; assembly: GCF_008692025.1. Taxonomy (NCBI): domain Eukaryota; kingdom Metazoa; phylum Chordata; class Mammalia; order Artiodactyla; family Phocoenidae; genus Phocoena; species Phocoena sinus. The sequence continues at coordinate 33,393,889 of NC_045779.1, forward strand.
TTCATTCATACAGATCCTTTCATGTAAGACACAACTTGATGTTATGGAAAGAGAACTAGATTTATAGATAATTGGATTGGGGCCCTGTTTCTACCACATACTAAATAACCTTGGGCAGGTTACTTACTCTTTCCAAACTTTAGTTCTGAAGATAATCCCTGCCACGTGCAATGCAATATTTTAATTATAACTGTATAACACATTTGAATAAAACATTGTTTCTCAAACTCAATGTGCATAAGAATCCCCTGAGGGCCATTATGAAAATACAGATTCCCTGGGCTCCACCCTCATTGTAATATAGCAGGTCTAGGGTGGCACCCAGGAATTTGTCCTTTTAACAAACATACCACCCAAGGTGATATAAATTCAGGTATGACAAGTTGAGAAATATTAAAAGATGTTCTTTTAAACACTTGCAGATATATAACAATTTCATCCCCTCGATAACTTTTAAAGTAAGTAGGACTGGTATTGTCTTCATTTTATAGATGAAGAAACTGAGACTTTAAAAGATGACAGTGGCACCCCAGGTCTCTCTACAGGTAGGCTTGTAATGATCAGAGGGATTGAATTTATCTTATGCATAAAATATGTATATGTTCATACAGTTCACTAAACTGTATATTCCTTGAGGACAGCAAGTCTTAATCATTTTTATATCTCTGGTACTTGACAAAGAACCTCAATGAATGTTTAATTTAAAAAACACCTAATTTTTGAATTTATTGTAATATATAGAAATATCTAATATTTCAAACAAAGCATACTTTGAAACATTTTCAGTTTTTCTCAAATCAACAAAAGTCCTGAAAAAAAAACCTCAGGCTACAATTTTCACAAAATATAAATCTTTCTTTGTTTCCTAATAGCTGAGCTAAAAGTAACTTTCTCACAGTTGGGGAAGGATGATGAGGTCACCCAGTTCCACCCTGCAATGGAATGCCCACTTGTTGCTTGTTCAGGGAACTGATGATGCCAACAATCCTTTGTCTTTGGTATAATCAGACTCTGAAGTTCGTTCAGGCCTCTCGGTTCAGGCTGCCAACACTGGCAGCGTCGTTTCCAGATAACTGACCTCAGTTCTGCTGACTCAGTAAGTCAACTCCCAGAGTCAGACAGGACCCCTATTCAGATGGGACCAGTTTCTTAACCCTTTTTTTTGGGGGGGTGGGGGGGGTGTTATGAAACCCTTTGAAATAGAAGGGGATTCATGTGAACCCTGAAGCCAATGTCAGTGGACAGCTAAAATAAGATTTTTAAACTATTTTGCAAAACCAAGTATTTTATTTTCCCTCTTATAAAATATTTTCTACTGAGAATGATTTAACTTGGGTAAGGTATGGCTTTAGGGTTTATTTAATAAACTGAGAGACAACAGCGTGATTTTTGACACTCATTATGACTCAAAACATAGTTTATTCAACAGCAGCTTGTTCATGGCTATTCTTTTCATTCTATTATTGACAGTGGAACATTTGGGGAAAGCTTGTATTCCCATAAAAGTTAAACACGAGTTAAAATGGAAAGAAATTTGGTGTGGAAGTTTGTATAATGACAGAATTTATTGGAAAGAAAATTGCATAATATAATTTTATTTCCATGAAACAAGCTATCACAAATCTCACACTTGAGACTCAATATAAAATGTTAATTATCAAGGGTTATAATCTCATACATTTAAAGGCAACACTACATGTTGAATTATGTAGAGCCTCTCTCCATCTGGTTCTAGAGTCAAGGCAATACTACATGTTGAATTATGCAGAGCCTCTCTCCATCTGGTTCTAGAGTCAAGGCAATGTCTTGACCATCGTATTTGGAAGTGTCTTTGACATCACAATATCTCAAAATACCATAGCACACACAGAGTGTCCTCAAGCACTTTCTTGGTAAAACCAGTTTGGAAACTTTTATCTTACACACAAGGCATGTTTCTCTTTTGTAATACAGCACCCTGTGAAGATTCAGAAGGCCAGGATGGATTGTACCTTGTGTGGTATTTCTAGATCAGAGGTGAAATAACAAAGGAATATCAATGTATTATAAAGCTTATAAAGATAAGATATTTTATCAAGCTGTCGTTGAGGCAAATTATAGTGATTCACCCCAAAGCATGCTATTTCCTCTGGTAAATATTATCATTTCATCAATTTCACAACCAGGAAATCCAAGCTTTGGAAAATGTAAATAACTTTTCCCATATCACCTAAACAGGGATGACAAAACAAACTGCCGTATGACTCCATATTCTAATACCACACTGACTCCAATAACTTTCCTTAACTGAATGTATGTTAAAAATAGTATTGTTTAGCTAATTCAGATACTATAGGAAGCAACATCAATGTGAATAATACAGAGTGTGAACGAAAGAAAATTTTTCTTAAACTTTGGAATATGTTTCTATACCTATGTTTGGATATGGGTGTTCCTAATGTTCTGGAAACTGTCCCCAAAGCCAGATAGGTAATTAGCTATCTTGATTTTGGAGCAAACCTCATACCTCTTTCTTTCCCTTTCAATGACTTTTGGATTTGAAATTTCCAAACCACAAAAGGAGATTAATGTTCTTATGGAGATAAAAGAACAGATTTGAAATCATGATTATCTGAAATACCTGGTTGCTGTTTTTATAAAAGATAGTTTAGGGGTATAAACAGGAATGGTGATAATATTAACAGAGGAGCTATTAGAACTGAGCAGATGACAATGTCATGAGAAAGTTAAAGGCAAGATTTATTTGGGATAAGTCTGTATAGTTCATGCATTCATAGGACTAGGCAGCTGATACTTTTAGTGACAACATCCCTTGCTATTTCCATATCACCAAGGAGACAGAAAAACGCTTGAACTAAAAAGGCAGCTCAACTAATTAATTTGTAATGGTGCTTTCAAACTGAATGTTATATTCTGAGTTTCTGAAAGAATTACACTTTGTGGTCAGCTAAAGATTTTGGAAAGGACTAGACATATTAAACATTCTGACAAATATTTTCCAATTTACATGGTTTAAAAATCACTAAAATGCCTGCAACAACTGATAACAAGGAAAATCTAAGAGTAAAAACTATTTTATTCAATATAGGGTTATGATTTTCATTGAATAAAATAAAATATCAAATAATATGAAATCAATAACACAAGCAGTATATACTTTTAGAAAATTTATAAGTAATTTTAAAAAAGAAAATGTACGATTCAATATACTGAAAGATAAACAACAAAAACAAAACCCAGGGCTTCCCTGGTGGTGCAGTGGTTAAGAATCTGCCTGCCAATGCAGGGGACATGGGTTCGAGCCCCAGTATGGGAAGATCCCACATACGACAGAGCAACTAAGCCCATGTGCCATAACCACTGAACCTGCACTCTAGAGCCCACAAGCCACAACTACTGAGCCCACGTGCCACAACTACTGAAACCCATGTGCCTAGAGCACATGCTCAACAACAAAGAGAAGCCACCATGATGTGAATCCTGTGCACTGCAATGAAGAGTAGCCCCTGCTCGCAGCAACTAGAGAAAGCCCACACAAAGCAACGAAGACCCAACACAGTCCAAAATAAAATTAATTAATTAAAAAAAAATAGACTGAGCACAGCAGGCATAAAAGAGCCAGGCCATGCCTGCCCAAATTGGGGAAACTAAACAAAACAAAACCCAAGCCACCTTAACACAAACAATGGTAACTTAAAAAAAACTTTTACCTTGTGTAAAATAGGTACAAAATAAATATTTGTTGGTTATAATTTACTTCTTATTGCTGTAGTAGCAATTTAAAAATATAATATTATTAAGGTGATATTTAAATATTAAATGTTTTAACATGAAACTATTCTGCCTTTTAAAAGATATTTATAGTAAAGGAGCACTTCATTCCCCTCACAACTAATATATCATAATTTTTCTAAAACTGTGTCTCTTTACTTTTCAGAACAGTAACAGTTGAATTCAAATCAAGATGAAGCAGGATCTGAAGGTTCTGGAGAACATAATAATAAATATACACAACAAAATAATTTCACTTATTATGCAACTGCAGAACCAGGCCAAGTAAATATGCCACATCAACCAGAAATTTCATGCAGTAGATATTACCTCTAGTTAACAGAGGAGGAAACTGAACCTCAGGCCACGTATTTAGTGTGAAATCACTGGTGGTCAGTAGAAGCACTTTGAGGTCCATGATTTTAACCATTATATTTTCAGTTTGAAATAAAATATTAAATCTTCTCTATACCCAAGCAAAATTCAAATCTCTGAGTTTACAGATTCAATACCTAAAGAAAATATTTGCAGCCTGTAAGACAAATGACTTATTTCCCTTCTAAACAAATGACTCCTATAGGCAATGGAAATAATAGTCATAGATATAATCACTGCAGGGGAGGAAAAAATTTCTCCACTATCCTCTTAGAGTTTCCATCTGGGCCTAAGAATTAAACTGACATAAGACAGATTAACCCAAGAAAATCATACAAATTCTGTTACATTTTTACACATACATGGGAGCCTTCACAAGAGAATGAAGAAGTGACCAGAAGAGGAAGCACTTACACATTTTAGACAAAGAAACAATAAATTTGTGAAGAATTGACAAGATAAAGGAGTTTGGCTGGGGTAGTAAATGGTGAAGAAGTAAGTAGGAAGATAAGGTGGGTTAGTTTAACAAAATTTGTTTGAACATATTTCTTGACCCCAAATTCCTTGTCTCTGGTAAAAAGGATGTCTTCCTTCCTCCTAGTACAGAGAGGCTACTTTTCACATGGGAGTTTTATCTCCTGCTTTCAGGAAGAAAAAGGAGGGTCAGAACGTCCTTTTTGCGTCTGCTGTGTCTTAAGCATCTTTAATTTAAAATAATCAATATGCAAAACTGACGTATTTGGGGGTAAAATGTTCTGGTTTCCTTTAGCAGGCAAGTCTAGGAACATAAATACAAATGGCCAATGAACATAAAATACTTAACCTCATTAATAGGTGGGGAAATGCAAATAAAAGTATAATACAACTTTACCAAACAGGCAAAAATTCAAACATCACAATGGATAAAACTAGGCTTCTGTGTACTATTTTTAGGAGTATAAGATAGTACCTGTAAAAGAAATACACATACCCTTTGATTCAGCAGGTCCATGTCTCACTATCTCTCTAACAGAAATATTTTCATAAATGGGCAAGGATGCATGTTCAAAAATATTCTTTTTTTGTGTGTGTGTGGTACACGGGCCTCTCACTGTTGTGGCCTCTTCCGTTGCGGAGCACAGGCTCCGGACGCGCAGGTTCACCGGCCATGGCTCACTGACCCAGCCAATCCGCGGCATGTGGGATCTTCCCGGACCGAGGCACAAATCCGTGTCCCCTGCATCAGCAGGCGGACTCTCAACCACTGTGCCACCAGGGAAGCCCAAGAATATTCTTAATAACATTTTTAAACTATAAAGAATTAGAACAAATTTAAAGTAAATCAGTTGGGGACTAGTTAAACAAATTGTGCTACATTTTTTTAACAGAATAAAATTCAGACTTTTAAAATAATGAAGTAGATATATAAGCAGTAGAAGGATATCCATGATATGACACTGAATTTAAAATGCAAGTTGCAGTGTAGTATGTTAGTCATGACACAATTTGGCTAAAAAAAGAGATATGTATATCTGAATATTCATAAGTACAGATGTACTAGGATAAAAACTGAATTGTTAAAAATGGTTACATCTCGGGACTTCTCTGGTGGTGTGGTGGTTGAGAATCTGCCTGCCAATGCGGGGGACACAGGTTCGATTCCTGGTCTAGGAAGATCTCACAGGCCGTGGAGCAACTAAGCCTGTGCGCCACAACTACTGAGTCTGCACTCTGGAGCCCACAAACCACAACTACTGAGTCCATGTGCTGCAACTACTGAAGCCCATGCTCTCTGGGGCCTCATGCTGCAACTACCGGGCCTGCGTGCTGCAACTACAAAACCCGCATGCCTAGAGCCCGTGCCCCACAACAAGGGAAGCCACTGCAATGAGAAGCCTGTGCACAGCGATGAAGACTAGCCCATGCTAGCCGCAACTAGAGAAAGCCCGTGTGCTGCAAAGGAGACACAAAATAGCCAAAATAAATAAATAGATTGTAAAAAAAAAAAGAAAGTAATTATGCAAGTGCTAATTAGATTTCTATAAAAAATTTAAATGGTTACATCTCATAAGGGAAACTTGTAAGGAAAAGTATGTAAGGAAGAAACATAATACATTTCAAAAGATTTGTTAATTTGTAATCATTTCCAACTTTTTAGATGAAAATGTTTCAGTCAAAAGGAGATAAGCATTTTAAGAAGTAAGAGAAGCACATCCCTAAAGAAGTTTGCATAGATAGAAGCTGACTTGAGAAAATCTCAAGGAGAAGGTGAAGTTTAAGGAAATGGAGTTCTCTGGAAACCACTCAGTCCAATTGCCTCTCAATTAAAAATTATTCTTCCAACCCTAAAAACTGAAAGATGCAATATTTTGTTTGCTTGATTTTTTATTAGAATTATTGAAGTATATTTTATGTATAGTAAACTTGAACCAGTTTTAAGTACACAAACCTTGACAAGTGGTAGAGCACCATGCTATTATGTTTTAAGGTTCATCATTGCACCATAGCAAAGGATCTGATAATGCGTCCTTTCCAAGAACATTTACACTTCAACAGAAGGCTGCTCAAGATGCTTTAACCCAAGGGGATGAAACTCTTAAGTGTTAGAATCCATCAAATCACTTTAAGTCAGCACAAATTGCCCATGACAAGGCTCCAGGCCATTCAGGAAGCAAGATAGTAATTATCTGTGAGATATCTAGAGTCTAGATAAGTACTCCAGAAAGTGGACATGGAGGGAACATACCTCAACATAATAAAGATCATATACCTCAACATAATAAAGGTCATATATTACAAACCCACATCTAACATCATTCACAATGGTGAAAAACTGAAAGCATTTCCACTAAGATCAGGAACAAGACAAGGATATCCACTCTCACCACTCTTATTCAAACATAGTTTTGGAAGTCCTAGCCATAGCAATCAGAGAAGAAAAAGAAATAAACAGAATACAAATTGGAAAAGAAGTAAAACTGTCATGCTTTACAAATGACATAATACTATACATAGAAAATCTGAAGGAGATCACCAGAAAACTACTAGAACCAATCAATGAATTTGGTAAGGTTCCAGGATACAAAATTAATGCATAGAAATCTCTTGCATTCCTATACATTAATGACAAAAGATCAAAAAGAGAACTTAAGGAAACAATCCCATTAACCATTGCAACAAAAAGAATAAAATACCTAGGAAAAAACCTACCTAAGGAGGCAAATACCTGTACTCAGAAAACTATAAAACACTGATGAAAGAAATCAAAGATGACATAAACAGATGGAGAAATATACCATGTTCTTGGATTGGAAGAATCAATATTGTGAAAATGACTATAAAGCCCAAAGCAATCTACAGATTCAGTGCAGTTACTATCAAATTACCAACGGCATTGTTCACAGAATTAGAACAAAAAATTTAACAGTTCATATAGAAACACAAAAGACCCAGAATAGCCAAAGTAATTTCGAGAAAGAAAAACGGAGCTGGAGGAATCAGGCTCCCTGACTTCAAACTATATTAAAAAGCTACAGTAATAAAGACAGTAGGGTGCTGGCAGAAAAACAGAAACATAGATCAATGGTACAGGATAGAAAGTTGAGAGATAACCCATTCACATATGGTCATCTAATTTATGACAAAGGAGGCAAGAATACACAATGGAGAAAAGACAGTCTCTTCAATAAGTGGTGCTGGGAAAACTGGACAGCTACATGGAAAAGAATGAAATTAGAACACTACCTAACACCATACACAGAAATAAACTAAAAATGGATTAAAGAGTTAAATGCAAGAACAGACACGATAAAAGTCTTAGAGGAAAACATATGAAAAACACTCTTTGACATAAACCACAGTAGGATCTTTTTTGACCCAACCCCTAGAATAAGGAAAACAAAAGCAAAAATAAACAAATGGGACCTAATTAAACTTAAAAGCTTTTGCACAGCAAAGAAAACGATAAACAAGATGAGGAGACAACCCTCAGAATGGGAGAAAATATTTGCAAATGAAGCAACCAAAATATACAAACAGCTCATGGAGCTCAATATCCAAAAAACAAACAACCCAATTAAAAAAGGGGTGGAAGACCTAAATAGACATTTCACCAAAAAAGACAGACAGATGGCCAAGAAGCACATGAAAAGATGCTCAACATTGAGAGGATAGATGCAGAAGCAAGAAAAACTACAATCCTGCAGCCTGTGGAACAAAAACCACATTCAAAAGGGAGACAAGATGAAAAAGCAGAGGACTATGTAGCAGATGAAGGAACAAGATAAAACCCCAGAAAAACAACTAAAAGAAGTGGAGATAGAATTCAGAATAATGATAGTGAAGATGATCTAGGACCTCTGAAAAAGAATGGAGGCAAAGATGGAGAAGATGCAAGAAATGTTTAACAAAGACCAAGAAGAATTAAAGAACAAACAAACAGAGATGAACAATAAAATAACTGAAATGAAAACTACACAAGAAGGAATCAATAGCAGAATAACTGAGGCAGAAGAATGGATAAGTGACCTGGAAGACAGAATGGTGGAATTCACTGCTGCAAAACAGAATAAAGAAAAAAGAATGAAAAGAAAAGAAGACAGCCTAAGAGTCCTCTGGGACAACATTAAATGCAACAACATTCTCATTATAGGGGTTCCAGAAGGAAAAGAGAGAGAGAAAGGACCAGAGAAAATATTTGAAGAGATTATAGTCAAAAACTTCCCTAACATGGGAAAGGAAATAGCCACCCAAATTCAGGAAGCACGGCAAATCCCATACAGGATAAACCTAAGGAGAAACATGTCGAGAAACATAGTGATCAAATTGGCAAAAATTAAAGCCAAAGAAAAATTCTTAAAATCAGCAAGGGGAAAATGACAAATAACAAACAAGGGAACTCCCCTAAGGTTAACAGCTGGTTTCTCAGCAGAAACTCTACAAGCCAGATGGGAGTGGCATGATATACTTAAAGTGATGAAAGAGAAGAACCTACAACCAAGATTACTCTACCCACAAGGATCTCATCCAGATTTGACAGCGAAATCAAAAAGTTTACAGACAAGCAAAAGCTAGGAGAATTCAGGACAACCAAACCAGCTGTACAACAAATGTTAAAGGAATTTCTCTAAGTGGGAAATGCAAGTGAAGAAAAGGACACACAAAAACAAACCCAAAACAATTAAGAAAAATGATCATAGGAACATACATATCGATAATTACCTTAAACGTGAATGGATTCAATGCTCCAACCAAAAGACACAGGCCTGCTGAATGGATACAAAACCAAGACCCATATATATAAGCTGTCTACAAGATATCCACTTCAGACTTAGGGACACATACAGACTGAAAGTGAGGGGATGGAAAAGATACTCCAGGCAAATGGAAATCAAAAGAAAGCTGGAGTAGCAATAGTCATATCAGATAAAACAGACTTTAAAATAAAGAATGTTAAAAGAGACAAGGAAGGACACTATATAATGCTCAAGGGATTAATCCAAGAAGAAGATATAACAATTATAAATATATAGGTACTCAACATAGGAGCACTTCAATACATAAGGCAACTGCTAACAGCTGTAAAACAGGAAATCAACAGTAACACAATAATAGTGGGGGACTTTAACACCTCACTAAAACCAATCGACAGATCATCCAAAATTAAAATAAATAAGGAAACAGAAGCTTAAAATAACACAACAGACCACATAGATTTAACTGATATTTATAGGACACTCCATCCAAAAACAGCAGATTACACTTTCCTCTCAAGTGCACACGGAACATTCTCGAGGATAGATCACATGTTGGGTCACAAATCAAGGCTCAGTAAATTTAAGAAAATTGAAATCATATCAAGCATCTTTTCTCACCACAGTGCTATGAGATTAGAAATGAATTGCAGGGGAAAATACGTAAAAATCACAAACACATGGAGGCTAAACACTACGTTACTAAATAACCAAGAGATCACTGAAGAAATCAGAGGAAATGAAAAAATACCTAGAGACACATGATAACAAAAACATGATGATCCAAAACCTATGGGATGCAGCAAAAGCAGTTCTAAGAGGGAAGTTTATAGCTATACAAGCCTACCTCAAGAAACAAGAAAAATCTCGAATAAATAAACTAACAGTAAATCTAAAGGAACTATAGAAAGAAGAACAAACAAAACCCAAAGTTAGCAGAAGGAAAGAAATCATAAAGATCAGAGCAGAAATAAACGAAATAGAAATAAAGAAAACAATAACAAAGATCAATAAAACTAAAAGCTAGTTCTTTAAGAAGATAAACAAAATTGATAAACCATTAGCCAGACTCATCAAGAAAAAGAGGGAGAGGACTCAAATCAATAAAATTAGAAATGAAAAAGGAGAAGTTACAACAGACACCACAGAAATACAAAGCATCCCAAGAGACTACTACAAGCAACTCTATGCCAATAAAATGGACAACCAGGAAGAAATGGACAAATTCTTAGAAAGGTATAACCTTCCAAGACTGAACCAATGAATGGACCAATCACAAGTAATGAAATTGAAACTATGATTAAAAATCTTCCAACAAACAAAAGTCCAGGATCAGATGGCTTCACAGGTGAATTCTATCAAACATTTAGGAAGAGCTAACACCCATCCTTCTCAAACTCTTCCAAAAAATTGTGGAGGAAGGAACACTCCCAAACTCATTTTATGAGGCCATCATCACCCTGATACAAAAACCAGACAAAGATACTACAAAATAAAAAAAAATTACAGACCAAAATCACTGAAGAATATAGATGGAAAAAACCTCAATAAAATACTAGAAAACAGAACTCAACAACATATTAAAAGGATCATACACCACAATCAAGTGGGATTTATCCCAGGTATGCAAGGATTCTTCAGTATATGCAAATCAATCAATGTGAGACACCATATTAACAAACTGAAGAATAAAGACCAAATGATCATCTCAATAGATGCAGAAAAAGCTTTTGACAAAATTCAATACCCATTTATAATAAAAACTCTCCAGAAAGTGGGCATATAGGGAACCTACTTCAACATAATAAAGGCCATATATGACAAACCCACAGCAAACATCATTCTCAATGGTGAAAAACTGAAAGCACTTCCTCTAAGATCAGGAGCAAGACAAGGATGTGCACTCTCACTGCTGTTATTCAACATAGTTTTGGAAGTCCTAGCCTCAGCAAGAAGAGAAGGAAAAGAAATAAACTGAATACAAATTGGAAAAGAAGAAGTAAAACTGTCACTGTTTTCAAATTACATGATGTTATACATAGAGAATCCTAAAGATGCCACCAGAAAACTACTAGAACTAATCAATGATTTTGGTAAAGTTGCAGGATACAAAATTAATGCACAGAAAACTCTTGCATTCCTATACACTAATGATGAAAAATATGAGAGAGAAGTTAAAGAAACACTCCCATTAACCATTGCAGCAAAAGGAATAAAATACCTAGGAATAAACCTACCTAGGGAGAAAAAAGACCTGTATGCAGAAACCTATAAGACACTGATGAAAGGAATTACAGATGATACCAACAGATGGAGAGATATACCATATTCTTGGATTGGAAGAATCAATATTGTGAAAGTGACTGTCCTACCCAAAGCAATCTACAGATTCAATGCAATCCCTATCAAATTACCAATAGCATTTTTTATGGAACTAGAACAAATCATCTTAAAATTTGTATGGAGACACAAAAGACCTGAATAGCCAAAGCAGTCTTGAGGAAAAAAGCGGAGCTGGAGGAATCAGAATCCCTGACTTCAGACTACACTACAAAGCGACAGTAATCAAGACCATATGGTACTGGCACAAAAACAGAAACATAGATCAATGGAACAAGATAGAAAGCCCAGAGGTAAACCCACGCACCTATGGTCAACTAATGTATGACAAAGGAGGCAAGGATATACAATGGAGAAAAGACAGTCTCTTCAATAAGTGGTGCTGGAAAACTGGACAGCTACATGTAAAAGAATGAAATTAGAACACTCCCTAACACCATACACAAAAAATAAACTCAAAATGGATTAGAGAGCTAAATGTAAGACCGGACACTATAAAACTCTTAGAGGAAAACATAGGAAGAACATTCTTTGACATAAATCACAGCAAGATCTTTTTGATCCACCTCCTAGAGTAATGGAATAAAAAACAAGAATAAACAAATGGGACTTAATGAAACTTAAAAGCTTTTGCACAGCAAAGGAAACCATAAACAAGATGAAAAGACAACCCTCAGAATGGGAGAAAATATTTGCAAATGAATCAACAAAGGATTAATCTCCAAAATATGTAAAGAGCTCATGCAGTTCAATATTAAATAAACAACCTAATCCAAATATGGGCAGAAGACCTAAATAGACATTTCTTCAAAGAAGACATGCAGATGACCAAGAAGCACATGAAAAGCTGCTCAACATCACTAATTATTAGAGAAATGCAAATCAAAACTACAATGAGGTAACAGCTCACACCACTTAGAATGGGCTTCATCAGAAAATCTACAAGCAACAAATGCTGGAGTGGGTGTGGAGAAAAGGGAACCCCCTTGCACTGTTGGTGGGAATGTAAATTGATACAGCCATTATGGAGAACGGTATGGAGGTTCCTTAAAAAACTGAAAATAGAATTACTATATGATTCAGCAATCCCACTACTGGGCATATACCCAGAGAAAACCACAATTCAAAAAGACACATGCACCCTAATGTTCATTGCAGCACTATTTACAATAGCCAGGTAATGGAAGCAACCTAAATGCCTATCAACAGATGAATAGATAAAGAAGTAGTGGTACATATATGCAATGGAATATTACTCAGCCATAAAAAAGAATGAAATTGGGTCATTTCTTGAGATGTGGATGGATCTAGAAACTGTCATACAGAGTGAGGTAAGTCAGAAAGAGAAAAACAAATATCATATATTAACACATATATGTGGAACCCAGAAAAATGGTACAGATGAACCAGTTTGTAGGGCAGAAATTGAGACACAGATGTAGAGAACCAACATATGGACACCAAAGGGGGAAACCCGTGGGGGTGTGGGGGTGGTGATGTGATGAAATGGGTGATTGGGATTGACATGTATACACTGATGTGTATAAAATTGATGACTAATAAGAACCTGCTGTATAAAATTTTAAAAAATGATGCTCAACATCACGAATTATTAGAGAAATGCAAATCAAAAGTACAATGAGGGGGCTTCACTGGTGGCGCAGTGGTTGAGAGTCCGCCTGCCGATGCAGGGGACACGGGTTCGTGCCCCGGTCCGGGAAGATCTCACATGCCGCGGAGCGGCTGGGCCCGTGGGCCATGGCCACTGGGCCTGCGCGTCCGGAGCCTGTGCTCCGCAACGGGAGAGGCCACAACAGTGAGAGGCCCGCGTACAGCAAAAAAAAAAAAAAAAACCCCAAGAAAAGTACAATGAGGTATCACCTCACACCAGTCAGAATGGCCATCATCAAAAACTCTACTAACAATAAATGCCAGAGATGGTGTGGAGAAAATGGAACCCTCTTGCATTGTTGGTGGGAATGTAAATTGATACAGCCACTATGGAGAACAGTATGGAGGTTCCTTAAAAATCTAAGAATAGAACTACCATATGACCCAGCAATCCCACTACTGGGTATATACCCTGTGAAAATGATAATTCAAAAAGAGTCATGGTATAAAAAAATAAAATAAAAATCAAAAATTCAAGAAAGGAAAAAAAAGAGGCATGTACCACATAGTTCATTGCAGGTCTATTTACAATAGCCAAGACATGGAAGCAACTTAAGTGACCATCGACAGATGAATGGATAAAGAAGATGTGGCACAAAAAAAAAGAAGATGTGGCACATATATACAATGGAATATTACTCAGCCATAAAAAGAAACGAAACTGAGTTATTTATAGTGAGGTGGATGGGCCTAGAATCTGCCATACAGAGTGAAGTAAGCCAGAAAGAGAAAAACAAATACTGTATGCTAACACATATATATGGATCTAAAAAAAAAAAGAAAAATTGTTCTGAAGAACCTAGGGGCAGGACAGGAATAAGGATGCAGACGTAGAGAATGGACTTGAGGAAACAAGGAGTGGGAAAGTTAAGCTGGGAAGAAGTGAGAGAATGGCATGGACATATATACACTACCAAATGTAAAATAGATAGCTAGTGGGAAGCAGCTTCATAGCACAGGGAGATCAGCTTGGTACTTTGTGACCACCTAGAAGGGTGGGATAGGGAGGATGGGAGTGGGGCACAAGGGGGAGGAGATATGGGGATATATGTATATGTATAGCTGATTCACTTTGTTATAAAGCAGAAACTAACACATCATTGTAAAGCAATTATACTTCAATAAAGATGTTAAAAAATAAATAAAGTATAACAGTATAAAATTTAAAGGTTAAAAAAGAAAGAAAAGAATAGACCAATTCTAAAAGAATTTTCCAAAATAGAAACAGTACACCTTCCTCACATTTTGACTATTGCAAATATCCTAATTATACAATCCGAAGTAGTCTCAATTGTCCAATGTATCTGAAATAGTCCATAAGAACAAAAATAATAGTGAATGTCAAAAGTAAAGTCATACCAGTAAGCGTGTGAATAATAGAACAATCATTTACAATTTAACAATTAGTATAACAATAAAAATAAAATAAATTAAAGAATAATTGTTTAAATTAAAATATTGGGTTTATGCTTTTTCTTAGATGTTTAAAAATCAATTCTAGGCCTTAATAAGAATTACATAAATATAGGTTTTCATTCACCATGCTACCTAAAATTTAGATAATCTCATCATCAGAATGTTTATCAAAAGTTTTAAATTCTAAGAGAAATGAAAAATGTAAGCCTTCAAGGTTTTATCTTTTCTTTGGCAGGCAGGAAGTTTGATTATTATTTTATTACAATTAATTTCCTCTCTCATAAGTGCTGCAATAACTGAAAAGACATAGGACTAGAAAGAAGTAAAGATAATTTTCCCCTCTTTTTTGTCTAGCCTAATATTCTGGTTTAAACGTATTCTGTAATTTTTGTTTATTTTTAGTGTTATGCTAATTGTTAAACAACTTTTAAGTGATTTTTCTATAATTCATATACTTACTGTTGTGATTAACTTTTTACTGGTCAGTTAACCATTATCAAGAGCAGGAAAAGCTAAATCTATCCTGCCTCTAGCCTTACTCCACACATCCCTCAACCTCACAACTGAGTACTCTCTCCCCAACGTTTAGCTCTAACTTGTGGCTGAGTAGAGCAGCATGAAGGCAGGGTCCCCAGCAGTCAGGGGTGCCAGGGCAGATGTAGTAGCAGCCACTGATTTTAAAAGAACTGGGAGAAGGAGAGCAGGGAACAGTACTAAACCAAAAGTACAAGGCATAAACCAACTGGCCTTGTGACTGTTGCAGCACCATCAGTCACCTTCCTTTCCATTCCACCTTCA
Source organism: Phocoena sinus (assembly GCF_008692025.1). NCBI lineage: Eukaryota > Metazoa > Chordata > Mammalia > Artiodactyla > Phocoenidae > Phocoena > Phocoena sinus. The sequence goes on from NC_045779.1 coordinate 33,409,491, forward strand.
GTAGACCCAAGCAGTAAGGGATGTCCAGCCCAGTGCTCACCTCCCCAGTCTAGTCCTGAACCATATGCTCTGAAGCAGGATGCAAAGAGGGTCAGCACTAGAAGTTCCATCAGTACTGGAAGGAAGTACTAATATAACTCATCTTAAAGACAGATCTCACAACGGCTAGATCTTTACGCTTAAAACAATACCCTGTAATGTTATGTATACATTGATATATGCTATGTCATTTCTCACTCTCAACAACTTTCTGAGGTAGGTAAATTAAAGAAAGGAAAATAGAGAAGTTGAGAAATTCAGTGACTTGTCCAACCGTACACAACCAGATGGAAGTAGAACGGATGTTCTCTGAAAATAGTAGTTGAGAGTGTGGATTGGGGATCCGGATTTTGGAATTAGAAGCATGACTTCTGAACTGTGTGATCTTAGGTAAGTGATTTAACCTCCCTGTGCTGTACTCAAGGATTTTCATAGGGCTATATTAGGTATTAAATATGTTAATCTATGTAAAGCACTCTGGAACAGCAGTCAGGCTTTAAGTTTTTGCTCTTATTTCCTCCCCATGTAATAGCATTTTCTAATCTCCTGATCTGTTTTTAAGTAAAAGAAAAAGTCAACATTTTTGCTTATTGTTGATACTCCTTATCTAACCTTTAAACTAATAGCCGGTAACATTCTAAAATAGAGGAATAACTTGGGAGAAGCAGCTGTCTTAGGAAGGCACTAAATGTAGAGGGTAAAAAAGTAATCACTCACCAATCACTTGTCCAAGACCCAAAAGCCACCTGCTCTCAGAATGTAAATGAGCAGCCTAGTACCTTTCTGAGAAGTTCAGATCACATCCTCCCATTCCCATTAAGCAGTCATCTACCACCCTTTTAAAACTATTTTTTTGCCCTCTCCTCCATTTCCTAGATGTATTAGGCCTTCCACTGCTTCATTTATGTCCAATGACTGATATGCAAAAATAATTTAGCATAATGTGGTTAGAAATAAAATACATTTTATAATGAAAAAGTTTTCCTTGGTGTTGTTATGAGGTTTAAATGGATTAATACATAAATATAATGCTCTTAGAAGTTCCTGACAAGTATTCTGTGTTAGTTATTATGTGACCGTTCCTTAGTCTCATGCACTGACTCCTTAGAATCATGCCAGTCATATACTCTACATCCTTGCTTACAACTGCTTTTTGCCAAATTAACATAATATGTAAGCGACAGCAGCCTTCAAAGATATGGCTTCATTTATCTCACTCCCAAATTATCCCATGTCTCATTAAAGGTTCATCTGACAGAGAAGTCTTGAAGAGAATATTAACTCTGCAATCTCTGAGCCTGGGTGTAGCATATTTGAGTTATTTGGAAGTGCCTACATTTTCTTGGTGTAAACCCAGTCCTTGTCCTAGAGGTAGAGACCTCCTCCAAATTATGAGGAATGAAGAAGACTCATTCTGAGGGCTTTGGGAAAGGAGTACTTTGAGCCTTCTCCCTCTCTCCCCCTTTCCCTCCCACCTAGCACTTCATGCTCCCATTACCAACCACATTTCTAAGTTTTCATTTGGATTGTTTTGTTTTTGACCTACCTTACCTAGCCATTAAGCTCTGCCTTAGTAACCCAATTATTAGGTTGATTTTTCCAAAAATACAAGAGAAATATAATCTTAAAATTTTTCCATTCCAATTTTTTTCCAGATGGTGTTTCTCTGTCTACATTTTGAGAATCAAATTAGTTTTTCTTAAAACATTCTCTGCAGAAAGTACAACACTGCATCTTCAAGTTCTTTAAATCACTTGAAGATTGTTTGATTCCAAGTAAAGAACTTCTTTTTCTGGTAAGGAATTACTACCTTAAATGAACTTCCTTCTTAATGCCAAGATCAGCCTGATTTTTAATACAATCTGTGAACATATGGCCTCCATTAGGACACAGCATGATTTGCTTTACCCTCTTTCTTTCAAAGAATTCCCTGTCAGTTTTGAGAGGAGGAAGAGAACTGTGATATATGGCTATGATGAGCTAGCTTTCTGCAGACAACTGGATTTGATACAAAAAGACCTTAACTCTATGAACCAACCCACATTTACACTACACTGGGGAATAAAAAGCATGTAAAAGGGGACTTCCCTGGTGGCACATTGGTTAAGAATCTGCCTGCCAATGCAGGGGACATGGGTTCAAACCCTGGTCCGGGAAGATCCCATGTCCTGCAGGTCAACAAAGCCCATGCGACACGACTACTGAGCCTGCACTCTAGAGCCTGCAAGCCACAACTACTGAAGCCTGCGGGCCTAGAGCCAGTGCTCTGCAACAAGAGAAGCCACCGCAATGAGAAGCCCACACACCATAACTAGAGAGAATCCTGCACACTAGAATGAAGAGCCCATGTGACACAAGGAAAGATCCCACATAAGACTCCACACAGCCAAAAATAAATAATACATAAATAAGTATGTTTAAAACACTTTAGATCCAAAGGAGGTCCTCCAGAGTGTGGAGATCTGGAGTTCAGAGCTCTGTGGCTGACAGGGTCTTCGTGCTCCAGCCAGGTGTGAGGCCTGTGTCTCTGAGTTCAGAGAGCCAAGTTCAGGACACTGGTTCAGGACCTCCCAGCTCCACGTAATATCAAATGGTGAAAGTTCTCCCAGAGATCTCCATCTCAATGCTATGACCCAGCTCCACTCAATGACCAGCAAGCTACAGTGCTGGACACCCTATGCCAAACAACTAGTGAGACAGGAAAACAACCCCACCCATTAGAAGAGAGTATGCCTAAAATAATAATAAGGTCACAGACACCCAAAATACACCACTGTAGGTCGTCCTGCCCACCAGAAACACAAGATACAGCCTCATCCACTAGATCACAGGCACAAGTCCCCTCCACCAAGAAGCCTACACAACCCACTGAACCAACCTTACTCACTGGGAGAAGACACCAAAAACAATGGGGACTACGAAACTGCTGCCTACAAAAAGGAGACTCCAAACACAGTAAGATAAGCAAAATGATAAGACAGAGAAACACACAGCAGATGAAGGAGCAAGGTAAAAACCCACCAGACCAAACAATGAAGAGGAAATAGGCAGTCTACCTGAAAAAGAATTCAGAACAATGATAGTAAAGATGACCATAATGATAGTAAAGACATATTTAAAATCTTGGAAATAGAATGGAGAAAATGCAAGAAACATTTAAAAAGGACCTAGAAGAATTAAAGAGCAAACAAACAATGATGAACAACAAAATAAATGAAATTTAAAATTCTGTAGAAGGAATCAAGAGCAGAATAACTGAGGCAGAAGAAAGGACATGTGACCTGGAAGGTAAAATAGTGGAAATAACTACTGCAGAGCAGAATAAAGAAAAAAGAATGAAAAGAATTGAAGACAGTCTCAGAGACATCTGGGACAACATTAAATGCACAAACACTTGAATTACAGGGGTCCCAGAAAAAGAAAAGAGAAAGAAAAGTACTGAGAAAATATTTGAAGAGATTAGAGTAGAAAACTTCCCTAATATGGAAAGGAAATAGTCAATCAAGTCCAGGAGGTGGAGAGAGTCCCATAAAGGATAAATCCAAGTACAAACATGCCAAGAAACATATTAATCAAACTATCAAAAATTAAATACAAAGAAAAGTATTAAAAGCATCAAGGGAAAACCTACAAATAGCATACAAGTTGTGAAAACCATAAGGTTAACAGCTGATCTTTCAGCAGAAACACTGCAAGCTAGAAAGAAGTGGAAAGATATATTTAAAGTGATGAAAGGGAAAAACCTACAATCAAAGTTACTCTACCCAGCAAGGATCTCATTCAGATTCAACAGAGAAACTAACACTTTTACAGACAAGCAAAAGCTAAGAAAATTCAGCACCACCAAACAGCTTTACAACAAATGCTAAAGCAACTTCTCTAGAAGGAAAAAAACTACAATAACAAACCCAAAACAATTAAGAAAATGGTAATAGGAACATACATATTGATAACTACCTTAAATGTAAATGGATTAAATGCTCAAACCAAAAGATATAGACTGGCTGAATGGATACAAAAACAAGACCCACACATATGCTCTCTACAAGAGACCAACTTCAGACCTAGGGACACATACACACTGAAAGTGAGGGGATGGAAAAAATATTCCATGCAAATGGAAATCAAAAGAAAGCTGGAGTAGCAATTCTCATATCAGACAAAATAGATTTTAAAATACAGACTATTACAAGAGACAAAGAAGGACACTACATAAAGATCAAGGGATCAATCCAAGAAGAAGCTATAACAATGGTAAATATTTCTGCACCCAACATTGGAGCACCTCAATACATAAGGCAAATACTAACAGCCATAAAAGGGGAAATTGACAGTAACACAATCAGAGTAGGGGACTTTAACACCCCATTTCACCAATGGACAGATCATCCAAAATGAAAATAATTAAGGAAACACAAGCTTTAAATGATATATTAAACAAGATGGACTTAATTGATATTTATAGGACATTCAATCCAAAAACAACAGAATACACTTTCTCCTCAAGTGCTCATGGAACTTTCTCCAGGATAGATTATATCTTGGGTCACAAATCAAGCCTTGATAAATTTAAGAAAATTGAAATCGTATCAAGTATCTTTTCCAAACACAATGCTATGAGACTACATATCAAATAGAGGAAAAAACCTGTAGAAAATACAAACACATGGAAACTAAACAATTCACTACTACATAACCAAGAGATCACTGAAGAAATTAAAGAGAAAATCAAAAAATACCTAGAGGGCTTCCCTGGTGGCGCAGTGGTTGAGAGTCTGCCTGCCAATGCGGGGGATGTGGGTTCATGAACTGGTCCGGGAAGATCCCACATGCCACGGAGTGGCTGGGCCCGTGAGCCATGGCCACTGAGCCTGCACATCCAGAGCCTGTGCCCCACAACAGGAGAGGCCACAACAGTGAGAGGCCCGTGTACAGCAAAAAAAAATAAAAGAAAAGAAAAAGAAAAAAAAAAACCTAGAAATAAATGACAATGAAAACACAATGACCCAAAACCTATGGGATGCAGCAAAAGCAGTTCAAAGTGGGAAGTTAATAGCAATACAATCCTACCTCAAAAAAAAAAATCTACAAACAATAAATGCTGGAGAGGGTGTGGAGAAAAGGGAACCCTCTTGCACTGTTGGTGGGAATGTAAATTGATACAGTCACTATGGAGAACAGTATGGATGTTCTTAAAAAATTAAACATAGAACTACCATACGACCCACCAATCCCACTACTGGGCATATACCCTGAGAAAACCATAATTCAAAGAGTCATGTACCACAATTTTCATTGCAGCTCTATTGACAATAGCCAAGACATGGAAACAACCTAAGTGTCTATCGACAGATGAATGGATAAAGAAGATGTGGCACATAAATACAATGGAATATTACTCAGCCAGAAAAAGAAATGAAGCTGCGTTATTTGTTTTTTTTTTTAAACATCTTTATTGGGGTATAATTGCTTTACAATGGTGTGTTAGTTTCTGCTTTATAACAAAGTGAATCAGCTATACATATACATATGTTCCCATATGTCTTCCCTCTTGCGTCTCCCTCTCTCCCACTCTCCCCATCCCACCCCTCCAGGCTGTCACAAAGTCCCGAGCTAATATCCCTGTGCCTTGCAGCTGCTTCCCCCTAGCTATCTACCTTACTACGTTTGTTAGTGTGTATATATCCATGACTCTCTCTCGCCCTGTCAAAACTCACCCTTCCCCCTCCCCATATCCTCAAGTCCGTTCTCCAGTAGGTCTGCGTCTTTATTCCTGCCTTACCCCTAGGTTCTTCATGACATTTTTTCCCCTTAAATTCCATATATATGTGTTAGCATATGGTATTTGTCTTTTTCTTTCTGACTTACTTCACTCCGTATGACAGACTCTAGGTCTATCCATCTCATTACAAATAGCTCAATTTCATTTCTTTTTAAGGCTGAGTAATATTCCATTGTGTATATGTGCCACATCTTCTTTATCCATTCATCCGATGATGGGCGCTTAGGCTGTTTCCATCTCCGGGCTATTGTAAATAGAGCTGCAATGAACATTTTGGTACATGACTCTTTTTGAATTTTGGTTTTCTCAGGGTATATGCCCAGTAGTGGGATTGCTGGGTCATATGGTAATTCTATTTGTAGATTTTAAGGAACCTCCATACTGTTCTCCATAGTGGCTGAACCAATTCACATTCCCACCAGCAGTGCAAGAGTGTCCCCTTTTCTCCACACCCTCTCCAGCATTTATTGTTTCTTGATTTTTTGATGATGGCCATTCTGACTGGTGTGAGATGATATCTCATTGTAGTTTTGATTTGCATTTCTCTAATGATTAATGATGTTGAGCATTCTTTCATGTGTTTGTTGGCATTCTGTATATCTTCTTTGGAGAAATGTCTGTTTAGGTCTTCTGCCCATTTTTGGATGGGGTTGTTTGTTTTTTTGTTATTGAGCTGCATGAGCTGCTTGTAAATTTTGGAGATTAATCCTTTGTCAGTTGCTTCATTTGCAAATGTTTTCTCCCATTCTGAGGGTTGTCTTTTGGTCTTGATTATGGTTTCCTTTGCTGTGCAAAAGCTTTGAAGTTTCATTAGGTCCCATTTGTTTATTTTTGTTTTTATTTCCATTTCTCTAGGAGGTGGGTCAAAAAGGATCTTGCTGTGATTTATGTCATAGAGTGTCCTGCCTATGTTTTCCTCTAAGAGTTTGATAGTTTCTGGCCTTACATTTAGGTCTTTAATCCATTTTGAGCTTATTTTTGTGTATGGTGTTAGGGAGTGATCTAATCTCATACTTTTACATGTACCTGTCCAGTTTTCCCAGCACCATTTATTGAAGAGGCTGTCCTTTCTCCACTGTATATTCCTGCCTCCTTTATCAAAGATAAGGTGTCCATATGTGCGTGGGTTTATCTCTGGGCTTTCTATTCTGTTCCACTGATCTATTTTTCTGTTTTTGTGCCAGTACCATACTGTCTTGATTACTTTTGCTTTGTAGTATAGTCTGAAGTCAGGGAGCCTGATTCCTCCAGCTCCTTTTTTCGTTCTCAAGATTGCTTTGGCTATTCGGGGTCTTTTGTGTTTCCATACAAATTGCGAAATTTTTTGTTCTAGTTCTGTGAAAAATGCCAGTGGTAGTTTGATAGGGATTGCATTGAATCTGTAGATTGCTTTGGGTAGTAGAGTCATTTTCACAATGTTGATTCTTCCCATCCAAGAACATGGTATATCTCTCCATCTGCTTGTATCATCTTTAATTTCTTTCATCAGTGTCTTATAATTTTCTGCATACAGGTCTTTCGTCTCCTTAGGTAGGTTTATTCATAGATATTTTATTCTTTTTGTTGCAATGGTAAATGGGAGTGTTTTCTTGATTTCACTTTCAGATTTTTCATCATTAGTATATAGGAATGCCAGAGATTTCTGTGCATTAATTTTGTATCCTGCTACTTTACCAAATTCATTGATTAGCTCTAGTAGTTTTCTGGTAGCATCTTTTGGATTCTCTATGTATAGTATCATGTCATCTGCAAACAGTGACAGCTTTACTTCTTCTTTTCCGATTTGGATTCCTTTTATTTCCTTTTCTTCTCTGATTGCTGTGGCTAAAACTTCCAAAACTATGTTGAATAAGAGTGGTGAGAGTGGGCAACCTTGTCTTGTTCCTGATCTTAGTGGAAATGCTTTCAGTTTTTCACCATTGAGGATGATGTTTGCTGTGGGCTTGTCATATATGGCCTTAATTATGTTGAGGAAAGTTCCCTCTATGCCTACTTTCTGGAGGGTTTTTATCATAAATGGGTGTTGAATTTTTTCGAAAGCTTTCTCCGCATCTATTGAGATGATCATATGGTTTTCTCCTTCAATTTGTTAATATGGTTTATCACATTGATAGATTTGCGTATATTGAAGAATCCTTGCATTCCTGGAATAAACCCCACTTGATCATGGTGTATGATCCTTTTAATGTGCTGTTGGATTCTGTTTGCTAGTATTTTGTTGAGGATTTTTGCATCTATGTTCATCAGTGATATTGGCCTGTAGTTTTCTTTCTTTGTGACATCCTTGTCTGGTTTTGGTATCAAGGTGATGGTGGCCTCGTAGAAGGAATTTGGGAGTGTTCCTCCCTCTGCTATATTTTGGAAGAGTTCGAGAAGGATAGGTGTTAGCTCTTCTCTAAACGTTTGATAGAATTCACCTGTGAAGCCATCTGGTCCTGGGCGTTTGTTTGTTGGAAGATTTTTAATCACAGTTTCAATTTCAGTGCTTGTGATTGGTCTGTTCATATTTTCTATTTCTTCCTGATTCAGTCTTGGCAGGTTGTGCATTTCTAAGAATTTGTCCATTTCTTCCAGATTGTCCATTTTATTGGCATAGAGTTGCTTGTAGTAATCTCTCATGATTTTTTTTATTTCTGCAGTGTCAGTTGTTACTTCTCCTTTTTCATTTCTAATTCTATTGATTTGAGTCTTCTCCTTTTTTTTCTTGATGAGTCCGGCTAGTGGTTTATCAATTTTGTTTATCTTCTCAAAGAACCAGCTTTTAGTTTTATTTATCTTTGCTATTGTTTCCTTCATTTCTTTTTCATTTATATCTGATCTGATTTTTATGATTTCTTTCCTTCTGCTAGCTTTGGGGCTTTTTTGTTCTTCTTTCTCTAATTGCTTGAGGTGCTAGGTTAGGTTGTTTATTCGAGATGTTTCCTGCTTCTTAAGGTGGGCTTGTATTGCTATAAACTTCCCCCTTAGAACTGCTTTTGCTGCATCCCATAGGTTTTGGGTCGTTGTGTCTCCATTGTTATTTGTTTCTAGGTATTTTTTTATTTCCTCTTTGATTTCTTCAGTGATCACTTCATTATTAAGTAGTGTATTGTTTAGCCTCCATGTGTTTGTATTTTTTACAGATCTTTTCCTGTAATTGATATCTAGTCTCATGGCGTTGTGGTCAGAAAAGATGCTTGATACAATTTCAGTTTTCTTAAATTTACCAAGGCTTGATTTGTGATCCAAGATATGATCTATCCTGGAGAATGAATGTTCCATGAGCACTTGAGAAAAATGTGTATTCTGTTGTTTTTTTCGATGGAGTGTCCTATAAATATCAATTAAGTCCATCTTGTTTAGTGTATCATTTAAAGCTTGTGTTTCCTTATTTATTTTCATTTTGGATGATCTGTCCATGGGTGAAAGTGGGGTGTTAAAGTCCCCTACTATGAATGTGTTACTGTCGATCTCCCCTTTTATGGCTGTTAGTATTTGCCTTATGTATTGAGGTGCTCCTATGTTGGGTGCATAAATATTTACAATTGTTATATCTTCTTCTTGGATCGATCCCTTGATCCTTATGTAGTGTCCTTTTTTATCCCTTTTAATAGTCCTTATTTTAAAGTCTATTTTGTCTGATATGAGAATTGCTACTCCAGCTTTCTTTTGGTTTCCATTTGCATGGAATATCTTTTTCCATCCCCTTACTTTCAGTCTGTATGTGTCTCTAGGTCTGAAGTGGGTCTCTTGTAGACAGCATATATAAGGGTCTTGTTTTTGTATCCATTCAGCCAATCTGTGTCTTTTGGTGGGAGCATTTAGTCCATTTATATTTAAGGTAATTATCGATATGTATGTTCCTATTCCCATTTTCTATATTGTTTTGGGTTCGTTATTATATAGGTCGTTTCCTTCTCTTGTGTTTCTTGTCTAGAGAAGTTCCTTTAGCATTTGTTGTAAAGCTGGTTTGGTGGTGCTGAACTCTCTCAGCTTTTGCTTGTCTGTAAAGGTTTTAATTTCTCCATCAAATCTGAATGAGATCCTTGCTGGGTAGAGTAGTCTTGGTTGCAGGTTTTTCTCCTTCATCACTTTCAGTATGTCCTGCCACTCCCTTCTGGCTTGTAGGGTTTCTGCTGAGAGATCAGCTGTTAACCTTATGGGGATTCCCTTGTGTGTTATTTGTTGTTTTTCCCTTGCTGCTTTTAATATGCTTTCTTTGTATTTAATTTTTGACAGTTTGAATAACATGTGTCTTGGCGTATTTCTCCTTGTATTTATCCTGTATGGGACTCTCTGTGCTTCCTGGACTTGATTAACTATTTCCTTTCCCATATTAGGGAAGTTTTCAACTATAATCTCTTCAAATATTTTCTCAGTCCCTTTCTTTTTTTTTCTTCTTCTGGAACCCCTATAATTCGAATGTTGGTGCGTTTAATGTTGTCCCAGAGGTCTCTGAGACTGTCCTCAGTTCTTTTCATTCTTTTTTCTTTATTCTGCTCTGCAGTAGTTATTTCCACTACTTTATCTTCCAGGTCACTTATCCGTTCTTCTGCCTCAGTTATTCTGCTATTGATCCTATCTAGAGTACTTTTAATTTCATTTATTGCATTGTTCATCGTTGCTTGTTTCATCTTTATGTCTTCTAGGTCCTTGTTAACTGTTTCTTGCATTTTGTCCATTCTACTTCCAAGATTTCGGATCATCCTTACTATCATTATTCTGAATTCTTTTTCAGGTAGATTGCCTATTTCCTCTTCATTTGTTAGGTCTGGTGGGTTTTTATCTTGCTCCTTCATCTGCTGTGTGTTTTTCTGTCTTCTCATTTTGCTTATCTTACTGTGTTTGGGGTCTCCTTTTTGCAGGCTGCACGTTTGTAGTTCCCGTTGTTTTTGATGTCTGTCTCCCGTGGCTAAGGTTGTTTCAGTGGGTTGTGTAGGCTTCCTGGTGGAGGGGACTAGTGCCTGTGTTGTGCTGGATGAGGCTGGATCTTGTCTCTCTAGTGGGCAGGTTCACATCTGGTGGTGTGTTTTGGGGTGTCTGTGGCCTTATTATGATTTTAGGCAGCCTCTCTGCTAATGGGTGGGGTTGTGTTCCTGTTTCTCTAGTTGTTTGGCATAGGTTGTCCAGCACTGTGGCTTGCTGGTCGTTGAGTGAAGCTGGGTGCTGGTGTTAAGATGGAGGTCTCTGGGAGATTTCCACCGTTTAATATTATGTGGAGCTGGGAGGTCTCTTGTTGACCAGTGTCCTGAAGTTGGCTCTCCTACCTCAGAGGCAGAGCCCTGACTCCTCGGCTGGAGCACCAAGAGCCTTTCATCCACACGGCTCAGAATAAAAGGGAGAAAAAGTAGAGAGAATTAGTAGAAGTATGAGGAAAGAAAGAAGGAAAGGAAGAAAGGAAGGAAGGAAGAAAGAAGCAAAGAAGGAAAGAAAGGAGGGAGGGAGGGAGGGAGGAAGGAAGGAAGGAGGGAAAGAAGGAGAAAATGTAGAGAGAATTATTAGAAGTATGAGGAAAGAAAGAAGGAAAGGAGGAAAGGAAGGAAGGAAGAAAGAAGCAAAGAAGGAAAGAAAGGAGGGAGGGAGGGAGGGAGGGAGGAAGGAAGGAAGGAAGGAGGGAAAGAAGGAAAAAAGAAAGAAAGAAGATACAGTAAAAATAAAATAAAGTATAATATAGTTATTGAACTAAAAAATATTTAGAAAAAAAAGGGACGGATAGAACCCTAGGACAAATGTTGGAAGCAAAGCTATACAGAGAAAATCTTACACAGAAGCATACACATACACGTTCACAAAAAGAGGCAAAGGGGGAAAAATCATAAATCCTGCTCCCAGAGACCACCTCCTCAACCTGGGGTGATTCGCTGTCTAAAGGAGGGAAGGAAGGAAGGAAAGAAAGAAAGAAAGAACGAAGGTAAAGTACAATAAAGTTATTAAAATTAAAATTAATTATTAAGAAAAAAAACCTTTTTTTAAAAAAACCATGGACGGATAGAGCCCTAGGACAAATGGTGGAAGCAAGAGTATACAGACAAGATCTCACACAGAAGCATACACGCACATATTCACAAAAAGAGGAAAAGGGAAAAAAATCACAGCTCTCGCTCCTAAATTCCACCTCTTCAATTTGGGATCACTCCCTGTCTATTCAGGTATTCCACAGATGCAGGGCACATCAAGTTGATTGTGGAGCTTCAATCCGCCGCCTCCGCGGCTGCCGGGAGAGACCTCCCCCTCTCCTCCCTGCTCTCACAGCTCACAGGAGCTCAGCTTTGTACCCGGCCCTGCCCCTGCGCGCAGGTCGCTGGAGGGCGTCTGTTTTTTGCTCAGACAGGACGGGGTTAAAGGAGCCGCTGATTCGGGGGCTCCGGCTCACTCAGGCCGGGGGTTGGGGGATGGGGGAAGGAGGGGCACTGTGTGCGGGGCGGGCCTGCAGCGGCAGAGGCGGCGTGACACTGCGGCAGAGGCCGGCGTGACGTTGCACCAGCCTGAGACCCGCCGTGCGTACTCCCGGGGAAGTTGTCCCTGGATCCCGGGAACCTGGCAGTGGTGGCCTGCACAGGCTCCGCGGAAGAGGGGTGTGGAGAGTGACCTGTGCTCGCACACAGGCCCCCTGGTGGCGGCAGCAGCAGCTCCAGCGTCTCCCGCCCGTCTCTGGGGTCCGCGGTTCTAGCCGCGGCTCACGCCCGTCTCTGGGGTTCGCGCTTCCAGCCGCGGCTCGCGCCCGTCTCGGGGGCTCGCGCCCTCAGCCGCGGCTCGCGCCCGTCTCTGGAGTTCCTTTAAGCTGCGCTCTTAAACCCCTCTCCTCGCGCACCAGGAAACAAAGAGGGAAGAAAAAGTCTCTTGCCTCTTCGGCAGGGGCAGGCTTTTCCCCGAACTCCCTCCCGGCTAGTCGTGGCGCACCAACCCCTTCAGGCTATGTTCAAGCCGCCAACCCCAGTCCTCTCCCTGCGCTCCGTCCAAAACCGAAACCCGAGCCTCAGCTCGCAGCCCCGCCGGCCCCGGCGGGTGAGCAGACAAGCCTCTCGGGTTGGTGAGTGCCGGTTGGCACCGATCGTCTGTGCTGGAATCTCCCCGCTTTGCCCTCCGCACCCGTCGCTGTGCACTACTCCGCGGTCCCCGAAGCTGTTATTTGTAGTGAGGTGGATGGACCTAGAGTCTGTCATACAGAGTGAAGTAAGTCAGAAAGAGAAAAACAGTACTGTATGCTAACATATATATATAGAATCTAAGGGAAAAAATGTCATGAAGGAACTAGGGGTAAGATGGGAATAAAGACACAAACCTACTAGACAATGGACTTGAGGATATGGGGAGGGGGAAGGGTAAGCTGTGACAAAGTGAGAGAGTGGCATGGACATATACACACTACCAAACGTAAAATAGATAGCTAGTGGGAAGCAGCCACATAGCACAGGGAGATCAGCTTGGTGCTTTGTGACCACCTAGAGAGGTGGGATAGGGAGGGTGGGAGGGAGGGAGATGCAAGAGGGAAGACATATGGGAACATATGTATATGTATAACTGATTCACTTTGTTATAAAGCAGAAGTATACTGCAATAAAGATGTAAAAAAAAAAAGAAACAAGAAACATCTCAAATAAACAACCTAAACTTACACCTAAAGCAATTAGAGAAAGAAGAACAAAAAACCTCCAAAGTTAGCAGAAGTAAAGAAATCATAAAGATCAGATCAGAAATAAATGAAAAAGAGGAAGGAAACAATAGCAAAGATTAATAAAATGCTTAAAAGCTGATTCTTTGAGAAGATAAACAAAGTTGATAAACCATTAGCCAGACTCATCAAGAAAAACAGAGAGAAGACTCAAATCAATAGAATTAGAAATGAAAAAGTAGAATAACAACTGACACTACAGAAATACAAAGGATGATGAGAGATTACTGTAAGAAAGTATATGCCAATAAAATGGATACCTGGAAGAAATGGACAAAATCTTAGAAAAGTACAACCTTCTGAGACTGAACCAGGAAGAAATAGAAAATGTAGACAGACAAATCACAAGCACTGAAATTGAAACTGTGATTAAAAATCTTTCAACAAACAAAAGCCCAGGACCAGATGGCTTCACAGGCAAATTCTATGAGACATTTAGAGAAGAGCTAACACCTAACCTTCTCAAACTCTTCCAAAATATAGCAGAGGGAGGAACACTCCCCAACTCATTTTACAAGGCCACCATCACCCTGATAACAAAACCAGACATAGAAGTCACAAAAAAGAAAACACTGCCCAATATCACATGTGAACATAGATGCTAAAATCCTCAACGAAATACTAGCAAACAGAATCCAACAGCACATTAAAAGGATCATACACCATGATCAAGTGGGGTTTATCCCAGGAATGCAAGTGTTCTCCAATATAAGCAAATCAATCAACGTGATAAAATATCTTAACAATTTGAAGGAGAAAAACCATCTGATCATCTCAAAACATGCAGAAAAAGCTTTTGACAAAATTCAACAACGATTTATGATAAAAACTCTCCAGAAAGTAGGCATAGAGGGAACTTTCCTCAACATAATAAAGGCCATATATGATAAACCCACATCCAACTTTGTTCTCAACGGTGAAAAACTGAAACCATTTCCTCTAAGACCAGGAATAATACAAGGTTTTCCACTCTCACCTCTATTATTCAACATAGTTTTGGACGTTTTAGCCACAGCAATCAGAGAAGAAAAGGAAATAAAAGGGATCCAAATTGGAAAAGAAGAAGTAAAGCTGTCACTGTTTGCAGATGACATGATACTATACATAGAGAATCCTAATGATGCCACCAGAAAACTACTAGAGCTAATCAATAAAATGGTAATGTAGCAGATACAAAATTAATGCACAGATATCTCTTGCAATCCTATACATTAATGATGAAAAATCTGAAAGAGAAATTAAGGAAACACTCCCATTTACCATTGTAACAAAAAGAATAAAACACCTAGGAATAAACCTACTTAAGGAGAAAAAAGACCTATATGCAGAAAACTATAAGACACTGATGAAAGAAATTAAAGATGATACAAACAGATGGAGAGATATACCATGTTCTTGGATTCGAAGAATCAACATTTTGAAAATGACTGTACTACCCAAAGCAATCTACCGATTCAATGCAATCCCTATCAAACTACCAATGTCATTTTTCACAGAACTAGAACAAAAAATTTCACAACTTGTATGAAAACACAAAAAAACCCTGAACAGCCAAAGCAATCTTGAGAAAGAAAAATGGAGCTGGAGGAATCAGGCTCCCTGACTTCAGACTATATTAGAAAGCTACAGTAATCAAGACAATATGATACTGACACAAAAACAGAAATATAAATCAATGGAACAAGATAGAAAGCCCAGACATAAATCCATGCATATATGGTCACCTTATTTTTGATAAAGAAGGCATTGGAGAAAAGACAGTCTCTTCAATAAGTGGTGCTGGGAAAACTGGACAGCTACATGTAAAAGAATGAAATTAGAACACTTCCTAACACCATACACAAACATAAACTCAAAATGGATTAAAGACCTAAATGTAAGACCAGACACTATAAAACTCTTAGAGGAAAATATAGGCAGAACACTGTATGACATAAATCATAGCAAGATCCTTTTTGACCCACCTCCTAGAGAAATGGAAATAAAAACAAAAATTAAAAAATGGGACCTAATGAAGCTTAAAAGCTTTTGCACAGCAAAGGAAAACATAAACAAGACGAAAAGTCAACCCTCAGAATGGGAGAAAATATTTGCAAATGAAGCAACTGACAAAGGATTAATCTCCAAAATGTATAGGCAGCACATGCAGCTTAATATCAAAACAACAAAAAAACCAATCCAAAAATGGGCAGAAGACCTAAATAGACATTTCTTCAAAGAGGGTATACAGATTGCCAACAAACACATGAAAGGGTGCTCAACATCACTAATCATTAGAGAAATGCAAATCAAAACTACAAAGAGTAGTTTCTTATTGGAACCCTAACCAGATCCCATGTGAACAACAGTCAGCCCGCTGGAGGATGAGAGACCACACGAAACAAGAGAAAGCATCCCAACTGAAGCCATCCCAGACCAGCCGGTTCCTAGCCAGCCTAGAAGTCAACTGTAGACACATGAGTGAGCCCAGCAGAGACCAGAAGAAAGGCTCACTGGGCCCTGCATACCAGTAAACTGTGAGCTAAGTAAATGCTTGTCAATTAAAAAAAAAAAAAAACTACAAAGAGGTATCACTTCAGACCAGTCAGAATGGCCATCATCAAAAAATCTACAAACAATAAATGCTGGAGTGGGTGTGGAGAAAATGGAACCCTTTTGCACTGTTGGTAGGAATGTAAATTGATACAGTCACTATGGAGAACAGTATGGGTGTTCCTTAAAAAACTAAACATAGAACTACCGTACGACCCAGCAATCCCACTACTGGGCATATGCCCTGAGAAAACCATAATTAAGAAAGAGTCATGTACCACAGTGTTCATTGTAACTCTATTTACAATAGCCAGGATGTGGAAGCAACCTAAGTGTCCATCGACAGATGAATGGATAAAGAAGATGTGGCACATATATACAATGGAATATTACTCAGCCATAAAAAGAAATGAAACTGAGTTATTTGTAGTGAGGTGGATGGACCTAGAGTCCGTCATACAGAGTGAAGTAAGTCAGAAAGAGAAAAACAAATACCGAATGCTAACACATACATATGGAATCTACAAAAAGAAAAAGAATTGTTCTGAAGAACCTAGGGACAGGACAGGAATAAACGATGCAGAGGTAGAGAATGGACTTGAGGACATGGGGAGGGGGAAAGGTAAGCTGAGACAAAGTGAGAGAGTGGCATGGACACATATACACTACCAATTGTAAAATAGATAGCTAGTGGAAAGCAACCACATAGCACAGGGAGATCAGTTTGGTGCCCTGTGACCACATAGAGGGGTGGGATAGGGAGGATGGGAGGGAGTGGCAAGAGGGAGGAGATATGGGGATGTATGTATATGTATAGCTGATTCACTTTGTTATAAAGCAGAAACTAACACACCATTGTAAAGCAATTATACTCTAATAAAGATGTTAAGAAAAAGCACTCTTTGAAGAATATTTTTTGAAAGCAGGATTTTAAAAGAATGTACATGTATCTATAATTTTATTATGTATTTATATGGGTACATATAAGTATATTATAGAATAGAATATACAAAAATATTAACAGTGGTTACATTTAGTGGTATGATTCTTATAACTCTCATTTTCTTCTTTTTATAGAAATGTATACCCATTTTCTTAACTTTCTATAATGACCAGGAATTACTCTGTATTTTTAAAAGATGAGGGTTATTAGTTAAATATGTTTGAAAATTATTTAACTATAAATGCCTTTAAAACTTTCCAGATATTTGATAAACCCAAAATGCCTGTTCCTTATGGAATTTTTAAAAAATAAATCATTAAAACTGCACATTTCTGAAATATTCTGTTTTCCCTCTTAATTGTCCATGTATTCAGGTACTATGAAAAATTATACTTTTACAAATATATGCATTTTAGCTTATGCTTTTTATTAACTGCTTGATTACTGACTTAGAGCAGTCTATCAGCATAAGAACATTATGAAAAATATCAGTGACTCTGAAAACCTTTCCTCCCAAGAATTCCAGGATGTGAGCTGTGTGTCTACAATTTAAATCCATGCCTAATCTTTAACAAAGATCAGAGTTCCTGAAAGTGACTAATGCTGAAAACTATTTGACATTCATTGACACTGTGTTGAAGGAGGTGATAGGAATTAAATGAACAATGATACAATGACAATACTTAAAATATCTCACTACCTTTTATTTTACATTGTGTCCCTGCTTCCTATGGTACTGACTGCAGTAAATTGCCAAAAGACCAGAAAACGCATACAGTGATTTAATGATAACAAAGATACAGAGACTTAGACTTGGAAAGAACTTTAGAGACCAGATAGTTGAAGTTCCATCCAACAGATTCTCTTCCATAACATGCCAAGGGCTGTCCAGCCACTGCCTTAATATTACCTCAGGAGGCAGGAAGCTCAGACCTTCCTGAGGCAGCACATTTGAATGCTGACCAATGCTAATTACTACTTCTATTTTTATTTCTATTACTACTGCTTCTGCTACTACTGCTACTAGTACTAATTCTATTATGTTTGCACAGACCTTTCACAATGTTAACAACATTCTAGAGTAACTATACTCCAAAAAAATTAATAATAATAATAAATAAGATATCTCTGCTTTAATTAGCCCATACAAATTTGAGAGGCTTTTCAAAAAATAAAATGCCAATTTGCCAAATGGTGGTAAAAACATTAAAGTTTTGGAGAATGACTTTGTAAAAATCTAATTATTAATAATCTAATAAAACTATTTTTATAAAAAAGTTAAATTGCTATAAACATTTGCAGACACGTCTTTATAGAGAAGTTTTCATTTCATTTTGGGAAATACCTAGGATTGGGATTACTGAGTCATATGGTAAGAGTATCCTTACATTCAGAAGAAACTTCTGTTTTCCAAAGTGGCTGTATTACTTTGCATCCTCAACAGCAGTGCATGAGAGTTTCAGTTGCTCAATATCCTTAATAACACCTGGTATTGTCCATTTTTTGGAGTATAGTTACTTTACAATGTTTTGTTAGTTTCTTGTTGTACACCAAAGTAAATCAGTCATACATATACATATATCTACTCTTTTTTAGATTTCTAACAGTTTTATTTAAAAATTTTTATCCATAATAGCCCCAAACTGGAAACAACTTCAATGTCCATCAACTGGTAAATAAGTTGTGGTAGTTCATATAATGGAATACTAACCAGTAAAAAAATAAAGGATATTCCAGAGAGAAGAAAGCAGACACAAAGGCTCAAGAAAAGAAATAACTTGGTGTACTGCTGTAACTACTAGGACTTGGAGTTCACTGGAGGGTTAAGAATAAAAGGTTAAGCAGCAGTTAAACTAGACCACATATGCTATGCTAAGGCTTAAGACATATTTTTGACAAGGGATAACATCTATAATTTGATTTGGGCAGCATAAGGCAAACAAGCAGGTATTGAGATAAAGTAACTAGAAAACATTTGTTCAACAGACCATGAATTGACTTACTGTCAAGGAGTCCTAATCTTTGCAGGTAGGCAAAGAAGTCAAAGACAGTAAAGAGAACAGTGACATCTGTTAGAATGTTCCTGAGCATGTGATTTATTATGTAGGATAGGTGAAATCCACAAATGTGTTTCTTTTTCTTTTTTTTTTTTGTCGTATATGGCCTTTATTATGTTGAGGTAAGTTCCCTCTATGCCCACTTTCTGGAGAGTTTTTATCATAAATGGTGTTGAATTTTGTCAAAAGCTTTTTCTGCATCTATTGAGATGATCATATGGTTTTTATTATTCAATTTGTTAATATGGTGTATCACATTGATTTGCGTATATTGAAGACTACTTGCATCCCTGGGATAAATCCCTCTTGATCATGGTGTATGATCCTTTTAAAGTGTTGTTAGATTCTGTTTGCTAGTACTTTGCTGAAAATTTTTGCATCTATATTCAATAGTGATATTGGTCTGTAATTTTCCTTTTTGTAGTATCTTTCTCTGGTTTTTGTATCAGGGTGATGGTGGCCTCATAAAATGAGTTTGGGAGTATTCCTTCCTCCGCAATTTTTTGGAAGAGTTTGAGAAGGACGAGTGTTAGCACTTCTCTAAATGTTTGATAGAATTCACCTGTGAAGCCATCTGGTCCCAGACTTTTGTTTGTTGGAAGATTTTTAATCACAGTTTCAATTTCATTACCTGTGATTGGTCTGTTCATATTTTCTGTTGCTTCCTGGTTCAGTCTTGGAAGGTTATACCTTTCTAAGAATTTGTCCATTTCTTCCTGGTTGTCCATTTTATTGGCATAGAGTTGCTTGTAGTAATCTATTAGCATGCTTTGTATTTCTGTGGTGTCTGTTGTAACTTCTCGTTTTTCATTTCTAATTTTATTGATTTGAGTCCTCTCCCTCTTTTTCTTGATGAGTCTGGCTAATGGTTTATCAATTTTGTTTATCTTCTCAAAGAACCAGCTTTTAGCTTTATTGATCTTTGTTTTTGTTTTCTTTGTTTCTATTTCATTTATTTCTGTTCTAATTTTATGATTTCTATCCTTCTGCTGACTTTGGGTTTTGTTTGTTCTTCTTTCTCTAGTTCCTTTAGGTGTAAGGTTAGATTGCTTATTTGAGATTTTTCTTGTTTCTTGAGGTAGGCTTGTATAGCTATAAACTTCCCTCTTAGCTGCATCCCATAGGGTTTGGATCATCGTGTTTTCATTGTCATTTGTCTCTAGGTATTTTTTGATTTCCTCTTTGATTTCTTCAGTGATCTCTTGGTTATTTAGTAGTGTATTGATTAGCCTCCAAGTGTTTGTATTTTTTTATGTTTCTTTCCCTGTAACTCATTTCTAATCTCATGGAGCTGTGGTCAGAAAAGATGCTTGATATAATTTCAATTTTCTTAAATTTACTGAGGCTTGATTTGTGACCCAACATGTGATCTATCCTGGAGAATGTTCCATGTGCACTTGAGAAGAAAGTGTAATCTGCTGGTTTTGGATGGAATGTCCTATAAATATCAATTAAATCTCTCTGGTCTACTGTGTAATTTAAAGCTTCTATTTCCTTATTTATTTTCATTTTGGTTGATCTGTCCGTTGGTGTGAGGTGTTAAAGTCCCCAATTATTAATGTGTTACTGTCAATTTCCTCTTTTATAGCTGTTAGCAGTTGCCTTATGTATTGAGGTGCTCCTATGTTGTCTCTTCTTCTCGGATTGATCCTTTGAGCATTATGTAGTGTCCTTCCTGTCTCTTGTAACATTCTTTATTTTAAAGTCTATTTTATCTGATATGAGTATTGCTACTCCAGCTTTCTTTTGATTTCCATTTGCATGGAATATCTTTTTCCATCCCCTCCCTTTCAGTCTGAATGTGTCCCTAGGTCTGAAGTGGGTCTCTTGTAGACAACATATATATGGGCCTTGTTTTTGTATCCATTCAACAAGCCTGTGTCTTTTGTTTGGAGCATTTAATCCATTCATGTTTAAGGTAATTATCAATATGTGTGTTCCTATGACCATTTTCTCAATTGTTTTGGGTTTGTTTTTGAAGGTCTTTTTCTTCTTTTGTGTTTTCCACTTAGAGAAGTTCCTTTAGCATTTGTTGTAGAGCTGGTTTGGTGGTGCTGAATTGTCTTAGCTTTTGCTTCTCTGTAAAGTTTTTGATTTCTTTGTCAAATCTGAATGAGATCCTTGTGGGTAGAGTCATCTTGGTTGTAGGTTCTTCCCTTTAATCACTTTAAGTATATCATGCCACTCCCATCTGGATTGTAGAGCTTCTGCTGAGAAATCAGCTGTTAACATTATGGTAGTGCCCTTGTATGTTATTTGTCATTTTTCCCTTGCTGCTTTTAATAATTTTTCTTTGTCTTTAATTTTTGCCAATTTGATTACTATGTGTCTCGGCATGTTTCTCCTTGGGTTTGTCCTGTATGGGACTTGTTGTGCTTCCTGGACTTGGGTGGCTATTTCCTTTCCCATGTTAGGGAAGTTTTTGACTATAATCTCTTCAAATATTTTCTCTGGTCCTTTCTCTCTCTCTTCTCCTTCTGGGACCCCTATAATGCAAATGTTGTTGCGTTTAATGTTGTCCCAGAGGTCTCTTAGGCTGTCTTCATATCTTTTCATTCTTTTTTCTTTAGTCTGTTCCACAGCAGTGAATTCCAACATTTGGTCTTCCAGGTCACTTATCCATTCTTCTGCCTCAGTTATTCTGCTATTGATTCCTTCTTGTGTAGTTTTCATTTCAGTTATTGTATTGTTCATCTCTGTTTGTCTGTTCTTTAATTTTTCTAGGTCTTTGTTAAACATTTCTTGCATCTTCTCCATCTTTGCCTCCATCCTTTTTCCGAGGTCCTAGATCACCTTCACTATCATTATTCTGAATTCTTTTTCTGGAAGGTTTCCTATCTCCACTTCATTTAGTTGTTTTTATGGGGTTTTATATTGTTCCTTCATCTGGTACATAGTCCTCCGCCTTTTTATGGTGTCTACCTTTCTGTGAATGTGGTTTTTGTTCCCCAGGCTGGAGGGTTGTAGTTCTTCTTGCTTCTGCTCCACCAATGTGTTTCTATGTCATTTCTGTGTGCTTGCATTAGATTTAACGTTTCTCTTTCAACGTTCAGGTTAACATATTGTTAAAATCAGAGTAGTGACTGTACTGACATGATCAGAAATACGATACGTTTCATATAATCAAAAGACTATGCAAGAAAAAAGAGCATAATATTTTCTTCTGTCAAAATAAAATTTTAACTCTATTTTCCTCCAGATTTTGACTCTAAAATATACCTTCAAAAGATGAAGCCACAAGTTTAAGACATCAATAAACCACACAGGGTTTACAGACCACTCCTCAGTGTAAGAAAGTAAAAAGCTTTGCAGAACAAAATCCATCAGAATGGGCTGGCAATTAGGAGTGTGGCTGGTGGAAATATAACATAGGAAGAAAAGCTGTATTGTGGTCGCTAGGGAAATGTTGGAGCCAAAGAAGTGAAAGAGGTAGAGGAGGTAGTTTACCAGAGTTGTAATAAAGCCAAATTACATTAATGGAGGCTTACTGCCAGCTTCTGCCTTTGCACCAAGTTTCTCCTTGGCAGTCCTCAGTGCTCTGCTGGACCTATAGAACCTTAAAGAGATAAACAGATTATCATGTTGGAAGGAAGGGACGTATGTTTAAAGAATGAACAACAAATAGGGTACTAAGAGTAGGTGTAACATAATGCATCAGTTCCAATATGTTATTACCTCTTCTCTAAGAGCTCATGATCCATTTGCCTTCATTGAATTTGTGGCTGTGCCATGTACATCTAAACTCAGCACAAGTGTGGGCTCTGATGACATGCTGAGCTTGTCCACCTAGCATTTTCTGCTAGTTTTCTTAGCACTTCTGTCTGTTTAGAACATTCTTGGCTTTTGCTAGTCCTACTCTTGTAGAATGGATCCCTGATTCTGAGTAATGAGCAATTAGATGTAAATTCTACTCCCAAAGTAGTTTTACTGGCCATAATTGGATGCCAAATAATAATAAAGTAGTTTTATTAAGTATTATACATATCAGTAGTGAATTTAAGTTCAAAGTACCAGTTTGATCCCTTTGAAAGAAATAAAAGAATTATTTTACTTTAACCTAGGAATGATGAACATTCAGAAAGCATATAATATTACACAAAATTCTGCCAACTATTTCCAGGGAGAGAAAAAGGGGGAAATTCTCTACTTATCATCTTTGTATCCATCATTCAAGTAAATGTAGTGATAATGGTAAGGAAGTAACTAATAAACTCAAGTGAAACTCACAAGAAGCAGTGAAATAATGAAAGGTTAAGAAGGTTAATTTATTAAATTAATAAATTTTAGGTTAACATATCAGAAAAAGTTGATACTGGAAGGACCTATTCCAATACAAAATGCATGGGCCAAGTATAACAATGGAAGTTTTGGATGTACTGTCAAGCTATAAATTACCAGGAAAGTTTCCAGACTTAGAAATAAAGGAACAGAAAATGTGGGACTGTAATTGGTGGGCAGGAGCAAAGATAAAATAGCTTCCACCTTAGCGTGAGTGCAGGTTTACCATATATGTACTGGCTTTGTTACCAAAACAAACTTGGGTGTGCTTGCCCACATGTGATAAAGCCAACGTACTGGCACTGGGGTGTGGCGAAGGTAAGTGCAGCGTTTATTGTAGGTGCCATACAAGGAGTCCAGGCAGCTCATGCTCTATAAAACCAAACTCCCTGATAGGTTTCAAGGAAGCATTTTTAAAGACAAGGTGAAGGAGGGGAGTCATAGTGTGTGTGCTCAGCTCGTGCACAATCTCTGATTGGTTAATGGTGAGGTAAAAGGGTGGTGTCACAGGGGTTAACATTACCAAGCCTCAGGCTCCAGCTGGTCTGGGGTTATGTGCTCATGGTCATCATGTAGTTAACTTCTTCCATTTGGTGGGGGTTTTAGTATCTATAAAATAACTCAGGAATATGCTTCAAATACTGTTATCTATGTACTTCAGGGAGAAACTAAAGATTCTATACTTCCATATGGCTTATTTACTATTTAAATTTTTACCAGTTCTTCTGGCCCATCTCCTACTTTTGTCACTATACGTTCACATCCTTTCAATCATTCATTCTTGAGCCGGGATTTTGTGACTCAGGGGAGGCCTGGAAGACTACAGCTTTTCTACAAACAAGAAACAGGCAGAGGACCTGGGGGGAAGCGTCTGTCCCGGGAAGGCCCCATAGAGTCCTGCTTGGTTACAGTTTTCTAAAGATAGGCTTGCTTTTCTCCTGCTGCTTCTGCAGAATTAATAATAAACCCCCTCCGAAGTTTCTAAGTGTTATGATTTAAATGATAAATGATAAGGTTTTCCTGGTTAATGAACATGTTGACAGCAAGTATTATGCTTGAGAGTAGGGTTTTGGCCAAAAGACCTAACTATAAACTTCCTGCATATGACCAGGAGTCATAAGGAGCTGACCTTTCCATGAAACAGAAAAACATCAGCCACTAACCCTGCCTAGGAAACTGCAAGGAAGCTTGGGTGGAAAAGAAGCCAGTACCTCAGCCAGTGGGTAGCTGTAGAGTCCAAATTCATTCTGTCTGCTTGGCTCAAATGGTTCTAAATTAAGATATTTTCATTAAAACTGATCTAGATATGGTGAAACCCATCCAGTCTAAGTAGAGGCAAATTTGAAAATGGGCTGTGGTTAAGAGGCTACATCTTGAGTATGCAGATGAATACTCCCACTGCAGATGAACTTATAGTTAGAGATTATATTTATAGTTAGAGATTTATAGTTAGAGATTATAATATGCTTGAGGAAATGAATCACTGTGAGAAAGTATTAGCAGACACAACAAATAGAAGAATATACACACCAAGGTTATAATCTACTCTGAAAGATACTTTGAAATAAATATTTATAAGGAAGGAAGGAATATAAATCACAGTGAAAGAATAAGAGAGTATTTTAAATAAGAGCAGACAGATTTGTAAAAAACAGCCAAACAGAATCTTTCTGCAAATAAAATATATACTCATAAGAAAAAAAATTATTGAGTAGGTAGATTTCAAATCTCTTTTTAATTCTTTTATCTAAAGCTCTGGTGTCTTTTGTTAGTTAACTTTGGAGATTAACTCTTACATCCATATATTTTTAAACAGGAAATAAAATTTCCCCTTGGAATTGCGCAAAGAAGCTAGATGTGTTTTACATTCTTTTAAAGAAATTAATTCCAAACCCTAGTTCTGAACTCTGTATACCACACTAAATTTCTAAAATAGTTAGCATTAGTTTTCTTTTTTTTTTTTTAAAGGGAACGCTATTTATTTATTTGGCTGTGTTGGGTCTTTGTTTCTGTGTGAGGGCTTTCTCTAGTTGCGGCGAGCAGGGGTCACTCTTCATCGCGGTGCGTGGGCCTCTCATTGTCGTGGCATCTCTTGTTGCGGAGCACTAGCTCCAGATGCGCAGGCTCAGTAGTTGTGGCTCCTGGGTCTAGTTGCTCCGTGGCATGTGGGATCTTCCCAGACCGGGGCTCGAACCCGTGTCCCCTGCATTGGCAGGCAGATTCTCAACCACTGGGCCACAGGGAAGCCCTAGTTTTCTTGATTTTTATCGCAGTTCATAAATTAACATAAAATTGCACACAAATAAGCACATTCCCTGGCAACTCCCCTAAAAGAACAATCCAATCAAACATTCTAGTTATAGCAATTAAATAGGCAATTAGACAATCAAATGATTATTTTAACTATGTCATTACTAGTATATATTATAAAAAATTTTTAAGAAGAACTATGAAAAAAAGAAAAACAAAGAAGAACTATGTTCACATTTATGATTAATGCTATTATTTCTGTGATTTATAATTTGTTTTAAGATTGAGAACAAGAATAAATGATAGTTGTTTTAATAATACTATTATCTGAGAATACCACTATTACATAAATTCAGGGCATTTGTCTTATTTTAAAATAGTTGTATAACTTTGAATGCTTAAAATGCCAGGTTACTAGTTCCTCTTCTTTTACCATTGAAACATATTTAGAATAAATTATATAATGTTGGAAAGTCTAAGTCTTCTTCCCAAATAATCTGATTTGTGATGTATTTGATATTACAGCTTTTTCTTTCAAATCTATAGGAAATAAATCTACAGGCAAAATGGCCTGAAAGTTCAATAAGAATAAGAATCTCCAAATAAGACTCTTAGTTACCTCTTATGACTCTGAGATCCATGTCAAGACACATTTTAACAATGAATATACATACAAAATAACTTCCATATCATAAAACATTTTATTAACTGGGGAGGCCAAATAGTCTTTTAAAACTGAAGGAGAATAAAGTTAGGAGCAAAATAATGAAATTACATTTTAAAGTGAAATAATAATGTCAGTGTCCTTATGAAATTATCCTATGTGGTGACATAAATTGAAACTCTGAAGTAACTGGAGGAAAATGTAGAAAATGGGTCCCTTTCCAAAAACAACTTTGCTAGGCATCTTAGAATTTTCTCTGATTTAATGCGCAGAAAGGCATTGAAGAGGATGATTAGGTGCAAAGGGCATCTATAATCATATTTGCTGATTGGATAGGTTTATCCCAAAAACATCAATATTTAAACCAAATAAATAAATTTTGATCTATTTCTTAAAAACTGAAACAACCCATTTCCCCCCTAAACTGGGAAATGAATCATTCAGAGTGGAAATTTTATTTTTCATAAACATCACAAGGTGGGTTACATTAGAAGACACAGAAGATACAAAAACACAATATTTAGTATGTATTAGAGGCAAGTTCCCCCTTGGGAAGCTGTGAGAATATCAAGGGCCATGTGATCCCATAGGACTGCTTTTCTTATAATGGAAACTTCTGAATTGAGCAATTAATGGCTTGATTATTATAATTCAAAGGTTGCTGAATAAATTTGGTTAAAGCCTCTATGTGAGTAATGACGTCTTCTATTCCAAGTGAAGGAACAAATACCATGCCCAAATTATCATACCATTGGAAAAATGATTGAACACAGTGTGCCTGCATTAAAGGTAGAGTGGCAGTGGCTCTTTTCAGTATTGCCCATAGCTTATCTTGAGCCCAAGAGAAATCAATTGTGCATCTTTCTAACCAACCTGGGAAGGACCAACGCTGTAAATTTGCTCCATAAATCCATCGGGTCCTTCTAGGAACTACCTAATATTTTCCTGGTCATCTCAACCAATCAGTTCCAAACCAGTCACTGCTTCTCAAAGGTAATGATGTATTGGCATTGTTCATAAGGCACTCAGCCCAATTTCCTAGTGTTATTAGGCTGATTATCCTTAGTATGATTTAACTGTTCTGAATATAAGGGCCTTTAAACTTAAATGACCATAGCCTGGTGTTAGCCATATAAACCCATGCCATAATTGAAGGGGGGTCCCTCCCAATAACTGGGAAGTTATATTCTTTGACTGAAATTTAGCTCATTGCTCTGATTGAGCTTGAGTAATTTTAAATAAAATCCATATTTATGAATTTTGTTTATCTTCTCAAAGAACCAACTTTTACTTTTATGGATCTTTGTTATTGTTTTCTTCATTTCTATTTCATCTATTTCTGTTCTGATCTTTATGATTTCTTTCCTTCTACTGACTTTCGGTTTTCTTTGTTCTCCTTTCTCTAGTTGCTTTAGGTGTAAGGTTAGATTATTTATTTGAGATTTTTCTTCTTTCTTGAGGTGAGATTGAATTGCTATAAACTTCCCTCTAGGAACTGCTTTTGCTGTGTCCCATAGGTTTTGGGTCATTGTGGTTTCATTGCCATTTGTTTCTATGTATTTTTAAAATTTCCTCTTTGATTTCTTCAGTGATCTCTTGGTTATTTAGTAGCATACTGTTTAGTCTCCATGTATTTGTGTTTGTTACAGTTTTTTTCCTGTAATTGATTTCTAATCTCATAGTGTAGTGGTTGGAAAAGAAGCTTGATGTGATTTCAATTTTCTTAATTTTTCCGAGGCTTGATTTGTGACCCAAGATGTGATGAGAATGTTAAATGTGCACTTGAGAAGAAGGTTTATTCTGCCACTTTCAGGTGGAATGTCCTATAAATATCAATTAAATATATCTGGTCATTTAAAGCTTGTGTTTCCTTATTTATTTTCTGTTTGGATGATCTGTCCATTGGTGTAAGACTCTTCAAGAAAAAAAGGGAGAGGATACAAATCAATAAAATTAGAAATGAAAAGGGAGAAATTACAACTGACACTGCAGAAATCCAAAGGATTATAAGAGACTATGACAAGCAAGTATATGCCAATAAAATGGACAACCTCGAAGGAATGAACAAATTCCTGGAAAGGTACAATTTTCCAAGACTAAACCAGGAAAATTAGAAAATATAAACAGACCTATCACAAGTAATGAATTGAAACTGTAATTAAAAATCTTCCAACAAACAAAAGTCCAGGACCAGATGGCTTCACAGGTGAATTCTATCAAATATTTAGAGAAGACCTAACACCTACCCTTCTCAAACTCTTCCAAAAATTTGCGAGAAAGGAACACTCCTAAATTCATTCTATGAGGCCATTATCACCCTGATACCAAAACTAGACAAAGATATCACAAAAAAAGAAAATTACAGACCATTATTACTGATGAACATAGATGCAAAATCCTCAACAAAATACTAGCAAACAGAATCCAACAACACATTAAAAGGATCATACACCATAATCAAGTGGAATTTGTCTAAGGAATGCAAGGATTCTTCAATACACACAAATCAATCAATGTGATATACCATATTAACAAATTAAGGAAAAAACCACACGATCACTTCAATAGATACAGAAAAAGCTTTTGACAAAATTCAACAATGATTTATGATAAAAACTCTCCAGAAAGTGGGCATAGAGGGAACATACCTCAACATAATAAAGGCCATATATGACAAACCCACAGCTAACATCATTCTCAATGGTGAAAAACTGAAAACATTTCCTCCAAGATCAGGAACAAGATAAGGATGTCCACTCTCATCACTCTTATTCAACATAGTTTTGGAAGTCCTAGCCATGGCAATCAGAGAAGAAAAAGAAATAAAAGGAATACAAATTGGAAAAGAAGTAAAACTGTCACTCTTTGCAGATGACATAATACTATACATAGAAAATCCTAAAGAGGCCACCAGAAAACTATTACAACCAATCAATGAATTTGGTAAGGTTGCAGGATACAAAATTAATGCACAGAAATCTCTTGAATTCCTATACACTAATGACAAAAGATCAGACAGTTAAGGAAACAATCCCATTTACCATCATAACAAAAAGAATAAAATACCTAGGAATAAACCTACCTAGGGAGGCAAATACCAATACTCAGAAAACTATAAAACACTTATGAAAGAAATCGAAGATGAGATAAACAGATGGAGAAATAGATCATGTTCTCAGATTGAAAGAATCAATACTGTGAAAATGACTATAGTGCCCAAAGCAATCTACAGATTCAATGCAATCCCTGTCAAATTACCAACGGCATTCTTCACAGAATAAGAACAAAAAATTTAACAATTTGTATGGAAACACAAAAGACCCTGAATAGCAAAACAATTTTGAGAAAGACAAACAGAGCCGGAGGAATCAGGCTCCCTGGCTTCAAACTATGCTACAAAGCTACAGTAATCAAGACAGTATGCTACTGGCACAAAAACAGAAATATAGAGCAATGGTGCAGGATAGAAAGCCCAGATATAAACCCATGCACATATGGTCACCTAATTTATGACAAAGGAGGCAAGAACACACAATGGAGAAAAGACAGCCTCTATAATAAGTGGTGCTGGGAAAGCTGGACAGCTGCATGTAAAAGAATGAATTTAGAACACTCCCTAACACCATACACAGAAATAAACTCAAAATGGATTAAAGAGCTAAATGCAAGAACAGACACTATTAAACTCTTAGAGGAAAACACAGGAAAAATACTCTTTGACATAAACCACAGCAAGATCTTTTTTGACCCATCTCCTAGAGTAACCAAAATAAAAGCAAAAATAAACAAATAGGACCTAATTAAACTTAAAAGCTTTTGCACAGCAAAGGAAACCATAAATAAGACGAGAAGACAATGCTCAGAATGGGAGAAAATATTTACAAAGGAAGCAACGGACAAAGGATTAATCTCCAAAATATACAAACAGCTCATGGAGCTCAATATCAAAAAAACAACCCAATTAAAAAATTGGTGGAAGACCTAAACAGACATTTCACCAAAGAAAACATACAGATGGTCAAGAGGCACATGAAAGGATGATCGACATCACTTATCCTTAGAGAAATGCAAATCAAAACTACAATGAGGTATCACCTCACACCAGTCAGAAAGGCCATCATCAAAAATCTACAACAATAAATGCTGGAGAAGGTATGGAGAAAAGGGACCATCTTTTACTGTTGGTGGGAATATAAATTGATACAGCCACTGTGTAGAACAGTATGGATGTTCCTTAAAAAACTAAAAATAGAGCCATCATATGACCCAGCAATCCCACTACTGGGCATATACCCTGAGAAAGCCATAATTCAAAAAGAGTCATGTACCCCAATGTTCACTCCAGCACTATTTACAATAGTCAGGACATGGAAACAACCTAAGTGCCCAATGATAGATGAATGGATAAAGAAGATGTGGTACATATATACAATGGAATATTACTCAGTCATAAAAAGGAACATAATTGGGTCATTTATAGAAATGTGGATGGATCTAGAGTCTGTCATACAGAGTGAAGTAATCCATAAAGAGAAAAGCAAATATTGTATATTAATGCGTATATGTGGAATCTAGAAAAATAGTACAGATGAACCTATTTGCAGGTCAGGAATAGAGACACAGACATAGAGAACGGACATGTGGACATGGAGGGGAAGGGGAGGGTGGGACAAATTGGGAGATTAGGATCGACATATATACACTACCATGCATAAAATTGATAGCTAGCAGGAATATGCTATAAAGCACAGGAATCTCAGCTCAGTGCTCAGTGATGACCTAGATGGGTGGGATGGGGGGGGTGTGTGGGAAGGAAGTCCAAGAGGGAGGAGACATAGGTATACATATAGTTGATTCACTTCATTGTATGTCAGAAACTAATACAACATTGTAAAGCAATTATACTCCAATAAAAAAATAATAAAATAAAATATACACACTACTACTATATAAAATAGATAATCAATAAGGACCTACTATATAGCACAGGGAACTATACTCAGTATCTTGTAATAACCTATAATGGAAGAGAATTATGAAAAATTTATTTTAAAAAGAATATATATATTTTTATATATATATGTATAATTGAATCTCTTTGCTGTACATCTGAAACTATCACAACATTGTGAATCAACTATACTTCAATACAAATTTTTAGAAAAGGAAAAAAAATCCATATTTATGGCCATGGTCAGAGCAAGTATGATTAACTGGCCAAGTGAGGAGGGTCCCATCTAGAAATATCAATAATGGCCCCAACAGAACTATAAGTCCTTTCTTCTAGAACAAATTTCCTAAGGGCCATCCAATTAGAGCCTTGGAGAGGAGAAATCCACCAAGGTAACCCAGGAGTACTAGACACAGGTAATTGTCCACAAATGCAGAAATTGGGCTGATTTTTGAAACGCACATGGCTGAGCCCAAGAAAGTAACACATTTGGTTCATAAGCAAAAGCATGAGCAACCATCAAGGTAACAAGTACACAGGCCTGGTTCGGCATCTTGGGTCAGCTGTCTCCTTCAGATGTCGTCTTCTTCTTGTCCTGGTCTGGTACTGCTGGTCTCAATTAATCGAAGCTGGTTGTCAGAAATAGAAATTGCAGTCCATTCAGGAGAGGATGCCAGATATGGCCCCTTCCAATGTGGCTATAAAGAGTCCTGTACTTGATGTCTTTTCCAACATGCATAATCTCCTGATTGCAGGTCATGGGGCATCTGATCTTCATTCAAAAATAGTTTACTATGATAAGCTTCAGAAACAAACGTAGACTGTCCTTTTAATAATTCAGTTAAACTTTACAATAAGGTAACAGTAATGAGGAGCCATTCAGGAAGTGAGTCTTAGGCAGTAAATATAGAACCTCAAAGACAATTAGAACACTGTTAGAATTTAATATCCACAAAACCATATTGCTAAAACATAATTTTTTCTCTAAAATTGTCCTCATTTCCACCAAATATAGCTAAATTAAGACTAATCTGTTTGCAAAATAAGTCTGGTTTCAATAAATTTGGTCTCTTTATTTACATAAGTCTAATTGATCATATAGGCTCTTTTAAATTTGGTTTTGCTAGAACTGTTCATAGGAATCTTAGATTGAACTTTTAAAAGGCATCTCAAGGCCAGGAAATCCACACCAAGAGCTTGCTATCAGACTCCGCTTGCAACATCTACAGATTTGGGTGAATTCCTCTCTTCTCAAGGTCCCCAAAATATCTTGAGATTCTTTCACCTGCCAAGAGGTAGCCTTCCTCATTTACCTGGTAAGGCTTCTGAGAACCCTGTAAATGGGGTATCAAGTAATTTTTCCAAGGGGCTTTATGTCTCCATAAAGTTCACCTTAGTTCTTTAAAGCTGTCTGGTCATATCTGATTCTATGTACATTCTCAAAATATGTCATTCCAGTTGGAGCCATGGTAATATAACTAATGTTTCCAATTATGTCCTTTAATAAGGAGAACAGATTCTTATTGATCTTATGGAAATAACTATATTGCCATAAAATAAGAATACTCATTAAGAGTTTCCAAAATCTGGAGGGATCAAGTAGAGAGAAAAGATAAAATTTTCAATTCTGATTACAAAAATATAATTTACCAAATTGCTGTAAGTCACAATTAGTGTAAGGGGAAAGATTTACTTATATCAGGAAAACAAAGATTAAAAGTAATACTTCAAACAAAAACCATAAAAATTATAACCATATTCACCAGTTCACTCAGTCCTATGTAACTAATTCTTGATTTTAATCATCTGTTAAGAGTTTAGAAGCCATTGGGGTTTCCATTAGAACTTTTAAATTTCTTACCTGTTTCAGCAGTATGATCTGAAAGCTATCAGAGACCTGTAGTTGTCAAAAAGTCCTTTCTATGAATTTCTTGAAGATGAAGCATTTTTGCAAAAGTATCAGAGTAAAACAACTCTCTATGAATGACAAAGATTTGATTACAATGCAATTGACAAAGAAACTTGATTATGGCTGTGACATAAACATTTTAAGATAATAACTAGAATTATGACTGATAATATTATACTGGGACATATCCAATTTTAGAAATTTCATATAATTTCTAGAACATTATATTAATGACATTTACCCATACAATATAACCTAAGAAGCTTTATCATCACTATTTGACAATGCTTCCCATTAATTTATCATATCAAATAATCCTAATTAGTTGAATATCTTTCTTTGAGATGCTTCAGGGACCCTCTGAAATATCGCAAAGTTAGCTAGAGGTCAAAAGAATTTCATTTAGAATGTGATTTGAAGAAATTTGTCAAAAATTTAAAAAAAGTTTTAACATTTGGTCAAATAGATAATAGGGTGCTGCGAAACAATACTTATTCACATAATCAAAGTGACAATAAAAGCAGCTCAATATTCCAAGAAAACTTTGTCCTCTTTACAGAGGGAGAAAACCAAACTCCAGTCTTGTACCAACTTACTTTCAATAACAAAAGACATTTACTTATTTAGTTCAATCTAGTTTTAGCCAGTCCTGATCATGCACAAAACTCTTTTCTCAGGTTTCCTTTTCCACAAACCTCCCACAACTTTCTATATCTGTATTAGTTTGTTCCTTATTTTCTTTCCCATTTAGAAATAACCAGCTTTAGTACATAATTACTTTCTGTTCTTTTAACAGAATGCATTTCCATTTATCATACCTTCTTTTATTGAAAACACACATCCTCCTTTTCTTGAATACTGAAATATTTCCCTTATTATTTCTAGTAAATTTAATTACTTATAATATTAACCTTGAAAACCTTAATTAATCTCTATCAAAACCCAAGAAGCAAGTAATTGTGAACTGTTAGTCATACTAGCATTTCCTGATTGGCAAACTTATGAACATATTCTATAACCTCTAGAAACATACATTTTTCTCAAAGCATAATTTCTTTCCTCACTGTGGCACAAGACATGTGTCCAATAAGCTCAAACATCTCTAGTTTTTCTCTAATAAGACAAAAGTAGGTAAACTTAAACTTGTTTGGCAATTAATTTTCCAGGAATTTTTAGGAAATGATCTGGATATTCAATGAATTCCCATCACTTAATTTAGCAAAACTCTAAAGTTTCAAGTTACTAAAAATATGGAGAAACTATTTTAGATAGACATACCTAAAACATAATTATTCTTAAAGGGCTCACCTAAAAAGTTCTTGTCTCATTTATATTTAAGTTATTTAAAAGTTTCATCATACCAAGTTATTTTTCTTGCTGACAATTTTGCAACAGATATAACAAGATCTTATTTGATTTCTAGTAAACCTAGGTACAATGAAATTATTATACTTAATATTGATGACTCTAAAGATATCTTTGTGTTAATTAAACCAACAAACTTAAACTAACTTTAATACCAGATATTGCTTTAATACTGAATATTTACCAGATCACATGAACCTGAAATTCTTTTGGGTTAGTTTCTTTTATATTTCTGAGTGTTTATATAAGCCAATTTTATTTAAGCCAATTAAATAGAGCTCTTTTACAAATTAATTTTGGTAATACCATCTGGAGGTAAAGACATATCTATATGTATCTATCTACATGCAGACATACATACACACATATAGACACAGAAATCTCACAGTCTTCTTGATTCAGGTTAAAAAGTCCCCCTCCCTGCCCCGTTTCTTTTTCTTAGTCTCAGGAATTGGAGATGCTCTAGATAAGAGTAAGATAAAAAGTCCTGAGAGCCCTGATAGAACCTTTACATCTCAAGGCACAGGGAGAAGAAAACAAGCTCTGTTCCTAGGATCAGAATTCTGAAAAGGTGTTTCATCAAGCCAGCTTTCTCCAACTGTGTACCAAAGCCTGTTTTGGAATGTCAGAAGAGTTCCATCTTGGCCATTTTCAGTTCGAGACTTCCCTCTCTTCCCAACTAAGCACTTGCAAGTTATCCGTTCGCTAAGTGTGATACATAAACCCAGCTAGTATCCTCTTAGGTGGCTGTCCATCAGGGAGCTGATTGTCCTTTGGGGCACAATTTCCCATTATTGGTTTAGTAGCCTAATTTAGATATGAGATATGGTATGGACAACTTTCTGAGGACAGTGTGGTGGATTGGATGTGTGTTGTGTCTGAGTCCAGTTCCCCAAGGGTTGGTTCAACTCTTTTAGGTGTCATAGTTTTTCCCTTTGACAGTCTAAAACCATTGTGGGTGCTTGGAGCACTGGATGATCAGTCTCTATCTTATGCATTGTTAGAGGAAGAGTATTTACTTAATGGTTATAGTGGAGTTCTCTGTGGGACTACTGCAGGTCACAGGATTGATCCTCAGATACATCTGTTAGGTTATCAGTCACCTGAGGACACATTATGGCTGGAAGGAACCAACATCCCTTGTTCTTTAGAGCTAAATAATTCAATCTCTCATTTCACTAGCAAATAGTTTTTTCAGACCATATATCTACTTGGTTTTTTTTTTTCAGTTTCAGCCAAATTTAACAAAAACCAGACACCTATATTTCCCTTGACCTCCCACCAAGATCCCCCTAGGTCCCTGCCTTGGAAATACATCAGTGCCACTTAAGACTCCAAGTCTTAAGTAAAATAGCTCAAATAAAATTTTTAGGTTTATCACTTAAAAGCAATGAGATCCACATATCAGGAGAACTCACTGGAACATCTGAGGAGTACCAAGAAGTCAGTGGGGCTCAAATGGCCCATGCTGATACCAAACACCAGTTCAGGGTAGACTCCAGGTGTCCTCTGGTGGGTATCTCTGATATCCTGCCAACTATGCTATGCAAATGTTGATGAAAAAATAATCAATAAGCGATCTAAGAAAGAAATGGAAAATTTTATTCAAGCCAATCTGAAAATTGTAACTAGGGAGATAGTCTTTCAGAAAGCTCTGAGGACTGTTCTGCCCATTAGAGGTCAAAGCACAGTTATATAAGTTTTTGAGACAAAGGGTTATACATCAAAGTGTTAAACATCAAGGTGACATTGACAGTTTACGTAGCTCAACAAAGTGAGTAGTGGGTCTTCATAACACCTTACATGATTAAGGAGGGAATGCTATCTCCTAAGGAGTTTCCTTGCTGGTGCCAGTAGGAAATTGATGTGTGTGTGTGTGTGTGTGTGTGTGTGTGTGTGTGTGTGTGTGTGTGTGTGTGTAGACGTTCCTGCGTCTTCATAGGGAATCTAGTTAATGTATAATGCAGATGCACAATGCACACTAAGGAGAAGGTATAGTGGCTCAAACAGCAGAGAAAATTTCACGTTAAATTTTATTTCCTGCCTTAAAATAATTTTGTTTCATCAGCAGCCTCATTGAGGAGGTAATATTTGAGTAGACTCTAAGGTGGTGAGGGACTTAGCCCTATGGATATGGTGGAAATAGTGTTGCAGGCAGTAGGAGCAGCCAGTGAAAAATTCTAAGGAGGAGAGCTTGCCTGGTATGTTTGGAGAACAGCATGGGGACACTGAGGGTAAGAGGTGAGAATAGAACTGTAAACTAGTATGTTTGTTGGTGGGGGGGTGCTTTTGACTACAGAATTAACCTTATTAATGAAATAAAAGCTATACATTTTCTATTTACACTATAACTATGTATTATAAGGTCAAGGAAGTGAGTGTTGTTCTTTCTTGGACTTAATATTATGAATATCAGAATGAAAAGTGGTTTGAAGCTCTAATTTTTTAACTCAATCAATTGTGCAGAAATCACTTATGAACTGTATGTTAATGATTTGAATCATGTGCCTGAGGTCCCTTTGCCAGAGACTTTTAAATTTAATTGGTAGTGGTGAGGGTGGGAAGGGAGGGGGTTTTTCCTGGGCATTGAGCTTTTTAAGTGCTCCCAGGTGTGGTTCTATAAGCACTACTCTGGTACCTGTATATATAAAAAAGAGACACCTTTTTCTCATTCCGGCTCCAAAGTAGTCTGCTCAGTATGCTTATCATCCTTGCTGCTTCAGCTCATTGCAAGGTCTAATAACTACCTGGAACTCCACAACCACAAATCCCCTCCACAGAAATCCTGGGACCTCTCCTAGCCGTACCATTGGAGGGGAAAGGTAAGAGAGGTAAGAGTTCTCCTTTACTGCCCCATTCATAAGTTCCTCACAACACCAAAAAACAAGACTGGGTGTGGGCACCAGATGACTGAAAAGTTTGTGATACAGAATGACAATGTAAGAGGAAGGGTAAGAGGAGAGGAAAGCAACATGTTGGCATCAATTGCCTAATAAAAAATTTAAAGAACAACGTTGCCTAATATTCAGTTTCAAATTTTGGCATTGTTGTGGTAGAAAATACCCTGTCTCCCCCACTCATCTGTTTCATTTATGTGTCTGGTATATTTTTGGCACACAACAAATATTTGTTATATAAATGAATGAATGAATTCAAGCGGGCTGAACACAAAAAGCATCAAGCCTCCAACCCATCCTTTCCTGATCCCTCCAATCTCGTTCCCCAGTGGCAGTCGCATTTACCTCATTTGTTACCCTACTAGTTCTAAATTATATATTTATGCTGTTCATTCTAGATGTATCGGTGTTAGATCTTGCATACTCACTTTCTGCTAAAATAGGTAAGGATTTTACTAAATTAACCACTCCAATTTTTCCCGACCTACAATACCTAATAAATTATATCACTATTGTTAGCTTTTCCATTGTTTACATTTGTTAGGTTAACTAATATACTTAAATTTGTATTTCTTATTTCAACTATAAGGAGTACCTCTTCACTTTGTCAAACAAGAATATTGTATCCCATACCCTACTCTTCATCTGTCTTGTTCTCTTTTACCTTATCGTGGATGACATTTATAATCTGATTCGTAGCCATAGTTAAGGGATTCTTGATTTGTCTACAGGTGGACTATAAATGTGAAAATCAGTAAACAGTGTATATCTTACATCTACCCGGCCAAGTTGTATTCTATGACTATATATGTTTTTTGTATACTTTTTGCCATACACCCCCACCCTACTAGACTTCTGCCTTTTTTTTTTGAATGGTCTATTTGTATGCCATCATTAGTATAGGTTCTCCAACACTTCCATTTACTCTCACGTCTGGGGGCTCTTTCGTTGCTACAGAAAATTCTCTTACAACTCTGTAGTCTCCTTTCAATTTGGATGGGTGGCTCTCAGGCCTGCTGCACAGTCCTTCCCTGGAAGTTGCCCTCATTGCTTTGCTGAATTAGTTCTATTGTTAATAGATCCAACCTGTTCCAATTTCTAGGACAGTTCCCTTGTTTTGCCAGTCAACATTCTCAAGTAACTTCCTAAAAAAGAGTATTTAAGATATAAAGATTCCTCAGTTTATGTTTAGTTTTCATTTTCATTCTGCCTTCATATTTTGTCAATAGTTTGGCTTGGTATAGAATTCTAGCTTCAAAGTCATTTCCCTGACTTGGGAAAGTGGAACTTTCAGGGAATTGCTTTTCTCCTAACCTCTTCTCCTATTGCTGAGAAGTCTATTCCCAGCCTGATTCTAATTCCCTTATGGAAGACCTGTATTAGCTCTCTGGACACTTTTAGGATCTTCTCTTTATTCTTGCTATCCTTAAGTTGTATATGCCCACACATAGATTTTTTTCTTTTCTCCTGCTCAGTAGATATTATACATTTGCAGACTCACAATCTCCCTTTAGCTCTGAATTCTTTTTTTCTTGTAAGTTTCATCCAATCATTTTCACTGTTCTTTCTGGAACTTCTATTCATGTTGGAAAACACAATTAATTCTGTATGAATTAACTTTTCTGTCATATTTTGTCTCTGACTACTGTTCTCTACATTTCTCCTTTGCTCTAATCTTGTAGTAATGCAAATATAGCCTACAAGTCAACCTTATAGGCAGTGAGACAGAGAAATGAGTCATAAGTCATGTTTCTCCCTTCCATTTAGTTAAAGGCTTATCCAACATCAGTCCTCCTGAATCAGTGAGTGAGTGTCACCTATGTTGGTGTGTGTTCACTCTTACTACAAACCAATATCTGGTCTCAGTACTGGAGTATACAATAGTGAACAGAGAAACAAAGTTCCTGACATCCTGTACTTACTTTGTTAGAGGGATAAAAGCAATAAAGGGTTGCATTTCAGGTGTAGTTCTAGAGTGAGCAGCTGTAGCTGAAGATTTCAAGTAGGCAGGCAGCATCTTGGTCACAGATAGGCAGCAGCTCCTTTGGTGGTTTGGGGTACTAGGTTAGGCAGCCCCAGAATGTGCTTCAATGGCATACTGATTATTTTGAATTAAAGTTACTAAACAGCCAACACAAAAAATACTCTCCTGTCTCCGTGAAAAGAGGAAATAAATTGTGACAAGTGCACTCATGCATCTGGAGGTAGAGTGATACCTCTTCACCAAAGATAGGGAATTTGGGGCTGAGAAGCCTATATAAACAAAACTTGTTACTTTAATTTACTACCCCAAACCCAAATTCTGTTTAGATTTTTCACTAATTGGGCACCCAAAACCTAAGTTCTTTTGTCCTATCAATTCCTTACAAATTTATTGTTTATTTGCCTAAAAGTATAAAAGCTGCTTGCTTCAGCCACTTCTTAGGACCCATTTCTACAAGACCTCCATGTGCATGATTAAAATTTGTTTCTTTTCCTCCTGTTGATCTGTCTTGTATCATTGTATTAGTATAGCCACAAGGATGCAAGAGGGGTAGAGGGGGAAAATTCCCCCTTCCTGATAGTGAACTGCTCTTGCAGTGTGACTTTGGGTACTTTTCTCATAATTCTACCTATGTGTCTTCAGCTCTCCTATGCTTCTTCAATATCCTGTAAAAATTCTTCTTATTCTTAAGAGTGATTCTTTTTTTTCACACACACACACACTGTATTTTATTTTTACAAGAGATAAATAAACTGACACCAAGCATTGTAAATGGATGACCACAACAAAAGCAACAATGATTGCAATTACCAAACACGAAACACACTCATACTATGTCATAATATTGACATTCAGTCCAGGAATCCTCCACTGTAACAGCTCCATTATTTTGCAGTGAAAATTGATTTGTATATTTTTTGCCTCTGAGTCCTTGTGGGATTTTATTTTTTTATTCAAACAGGAAGTCACAAAAATTATAATCATCCTCATCAGTTCACTCAGTCCCACGTAATTAATTTTTTTTCATCTTGATCTTTTGTTAGCACTTTTATGAATTCATCAGTTTTCCATTAGAGTTCTGAAAATGCTTATTCATTCAGTTCAGCAGTATAGTCAGTTACCAGAAACCTGTACTTGTCAAAGTCTTTTCCATGAATTCCTTGAAGATGAAACCCTTTTACAGGAACATTTTTGCAAAAGCATCAGAGTACACCCAGAACTGTCTGAAAATGACAAAAGACTTAACAATGACCTCGGATAAAGATTTGAGGAAAGTTCATAATAATGCAATTGACAAGGAAATTTAGTTATTTCTGAGATATACATTTTAAAGTAATAACTAGAATTATGACTTATAACATTAAGAACATATAAGATTTTTAGAAATTTCATGTAATGTCTGAAACATTTATATTAACATATTTCCATACAAATAACCCAAAGAAAGTTTAGTATTAGTTGTTTTTTTGTTTGTTTGTTTTTTTATAATGCAGGTTCTTATTAGTCATCAATTTTATACACATCATTGTATACATATTAATCACAATCGCCCAATTCAGCACACCACCATCCTCACCCCACCACGGTTTTCCCACCTTGGTGCCCATACGTTTGTTCTCTACATCTGTGTCTCAACTTCTGCCCTGCAAACCAGTTCATCTGTACCATTTTTCTAGGATCCACATACATGCATTAATATCCGATATTTGTTTTTCTCTTTCTGACTTACTTCACTCTGTATGACAGTCTCTAGATCCATCCACATCTCAACAAATGACCCAATTTCGTTTTTATTAGGGCTGAGTAATATACCATTGTATATATGTACCAAAACTTCTTTATCCATTCTTCTGTCGATGGGCATTTAGGTTGCTTCCATTACCTGGCTATTGTAAATAGTGCTGCAATGAACATTGGGGTGCATGTGTTTTTTGAATTATGGTTTTCTCTAGGTATATGCCCACTAGTGGGATTGCTGGATCGTATGGTAATTCTATTCTTAGTTTTTAAGGAACCTCCATACTGTTCTCCATAGTGGCTGTATCAATTTACATTCCCACCAACAGTGCAGGAGGGTTCCCTTTTCTCCACACCCTCTCCAGCATTTATTGTTTGCAGATTTTCTGATGATGCCCATTCTAACTGGTGTGAGGTGATACCTCATTGTAGTTTTGATTTGCATTTCTCTAATAATTAGTGATGTTGAGCAGCTTTTCATGTGCTTCTTGGCCATCTGTATGTCTTCTTTGGAGAAATGTCTATTTAGGTCTTCTGCCCATTTTTGGATTGGGTTGTTTGTCTCTTTAATATTGAGTTGCAGGAGCTGTTTATATATTTTGGAGATTAATCCTTTGCCCGTTGATTCATTTGCAAATATTTTCTCCCATTCTGAGGGTTGTCGTTTCATCTTGTTTATGGTTTCCGTTGCTGTGGAAAACCTTTGAAGTTTCATTAGGTCCCATTTGCTTATTTTTGTTTTGATTTCC
Source organism: Phocoena sinus (assembly GCF_008692025.1). Lineage (NCBI taxonomy): Eukaryota > Metazoa > Chordata > Mammalia > Artiodactyla > Phocoenidae > Phocoena > Phocoena sinus. The sequence continues at coordinate 33,451,279 of NC_045779.1, forward strand.
ATTACTCTAGGAGGTGGATCAAAAAAGATCTTGCTGTGATTTATGTCAAAGAGTGTTCTTCCTATGTTTTCCTCTAAGAGTTTTATAGTGTCCGGTCTTATACTTAGATTTCTAATGCATTTTGAGTTTATTTTTGTGTATGGTGTTAGGGAGTGTTCTAATTTCATTCTTTTACATGTAGCTGTCCAGTTTTCCCAGCACCACTTATTGAAGAGACTGTCTTTTCTCCATGGTATATCTTTGCCTCCTTTGTCATAGATTAGTTGACCGTAGGTGCATGGGTTTATCTCTGGGCTTTCTATCTTGTTCCATTGATCTATGTTTCTGTTTTTGTGCCAGTACCATATGGTCTTGATTACTGTCGCTTTGTAGTATAGTCTGAAGTCAGGGAGTCTGATTCCTCCAGCTCCGTTTTTTTTCCCTCAAGATTGTTTTGGCTATTCAGGGTCTTTTGTGTCTCCATACAAATTTTAAGATGATTTGTTCTAGTTCCATAAAAAATGCTATTGGTAATTTGATAGGGATTGCATTGAATCTGTAGATTGCTTTGGGTAGTATAGTCATTTTCACAATATTGATTCTTCTAATCCAAGAACATGGTATATCCCTCCATCTGTTGATATCATCTTTAATTTCTTTCATCAGTGTCTTATAGTTTCCTGCATACATGCCTTTTGTCTCCCTAGGTAGGTTTATTCCTAGGTATTTTATTCTTTTTGTTGCAATGGTAACTGGGAGTCTTTCCATAATTTTGAGATTTTTCATCATTAGTGTATAGGAATACAGAGATTTCTGCACATTAATTTTGTATCCTGCAACTTTACCAAATTCATTGATTAGCTCCAGTAGTTTTCTGGTGGCATTTTTAGGATTCTCTATGTATAGTATCATATCACCTGCAAACAGTGACAGTTTTACTTCTTCTTTTTCAATTTGCATTCCTTTTATTTCTTTTTCTTCTCTGATTGCTGTGACTAGGACTTCCAAAACTATGTTGAATAATAGTGGTGAGAGTGGACATCCTGGTCTTGTTCCTGATCTTAGAGGAAATGCTTTCAGTTTTTCACCACTGAGAATGACGTTGGCTGTGGGTTTGTCATATATGGCTTTTATTATGTTGAGGTAGGTTCCCTCTATGTCCACTTTCTGAAGAGTTTTTATCATAAATTGGTGTTGAATTTTGTCAAAAGCTTTTTCTGCATCTATTGAGATGATCATATGGTTTTTATTCTTCAGTTTGTTAATATGGTGTATCACATTGATTGATTTGTGTATATTGAAGAATCCTTGCATGCCTGGGATAAATCCCACTTGATCGTGGTGTATGATCCTTTTAATGTGTTGTTGGATTCTGTTTGCTAGTATTTAGTTGAGAATTTTTGCATCTATATTCAACAGTGATATTGGTCTGTAATTTTCCTTTTTGTAGTATCTTTCTCTGGTTTTTGTATCAGGGTGATGGTGGCCTCATAAAATGAGTTTGGGAGTGTTCCTTCCTCCATAATTTTTTGGAAGAGTTTGAGAAGAATTGGTGTTAGCTCTTCTCTAAATGTTTGATAGAATTCACCTGTGAAGCCATCTGGTCCCAGACTTTTGTTTGTTGGAAGATTTTTAATCACAGTTTCAATTTCATTACCTGTGATTGGTCTGTTCATATTTTCTGTTGCTTCCTGGTTCAGTCTTGGAAGGTTATACCTTTCTAAGAATTTGTCCATTTCTTCCTGGTTGTCCATTTTATTGGCATAAAGTTTCTTGTAGTAATCTCTTAGGATGCTTTGTATTTCTGTGGTGTCTGTTGTAACTTCTCATTTTTCATTTCTAATTTTATTGATTTGAGTCCTCTCCCTCTTTTTCTTGATGAGTCTGGCTAATGGTTTATCAATTTTGTTTATCTTCTCCAAGAACCAGCTTTTAGTTTTATTGATCTTTGCTATTGTTTTCTTTATTTCTATTTCATTTATTTCTGCTCTGATCTTTATGATTTCTATCCTTCTGCTAACTTTGGGTTTTGTTTGTTCTTCTTTCTCTAGTTCCTTTAGGTGTAAGGTTAGATTGTTTACTTGAGATTTTTCTTCTTTCTTGAGGTAGGCTTGTATAGCTATAAGCTTTCCTCTTAGAACTGCTTTTGCTGCATCCCACATGTTTTGGATCGTTGTGGTTTCATTTTCATGTGTCTCTAGGTATTTTTTTTTGATTTCCTCTTTGATTTCTTCAGTGATCTCTTGGTTATTTAGTAACGTATTGTTTAGCCTCCATGTGGTTGTGTTTTTTACATTTTTTCCCTGTAATTCATTTCTAATCTCATAGTGTTGTGGTCAGAAAAGATGCTTGATACGACTTCAATTTTCTTAAATTTACTGAGGCCTGATTTGTGACCCAAGATGTGATCTATCTTGGAGAATGTTCCATGTGCACTTGAGAAGGAAGTGTAGTCTCCTGTTTTTTGATGGAATATCCTATAAATACCAAATAAATCTATCTGGCCTATTGTGTCATTTAAAGCTTCTGTTTCCTTATTTATTTTAATTTTGGATGATCTGTCCATCGGTGTAAGTGAGGTGTTAAAGTCCCCCACTATTATTGTGTTACTGTCAATTTCCTCTTTTATAGCTGTTAGCAGTTGCCTTATGTATTGAGGTGCTCCTATGTCAGGTGCATATATATTTATAATTGTTTTATCTTCTTCTTGGATTGATCCCTTGATCATTATGTAGTGTCCTTCCTTGTCTCTTGTAACATTCTTTATTTTAAAGTCTATTTTATCTGATATGAGTATAGTTACTCCAGCTTTTTGATTTCCATTTGCATGGAATGTCTTTCTCCATCCCCCACTTTCAGTCTGTATATATCCCTAGGTCTGAAGTGGGTCTCTTGTAGACAGCATATATATGGGTCTTGTTTTTGTATCCATTCAGCAAGCCTGTGTCTTTTGGTTGGAGCATTTAATCCATTCACGTTTAAGGTAATTATTGATATGTACATTCCTATGACCATTTTCTTAATTGTTTTGGGTTTGTTTTTGTAGGTCCTTTTCTTCTCTTCAGTTTCCCACTTAGAGAAGTTCCTTTAGCATTTGTTGTAGAGCTGGTTTGGTGTTGCTGAATTCTCTTAGGTTTTGCTTGTCTGTAAAGCTTTTGATTTCTCCATCGAATCCAAATGAGATCCTTGCGGGTAGAGTAATCTTGGTTTTAGGTCCTTCCCTTTCATCACTTTAAGTATATCATGTCACTCCCTTCTGGCTTGTAGAATTTCTGCTGAGAAATCAGCTGTTAACCTTATGGGAGTTCCCTTGTACGTTATTTGCCATTTTTCCCTTGCTGCTTTCAAGAATTTTTCTTTGTGTTTAATTTTTGCCAGTTTGATCACTATGTGTCTTGGCCTGTTTCTCCTTGGGTTTATCCTGTATGGGAATCGCTGTGCTTCCTGGACTTGGGTGGCTATTTCCTTTCCCATGTTAGGAAAGTTCTTGACTATAATCTCTTCAAATATTTTCTCTGGTCCTTTCTCTCTCTCTTCTCCTTCTGGGACCCCTATAATATGAATGTTGTTGCATTTAATGTTGTCCCAGAGGTCTCTTAGGTTGTTTTCATTTCTTTTCATTCTTTTTTCTTTAGTCTGTTCCACAGCAGTGAATTCCAACATTCTGTCTTCCAGGTCACTTATCCGTTCTTCTGCCTCAGTTATTCTGCTATTGATTCCTTCTTGTGTAGTTTTCATTTCAGTTATTGTATTGTTCATCTCTGTTTCTTTGTTCTTTAATTCTTCTAGGTCTTTGTTAAACATTTCTTGCATCTTCTCCACCTTTGCCTCCATTCTTTTTCAGAGGTCCTGGATCATCTTCACTGACATTATTCTGAATTCTTTTTCTGGAAGGTTGCCTATCTCAACTTCACTTCGTTGTTTTTCTGGGGTTTTATCTTGTTCCTTCATCTGGTATATAGCCCTCTGCCTTTTCATCTTGTCTATCTTTCTGTGAATGTGGTTTTTGTTCCACAGGCTGCAGGATTGTAGTTCTTGCTTCTGCTGTCTGCCCTGTGGTGGATGAGTGTATCTAAAAGGCTTGATGGGAGGGACTGGTGGTGGGCAGAGCTGACTGTTGCTCTGGTGGGCAGAGCTCAGTAAAACTTTAATCCACTTGACTGTTGATGGGTGGGGCTGGGTTCCCTCCATGTTGGTTGTTTGACCTGAGGCAACCCAACACTGGAGCCTACCTGGGCTTTTTGGTGGGGCTAACATCAGACTCTGGGAGGACTCACGCCAAGGAGTACTTCCCAGAACTTCTGTCAGTGTCCTTGTCCCCACGGTGAGCCACAGCACCCCCTCTCCCCCACAGGAGACCCTCCAACACTAGCAGGTACGTCTGGTTCATTCTCCCCTGGGGTCACTTCTCCTTCCCCTGTGTCCCGACGCACACACTACTTTGTGTGTGCCCTCCAAGAGTGAAGTCTCTGTTTCCCCCAGTCCTGTTGAAGTCCTGCAATCAATTCCCACTAGGCTTCAAAGTCTGATTCTCTAGGAATTCCTACTCCCGTTGCAGGACCCCCAGGTTGAGAAGCCTGGTGTGGGGCTCAGAACCTTCACTCCAGTGGGTGGACTTCTGTGGTATAAGTGTTTGCCAGTCTGTGTGTCACCCACCCACCAGTTATGGGACTTTATTTTACTGTGATTGCACCCCTCCTACCATCTCATTGTGGCTTCTCCTTCATCTTTGGATGTGGGGTATCTTTTTTGGTGAGTTCCAGTGTCTTCCTGTCGATGATTGTCCAGCAGCTAGTTGTGATTCTGATGTTCTTGCAAGAGGGAGTGAGAGCACGTCGGCCTACTCCACCATCTTGGTTCCTCTCCGAAAGCAACTCTTAAGAGTGATTCTTAAGAGTTAGAGTGAACTTTATGAGTTCTGTTCTCTGCAACTGAATCTGACTGCTACAATAGCCACAAAAATAAATTGTATTTTTAGCAAGCAGCCTTCTTGGTATAGAATTTTCTAATCCCCTGAGTTCAAATTGCAGGAACAAACTTTATCTTAAGTCCCCAGCACCAGTAAGTCCCTAATTTCCCATGTAGTCAGGGAAGCATTTTTTTTACATTTGCCATCTAGATAGAGAATAGAGCTGATGAGAATTCCAAATTGGCAGCTAAACAGAGGTAATTCTCTGTAGCAAAAAGTGTCAGTGGGCCTGAGGATAAAGAAATCTGAACAGTATCTGAACTTTCCAGAGTTTCAAAAAAGGAGGAACAGTTTTTCTAGAATGTTTTCTAAACCCCTCTAAAACTTAGTCTTATACTACCAAACATATGAAATGGTCCATTGACAGGTTTACCTAGTATAGAAAATGCAAGTTTATTTTGAATAATTTCCATTACAATTTTTTGTTTGCTTCTAGAAAATGCAAAAACATACTATCTTTGTCAGCTCAGGCTCCAAAACAAAACGCCATACAGTAGGTGGCTTAAACAGACATTTATTTTCTCACAATTCTGGAGCCTGGAAGTTCTGAGACCAAGGAGGCTGCTGATTTGGTTCTTGGTGAGAGCTCTCTTCCTGGCTTGCCACCCTCTCCTGTGTCCTCATCTGGCAAAAAGAGACCGCTCCTCTTCTTCTAAGGTACCAAACCTACTGGGTTAGAGTTCCACACTCATGACCTCATTTAATCTCAATTACGTCTTTACAGGCCCTATCTCCAAATACAGTCACATTAGGGTTAGGGCTTTAATATATGAATTGGGGTGGAGTGGGGGAGAGCACATTTCAATCCATACACATACTTCCTGATTTTAGAAAATGTGAAAATATTTTACAATATTATTGATAATAATGAAAAGTATTTATTTTCATATTTATTTAATATTTTATATTTATTTTAATATTTATTAACATGAACCAGGTACTGTGGTAAGTGCTTTATAAGTATTTTTTAATTTAATTCTTACAACCAATGAACTAATTATCTCATTTTACAGATGAGGAATCAAAGCCCAGAGATGCTAAGTAACTTGATCAAGATCACACTGCTAGCACAGTGAAGATTCCAATAGACAGTCCTTTTAACTACTATACTATAATTTAATGTATAAAATACTGGTATATTATACACCAGTAAGGAGGGTTGTTTTGGAATGGTTGATAGTGTGAGATAAGCTCCACCCTAAATGTGCTACTGCATGTGCTGAAAGGAGGAATGAGAGTCTATTATGCAAATGGGGGAGTTTGGATTACATACTAATTTACACTCTCACCAGCAGTATCTGAGTCTGTTGCTCCATGACCTCATCAAACCTGGATTTTATATTTAAATAGCACCTCATCCTACAATTTCAAAAAACAGAAACAAAAATTCTGATGTGCCCCATTTGCTATAAGAAAAATCCTCTATGTAGTTATTGTGACCTGGTTTAATCATTAGCCCTTATCAAGGGTAAACCATGATAGCAAGTTCCGGAGGTTTAAATACACATCTGCTTAAGGCTAAAATTTGATATGCTCACTTTATTAATTCATCTGAAAATACCACAAGAAACTCAAAGTGAAAACAAAGCCATAAAGAAAAGAAAAAGTTATACAAAGTACTCATAAACCTTACAGTTTTAAATATTTCAATTCTCTGGATTGGCATAGCTATTACGAATTTAGTTCCTTTAAAAGCATAATGTTATGAATATCAACAGAAAATTATGCTTCACTTTCTGAAACACTAAAGTAAAATAAACATTAGAGTAACATGAATATAAGTGTATATGTAGGAATGAATATATTATTTTAGATTGTATAATCCTGGAGTCAGGCTGAGTCCTAAAACTTCATTTTAATCTCCACAGACTCTAAAATACCTGCTAAGTCCAAGTTTGTTCAATGACAACATTCAGCAAAAATTGAGAACTTAAAAAATTATTTAAAACCAGAAACTTACGTATCCCAGATTTTAACTGCAAAAATAATTAGCGCTCTTTGGAAAGAGGGATAGAAAGACATCTCTATATAACATTATATGCAATTAATCACTTCTCCCAGGTTTTTTCCCCCCCTTCATTTCTTGAAAATACCGAATAGGGACACTCATTACTCGGTACTTTCTAATTTTTCTTGCATTATAACCACCTGGAGGGACTTAAAAAATACACGTCCCTGCCCTTTCCCCCTCCATGAAAGGTACTCAGTGAATCTGGGGCGGGGCTGAGCACCTGTATTTTTAACCAGCGATGCCACTTAAGGAAGGGGGGCCTCAGTCGGAAAGCCAGACTTCCCCCATCAGAGCCCTTGGGGTGGGGCCCGGGCACCCATGGTTTGGTGAGTTCTCTCAGGCGATTGTGAGGCAGGGTCAAGAACGAAAAGCGCGCGCAAGCTCCGGGCGTCTGCGCCCAGGCCAGCGCGAGGTAAGGCGCTAAAGTGGTTTTCGTCGAGCGGGAATCTCGGTCTTGCCGGGCGTCCTCAGTGAGAGGACCGCGTGGACCAACTCTGGAGACACTGGGGTGCTCGGGTCGCAGAGGCCGCGCAGCACGCAGGGATTTCCCCCTATCCGTCCCGCTACCGAGGTTAGTAGCTCTTTCTCTTCCCCTTGTTATCTGGCACTCAGGACGCACATCCTCCCAGCCTCGCCAACCTCCCACGCCGCAGGTCGGGAGCACGCGGAGGTGCCGCAGGGCGCAGGCCGAGGCCCAGGCCCCAGTAGCCACCGCCAGCCGTCTGGTGGGCGGACTACCTCGGCCCCCCGCCCTCTCAGCCAACACTTCTTCAGGCCGGGCCCCTCGCTCTGGCCGCGGCTCCACCAATCCCGGGCCTCGCCTGCCGCCATCGCCTCCGCACCTGCGAGGAGGAGCCCGCCCGCCTCCGCCGCAGCCGTCGCAGCGTCCCCGCCCCGTTCCGCCCCCTTCGCGGCGCCCAGAGATCATAGGCCGCCGGCGTCCGGCTGCCAGTAGTCGAGGAGCGGAAGCCGCTTTCCTGAAGCGGGTTTGGGTGCTCCAAAGCCCGGCCGGCTGCTAAACCGCAGCTTCCGGCAGCCGCTGCAACGGCTAGGCGCGGGGCGCGGGCGCCCCGAGGACCCCGTAACCGGGCGGGCGTCCTGAACGGGCAACCCCGCCGAGGGAGGTGGCCGTGGCGGTCGCGCTCGGGCGCCCCGTGCGCCGCGATCCATGCCCGTGTGGTGCTGCCGCTGCTCCCTGGCCGGTCATTTCAGGTGACTTCTCCACCGTGGAAGAAAAGGGGGCAGGCGGAGGTTAGAGTGCTGCGGGGCCCTGCGGCAGGGCAGGGGCCGAAGTGGGTAGAGGCCGCGCGGGTTAGGGAGTCGGGGACGGGTCGGGGGTGGAAGGCAAGCCCCTGAATTGCAGAGGTCTCCCGCCTCGGCTGCTGCTTCCTCCTGGTTCCTGTCTAGTCGAGGTTCCCCGCCTTGGCTCCTGGCTCTGGGGGACTCTCCTCTGTTGTCCCCTTTTCCTCTCCCTGGACCGTACTAGTCACGGGACTGCGGGACCGGCTAGGCCCGGATCTAGTCGGTTACGGCGAACTGAGACTTAAAAGTAGTGCAAAGTTTTAGTGAAGGGTTGTGAGGTTCTCCCAGCCCCCCACACACCTTAAACATTTTTTTTCTTAAAAAAATAAATCTAATAACCTAAGTTACTGGGTTGAAGGGAGGCAGGGAGCTATGTTTAAAATGTGATGTTCTAGCTACAAATACGTTTCTGACTTTTAAGATGTCAGTCATTGTAAGTCATATATTGTAGAAATTTGAAAAATGTCGCGATTCTAGACTAACATTATGAGGAACGTTTTTAGGGGTGATACGGATAATACATTTTAAAATAAAAGTTTATGTACTAGATCTAGCACAGTTGGCCAACATTTCATTCAGTTATGGAGAGAAAGACCGAAAGCAATTTGAAACTAGTTTTAACCTTGTGGTGAAGAAAAGATAAGCTTAGCGAAGACTTTAGTGAAGTGCCTTGCCTTATATAACACGAATGTGTTAGAATGATATGCAAAACTTCTTTTGTAAAATATGAAATTCTGATCAGAGTTCTTAAATTGGGCTGCATATATAGACTTTAGGTGGCCAGTGAACTTGGATGTAAAGAAAGGTACCAGGAATTTTCACTCAACTTTAACCAAAATCTGTTTTCTTCAACTGTGAATATAAGCAGTAAATCACAGTAGTATTTGTGACTTTGTCATCAATAGAAATCACAAATATTTTCATACCACATTAATTGTTGCAGATACCTAGAAATACTGTTTATTTATTTCTTCAAGATTACAGTAATTATTTTACATCACTGAACTTGTTATTTAATACAATAGAGGAATACATAAAAACATATTCCAAGTTTACTTTTTAGTTTCCTTGTAAATCCTGTTATGTATTTAATAATATTATTCAAAGAAGAGGTCCAGAGGCTTCACCAAATTGCAAAAGGGGTGTAAGGCACAGAAAAGACTCAGAATTCCTGTTGAACTAGAGCAGCAATCCAGGCTTGCCTACCTTCTCAGTGAGTTTTGTAGGAGTCTCTAAATTCTGGATATTAAAAATTATTTTATGTAATAAACTGCTGGATCTTAAATTCTAGGCAAATTTGTGTGTTGCCTACTTGACAGTGATTTGAGAGTATCAGATCCACTTTGGAGAACTTTAGAAAACAAGTTCGCCTAGTGAAAACTTGTTAAACTGAAGCCCCTGAGAAAATAATATGCTTTTTAGTAAGTACTGTCCAAAAGCCTTTTGACACCTTTTGGTACAGTTGAATTCTAAGGACACAGCTTGGGATTCATACGTGTTCAACTAACCCTAGGTAGTAAATATCATGTGCTTACGTCCTTTTACAGAAATGTGGAGGAGGAGGTGAAAACAATGTATTTGCTATATTTTGATCTTGAGGGATAAGGGAAAACAAGCATGCTAGCCAAAGAATAAAAATTGTGATTGATAAACCATATTTCCATTGTATAAACAGCTCTATCTTATCTAAAATTTAAAAAAGAAAACGTTTATTTAATAATTAAAACATTTCCTTAGAAGAAGGTTTATAATTTACTAGCACAATTTTTTTTTTGAGTAATTTCATTAGGAACACATTTTAAAACCAATTGTGACAGTGTCTACATTTTGGATCTTGCCTTATATCTGAAAGAATAAATATTGTGAGAGAACTGTCTCCTAACTTTCCAAGGAAGAAAACTTCCATACTTCCTGTTCTAGAAGATAGAGTGTGACTGACTCCCTTTGTGACTTTAGAACTTTCTTTTCTTATGGTAGTATCAATTTGGTAAAAATCTAAGCTCATGCTTCCAAAGACTAAACTCAGGTAGTAAAGCATTTCATTTTGAAGGATTATTTAGAAAAGTATTGCTAGGTGTGAGAAAAGTGTTTTGTTATTCAAATATTATGTCTGTGCCATCCTTTTAAATTTGTTTTGAGTCTTTGGACCATAATGTTTCAAAAACACAACATGGAAGGCATCAAAAATCATCTGAAATTTCAAATAGTCTTCTAATTTGATGCCTAAGAATAAGGTAACTATTTCTGCATATGTGTAAAGTGCTGTTCTTTACTATTTCCTAAAATTTAATTATATTTTCCAATTTATTGCCTCAAATAAAGGAAAAGTAGATTTTTTTAAAGTAGATTTTTTTATTACTCAAATACTTGTTTTAAATAGAACATTCAGCAAATTGGATATCTGCAGTGGAAATTTTCACTGTTCATAGACCTGTGAACACAGTATGCATATAGTATGCATATACTGTAAAATATGTACAGCAATACTAAATTTATAGTTTAGACTCTGAATTTTTTAGAAAGAATACTTACTAATAGGTCTTTGTTTCATTGTTGCTTTATGTAAATTCAGTGAACCTTATTTTCATTTCTTCTCTTGATTCAGTTTTTCATGCCTGTGTTAAACCAGTATTTATCAAGTACCATGCAAGTTTATTACAAATAGTTTATACCAATATTATGGATTATATACACAAAGATTATACCTATGACCAGTTAGTAGAAAATCAGAACAAATTACGTATACTCTGGAGAATTAAGATAAGCTAAAACTTTGGCTCTATATACTCTACTTGAGTCTTGGGAGAGACTATTAGTGTCAAATTGCTTGAGGCCCACACACACACAAAAAACCTACTAGATCTAGTAAATGAATTCAGTGATATTGCAGAATACAAGATCAACATACAAAAATCAGTTGTATTTCTGTACACTTACAATGAACAATCTGATAATGAAATTGATAAAAATTCAATTTATACTAGCATCAAAGAGAATGAAATATTTAGGAATAAATTTAACAGAAGAAATGTGAAACTTGTACATTGAAAACTAGAAAACATTGAAAAGAATGAAAGGAGGCCTAAATAAATGGTATGGAATCCCATTTTCATGGATTGAAAAGCTTAGTATTCTTAAGATGGCAATAATGGCAATATTCCTTGAATTTATCTACAAATTCAGTGTAATCCTATCAAAATCCTAGCTGCCTTTTTTTTTCAGAAATTGATGAGCAGATCCTAAAAGTCACATGGAATTACAAGGAACCTAGAATAGCCAAGACAATCTTGAAAAAAGAACAAAGTTGGAGGATTCACACTTCCTAATTTTACAACTTACTACAAAGAAACTGTAATCAAGACAGTGTTACGTTGGCATAAAGATAAACATAGATCAGTGGAATAGAATTGAGAGTCCAGAAATAATTCCCTTCATTTGTTGTCAGTTGATTTCTGTGGGATCCCAAGACAAAAGGGAAATATCAGTCTTTTCAACAAATGATGCCAGGACAGATGAATATTCACAAGCAGAAGAATGAAGTTGGACTGCTACCTCATACTATATACAAAAGTTAACTCAAAATGGATGAAAGACCTAAATTTAAGAACTAGAACTATAAAACTCATGGAAGAAAACAGGTTTGTAATCTTAGATTAGGCAGTGCTTTCTTAGATATGACACCAAAAGTACAGCAACAAAAGACAAAAATAAATTGGACTTGATCGAAAATTAAAACTTTTGTGATTTAAAAAACAATATAAAGAAAGTGAAAAGACAACCCACAAAATGGGAGAAAATATTTACAAATCATATATCCAAAAAGGGACTTGTATCCAGGACATATAAAGAATTTTTTTAACTCAACAATAAAAAAGACAGCCCAGTTGGAAAGTGGGCAAATAATTTGAATTATTCTCCGAAGAAGATATACAGATGGCCAATAAGCACATGAAAAGATGCTTAACATTATTAGTCATTAGAGAAATGCTAATCAAAACTGCAATGAGATGCTACTTTACATCTACTAGAGTGGCTAAACTAAAAAACACAAAAAATAACATGCTGGTGAGGATGTGGAGACATTGGGACCCTCATATCACTGGTGGGAATATAAGATGATGCACACTTGGGAAAATAGTTTGCTAATTTCTCAAGATGTTAAACATAGAGTTTACGGCCCAGCCATTGCATGCACTCCTGAGAGAAATGAAAACATTTATCCACACAAAAATTTATATATGAATGTTCATAGCATATTTGTAATAGCCAAAAAGTGGAAACCATCCAAATGTTTATCAGCTCATGAGTGGGTAATATACAATGGAATATTATTCAGGCATAAAAAGGAATGAAGTACCAATATATCCTACCACCTGGGTGAACCTTGAAAACATGTTAAGTGAAAGAAGCCAGACACAAAAGACTACATAATGTATGAGGAGTTCCATTTATTTGAAATTTCCAGAGTAGGCATCAGTAAGACAGTAGATTAGTGGCTGCCAATGGCTGCAGGGAGGGAAGAATGAAGAATGAGTGCTAAGGGGTGCAGCATATACTTTTGGGGTGATAAAATTTCTCTGAAGTTATTGGTAGTGATTGAAAAACCTTGTGACTACTTAGAACCCTGAATTGTACACTTTAAAAGGGTGAATTTTGGACTTCCCTGGCAGTCCAGTGGTTAAGGCTCCGTGCTTCCGCTTCAGGGGGCGTGGGTGCAATCCCTGTCAGGGAACTAAGATCCCACATGCCAAGTGGTGCCGCCAAAAAAAATAAATAAAAGGGTGAATTTTATATGTGAATTATATCTCATTAAAGGTCTTTTTTTTCCAAAGCATTACCAAGTTCCCTCTATTTATTTACCTTGGTTTAAGGCCTAATCAGATGATCTGTTGTTTTTCTGATGTTTTTGAGCTCTTGAAAACTTTGTCTTTCTTGATAGAAGCCTAACAGAGGAGGCATTTTATTTCTAATTGTCTTAACCTCTTTTTTCTTAAGTATAAACCAATTATTTGAGAAGACTAGTCCAGTGTAATGAAAGATCCTTGTAAAATGTATAGTCAGGGGGTTGGTGGTGGTGGGATGAATTGGGAGATTGGGATTGACATATATGATTGGGAGATTGGGATTGACTAATATGTATAAAATAGATAAATAATAAGAACTTGCTGTACAAAAATAAATAAAATTCAAAACAAAATGTATAGTCAATTTATAGAATTGATAGCTATATTAAAATTCTGAGGCCTGCCAGGAAAAAAAAAAAAAGGTTTCTTGAGACATCTTGACTTTGAATATTAAGTGCTTCTTAATAAGTTATTAAAAAAATGAATTCTACTGTACCTTTAAGTAAAAGTGATTTGGAGTTTAAGCCAACACTTCTAGCCATGATTTTTTTGTACTTAAGGAATTTAAATATTAAATATTTGTTTCACAGCGTTTATTTGTAGACTTAAGAAACTGACCAAGGCATTTTAGATCATTGAGTTTTGCTTATAAAATCAAATATGGTAGTAACTGCTAAAGTACCTTCATTCAGTCATTCAGAGGATTATCAGTTTGCTCTCAGAGAGTACAGGATATCAGATAATATTCAAGTATCTAGTTTAATATTTATATAGTCTCAAGTTGACTCTAACCCCCAGCATATCTGCCCTTTTATTAATGTGAAACATTTGTTAGGGTTTGAAGAAGGAGACATCTTTTTAATTATCAGAATCTTAGAGTGATGATCATTTTTATTAATTAAATTCCAGGTTATATATATGGAAGCAACAGTGTTTGAGATAGGGATGTCAGGAGGAGACTGGCCATGATGTCTGCATCTCCTGAAAAAGAACTGTGGCCTTTATAACCACCATAATATTCATGAGGCCTGGATACCTAAAAGGACTAATCAGAAGCATCCAAAGGAAGCTGGAGAACCTGTCCTGGGCACACACTTTGGAGAAATATCAGGGACAGGCTCAAGTATAATATACTCTTGTTGAGTTCAGTTGTCAAGAAGCAGAAGGCAAGACAGCCAGTACATCTGGATCTGATCAGTGGTGGGAGTTGGAATGCTCTGAAAGGGATGGATTGAGCATAAGACTTCTTTCAGGGGCAGGCTTGCAATGTGAGGAGGGGCTTTCCTAAGTAGCCATATCCAAAGGGTATCAGTTCTGGCCAAAAGGGGCCATGTATTGTTAGGGGAGCCCAATTACTGGGGGTGGGAAATCTATCAGTGTATCCTGGGGAACTCTGCCCTATCCTGGGGTGGTTCGGGAACTTGGAAAGTTATAGGGAAGGAGAAATTTTGGTCTCTGCCTAATTCTTTCCATGTGTCATCCTCGCCCAAGGATCAGTGAGTCCTGTGAAATAACTGATCCATTCCCATGTTTATCATTTTAGGAATAGTAATAAGCATACTCACCCACTGGTCAGTACTGTTTAATATTTTCAGACATTGGCCTGTTTCTGACTATATGAAAATGAAAAATAATTCAGGAACTCTGTTCTAAAGTAATCTCTAGTATAATGCAAAACATTAACTGTTCAAAGGATACTCCATTTATTACATGAGCTTGTCAGAATGCCAAGACTAGTTTCTAGGGAGGCAGTTGGGAAAGAAGGTAGACTGGAAATTAATGTTAAGATCTTTGCATTTTTCAGTATCTCTTTGAGAATAAGATGTATAAACCTTATTTTTTTACCAAAATGCACCATTTGTAATATATAAGTTCAGTAACTTTTCCTTAAAATATTATGTGACTGTTTTTTCCCAAATATACTACCTCTATTGCACTCATCTTTTTATTAATGAGAAAAAAGTGAAGGAGAAACTTTCCAGTCCTAGGAGATCTCAGAATTATAAAAATCCCTAATACAATGTTATGTCTTTGGTCATTAAAAATAGCTTCTTATTTAAGACTTGCCTTCAAGGCATTAAAGAGACATGAGCAGCTACATTCAGCCCTCCATATCCACATGTTCTGCATCCATGGATCCAACCAACTGCAGATGGAAAATATTTGGGAAAGAAAAAATTCCAGAAAGTTCCAAAAAGCTAAACTTGAATTGGCTGCATGCAGGCAACTACATACATAGCATTTACATTGTATTAGGTGGTATAAGTAATCTAGAGATGGCTTAAACTATGTGGGAGGATGTAGGTAGGTTTTATGCAAATAGCATGCCATTTTATATAAGGGACTTGAGGATCCATGGATTTTGGTATTTGGGGAGTGAGGGTGGGGTTCTGGAACCAACCCCCCTTGGATACCGAGGGACCACTGTATTTAGGATTTCTAGCAAAGTGGTGTACATTGACGTGGCTAAGGTACTAATTTGAAAGCATTAATCAAAAGGATTTCCTTTTTTCCTTTTATGGAACTATTGAATATTTTATGGCCTAAATAAAATCTGAATAAAGACAGATTTTTATAAAGGCTATATTGACTGTATATCTGTTGTTTTGTTTTTGTTCCATATTTTCCTTTTAAAAGAAACTATAGTGACCCTGAAACTGAAGGAGAGATTTTTAATTCCTTAGTGCAATATTTTGGTGATAATTTGGGGCGAAGAGTTAAAGCTATGCCATTAGTTGAAGAAACTTCTTTACTTGAAGATTCATCAGTGACTTTGCCTGTGGTAGTAATAGGTAAGTTTTATTGCATTTTATCTCTTAAAATTACAGTTCTGATCCTTACTACTCTTAAAAATGCACAGTTACATAGCATAAGTCCTTAGGATTGTATTGAAAAGTATTCTTAGGTTGCTTAATATTTTTTTTTTTTTTTTTTTTTTTTTTAAACATCTTTATTGGGGTATAATTGCTTTACAATGGTGTGTTAGTTTCTGCTTTACAACAAAGTGAATCAGCTATACATATACATATGTTCCCATATGTCTTCACTCTTGCGTCTCCCTCCCTCCCACTCTCCCCATCCCACCCTTCCAGGCTGTCCCAAAGCACCGAGCTAATATCCCTGTGCCTTGCGGCTGCTTCCCCCCAGCTATCTACCTTACTACGTTTGTTAGTGTGTATATGTCCATGACTCTCTCTCGCCCTGTCAAAACTCACCCTTCCCCCTCCCCATATCCTTAAGTCCGTTCTCCAGTAGGTCTGCGTCTTTATTCCTATCTTACCCCTAGGTTCTTCATGACATTTTTTTCCCTTAAATTCCATATATATGTGTTAGCATACGGTATTTGTCTTTTTCTTTCTGACTTACTTCACTCTGTATGACAGATTCTAGGTCTATCCATCTCATTACAAATAGCTCGATTTCATTTCTTTTTAAGGCTGAGTAATATTCCATTGTGTATATGTGCCACATCTTCTTTATCCATTCATCCGATGATGGGCGCTTAGGTTGTTTCCATGTCCTGGCTATTGTAAATAGAGCTGCAATGAACATTTTGGTACATGACTCTCTTTGAATTTTGGTTTTCTCAGGGTATATTCCAAGTAGTGGGATTGCTGGGTCATATGGTAATTCTATTTGTAGTTTTTTAAGGAACCTCCATACTGTTCTCCACAGTGGCTGAACCAATTCACATTCCCACCAGCAGTGCAAGAGTGTCCCCTTTTCTCCACACCCTCTCCAGCATTTATTGTTTCTTGATTTTTTGATGATGGCCATTCTGACTGGTGTGAGATGATATCTCATTGTAGTTTTGATTTGCATTTCTCTAATGATTAATGATGTTGAGCATTCTTTCATGTGTTTGTTGGCAGTCTGTATATCTTCTTTGGAGAAATGTCTATTTAGGTCTTCTGCCCATTTTTGGATGGGGTTGTTTGTTTTTTTGTTATTGAGCTGCATGAGCTGCTTGTAAATTTTGGAGATTAATCCTTTGTCAGTTGCTTCATTTGCAAATGTTTTCTCCCATTCTGAGGGTTGTCTTTTGGTCTTGGTTATGGTTTCCTTTGCTGTGCAAAAGCTTTGAAGTTTCATTAGGTCCCATTTGTTTATTTTTGTTTTTATTTCCATTACTCTAGGAGGTGGGTCAGAAAGGATCTTGCTGTGATTTATGTCATAGAGTGTTCTTCCTATGTTTTCTTCTAAGAGTTTGATAGTTTCTGGCCTTACATTTAGGTCTTTAATCCATTTTGAGCTTATTTTTGTGTATGGTGTTAGGGAGTGATCTAATCTCATACTTTTACATGTACCTGTCCAGTTCTCCCAGCACCATTTATTGAAGAGGCTGTCCTTTCTCCACTGTACATTCCTGCCTCCTTTATCAAAGATAAGGTGTCCATATGTGCGTGGGTTTATCTCTGGGCTTTCTATCCTGTTCCACTGATCTATCTTTCTGTTTTTGTGCCAGTACCATACTGTCTTGATTACTGTTGCTTTGTAATATAGTCTGAAGTCAGGGAGCCTGATTCCTCCAGCTCCTTTTTTCGTTCTAAAGATTGCTTTGGCTATTCGGGGTCTTTTGTGTTTCCATACAAATTGCGAAATTTTTTGTTCTAGTTCTGTGAAAAATGCCAGTGGTAGTTTGATAGGGATTGCATTGAATCTGTAGATTGCTTTGGGTAGTAGAGTCATTTTCACAATGTTGATTCTTCCCATCCAAGAACATGGTATATCTCTCCATCTATTTGTATCATCTTTAATTTCTTTCATCAGTGTCTTATAATTTTCTGCATACAGGTCTTTCGTATCCTTAGGTAGGTTTATTCCTAGATATTTTATTCTTTTTGTTGCAATGGTAAATGGGAGTGTTTTCTTGATTTCACTTTCAGATTTTTCATCATTAGTATATAGGAATGCCAGAGATTTCTGTGCATTAATTTTGTATCCTGCTACTTTACCAAATTCATTGATTAGCTCTAGTAGTTTTCTGGTAGCATCTTTAGGATTCTCTATGTATAGTATCATGTCATCTGCAAACAGTGACAGCTTTACTTCTTCTTTTCCGATTTGGATTCCTTTTATTTCCTTTTCTTCTCTGATTGCTGTGGCTAAAACTTCCAAAACTATGTTGAATAAGAGTGGTGAGAGTGGGCAACCTTGTCTTGTTCCTGATCTTAGTGGAAATGCTTTCAGTTTTTCACCATTGAGGATGATGTTTGCTGTGGGCTTGTCATATATGGCTTTTATTATGTTTAGGAAAGTTCCCTCTATACCTACTTTCTGGAGGGTTTTTATCATAAATGGGTGTTGAATTTTGTCGAAAGCTTTCTCTGCATCTATTGAGATGATCATATGGTTTTTCTCCTTCAATTTGTTAATATGGTTTATCACATTGATAGATTTGCGTATATTGAAGAATCCTTGCATTCCTGGAATAAACCCCACTTGATCATGGTGTATGATCCTTTTAATGTGCTGTTGGATTCTGTTTGCTAGTATTTTGTTGAGGATTTTTGCATCTATGTTCATCAGTGATATTGGCCTGTAGTTTTCTTTCTTTGTGACATCCTTGTCTGGTTTTGGTATCAAGGTGATGGTGGCTTCGTAGAAGGAATTTGGGAGTGTTCCTCCCTCTGCTATATTTTGGAAGAGTTTGAGAAGGATAGGTGTTAGCTCTTCTCTAAACGTTTGATAGAATTCACCTGTGAAGCCATCTGGTCCTGGGCTTTTGTTTGTTGGAAGGTTTTTAATCACAGTTTCAATTTCAGTGCTTGTGATTGGTCTGTTCATATTTTCTATTTCTTCCTGATTCAGTCTTGGCAGGTTGTGCATTTCTAAGAATTTGTCCATTTCTTCCAGATTGTCCATTTTATTGGCATAGAGTTGCTTGTAGTAATCTCTCATGTTTTTTTTATTTCTGCAGTGTCAGTTGTTACTTCTCCTTTTTCATTTCTAATTCTATTGATTTGAGTCTTCTCCCTTTTTTTCTTGATGAGTCTGGCTAGTGGTTTATCTATTTTGTTTATCTTCTCAAAGAACCAGCTTTTAGTTTTATTGATCTTTGCTATTGTTTCCTTCATTTCTTTTTCATTTATTTCTGATCTGATTTTTATGATGTCTTTCCTTCTGCTAGCTTTGGGGTTTTTTTGTTCTTCTTTCTCTAATTGCTTGAGGTGCAAGGTTAGGTTGTTTATTTGAGATGTTTCCTGCTTCTTAAGGTGGGCTTGTATTGCTATAAACTTCCCCCTTAGAACTGCTTTTGCTGCATCCCATAGGTTTTGGGTCGTTGTGTCTCCATTGTCATTTGTTTCTAGGTATTTTTTTATTTCCTCTTTGATTTCTTCAGTGATCACTTCATTATTAAGTAGTGTATTGTTTAGCCTCCATGTGTTTGTACTTTTTACAGATCTTTTCCTGTAATTGATATCTAGTCTCATGGCGTTGTGGTCGGAAAAGATACTTGATACAATTTCAGTTTTCTTAAATTTACCAAGGCTTGATTTGTGACCCAAGATATGATCTATCCTGGAGAATGTTCCATGAGCACTTGAGAAAAATGTGTATTCTGTTGTTTTTGGATGGAGTGTCCTATAAATATCAATTAAGTCCATCTTGTTTAATGTATCATTTAAAGCTTGTGTTTCCTTATTTATTTTCATTTTGGATGATCTGTCCATGGGTGAAAGTGGGGTGTTAAAGTCCCCTACTATGAATGTGTTACTGTTGATCTCCCCTTTTATGGTTGTTAGTATTTGCCTTATGTATTGAGGTGCTCCTATGTTGGGTGCATAAATATTTAC
The DNA here is from genome assembly GCF_008692025.1 of Phocoena sinus. Taxonomy (NCBI): domain Eukaryota; kingdom Metazoa; phylum Chordata; class Mammalia; order Artiodactyla; family Phocoenidae; genus Phocoena; species Phocoena sinus. Next base: position 33,471,181 of record NC_045779.1, read on the forward strand.
AATTGTTATATCTTCTTCTTGGATCGATCCCTTGATCATTATGTAGTGTCCTTCTTTGTCCCTTTTAATAGTCCTTATTTTAAAGTCTATTTTGTCTGATATGAGAATTGCTACTCCAGCTTTCTTTTGGTTTCCATTTGCATGGAATATCTTTTTCCATCCCCTTACTTTCAGTCTGTATGTGTCTCTAGTTCTGAAGTGGGTCTCTTGTAGACAGCATATATAAGGGTCTTGTTTTTGTATCCATTCAGCCAATCTGTGTCTTTTGGTGGGAGCATTTAGTCCATTTACATTTAAGGTAATTATTGATATGTATGTTCCTATTTCCATTTTATATATTGTTTTGGGTTCGCTACTATAGGTCATTTCCTTCTCTTGTGTTTCGTGTCTAGAGAAGTTCCTTTAGCATTTGTTGTAAAGCTGGTTTGGTGGTGCTGAACTCTCTCAGCTTTTGCTTGTCTGTAAAGGTTTTAATTTCTCCATCAAATGTGAATGAGATCCTTGCTGGGTAGAGTAGTCTTGGTTTCAGGCTATTCTCCTTCATCACTTTCAGTATGTCCTGCCACTCCCTTCTGGCTTGTAGGGTTTCTGCTGAGAGATCAGCTGTTAACCTTATGGGGATTCCCTTGTGTGTTATTTGTTGTTTTTCCCTTGCTGCTTTTAATATGCTTTCTTTGTATTTAATTTTTGACAGTTTGATTAATATGTGTCTTGGCGTGTTTCTCCTTGTATTTATCCTGTATGGGACCCTCTGTGCTTCCTGGACTTGATTAACTATTTCCTTTCCCATATTAGGGAAGTTTTCAACTATAATCTCTTCAAATATTTTCTCAGTCCCTTTCTTTCTTTCTTCTTCTTCTGGAACCCCTATAATTCGAATGTTGGTGCGTTTCATGTTGTCCCAGAGGTCTCTGAGACTGTCCTCAGTTCTTTTCATTCTTTTTTCTTTATTCTGCTCTGCAGTAGTTATTTCCACTACTTTATCTTCCAGGTCACTTATCCGTTCTTCTGCCTCAGTTATTCTGCTATTGATCCTATCTAGAGTGATTTTAATTTCATTTATTGCATTGTTCATCGTTGCTTGTTTCATCTTTAGTTCTTGTAGGTCCTTGTTAACTGTTTCTTGCATTTTGTCCATTCTACTTCCAAGATTTCGGATCATCCTTACTATCATTATTCTGAATTCTTTTTCAGGTAGATTGCCTATTTCCTCTTCATTTGTTAGGTCTGGTGGGTTTTTATCTTGCTCCTTCATCTGCTGTGTGTTTTTCTGTCTTCTCATTTTGCTTATCTTACTGTGTTTGGGGTCTCCTTTTTGCAGGCTGCAGGTTCGTAGTTCCCGTTGTTTTTGATGTCTGTCTCCAGTGGCTAAGGTTGTTTCAGTGGGTTGTGTAGGCTTCCTGGTGGAGGGGACTAGTGCCTGTGTTGTGCTGGATGAGGCTGGATCTTGTCTCTCTAGTGGGCAGGTTCACGTCTGGTGGTGTGTTTTGGGGTGTCTGTGGCCTTATTATGATTTTAGGCAGCCTCTCTGCTAATGGGTGGGGTTGTGTTCCTGTTTTGCTAGTTGTTTGGCATAGGTTGTCCAGCACTATGGCTTGCTGGTCGTTGAGTGAAGCTGGGTGCTGGTGTTAAGATGGAGGTCTCTGGGATATTTCCACCGTTTAATATTATGTGGAGCTGGGAGGTCTCTTGTTGACCAGTGTCCTGAAGTTGGCTCTCCTACCTCAGAGGCAGAGCCCTGACTCCTGGCTGGAGCACCAAGAGCCTTTCATCCACACAGCTCAGAATAAAAGGGAGAAAAAGTAGGGAGAATTAGTAGAAGTATGAGTAAAGAAAGAGGGAAAGGAGGAAAGGAAGGAAGGAAGAAAGAAGCAAAGAAGGAAAGAAAGGAGGGAGGGAGGGAGGGAGGGAGGAAGGAAGGAAGGAGGGAAAGAAGGAAAAAAAGACAGAAAGAAAGATGATACAGTAAAAATAAAATAAAGTATAATATAGTTATTGAATTAAAAAATATTTAGAAAAAAAAAAAAGGGACGGATAGAACCTTAGGACAAATGTTGGAAGCAAAGCTATACAGAGAAAATCTTACACAGAAGCATACACATACACCTTCACAAAAAGAGGTAAAGGGGGAAAAATCATAAATCCTGCTCCCTGAGACCACCTCCTCAATTTGGGGTGATTCGTTGTCTAAAGGAGGGAGGGAAGGAAGGAAAGAAAGAAAGAACGAAGGTAAAGTATAATAAAGTTATTACAATTAAACTTAATTATTAAGAAAAAGAATTTTTAAAAAAAAGTCATGGACGGATATAGCCCTAGGACAAATGGTGGAAGCTAGAGTATACAGACTAGATGTCACACAGAAGCATACACGTACACATTCACAAAAAGAGGAAAAGGGGAAAAAAATCATAGATCTCGCTCCTAAATTCCACCTCTTCAATTTGGGATCATTCCTTGTCTATTCAGGTATTCCACAGATGCAGGGTATATCAAATTGATTGTGGAGCTTTAATCCGCTGCTTCTGTGGCTGCTGGGAGAGATTTCCCTTTCTCTTCTTTGTTCTCACAGCTCACAGGAGCTCAGCTTTGGATTTGGCCCTGCCTCTTGCTTGTAGGTCGCTGGAGGGCGTCTGTTTTTTCGCTCAGACAGGACGGGGTTAAAGGAGCCGCTGATTCGGGGCCTCCGGCTCACTCAGGCCGGGGGTTGGGGGATGGGGGAAGGAGGGGCACTGCGTGCGGGGCGGCCTGCGGCGGCAGAGGCAGCGTAACGTTGCGGCAGAGGCCGGCGTGACGTTGCACCAGCCTGAGGCCCGCCGTGCGCTGTCCCGGGGAAGTTGTCCCTGGATCCCGGGAACCTGGCAGTGGCGGGCTGCACAGGCTCCGCGGAAGAGGGGTGTGGAGAGTGACCTGTGCTCGCACACAGGCCCCTTGGTGGCGGCAGCAGCAGCCTTAGCGTCTCCCGCCCGTCTCTGGGGTCCGCGGTTTTAGCCGCGGCTCGCGCCAGTCTCTGGGGTTTGCGCTTTCAGCCGCGGCTCGCGCCCGTCTCGGGGGCTCGCGCCCTCAGCCGCGGCTCGCGCCCGTCTCTGGGGTTCGCGCTTTTAGCCGCGGCTCGCGCCCGTCTCTGGAGTTCCTTTAAGCAGCGCTCTTAAACCCCTCTCCTCGCGCACCAGGAAACAAAGAGGGAAGAAAAAGTCTCTTGCCTCTTCGGCCGGTGCAGGCTTTTCCCCGAACTCCCTCCCGGCTAGTCGTGGTGCACTAACCCCTTCAGGCTATGTTCAAGCCGCCAACCCCAGTCCTCTCCCTGAGCTCCGTCCAAAACCAAAACCCGAGCCTCAGCTCGCAGCCCCGCCCGCCCCGGCGGGTGAGCAGACAAGCCACTCGGGCTGGTGAGTGCTGGTCGGCACCGATCGTCTGTGCAGGAATCTCCCCGCTTTGCCCTCCGCACCCGTCGCTGTGCACTACTCCGTGGTCCCGAAACTCCCCCCTCTGCCTCCCGCAGTCTCCGCCCGCGGAGGGGCTTCCTAGTGTGTGGAAACTTTTCCTCCTTCACAGCTCCCTCCCACTGGTGCAGGTGCCGTCCTTATTCTTTTGTCTCTGTTTTTTCTTTTGCCCTACCCAGTTATGTGGGGAGTTTCTTGCCTTTTGGGAGGTCTGAGGTCTTCTGCCAGCCTTCAGTAGGAGTTCTGTAGGAGTTGTTCCACGTGTGGATGTATTTCTGGTGTATCCGTGGGGAGGAAGGCGATCTCCGCGTCTTACTCTTCCGCCATCTTCCTGCTTAATATTTTTAAATAACCAATAACCAAATCCTTGGAGAGAGGAATTGGTTGATCTGATATTAGATTCTGTGTTAGAATAGAACAGTTTTTCATTGAAGGGTTGATATTACTCTATTATTTTAAAATATCAGTAGTCTATTAGTTGTGTTACTTATATGACAGTGTCATGATAATGATGATAACCAATGTTATTAGAGCCCTGTATAGAGCATTCTGTGTACATTATTGGATTATGCCTTAAAACCCTATAGCCCTCTGAGGTTGTAGGGTATGGACAGACAGGGAAACTCAGTAGTTGAGTAACCTGTGCAAGTTAGTAGTCAGTGCTCAGTTAGTAAAGAACATTATAGTACTCTACAGTTAGGTTTATAATATTTTAACCATATGTTACTATTATATTTCTATTGTACCACCTCAGTAGATAGGTATATAAGATTAAAAATTAAGTTATTAATAAAACCTAATTCAAAATTACAAAATTTTATGATTTTGTTTTATTGCATGTATTTAATTACCTGTCATATGTATCTTTAATATTCAAACTCATGAAGTTGGACAAGTACTGTAGTGTGAAACCAAGCCAAAGGAAGGAATTATGGGACATAATGTACCTTGATGGCATATAACTTCCTTAGTTTCTTTGACTTGTTTCAAGTTAATGGAGAGGAAAGTCCTATGCTCTGTCTGGCATATTGACATCTCTCCATAGGAGATTCAGTAAAGGAAGGAAGGAAGGAAAGCAAGATAGTTCTACACTAGATTCCCCTCTAGGGGAGCTGACAGTGTTTGCAGTATTTCTCATCCAAGATATCTTGGAAACTAAATCTCACATTCATTTCCCACTTTTATCCAACCCTGGTTTTCCATCCTGGATGTCTTGCCATAGGCAAAGGAACCTATGTCTTCTTGTTCTAGTTGGGCTATGGCAGGGTCAGAAAAGGAAAAACTACTTTCATCTGCACCTTACTTCCCCCAAAACAATCTGTTCCTATTTTGCCTCAGCTAGCCAAAGCATAGCTTAACCTCATGTATATAGGGCTATTATTGCTGGCAGTAGCAGTGCCAGATGATCATAATAAAGGGCTAATTTCCTTAATGTATGTAATTGGTTTTCTGTTGCTGTCATAACACATTACCGCAAACCTGGTGGCTTTAACAACATAAATGTATTTAACTGTTCTATAGAACAGAAGTCCCAACAGTGGTCTCACTGGGCTAAAATCAAGGTATCAGCAAGGCTGCATTCCTTTTGGAGGCTCTAGGGTAGATAGAATGTTTCTTTGCTTTCCCAGCTTCTAGAGGCTAGTATTCCTTGGCTCCTGGACCCCTTCTGAATCTTCAAAGCCAGCAGTGTTGTTTCTCTTCTAACCTTTCATAGTTATGGTTCCTCCTTACCACAGGTGGGAAAGGGTCTCTGTTTTCAAGGACTTGTGTGATTAGATTGGGCCCACCTGGATAATCCAGGCTACTCTCTCTAGCTCACGGTCCTTAATTTAATCACATCTACAAAGTCGTTTTTCTCTGTAAGGTAACACGCTCAGGTTCTTGGGGTTAGGAATGGGAAATCTTTGGGAGTTGGGGCACATTCTGCCTGTGTATATATTTCTCTATGAACTGTTTATTTGTATTCTTTTTGTATTGTCTTTTGAGTGTTATTTCTTTTTGATTCTTTGAGATATTAACTCCCACTATTTTTTGTATAGTCAGTATTTATTTTATTTTATTTTTTTATTTTTTTATTTTTTGCAGTATGCGGGCCTCTCACTGTTGTGGCCTCTCCCGTTGCGGAGCACAGGCTCCGGACGCGCAGGCCCAGCGGCCATGGCTCACGGTCCTAGCCGCTCCGCGGCATGTGGGATCTTCCTGGAACGGGGCACGAACCCATGTCCCCTGCATCGGCAGGCGGACTCTCAACCACTGCGCCACCAGGGAAGCCCTCAGTATTTATTTTAATAGGCTTTATTTAGAGCAGTTTAAGTCTATAGGAAAATGAAACAAATTACAGAGAATATTTCTGTAAATACTCTCCCAACCCCCTTTTATTAACATCTTTATTATATATTCCTTTTCTTCTCCTTCCCAACCCCCTTTTATACCTTTTATTAACATCTTGCTTTGGTGTGGTACATTTGTCACAATTGATGAACCGCTGTTTTTATACATTATTATTAACTAAAATCTATAGTGCACATTAGGGTTCACTCTTTGGGTTGTACAGTTCTATGGGTTTTGCTGGGTATATAATGTCATGTATTATAACATCATATAAAATAGTTTCACTGCCCTAAAAACCTCCTGTGTTCCACCCATTTATCCTTTCCTTCAACTATCAAACCTTGGTAACCACTGATCTTTTACTATCTCTATAGTTTTTCCTTTTCCAGAATGTCATATATATGGAATCACTGTATGTAGCCTTTTCAGACTGGCTTATTTGACTTAGCAATATGCATTTAAGATCCCTCTCTCTGTCTTTTCATGGCTTGATACTCATTTCCTTTTATCACTGGATACTATTGCATTGTATGGATGTTTCAGTTTACCCATTCGCTTATTGAAGCACATCTTGGTTGCTTCCAGTGTTTGACATTTATGAGTAAAGTGCTGCAAACATTTATGTGCAGATTTTTGCATGGCCATTAAGTTTTCAACCCACCTAGGAGTGTGATTGCTGGGTCATACGGTAAGACTATGTTTAGCTTTTTAAGAAACTGTCAAATTGTCTTCCAAAGTGACTGTATCATTTTGCATTCCCAGCAACTATGAATGAGAGTTCCTGTTGTTCCACATCCTTGGAAACATTTGATACTGTCTGTGTTTTGGGGTTTAGCCATTCTGATAGGTGTGGAGTATCTCGTTTTAATTTGCAGTTCTGTAATGATATACAATGTTGAGTAATTTCTCATATGCTTATATTCCATCTCTATAGCTTGAGGTACAGAGCTTTTCCCTACTTTTTAATTGATTGTGTTGGTGGTTTAATGGTTGAGATTTAAGAGTTCTTTGTATATGTTAGAAACAAGTACTTTATCAAATACGTGTTTTGCAGATATTTGCTCCTAGTCTGTGACTTGCCTTTTCATTCTCTTAACAGTGACTTGGCAGAGCATACATTTTAAGAAGTCCTGCATATCAATTTTTTTCTTTCATAGATCTTGCTTTTGGTGTTATATCTAAAAACTCATTACCAAACCCAACGTCACCTAGATTTTCTCATAGTTATTTTCTAGATGTTTTATAATTTTATGTTTTATATTTAGGTCTATAATCTGTTTTAATTCATTTTTGTAAAGATATAAAGTTAGTATCTAGATTCACATTTTTTACATGTGGATGTCCAGTTGTTCTAGTACCATTTGTTGAAAAGATTATCCTTTCTCCATTGCATTGCCTTCGCTCTTTTGTCAAAAATAAGTTGACTGTATTTGTGAGGATCTATCTCTTGGCTGTCTATTCTGTTCCATTCATTTATATATTCTTTCATTTCCACACTGTCTTGTTGACTGTAGTTTTACAGTAAGATGAAGTTGGATGGTATAAGCCCTAACTTTGTTCTTCAATATTATATTGGCAGTTCTGGGTCTTTTGCCTTTCCATTTAAACTTTAGAATCAGTTTGCCAATATCCACAAAGTAACTTGCTGGGATTTTTATTTTGATTGCATCAAATCTGTAGATCAAGTTGGGAAGAACTGATATCTTAACAATATTGAATCATTCTATCCATGAACATGGAATAGCTTTTCATCAGTTAGATATTCTTTGAGCTCTTTCATTAGAGTTTTGTGGTTTTTCTCATTTAGATCTTATGTGAATTTTGTTAGATTTATACCCAGGTATTTCTTGCAAATATAAGTGGGGTTGTGTATTTAATTTCACATTCCACTTGTTCATTACTGGTCTGTAGGAAAGCAATTGACTTGTATATATTAACCTTTTTCATGCAACATAATTGCTTGTTTTTTTTGGGTTTTTTTGGTCAATTCTTTGGGACTTTTGACATAGATAATCATGGCATTTACAAACAAAGACAGTTTTGTTTCTTCTTTCCCAATCTGTATACCTTTAATTTCCTTTTCTGGTCTTAGTGCATTAGCTAGGATTTCCATTAAGGTGTGTGATGAGTAGGACTGGTGAGAAGAGACATCCTTTTCTTGATCTTAGAGGGAAAACCTCCCTAATTTCTCACCATTAATTATGATGTTAGCTGTAGGATTTTTGTAGATACTCTTTGTCAAGTTAAGGAATTTCCCCTCTGTTGTTTGTTGAGAGTTTTTACATGATTAAGTGTTGGATTTTCTCAAACGTTTTTTTCTATTTCTGTTGGTATTATGATTTTTCTTTAGTTTTGTCTCTTTCTTTTTGATTCAAGGAAATTAGCTCTTTACCTCAGATCTTAACTCCCAGTATTTGCCATTTAAAAAAAAATTTTATGAAGTCAAATGGTTTATTTTCCTTTCTGTCTTTTGAGTTTTGTGTTGTACTTAAAGGCTTCTTGCTACAGCATTATAAGTAGAAATAGTAACCTCTTTCCTAATATTATGATGTTACTTTTCATGTTTATATCTTTGAGCTTATTTTATTTGGGGCAAAATATTAGATAAGGAACAGGATATTTTTCTGATGGCGTATAGTTGTCCCAGATAGATTAAATTTTTGGTAGATGGATATAATAGAGAAGTGGCAACCCAGACTAAAAGAACTACAGAAATCAAAGTAGTTGTTGGAGTTCAACAACAACAAAAAATCCAGTTTGGTTTTGGGTAAAGGATATAGAAATACAGGAGGGAAATTATTAGGAGGTGGGACTTGAAAGATGGTTGAGACCAGAACATGGAGAACACTGGATAGAAGAAACAAGCAATGAAGGGCTTTGGGTAGAGCGGGTAACATAGCGCGGGTAACATAATGAGAACTCTGTTATGAGAACTCATTTGAATGTAGAATGTGAAATGATTTGAAGTAGGTGAATCTTGAAGAGGAACAAGAAGAGATTTTTGTCTTCTGAGTGAGAATAACAAAGACAACTGAATGGATATAGGTGACAAAATACATTTAAACCAGAACCTGATTAACTTAGGATTTTCCTGGTAAGTATCATACCAGCAAAGGAATGAGGTTTAAAGGAGAGGCCACCAAAATGGAAGAACTCATGAATTTGCTTTTGAACACATTGTGATTAAGTTATTAGTGGTTCAGTGAGGTGAAGAAGTGGAATATGGAAATTTGGGATATATTTTTGGGGTAAGAGGTCAGCCTAGATATCTAATTTTGAGGGTTAGTAGCATAGAGAGTTGAAGCTTTGAGTAGGTGAGACTCCCAAAAGAAAATAGGAGAGAAGACAAAAATCTTCTCTTGTGAATACTTGGCTTTGAGAGTTTAGAGAAAGAAGAATTGGTGAAGGAAAAAAACCATCTGTGAAACAGAAAAGCCAAAGAACATGAGTATTAAGATGCAAGATACACCCCTCTCCACCTTTTTTTTTTTTTAATAGGAAATGGACCCTCAGGAATCTGCCTTTCTTATATGCTGTCAGGCTACAGACCATATTTATCATCAGAAGCAATACATCCAAACACAATCTTACATAGCAAATTAGAAGAAGCGAGACATCTTTCCATTGTTGATCAGGTATTATTTTTCACATGTTGATGCTTTTAAATTTATTCATACTGAGACAAGCTTAGTTTTCTACTATATAAGCATTGTATTTCTTAGCTGAAAACCTTTTCTTCTAAGTAACACCTAACATTTTAATTTTAGAATTGTAAATATATTCTGCTGAGTTGCTTCCATTTATTTTCCTGAATTAATTAGAGCAGAATTTCACAAATTATTTCCTGATGGAGTTTAATAGGTGCTGTATGCTCTGGTAAGTTTGGGAAATGCTGCTTTTTATTATTAGAGTGTCATGGTAGACATAGTAAGGCATACTAGCATATTAAAGGCATCTTCAAGTTTTATAGTAAAATGATCTGATTAACTTTTTGAAACCCAACCTTTTCCCATACTTACTTGACCAGAGAATCTATTAAGATCTCAAGGAATGTCAGTGTTTTGTAGCACACTCTATGGGAAATGCTGGATTACAATAATGGTCTTCACTATTATTATGTTAGCTGGCGTTTTTTTGTTTGTTTTTCTAAATTCTATCTGCCTTTTTTCTTTCTTTTAAAAAAAAAATTCAGGACTTAGAGTACTTGTCTGAGGGCCTTGAGGGTCGATCATCCAATCCTGTTGCAGTACTTTTCGACACACTTCTTCATCCAGATGCTGACTTTGGGTATGATTATCCATCCATTTTGCATTGGAAATTAGAACAGCATCATTATATCCCTCACTTAGTTCTTGGTAAAGGTCCACCTGGTGGAGCTTGGCATGTGAGTATATTTTCCTTAGCATTTTAGTGAATGTGAATTATACGTCATCTTGATAAGACCATTTTGATTCTTAAACATTATGATATAATATTATATATGATGATTACCACATCTTTATCTGAGAATTTTAATGTGTTTGGATAAATATGAATTAATTACTAGTAGAAATTAAGCCAAATTTGATTAGTGATAGTGTCTTAGAATAAGTGTTTCTCTAAGAATTATACAGAAAATATTTCAAGATGTTTTGCATAGTACAACATTTTTAATTCATTTATTCGTTGTAGAGTTTACAAAATTTCACACAGTATTTCATTCTAATATGTATTATTTCCCTACATTTTCAAGATCTTAAATGAAAAATGTAAAAGAAAAAAATTTGTATTAGTCTGCTTGGGCTGCTAAAATAAAATACCATAGACTGAGTGTATTAAACAACAGATTCACACTTTGAAGGCTGGAAAATCCAAGATCAAGGTGCCAGATGATTCAGTTTATGGTGAGGGCTCTTTTTCTGGCTTGCAGACAGCTGCTTTCTTGCATATCCTTATGTAGCAAAGAGAGTATGAACTCTCTTCTTGTAAAGCCACTAATCCTGTTACGAGGGCATCAGCCTCATGACCTCATCTAGCCCTAATTACCTTCCAAAGGCCCCATCTCCAAGTGCCATAACGTTGGGGGGTTAGGGTTTCAGCATGTGGATTTGGGGGGTGATACAATTTAGTCCATAGCAGAGGTTAAACCAGAGGACTATCAACATAAAGATTCAGCATATTTCATTAGCGGGCAGCAACTAATAATTATTCTTCACTCCTGTGTCCTTAGCAGTTAGTACAGTGTCTAGTGTGTGGTAAGTGCTCACTTGTACAAATAAATGTTAAATAATTTTTGCTATGTTATGAAATAAAGACTTCATGGGAATTTTAACTTTAAATATCAAATCTTTAGTATAAACTTCAGTTGGATATTCCTATATTAGTGCAATGTTATATGGCTAAAAGTTGTTTACATTTATCAAACGATTGTTTCAGAGTATTTGGGGACTTTATAGATTATATCACTGACTTTTTCATCTTAATTACCTTTATAGTAATGGATAGCAACTATCAAAATATCTGTGCCTTTTAGCTTACATGTTTATATTTGCTTTGTTAATAAGTAGCATTCTTAATAAAACTGCATTTATTGGAAAAGCCATAATATATTGTTTAAGTTTTTAGAGAACCTTCTATAAATTCCTGAGGTTTTATTGTACATATATATTTTCTGCTTGGAAAAATGTGCAGGCAATATTTGATCTCTGTTACTTCATTTCTCCCACTTACATTTAGGAAAGTTAAAGTATGGATAAGCCTTGATTACTAAAAACATATTTGAATCAGTGCTAAAGCGATATATACCTGAAACTTGGTTCTAATCCTAGTATCAGGCCCAGCCTGCTTCAAAGCAGTGGCAACTTGCTGCATTCTCTTCCTGTGGTGATCTTGTACTGTCACAAATAATATGACTTTATAAGCCGTAGCACATAGTAAGTGCTCTGTAAATGTTAGCTAATAATAATAATAATAACAAGTCCCATTCCCAATACTGGACTGTGTAGAAACAGGGCAAGAAGGGTTCAGATAAAAGAAGGCATAGCTGAAAAGAGTTGGTTGAAAGAGATCATTGAGGTCATTGGGAAAGGTGCTTTTGGCCCTTGGGCTTTTCTTGCTTTGTACTGAGCAAAGTAGAAGTAGGGCAAGCTTGAAGGGGCTCACTTCCTTAAAGGCAGCATTAGCCTCAGCAGTGAGTCTGTTCTTAATCAGGCAACCAGTTACTTATTTCCCTAGTTTTAGAAAGCGATGCCTGCTGTATTGAAACCAGCTTAGACTTCACAATCATAATTGATTGGGGGAGGGGGGAAGCCATTTTGCTGCCCATTTAAAAAAATTTGTTGGGCTTCCCTGGTGACGCAGTGGTTGAGAGTCTGCCTGCCGATGCAGGGGACACGGGTTCATGCCCCGGTCTGGGAGGATCCCACATGCCGCAGAGCGGCTGAGCCCGTGAGCCATGGCCGCTGAGCCTGTGTGTCCAGAGCCTGTGCTCCGCAACGGGAGAAGCCACAGCAGTGAGAGGCCCGCGTACCGCAAAAAAAAAAAAAAAGATTTGTTAATAATATTAACATGGAAAGACATTTAAAGTGTTAGAAATGAATGACCTTTTCCCCTTTTGTTTAAAATGAAAATACTGATTTGCTCCTCTAACACGATATTCTGCATCTAATTATGTTGATTATAGGCATTGGGTAATATTGTAAATCTGATTTATAAATATATAGTTACATGAAAGAAGGAATATAGATACTACCAAGCGTTGAAAATATTTTAAAGTTAATTGGAATAAATTTCCAGAGGTGATTTACACAACCATTTAGGATTTATTAGAGCTCTGCTTATCCAGACTTAATTATAGTAAAGGAGATGGCTTTGGTTAAAAAAAAAACAAAACACCTTGTTACTGAAAAAATGTGTTTTTTGATAGTACATTTTTTATTCAAATAGAATATGGAAGGCTCGATGTTGACAATCAGCTTTGGAAATTGGATGGAGCTACCTGGACTTAAATTTAAAGATTGGGTATCTAGCAAACGAAGGTAAAGATCAAACTATTAAAATTTTGGTGTACAATGGGAGTCTGTCAGCAGATCTCAAACTAGCTGTGATCCTATCTTAGATGAATAATATTGATGCATGTGTCTTTCAAATAAAACCTCTTTGCAGCAGTGGTTATGAGCTAGTTTCTATTTAGATTTTATAAAACTAAGCACACAGAAGTAAGGGCTTGTCTACAGATTGTTAATCATAGTTTTATCCCACTCTCCTGTTAAACCACTCTGTTTTGTTACTTTCTTGTCCACCTACATATCCTTTCCTTATTTACTTATTTTTATGAGTGGATATATATAACTTATTTTTATGAATGCTTATATAACTTCATGTATGCATATCTCATGTATACATACCTAAAGTATTTGACTTTTCAGAGTAGAAGAGTATATATAATGAATAATTTTAAAAAACTTAAGATTTATATGATCTGAAGAGAAACCAGAATATATATAATGAATAATTTAGAATGAAGGAATAAAATAGAATCTGTGATGTGATTGCCTACTTGGCTGTAGAGGTAAATATTTAATAAGAATACTAAAATATGAGAATAGAAAATATGAAAATCCCCTAACACAACATTGTAAAACAACTATACCTCAATGAAAATTAATTTTAAAACAAAGAAAATATGAAAACCTCAACTTGAAAGAATAAAAGTTTATTTTGTATTTATTTGGGAGAAAGAACCCAAAATTTAAAAAGAGAAATATGAAAAGCCCTATCATTTTCAAGCCATTTTCATTCCTATAGATAGGAACTACTAATACACAGAATCTACTCTACTTTGACTGCTGCCAGAAACAATAAATTAAAGCAGGAAGTTACTCAACCTTTGTTAGAACAGGGCTGTAATGTTTGAATGCTTGACTTTCTGCTAGATAGAAACCATGTTAATCTACAGTAATTGTCCTTAATTTAAGAAGATTTAAAGAAAGTAAATTTAGACCAGAGTAAATTTAAACCTTTCAAATATGACTTTTGGGTTTTTAAAAAGGAATTTTATATGGGTTTGAAATGTTAAGTTGCAAAATCAGGCAAATTGTACAAGTTCTTGATTTTCATAAGTAAGAAAGTGAAATTGCTCAACATATTTTTCCCTTTATGATGTGGGTAAGAAAGGGAAAGAAAGCTTTATGATTTACATACCAGAGTGTTCATTCTTCTAAATTGAGCATATTGTGTGTTTAAGTAATATGTGAAAATGAATCTTGTGATAAATATTAGCTTTAGTTCCTGCCCTTGCATAGTGTTAAGACTCTCAGACCTCTAGAGATTGGCAGGGTTTAAATCCTGACTCTGTACCTTCTAATGTTATGACCTTGGTCAAATAACTTAAACTAGCTATCAACTTCCTAGTTTGCAAAATGAAGATAATAATAATAGTAACTATTACATAGGGTTTCTGTACAAATTGAGAGTTAATACATTCTAAATCTTACTTATTATAGTCATTAAACTTTGAACTTCTTCCAGTTACAAGTTACACTGAATTATGTGAAATGATTTGGTGTTTTTTCTGGGTTTTCTTGGCCCCACTGCATGGCTTATGGGATCTTAGTTCCCCAACCAGGGATCAAACCCCGGCCCTCGGCAGTGAAAGCACGGAGTCCTTACCACTGGACCACCAGGGAATTCCCTGATTTGGTGTTTTTATTTCTACTTACTTCTAATTGGGGCATTGTTTAAGGATACTAACGCCCATTGCTTTAAATTTCAAGTGGAAAATAAAAGATGTATTAACGTGCTTTTTTCATAAAGAGCAGCTTATATTTATAGATCTCTTTATGAGTAGGAAAACACAGAGAGAGAACTGTTATCTACTTAAATATGATTTTGCTCAGCAAAAGACTGATCTGAATTATTTTTGGTCATTAGGAAAACAGAAAGCAACTTATTAAAAATCATGTCTAGATATTATGTTTGAGAAGTATATGTATTGCAGTCAGACCTGTAATATCTCAATGGTTGTAAACAATTCAGTCAATAGTTAAATAGAATACAGACTGAATAGTATAGCTATAGACTGAATTATTTAGATTACAATTGTGACATAGACTAAAATAGTCTAATTTTCAGATATCCACATTTTAATCCATTTATTTAATAAAAGTTTATTGATAAAGGCAGCTAATCTGAACAGATACCTATACAAGGCATTGGGGAAACAAAGATGCATTAAATACAATCTCTACCCTCATGGGACTTCCTCCATTGATAAACTAATTTATTAACATTTTTAAAGAAAAGGAAAGGCTTTCTTTCTTTGTAAAGTGTTATGGTAAGTGTTAGCTTTAGCTTGGACAGTCCAGAGGAATTAAAAAGATGTAATAGTTTACTAGATGGAGAAGTGCTAATCATGGAAACTAAAAGTGTTATCCTCATAGAATATTTTTCCTTTTCTTTTTATAGGAACCTAAAAGGGGATCGAGTTATGCCAGAGGAAATAGCTCGCTACTATAAACATTATGTAAAAGTCATGGGTCTTCAGAAGAATTTCAGAGAGAATACTTACATTACCTCTGTATCAAGACTCTACAGAGATCAAGTTGATAATGATGGTCAAGACAGAGATATTTCAACACAGCATTTACAGATAGAGAAGTCAAAATTTACCAAGAGAAACTGGGAAATCAGGGGTTATCAGCGAATAAGAGATGGTTCCCATATTCCCTTCTGTCTCTTTGCTGAAAATGTAGCTCTGGCAACTGGAACATTGGATTCTCCTGGCCGTTTGGAAATTGATGGGGAAGATTTTCCTTTTGTGTTTCATTCAATGCCTGAATTTGGAGCCGCTATAAGCAAAGGACAGTTGTGTGGCAAAGTGGATCCAGTGTTAATTGTAGGTTCTGGGCTTACCGCAGCTGATGCAGTACTGTGTGCTTACAACAATAATGTCCCTGTGATTCATGTATTTCGCAGACGAGTAACTGATCCAAGCTTAATTTTCAAACAGCTTCCCAAAAAGCTTTATCCAGAATACCATAAAGTCTATCATATGATGTGTACTCAGTCATATTCTTTAGACTCAAATCTTCTATCTGATTATACCAGTTTTCCTGAGCACCATGTGCTTTCCTTTAAGTCAGACATGAAATGCATTCTTCAAAATATCTCCGGATTAAAGAAAATATTTAAGCTCTCTGCAGCAGTAGTATTGATAGGTTCTCATCCCAATCTGTCCTTTCTGAAGGAGCAAGGGTGTTACCTGGGCTACAACTCAAGCCAGCCAATCACATGTAAGGGTAATCCTGTGGAAATAGATGCATATACATATGAGTGTGTTAAAGAAGCCAACCTTTTTGCATTGGGTCCTTTGGTTGGAGACAATTTTGTTCGATTTTTAAAGGGAGGGGCACTGGGTGTTACACGCTGTTTAGCTACAAGACAGAAGAAAAAAAAGCAGCATTTATTTGTTGAAAGAGGAGGAGGAGATGGGATAGCTTAGAGCAGGTTTACAAGTAATTTATATGAACACTTTACCATTAAAGATTTTTTTAATAGTGGTTTTACAGTGTACTGGCTTGAATTTTCTGAACTTGAATTAACTGAGAGAGCCTCAAGCTATACTAACTATTTTTTAAAGTTATCAGAATTTGGTGTCCTGATTACATTATAATGTATCAAAGGTGTCAATTGTCAGACAAATAGAAACACTGCCAATCTGGTATACTTTAAGTTCTCACTTAACTAAAACATTCTTTTCTTCCAAGACTTATTTTTTGTGATCATTGTTGGTTATTTATGTTTGATTACAAAATATGACAGCATTGAATCTATAAAACCAGTCATTAGGCCAGAGGTTTCCCTCACTTTATATATTGGGTCACCTTGCTGCTCAAAGGGTGGTTCAAAGATAGCATCAGCTTCATTTGTGGCTTGTTAGAAAGGTAGACTATCAGGACCCAGAACAGACTTACTGAATCAGAAATTACATCTTAATGAGATCCTCAAGGAATATGTATGCTTATTAAAGCTTGAGACACACTGGTCTAAAAGAAAATGGGATGTAAAGGTACAGATAGATGCTGAGGGTGGGTGGAAATAGAGGGCATATACTACTCAGGTTTTATTTATTTTGAAATTATCAATTGTATAAATCTAATTTATTAACAAATATGGGCTTTTAAAATTTTTTATTGTTGAAACCTTGACAGGTAATTCATAGTTTCAGCTTCTAATTTAAACAGTCCAATAATGTTGGCATATACTGAGACATCCAGGAACCTGCTGAGATATTTTTTAGAGATATATTCTCTAGTTAACTAGCATAATACTTAATTTGCAGTTCAATAAATTTTGAATGGAACAATTTATTCCTTTGTGAACACTGAGTTAAGTTCTGTCACTGAAACTTAAGATATTTGGGCATAAGTACTTATAATATTGCAATACTTTCTGAGTATTACCAGAATTATTAAACATTAAAATTGAAAAAGTTAAAACCTGTCTTTTCTATTCTCAAGATGATTACTTTGAAATTTGTTCATTGGAGATGACATAGCATTTAATCATTTGGTTATTTATTGAATTATGTTCTATCTTGATTTATATTTAGGTGTGCTTAATGTCTTGTGTTTTCATGCAGATCCCCAGAAATTTAGTATTAGACAAGAAAAGTGTTACTTGTGAAGTTCTCCATGGCAAATTGAATTTCTGAAGTCTTTTTCTGTTACTTTTTTTTTTTTGTAAAATTTATTTCACCTGGAATGTGTTTATTCAAAGTCTATTTCTATTTCATTTATTTATTTATTTATTTATGGCTGCATTGGGTCTTCGTTGCTGCACACGGGCTTTCTCTAATTGCAGTGAGTGGGGGCTACTCTTCATTGCAGTGCGTGGGCTTCTCATTGCTGTGGCTTCTTGTTGCGGAGCACAGGCTCTAGGTGCGCGGGCTTTAGTAGTTGCGGCTCGCAGGCTCTAGAGCGCAGGCTCAGTAGTTGTGGCGCACAGGATTAGCTGCTCTGTGGCATGTGGGATCTTCCTAGACCAGGAATCAAACCCATGTCCCCAGTATTGGCAGGTGGAGTCTTAACAACTGTGCCACCAGGGAAGTCCCTCTTTTTTTTTTTTTTAGTATTAAAAAATGGACTAAAAGTATTTTTCTGTTCATGTTATTGCAATGTTATGTGCTTACAGAATAATAATTCACCTTAAAATAGAATTGTTTGGAATAGACATCTACAACTAGCTGTTTCAGATGAATTCTTACACTCTTGATAACTGTCATGTATGATTAAGTTGGTTTTAGAAATGACTTACCCAGTTTTTATAATGGTAACTTTTTCAGATTAGTTTCACACCTATTGATATGGTATAACATCCTTTCATGCACTTGATTGAGCACTTTCTTGTTTGTTCTTTTGAGTTCTGAATGAGTTGGAATGGATGTTTTTCTTAATGTCGATTCTAAATTGAAAATGACATTGTTATAAAGATGGTTTCTAGGGAAGGATAAAAACTGTTGACATGCCCTTGTGTCTCAAAAGTTTGCTTTTACCCAACCAATAGCATTTCTGCGATGAGAGTATTCACATACACACACAAAAAGACTTCAAGGAAAATAAAACTTCAGAAGGGCCCTAAAGGCCCTAAATAAACCTGGTGAATAATTTCATTTTTAGTAACCTCACATTTCTCAATTCTCTCTCAGACCTAGCTGTCCTATGTTGCATGTAACATTAAAGCTTATTCTCTGATGTAATATACTCTTGTACTCTTAAGTTGATCAATTTCTGTCCCATAATTCCAAATCTTTCATTATTCATCAGTATCAACTACCTATTCAGGGAGGGAGGAAAGCACTAAATATTTTTACTAGTCATACCATGATGTGGGCATCTCTTTCATCCCTCAAAAGTCTAGCTCTTGAAAGAATGATTAAAAAGCAGAACCTCTTTGGGGTTTTGAAAATAATACAATAAAAATAAGATTTAGTCACGGCTCTGTGTTTTAAGCAGTCTGAGTATGCGAGCTTTGTTCAACTTTATCTTTTTTTAAAGTGAAAGAAAGAAAAAAAAAGCCAGGCATTCAGTTGAGACCCCAAACAGGCCAACCCTTGGGAATACAGTTACTATAAATCCACATTACTCTAAAACCAGTCCTCAACAGGATCACACGTATTTGCCAGTAAATTAACTGCCTGCCACCACAGAACCGGACACTCTCTAAAGGAAGACAGCAAAATCCAGATCCTTAGCAACATCACAGCATCCACAATATACAATATGCAATAAAACATTATTAGGTGTGAAGACAAGAAAGTGTGACATAACTGGAGAAAAAAGCCATCAAAATAGATCCAGAGGGCTTCCCTGGTAGTGCAGTGGTTGAGAGTCCGCCTGCCGATGCATGGGACGCAGGTTCGTGCCCCGGTCCGGGAGGATCCCACATGTCATGGAGTGGCTGGGCCCGTGAGCCATGGCCGCTGGGCCTGCGCGTCCGGAGCACCAGCGGGAGAGGCCGCAACAGTGAGAGGCCTGCGTACCGCAAAAAAAAAAAAAAAAAAAAAAAAGATCCAGAGTTGACACAGATGTTACAAATAGCAGACAGCACTTTAAAAGCTACTATATGAATGTTTAAAATATTAAAGAAAAAGGTTTACATTGAGTGAATAGGTGGTGAGTTTCAGAACAACAAAAACAAAAACAGACAAACCCATATATTCTACAGCTGAAAAATACATTCTTAAATGAAAAATTCACTACATGGGCATAAAAATATACAAGACACTAGAAAAAAAGATCAATCAACTTGATAGGTTAATTGGAACTACTCAAACTAAAGCATAGCAAAACGATTTAAAAAAAGAAAAAAACCCTGACATATGAGATAAATAACAAATGGTCTAACCTGTATAGTTGGATCCAGGAGAGGAAGAGTGATGGGAGCAGAAAAATATATATGGAAAAATAAAGATTAAAAAATTTACAAATTTGATTTAAAAAATAAGAACTCACAGATCCAAGAAACTCAAGATGTAAACAGGATAAATAAAAGGAAACTGATCAATTGCTGAAAAAGATGAGAAATTTTAAAAAGCAGTCAGAGTTTGACACATAGCAGTGAACAATAAGAAGAATGAACAACTTACCAGAAAAATGTAATCAAGAAGACAGTGGAACAATGTCTTTAAGGTGCTGAAGTTTAAAAAAGGGTGTCAAACTAAAATTCTATATCCAGTGAAAATATCCTATAATGAAAACTGAAAAAATTTGATACCAGGAGATATGCACTACAAGAAATCTTAAAGGAGGTTCTTCACATTGAAGGTAGTGATATCTGGTGAAACATATATCTACATGAAGGAAAGAAATTCCAGAAATGAAAATTTTAAGCTATTTTTCTAATTCCTTAAATTATTTAAAATCGAATTGACTATTAAAATGAAAATGACAGTGTTTAACCAGAAGAAAATTTAAAGCAGAAGTTAAGAACTAAGGACATGTAGAAGTAAAATACGTGATAATTATAAGTAATGGGATGAATGGAAGTACAAATTTATAAGATGTATATATTACACTGGAAGTGGTATGTTATTTAAGGTAAACTGCAATAAATGTATTCCTTACAGCAACTAGAGAATTTTATAAGGTGTGGCTGTAAAGCCAATAGAGGCAGTAAAGTAGAATACCAAAAAATATTTTAAAATTTTTCCTAGGTGCACAACATAGTGATTGATATTTCTGTATATTACAAAATGATAAGCACGATAAGTCTAGTTACCATCTGTCATCATACAAAGATATTACAATATTGATTATATTCTCAATGCTGTCCATTTCATCCCCATGACTCTATTTTGCAACTGGAAGTTTGTACTTCTTAATCTCCCTCACTTATTTCACTCATCCCCCAGCCCCCTGCACTGTAAGAATGACCTGTTTGTTCTCTGCATCTAGGAATCTGTTTTATAATGTATGTTCATTTGTTTTTTAGGTTCCACATATAAGTGAAACCATATGGTATTTTTCTTTCTCTCTCTGACTTATTTCATGTAGCAAAATACCCTCCAGGTCCATCCATGTTGTCACAAATGGCAAGATTTCATTCTTTTTTATGAATGAATTATATATATATGTACATACACACACACACACACACCATAGACACAGGTTGCTTCCATATCTTGGCTATTGTAAATAATGCTGCAAGGAACACAAGGGTGCATATATCTAACTGAATTAGTGTTCTTGTTGGAAAAATACCCAGACATAGAATTACTGGATTGTATGGTAGTTCCATTTTTAATTTTTTGAGGAAACTCCATGCTGTTTTCCATGGTGGTTGTACCAATTTATATTCCCACCAAGAGTGCAAGAGGGTTCCCTTCCTCCACATGCTCACCAACACTAGTTACTTGTCTTGATGACAGCCTTCTGACACAGATGTGAGGTGATATTGTGGCTTTGATTGCATTTCTCTGATGATTAGTGATGTTGAGCATCTTTCCATATGTCTGTTGGGCATCTGTATGTCTTTTTTGGAAAAATGTCTTTTTGAGGTCCTCTACCCCTATTTCAATTGGTTTGTTTTATTTGAAGTTGGGTTTTAAGAGTTCTTTGTATATTTTAGATATTAATCCCTTATCAGATATATCTTCTCCCAATTCAGTAGAACTTTTCCATTTTGTTTACAGTTTCCTTTGCTGTGCCAAAGCTTTTCAGTTTGACGTAGTTCCAATTGTTTGTTTACTTTTGTTTCTCTTGCCTGAGGATACATATCTCCACCAAAAGATACTGGAAAGACTAATGTTAAAGAGCATACTACGTGTGTTTTCTTCTGGGGTTTTTATGGTTTCAAGTGTTATTAAGTTTTGAATCCATTTTGAGTTGATTTTGGTATATGGTGGGAGAAAGTAGCCCAGTTTGATTCTTTTGCGTATAGCTGTCCAGTTTTCCCAACACCATTTATTGAAGAGGCTATCTTTTCCCCATTGTATATTCTTCCCTCCTTTGTTATAAATTAATTGACAATAGAAATATGAGCTCATTTCCGGGCTATTTTGTTCCAGTACCATAAAACTTTTCATCACTGTAGCTTCGTAGTATAGTTTGAAATCAGGGAGCATAAGACTTCCTCCAGCCTTGTTCTTTCTCAAGATTATTTTGGCTATGTGAGGTCTTTTGTGTTTCCATACAGAGTTTTAAATTATTGGTCTAATTCTGTGAAAAATGCCATTGGTATTTGATAGGGATTGCAATGAATCTGTAGATTGCTCTGGGTGGTATGGTTATTTTGACAATACTAACTTTTCCAATCTACGAGCATGGTATATAATTCCATTTGCTTGTATCATCTTCAATATCTTTCATCAGTAATTAATTAAAAAAAGAAATCTATGCAACAGATTTCTATATATTAATTTTGTATCCTGAAATATTATTGAATTCATTTAGTAGTTCTAATAGGTTGTTTTTGGTGGCATGTTTAGGATTTTCTAAATATACTATCATGTATAAACCATGTATAAACATGGCAGGCCAAAACGGAATGTAATGATATAATCAAATTGCTAAGAAATAAACAAACAAAAAAACCCCCAAAAAACAAAACTTGCCAACCAAGAATACTCCACCTAGCAACGTTCTGAATTGTTCTGTCCTTCTGAATCAAAGGAGAGATTTTCCAGACAGCAATAGCTAAAGGAGTTCATCACTACTCAACTGGCCTTACAAGAAATGTTAAAGGGACTTCTTCAAGCTGAAAAGAAAGATGCTAATTAGTAACAGAAAAACATATGAAAATATAATCTCTCATAAATATAGTTAAATTTAGAATAATGTAATGGTGATGAGTAAATCACTTAAAAATCTAGTATAAAGGTTAAAAGACAAAAGTAGAAAAAAATAATTATAGCTACAATAATTTATTAATGGTTACATAAGGTAAAAAGATGTAAACTGTGACATCAAAAACATAAAACATGGGGGTGGGAAGAGTAAAACTGCACAGCTTATTATGCATTCAAAGTTGTTATCAGTTTAAAATAGACTGTTATAACTATAAGATGTTTTATGTAAGCCTCATGGAAACCACAAAGCAAAAACCTATAGTACATACACAAAAGATAAAGGAATCTAAACATACCACTACAGAATATCATCAAATCACAAAGGAAGAGAACAGGGCTTCCCTAGTGGTGCAGTGGTTGAGAGTCCGCCTGCCGATGCAGGGGACACGGGTTCGTGCCCTGGTCCGGGAAGATCCCACATGCCGCAGAGCGGCTGGGCCCATGAGCCATGGCCGCTGAGCCTACGCATCTGGAGCCTGTGCTCCACAACGGGAGAGGCCACAACAATGAGAGGCCCACATACCGCAAAAAAAACAAAAAACAAGAAACAAAAACAAAAAAACAAAGGAAGAGAACAAGATAAGAAGGAACAAATGAACTGGAAAACAATTTACAGAAATTAATTAGTCAGAAAACAACAAAATGGCAATAGTAAGTTCACACTATCAATAGCTACTTTAATGTAAATGGACTAAATTCTCCAATCAAAAGATGTAAAATGGCCGAATGGATAAACAAACAAACCAAATTATATGCTGCCCACAAGAGACTCACATTAGCTTTAAGGATACACACAGACTGAAAGTGAAGAGATGGAAAAAGATATTCCATGTAAATGAAAATGAAAAGAAAGCCGAAGTAGCTATGCTTTTGTCAGACAAAATAGACTTCTTTCCAGAGTATAATACAAGACAAAGAAGGTCATTATATAATATTAAGGGTCAATCCAACAAGAGGATATAGCAAACATAAATATTTATGCACCCAACATAGTAGCACCTAAATATGTAAGCAAATATTAACAGATCTGAAGAAAGAGACAGCAATACAATAACAGTAGGGGATTTCAATACCCTGCTGTGATAAACAATTACAATTACTACTAAGGAGATTGAATCAATAATCAAAAATCTCCCAACAAAGAAAAGTCGAGGACTAAATGTCTTAACTGGTGAATTCTACAAAACATTTAAGGAGTAGTTAATACCCATCCTTCTCAAGTGAGTCCAAAAATCTGAAGAGAAGGGAACACTTCCAACCTCATTTTATGAAGCCAGCATTAATTAAGCCAGCTCAGGGACTGAAATAGTTGATATTGTTAAAATATCCATCCTACACAAAGCAGTGTACAGATTCAGTGCAATCCTTATCAAAATTCCAGTGGCATTTTTCACAAAAATAGAATAATTGTAAAATTTGTATGGAACCACAAAAAACTTAAAAATTCAAAGGAGTCTTTAGAAAGAAGAGGAGCAAAGCTAGAGGCATAACACTTCCTGACTTCAAAGTATATTACAAAGCTATATCAATCAAAACAGTACATTATTGGCATAAAAATACACATAGATCAATCGAACATAACAGAGAGCCCAGATTTAAAGCCATGCATTTACAGTCAATTAATTTTTGACAAAGGATCCATGAATATAAAATGGGGAAAGGAGGGGCTTCCCTGGTGGCGCAGTGGTTTAGAGTCCACCTGCCAATGCAGGGGACACGGGTTCGTGCCCCAGTCCGGAAGGATCCCACATGCCGTGGAGCGGCTGGGCCCATGAGCCATGGCCACTGAGCCTGTGCGTCCGGAGCCTGTGCTCCACAACGGGAGAGGCTGCAACAGTGGGAGGCCTGCGTACCTCAAAAAAAAAAAAAAGAAAAAAAGAGGGGGAAAGGATAGTTTCTTTAATAAATGGTGCTAGGAAAACCGGACAGCCAAATGTAAAAAACTGAAACTGGACCATTATCTTACACCATATACAAAAATCAAGGCAAAATATATTAAAAACTGGACTGTAAGACCTGAAAGCATAAAATTCCTAGAAGAAACCACAGGAGGTAAACTTGACATAGGTCTTGGCAATGATTTGTTTTTTTTGGATTTGACAACAAAGGCAAAGCCAATAAAAGAAAAGTAAACAAGTGGGACTACATCAAACTAAAAAGCTTCTGCATGTCAAAGAAAACCAACAAAATGAAATGGCAACCTATGGAATGGGAGGAAATATATGCAATATATGGAAAACATATATCTGATACGGGATTAATATCTAAAATATATAAAGAACTCAATAGCAAAAATCAAACAATCCAATTAACAAACGGACAGAGAAACTGAATAGACATTTCTCCAATGACATACAGATAGCCAACAAGTACATGAAAAAGTGGTCAACATCACTAACCATCAGGGAAATCAAAAGTATCTCACAGCTATTAAAATGGCTGTCATCAAACACTTGTCATAACAAGTATTGGCTAGGATGTGGGGAAAAGGGAACACTTGTGCACTGTTGATGGGGATGTAAATTGGTGTAGCTACTACAGAAAACAGTATGAAAGTTCCTCAAAAAGTTTTAAAAAAATACATCATATGACCCAGCAATTCCACTTCTGGCTATATGTCTGAAGGAAAGAAAATCACTGTCTCAGAGAAATATATGCACCTCTGTTTCACTGAAGTATTATTTACAATAGCCAAGACATGGAAATAACTCAGGTGTCCATCAATGGACAAATAAAGAAAATGTGGTATATATACAAAATGGGATATTACCCAGCCATAAAAAAGAAGGAAATCCTGTTATCTGTTACAACATGGATGAATTTTGAGGCCATTATACTAAATGGCAGAGAAAGGCAAATACTGTATGACCTCACTCATGTGGAATCTAAAAAAACCCAACTTACAGAAACAGAGAACACATTGGTGGTTGCCTGAGGCAGGAGGGTAGGGAAAATGGATCAGGGTGGTCAAAATGTACAACAAACTTCCAGCTATAAGATAAACAGTTTCTGGGTATTGAATGCACAGCATCTTGACTACCTTTAACAATACTGTATTGTATATTTAAAAGTTGGTAACCTTTAAGATGTGATCTTAGAAGTTCTCATCACAAGAGAGAATAAAAATTTGTAACTATGTGAGGTGATTGAGGTTAACTAAACTTGTGGTAATCATTTCACAGTATGTACATATATCAAATCATTATGTTGTATACCTTAAACTAATTTATATCTCAATAAAACTTAAAGATATATGAAGTAAATATGGACAGAACTAAAGGGAGAAATAGACAAATCCACAACTACAGTTGGAGATTTTAATATGCATCTTGCAGTAACTGGTCAAAGAGAAAAAAATTAGTATATTAAAGATTTCAATAGTATTATTAACCACTGACCTAACTTTTATAGAACACCTGTACCCACAAACTGCATAATACACTTTAAGTGTACATAGAACACAAACAGACCAACCATATGCTGTGATAAAACAAGTTGCAAAAAATTTCAAAAGACTGAAATTCTTACTAAATACATCTCTCACCATAGTGCAATTAATTTAGAAAGCAGTAACAAAGAACTGGTAACTAACTAGCTATTATATCTCTGGATAGACAGAGGACTTTTATTTGGAAATATAATAGCTAATGCCCATGTCAATGAAGAAAGCACAAGGAGATTAAAACATATTTTGTATTGAATAATAACACAAATATCCAAAGTTGTCACATGCAGCTAATGCAGTGCACAGAGGGAAACATATAGTTTTAAATTCTAATATTAGAAAGAAGACAGGTTTAAAATCAATGATCTAAGTTTCCATCTACAGGGGCTAGAAAAATACGAGCAAAGTTAAACACAAAGTAAGTGGAAGGTAGGAAATAAAGAGTGAAAATCAATGAAACAGAAGACAAAAAATAGAGAAAATCAATGAAACTAAACATTCTTTAAAATTTTTAGAACAGAATTGATAAACCTCTAACTAGATTGATCAAGCAAAAAAAAAAAGAACACAAATCTCTGAAAAGAACAAAAGAGACATCACTATATATTATACAGACATTAAAAGCTTAATACAGGAATATTATGAACTCTACGCCAGTAAATTTGTTAAACTTGAGGGAGGAGAAAACTTTACCTAAGTCTCAATGTGCTTTGATCTCTTAGGAAGGAATATGGATCATGATCATTCAAATAAGCAAATATAGACTCCCACTAGTGTGCCCAACCACAAGGTTTCAGCTAACGAATTAGGAAGAAATATGTAAGGAAGATACTTCTGGGTAGAAAGAGCATTATATACCTAGAGAAAGGGAAGGGGGTATGCAACTTTAAAAGTGCTGCTGTAGATCCTTTTTGACCCACCTCCCAGAGAAATGGAAATAAAAACAAAAATAAACAAATGGGACCTAATGAAAGTTAAAAGCTTTTGCACAGCAAAGGAAACCATAAACAAGACCAAAAGACAACCCTCAGAATGGGAGAAAATATTTGCAACTGAAGCAACTGACAAGGATTAATTTCCAAAATTTACAAGCAGCACATGCAGCTCAATAAGAAAAAAAGAAAACAAGCCAATCCAAAAATGGGCAGAAGATCTAAATAGACATTTCTCCAAAGAAGATATACAGTTTGTCAACAAACACATGAAAAGATACTCAACATCACTAATCATTTGAGAAATGCAAATCAAAACTACAATGAGGTATCACCTCACACCAGTCAGAATGGCCATCATCAAAAATCTATAAACAATAAATGCTGGAGAGGGTGTGGAGAAAGGGAACCCTCTTACACTGTTGGTGGGAACGTAAACTGGTACAGCGACTATGGAGAACAGTTAGGAGGCTCCTTAAAAAACTAAAAATAGAACTACCATATGACCCAGCAATCCCACTACTGGGCATATACCCTGAGAAAACCATAATTCAAAAAGTCATGTACCAGAATGTTCACTACAGCACTATTTACAATAGCCAGGATATGTTAGCAACCTAAGTGCCCATCGATAGATGAATGGATAAAGAAGATGTGGCACATATATACAATGGAATATTACTCAGCCATAAAAAGCAACGAAATTGACTTATTTGCAGTGAGGTGGATGGACCTAGAGTCTGTCATACAGAGTGAAGTCAGAGAAACAGAAAAATACCTTATGCTAAGACATATATATGGAATCCAAAAAAAAAAAAATAATGTTCTCATGAACCTCGGGGCAGGACAGGAATAAAGACACAGACGTAGAGAATGGACTTAAGGACACAGGGAGGGGGAAGGGTAAGCTGGGACAAAGTAAGAGGGTAGCATTGACATATATACACTACCAAATGTAAAATAGCTAGCTAGTGGGAAGCAGCCGCCTAGCACAGGGAGATCAGCTTGGTGCTTTGTGACCACCTAGAGGGGTGGGATAAGGAGGGTGAAAGGGAGACACAAGAGGGAGGGGATATGGGGATATATGTATGCATATAGCTGGTTCACTTTGTTATACAGCAGAAACACAACACTGTAAAGCAATTATACTCCAATAAAGACGTTAAAAAAAAAAAGTGCTGCTGGGCAATGGACAATTGTGAGCTTATGGTCAAAGGCTAGGCTACCTCTTCCCTGCCACCACCTAAAGGCCCAGGTCAAAAATGGGGGCAGAGTTCCCACTCATCTGACTAAGAAAGGGAGGTGGCAAGTTACACCTCCCCTCTTTCTCCTAAAACATGTAAAGGCTTACAAAAGAGTCCCCCAAAAATCCAAGGGAAAAGGTACACACCTTACCCAAGCATGGGTGTGACTGAAGTTGTTCAGGGCAGAGCTAAGAGCTTTATAAAAACTGTGCAGCACTGAAGGATCTATGCAAAGCAATGGCAAACATCTTTCATCTATTTAACAATACTTTCTAAGCTAAACAGAACTTAAAGGGAATTTTAAAAACTCAGTTCTGGAGTGTTTGAGCTTTTAGACTACTCCTAGAAAGTTAGAGAGACCATTATTCATTTATCTTTGAATTCTTTCAATGTTGTGGAGGGTAATGTTTTATATAAAATACACATTTAATAATGTTTCCTAAACAAAGAATTTGAAGGGATAATAAAACGAAGAAACAAGAAAAAGCTAGGACATTTAAAAACTATGTCCTGAAAGGAAATAACATGTTCTGAAGGCTGGTCAAGGGTGCAAAGTATATTAGCCAGATACTTAAATATGGTGACTTCCCTTGACTGAATATGAAGGAACACTAAATCTTCCATGAAGGCTTAGCAACACTACAAACTAATTTATGATATAACTTTTCATGCTAGGCTATCTCTCACAACCTAAAAAGGGGTGGCAGAACCTACGTGAAACTAGGAAGTTTTCAGTCAGTATAAAAAGCATGTTCTACCTCCTAAGACAAAATGCGTCAGTCCTTAGAGCAGATAAAAAGACTTTACCCTAATTATAATGTACAGCCAAAGCTGTCTATATGACAAAATGTGGAAAAAGACATTCTTTTTTTCATACCATCTCCCTTTAAGGTAGAAAGAAGACGATCTTACCATTTCTACTTTATAGATACAAAAACTAGGATTCTAAAAGGCTCAAAACACCCAGCTCAGTAAGACCACCAAATAGGTCTTATCTCATTCTAGTGAGATCTATCCAGAAGCCTGATGAAGTCTTCCACTATCATTCCCAGTACTAGAATAATATGTGGGTGGCATCTTCAACACTGAAATCCATTTCACTTGGGTTACTTTAGCTCAGGGAAGACTATGGCATAATGGAAAAGAAAAAAATAATAAACAGAAAAAAATTATGTTTTGATATGACTATAACCTTCCAATCTAGTCACTGAAGAAGAATAAGGTACAGAACACTGTATATATTATGCTATCATTTTATAGGAAATTACTGAAAAATGATATGCAGAGAAATTTGAATAGACATTAAAAATCTCTGTAAAGACTCATAAGAAATGAGTGTCACGGATTTTTTCAGAGGAGGGGAAACGAATAGCTAGGACAGTGGTAGAAGGGAGACCTTTTAATCTTTTACCCTTTTTATACTTTTAGAATTTTGAACTGTGACCACAGTAACTATTCAATAAGTTAAAGTAACGTTTAAAAATGAAAAAAACATTATTATAAAAGATTAGATAACAAAGACTGAAAACAGAATAAACAATACTAATTGTCACACACAAAAGAAATGGAGTTTTGTTCATTTTATTTAACAAATTTAGGCCATAAACTTAAATCTTCTACACACTATATGCATGTATCCCAGAGGAAACTCGATGTAAATACTTGATAGGAAATGTTTTTTCCATGGCTTCTTCATAAAACCCTGTTATCTTCTCCTTTTTACATTAGGGTTGTATCTGCAAAGAAAGAAACAGTTAAATGATATCTAGATAAATGACAGCATTCCTTTCACTTTTCAAGTTAAAGGGCTTTCAAAACATAGACATACTTCTGCAAACAGAAATGAGAATGCTAATTTTATCCTTGGGATCAGATATTAAGCACTGACATTTTTACTGTCATTTATCCTTTTGATGCTGCTTTGATGAATATTTGGTAAAACATCATCAAAAAATCCTGTAAAAGCACTAAAATAATTAATGAAAACAACAGTTTAAAAATTAATACGTTTTTATACTTCCTCCGGGATGACTGCAAACAGATCTCTCCACTCTCAAATTAAATTATATCATTTTCACCAAGAGCATAATGAACCTCAAATATAATTATGTTATAAAGTCTTCTGCTATAACAAACAACGTAGTTGGGCAACTATTCCCATCTGACTTGTACTTATGAAAAATCAGCACCATTTGTCAACATTTTCATCAATGATTCACACTGTCAATAATGAAATTAAAGAATCAAATTGGTTACAAAACAGACTCAAAAACACAGTATTTCTTGGGAAAATGTTATTCTCCCCTAGCCAGTATCTACCTACAATATTGTTTACGAATATTTGTGAGCTAATTATTATAATGTTTGTTGGGTCTGCAGGAATGCTGAAAATGTTAAATCAGAATTAAATTATAATCATCCATTATAACTCCTCTAACCCTCCCACAAAAACCTGCTTTGAAACTCTAATCCAGCTTCTTATTTTTATGTACGTGCCAAATAAAACTAACAAATGGTCTGGTATTTTACTTGTCTTATTTCAAAACCCCATTCATTCATAATTCTACTCAGAGCTGAAAATCTCACAAATTTATCAGCCAAATTCACCCAGCTCAGGACCCTTCTTTTGCCTAAATGCCCCAAATAAATTTTAAATATCTTGTGATACAGTATAAGTGAATTAAGCTCAAACCTAGAAGCTATATCCAGTAAACCTAATTAAGAGGTGCTCAAGTAGTAAAAAGAAATACCTATATTAAAAACAAGACAAAATATTCTTTCGGTGAAGGTACTGAAGTGTCTATTTCTAAGGATAGAAGAAACAAATATTTAAACTCTATCAATAGAACTGAATTTTTTTTTTTTTTTTTTTTTTTTTTTTTGCGGTACGCGGGCCTCTCACTGTTGTGGCCTCTCCCGTTGCGGGGCACAGGCTCCGGACGCGCAGGCTCAGCAGCCATGGCTCACAGGCCCAGGCACTCCGCGGCATGTGGGATCTTCCCGGACCGGGGCACGAACCCGTGTCCCCGGCATCGGCAGGCGGACTCTCAACCACTGCGCCACCAGGGAAGCCTCGAGAACTGAATTTTATACACAAAGATTCAGGAGAAAGCTGAAATTAAACTTTACCTAAAGAGTTCATCGGCAAGAGATTCTTCTTTGGCATGTTGATTTTGCACCTGTCAAAATTAACATAGTTTCAGAAACTTGCTAAGTGATGAAAATATAGTTAATGAAATTGCCATGCTGGGTGATCACATCCCAGAGGTCACCAGGTCTGTAAGTTTTTGACTCTATGACTTCTTGCCCATTCAACAGGTCTGTTCCGTATTCACTTCATGCTAAGATTACTGCAAAAGTCCTCTAACTGAACAACTTTCTCCAGCCAATCTCCTTTCAAAGGCAACCAACACACACATTGCTAGCTTGTTGAGTTTTTAAACATTTTTTTCCAGGAGAACCCTTTTACTAAATGAAATTTCAGTGTTTTGAGATCATACCACTGATGGAGGGGCTGAGAGGGCAATATTTACCCCACCTTCAACCAGAGCAGCTCTGCAGGTAAAGTGGCTCTCTTCCTCACAGCCCCAAATCAGGACTCAGAAGTTGCTGCTGAATCACCTCACCCACAAAATAATTTAAAACACAAACTCACCAAACTCCTAAAGCACCTTTGACAGGACTGGAAATACCCTGTGCTGGGTGCATCTTCCTAAAGTCCAGTATGATGGACTTCAGTATGTATGATCCTATCATGTGCCATGATCCTATCATGTGCCATTCAAAACCCTTCAATGACTTCTCCCACCTACCAAAGAAAACACAAACTCTTGAGTCTGACTCTTAAATGGGAAAGGCTCTTCATAACCTGGCTCCATTCTACTTCCTCAATCACTTCTCACTCTCCTCTTCATGAACCCTGTATGCCAGTTAAACTGAATCACACAAAAAGACAAAACGAACAAAACAAACAAAAAACCAGGCTCACCTCTGAACAAATATACTGGGACCCTCTCTGCTTTTGTTCATGACAAAAAATGTGATACAGTATCACTCCTCTTTCCACATCTGACCATCTTTCAATGTGCATTCACTCAATAATCGTTTAGTGTCTACTATGCATCAAGGAACATGTTCTTCACCTCTTTAACAATGGCTTTCTAATCCTCTTCATTTAAAAGTAAGTCTGCTATGAAGAACTCCCACAGAACTTTACCTATGTGACTCCTAGATGTTCATCAATTTCTATCTTCTGTTATAATTATTTATATCACATCTCCACTAAAAAACTGTAAGTTCTCTGAATGCAGATACTGTTTGTTTACTGTAAGTAATTTACATTTGTGTATTTCCAGATACTATCTTAAAACTGTTTCTAAAAAGAACTCATTTAATCTTCATATAATCTCATTACTACTTTTATACTATTATTCCAATTGTAACCAATAAGGAAACAGAGACTTAGGTTAAGTACGTTGTAGAAAATCAAAAAATTGTCATATGGAAGAACTGGGATTGACCAGGTCTCCTTGAATAAAAGCACCAGCTATTAACCAGGCTGTTACACTGCTTCTGAGTCTTTGGAAAGGGCCTAGAAGACTTGCAGGGATTCAAACTTATAGAATGATTTTCTATTCATACAGTGAAATGTCAAACTGAAATTACATCTTTTACATTTTCTAATAAGTATAGCAGAACACAAATGGGAAGGCACATGATTTTCATAAAGCAGTTGTCAAAAAAGCTGCTGGTATCATTCTCCTAAATATTCTTAGAGGCTTCCTAGTAAGGGATGTGAATTTTAACGTTCAAATAGTAAAGAAAAATCAGCTTTATCTTATATATCTTAGTAAGATCATTAAGTAAAAAAGTATTAAAAACCAGAAATCCTATTACCGGCATTTTTCAGTGGCTTGGGAGAACTACAAATCACAGTCTTTCAAAAGTCAAATCAGGTTGGGTAGAGGTCAAAGAGTTACTACGTTTAATGCACAGAATAAAAATATCCTATATTCAAAGAAAGTTTGGGAACTAAGTGATTATGAAAACTAAGACTGGTCTGCAGCAAAAGAAGAAAAAGGAGGGCTAAAAAAGAACAAAGGCAGGGAATACAGAAGAGTAGCTACAGCAAGCCTAGGGAAACATCAAGACAGTAGCACATTTATACATAGAAGCTGCAGTCACGTAGAAGAACAAAGTCAACTCTATTATTTTAGAGAGCAAATCCTACCTAGAGCACCTAAAATTTTCTAGCAAAAAAAGGAGAGATTTGGTAGAATAAATCTAGGACACAGCCTCTCTACTAATGCTAATGAAATAAATGAAAGATAGGAAAAAGTCAGCAGCTGCACCATCATTCTGTCAACTCCTCCCCATCCAAGAACAAATAAAACTCGACAACTATAATTAATCAAGAAGCACATAGCCCCACGCCACAGACTTCAAAAAGGTGGCTGGGCAAAGAACCAAAAGATTAATGCAACTGATTCCTAACCCTCCCCCAACTCATTAAAAAGTGCTACGGAACTGTCCAAACCTGAAAATTCTTACTAATAATACAAATTTGGGGAAAAGTAGCCTGAGCAGGAAAGAGAAAACAACTGCTGGTGGACTGCTGGGAGGGGACTAATGGCATGGAGAGGTAAGTGGGACTGACACTGACCAAAGGCATAGGCTCCAGGCATCCCTGACAAATTAGGCAAATAACCTAAAATGTAAGTTATTCTCTTCTGGGATAAGATATACTCCCTGGTACATGTTTAATTCCAGTTCCAAGAAAGAGCTGCACACAGCTTTACATTACCCTCGCCTTTCCTCAATTCAATGTTTTCAGGCAACAGAAACTAGATGGGACATGCAATGTGCCTTTGACTGAACATGCTGCCATACCAACAGTATGGAGGCATCAGGATAATTCTGTTTTTTATGAACAAGCTAAGATGGGTAGGAATGATTTCAACGACATTCAATTTTTGCCTCACAAACTGGTTTCAGAATGTAATCCCTGCAATAAGATGTCATATAATGTTTCACACAGCAAACAATATCTGGAAAGGGTATTTTACTTTAAATAGCTGCAAGATGAAAGAAAACAGGAAAGCCACTCCACATCCAGATGGAAAAAAAGAGAGAGAGACTGGAATAGAACCTGCAAAAGACAGTTAAAGAACCTAGTCTGAAACAAATAATAACCCATAAATAAAAAATAAATAAAATTAATAAGAACATGAAAGCAATAAGAACAAGAAAGTTAAATATAGAAAAAACACAATGAAACGAAATGGGAATGAATGCTAAGTAAACAAACCGAGAACTCTAATAACACCATTTCAGAATTAAATAAATGAGAAATAGCTAACACTGTTTCCACTGTTATAAATGCTTTATTAAGTAGTATCGTATGTTATTCTCACAAAAAGCCTGTGAAATGGAGGTACTATTATTATTCCCATTCTGCAAAGGAGGAAACAGAAGGATAAAGAAGTAATTTCCTCAAGGTCACATAACATAGCTGGTGAGGAACAGAAGAGACACAACTGAAATTTGAATTTCTGATATAGTGAAAGAGCTTAAGAAAACCACAATGAACGTAGAAGAAATGCATGTGAAGGGCAAAGGTGATTTAATAAAAGGAGAGTTATGTCTTAAATGTAGAGAACCCAGCAAATATAAAAATGTTTTAAAAGATGTAATAGAAAAGTTCCTTGAAATAAAAAAAGAACTGCACCTACAAATCAAAATAGCATACTTTACTCTGGGAAAAATGAAGCGAGAATGATCAACACTGAGATATATTCTGACTGTTACTGACTTTCAAGCCTAAGAACGAATACTGAAGGCATGCAAGTCACCTAAAAAGGGAGAAAAGGGGCACTGGCATGAGGTGCGGGAGGGGAAGCAGAGGAAGCACAAATAATTTCCTCACTCTTCACAGTAGGAGCCAACAAACAGTATCTAAAATCAAAATATGTAGTTTGAAACAAATACTGATTCTAACCTGATAGTGTTTTTCTTATTTAGGGATCTCAGGAAATATCTGGAAGGAAGAAACATTTATACGAATTCAGCAATGCTTTCAGTTTTACTTCCTTCTATCAATCTCTCTCCTTCCCTTCCTACATTATCCCTCCCTGCCTCCATTCCTCCTCAATAAACAGACGTCTGAAACATTATGTATTTAATGTCTAAATGGGTACTTAGGATTTTCACTTCTTCATTCTTTTGTGTACTACCATAATTATTTGGAATGCACATTTATAAAATGGCAAAGCCAGTTATCCTTTCAAAAAAGAATGAAGGATGGTACCTCCATTCTTCCATTTTCTGACATTAAAAATCCTGACAACCCTATTTTTGAGTGACCTAACAATTTTTTGATTAAAAAAAGCATGTTTAAGAACAAATTTCTGAATACTAAATTAACCCCATAATAAAGCAAAATATAAATCCTGAGATGTTACCAAGTACCAAAGCCAGCTTTTGCCCTGCCCTGGGGGGATCTACAAAGCAGGAAAAAACCCAGGCTCTCCTTTGATGTCTGTACAGGAAATGAGCGTTATTAAAGAAAATCCAAGAGAAATAGAATAAAAGACTCCAGCACTAAAGGGCAAAAGAGGAACAAACTCTACAACACGAAAGGAGACAGCAAAGAAACTTGCCTATCTTGACCCTGACACAGGGTGAAAGAAAGAAATAAAAAATCTCACTATGTTTATAATGACAAGGTAGCCTTCACCCAAGCTTCTGGTCCAAATACATTAACTACCTGAATGATCCAAAAACATCACAAGCAGAGATTAAAGTAGTCTCATACTGGTAGAACAAGATTGGCAGACACAAACTTATCTTTTCTGGAGGAAATAAACCTCAGATTAGGAGTTAAGGAATTCCCATAGATCAAGTTCCAAGGAAAATGAGCAGTTCACATTCAAAGATCACAAAATACATACTTGGAAACAAGGCACCATAAGAGAGAACTAGATTAAACAGATCAACACTTTAGGTATTGGTATCATTGGGAAAAGAATACAAGAGAGGAACTTTAAAATGTCAGCAGGGAACAAGATTTAGAAATAAATGACAGATTTCCAGAAATGAAAAAATCCAATAGGTTGAATGAAAACTCAGTGGACGAATGAAATACCAACCAGACAGAGCTGAAGAGAGAAGTACTAAACTGGAAGACAATCTAAAGAAATTACCAAAGTACAATCCAAAGAAACAAAGCAGTGAAATATACAGAAAGGAGCTAAGATACATTGAGAAGAAAGTGGGATTTAACTTATGTCACATCAGAGTGCAAGAAAGAGATATTGTCCCTACCCCCTAATTACCAAACAGCCCTACTTCAAACAGCCCATTGAGATGACCAATGGAGCCCACCTTTGGGTTTCAGTAGCACCGGATAATCACGCAATACAAAGACTAAGAAGAAGACTTTCTACCTTTGGATATGGACTCTGATTATCTCTCAATTCAATGGTCATGTGTTTCTGACTTCTTAACTTCCACGTGGTACTTCTATATTAAAAAGCTCCCAACTTTAATGAATTTTTATCCAATTCACCAGTTTAAAAAAAGGGGTTGAAGGAATTATGGATCACGTGGACAGTCTTGTTATATAACATACACTAGTACTCAAAACACCCAGGGAGAAAGTAAAAGAAGCATATTTTTGTATTCTTCCCTCTGAGTTCTCATTATAGTAGTTTATAAATATTTACTTGTAGCCAATAGCTGTAAAACAGTGAGTTTTTGGAAACCACATTCTAACATGGAGAGCTGTAAAGCAGTTCATATTTTCCCAAAAGAGCATTATAACTGAGGTTTGGTTTCCTGAGGCTTAGATGGCATATTAGATAGGATATGATCAATAAATCTAGAAGTCCCTTAATGAAGTGTTATGGAAAGGTACAAATTAATCTTAATGCTCTGTAACTCACGAATTTTTCTGAAAGAATAACCTTAGGTCACTCATCTTAAGTTTGGTTTTAAGAAGAATTTGCTCTAAGGAAATCACAAGGGATCAAAATACAAATCAAACAAGTTACTGGGTCTTACTTCCTACTAACCTCCATTTCCTGCCTCAACCACTCCTCTAATTCTGTAGTCTTTCGGGTATGATGAGCTATTAGATCTGATCCTCCAATGATGTGTGGAAGTTTTCTTGCTCCAGGAAATTTGACCTGTTAAATAGTAAACCTTGATAAATGCACTAAAAAATTGACAATCTTTTTTTAAAAAAAGCTTAAAAAAACAAAGACTGTAAATCACATATAAGTACTAAAGATGTTTATATACTATAAATGAAAATGAATGTGAGAGGAAATAGAGCTGTTTCATTGATTTGAGTATATACAGAAAAAGTCAAACAAATTCTTTCACTAGAGGCAATCCAGTTAAGCTTCTTTTTATTGAGTATTATTGATTTTTGTTTGGTAACTTAATTTTAAAAATTAGTATGCCTTTTGAATTTTGATTTAACAATGAGATTTTGCAACACGATACTGAACATGAAGTAAGCATGCATTAATACAGACTGGATCAGAAATATTCTCTTAGAACAACAAATATCGTATATTAATGCATATATGTGGAACCTAGAAAAATGGTAGAGATGAACCAGTTTGCAGGGCAGAAATAGAGACACAGATGTAGAGAACAAACGTTATGGTCACCAACGGGGGAAAGTGGCAGGGGGTGGTGGTAGTGGTGGGATGAACTGGGAATTCTGATTGACATATATACACTAATATGTACAAAATGGATAACTAATAAGAACCTTCTGTATAAAAAATAAATAAAATTCAAAAAAAAGGGAAAAAATTCTCTTAAATATCTTGTCAGTTCCTAAAGGAGGAGGAACTCAGATCTAATATTCAGTATACTTATTTATATTTTGTTTAATATACACATGTAATAATAAAATGCCTAGTTTTCATTATTGAATGTGCTCAGTTATTTTGAACAAATCTGTTATCGTCACAAAGTCCTAAGTTAAAGAACCTCTTCAGGGAGTCACAGATCAATATTAGAAAATAGGAGGACCTGGGAATTCCCTGGCAGTTCAGTGGTTAGCACCCCACACGTTCACCACTGAGGACACAGGTCTGATTCTGGGTTGGGGAACTAAGATCTCGCAAGCCATGCTGAGCGGCCAAAAGACATTAAAAAAAAAAAAGAACTAGGAGGACACTGTCAATACAGCCAAAAGCCTGCTGCTTAAGGTAGAAAAAACCAGGTAAACAGCATCCTTTAAAGAATTCAACCTTAATAAAATTTGTTTTATATATTCAAGTGTCAGTTTATGTCCTTAGTAGTTTTTAACTGTTTTAAGCAGAAGAAATAGCATCACTTTTCGACATAAACTGCTTTTATTACTAGTTAGCATATTTCTAAAAACATTTCAAACACTGGCCTCTTGTGATATTTTAGTTAAAGGAATACATACCTTTTTGAATTTCTTGAAATTCTTTAGTTCACCATAATCATTATTTACACTGGATGCATTTCTGGAAGTAGAGTTACGAACCACCAGTGACCTAAATTCAGTCAGTAACACCGTCTTTGGAAGCATCTCACCATCACCCTGAAGTTCATCATTGTTCTTAAATGGTGTTAAGATGGAGAGAAGAAATTAGAAGGAAAAGGAAAATTACTTGTCATTTAGGAGTTTACAGAAAAAAGTTCAAATACCCACAAAAACAGTAAAAAAAAAAAAAAAGGTTTATTTCTGCCACCTGCTTTGTACTTGAAATCAAATCATATCTATTTCAAAACCAGAAAATTACTCACTCTACAACTTTAGAAACATTTATAACACATTATCTATGAGAGAAGGCTAAAAAACCATAGTGTTTGAAATTTAGTAGCATATTCTAATAAAAATCATCTCAATAAACAATTTATCTTCTTGTATACATTTTCTTGGCAAGAAATAGTCTGCTTCTTTTCATTAAAACCATACACCACGATTATTATACAATCCATCCTAGAAGTTCTCTATACTATGTTTAAGGTTTCTTGGATTTTCAGTAATTTATATTTTTTATTATTTTGGACACCTCAAAAAAAGTCAATCATTAATTCTGGGCACACTACCTCATTAACTGAAAGCCACTTTTTTATTCCAGATTAATAATTATTAAATCAGCCTGAAGATTCCTTCCTGTTGCTGGAAGAGATTCTTTATGTCACTTACTATTAACTAACTAGTTAGTTACATATCCACATTCTTACAACTGCTCAAGGCTATCTTAGTTTTTAAAACTGCTTTACTATATATCCATTTGGAAGCTGCTAACAGGACTAAGATAAAAACAGTCAGGGAGAGAAGAAAAACGGGAAAAGTCAAAAGAAAAGGTTCATGTGACAGTGACAGAACATAATCAGGAACTCAAAATAACAATGGCCTAATACCTTTGTATTTTGTTTTAGAGTTTACAAATATTTCATTACTCTTTTGGATATAAACAACAATCCTGTTGTAAAAGTGTTAACCTGATTTTATAAACAAAAGACTTGAGGTTCATAAATGTGAAACTGATGTTTTCAAGGTCACTATCTATGGAGTAGAGGGCAGGGAATTACACTCAGGCTTTGTCCATACTCTTTTTGCTATACCATGGTTATAATACGATCTATCCATTTCCAGAGGAGGCATAATTATGAAATAGATCAAAATTATAGAAAGAGAATCAATTAATCCTAAGAATATACAGACTGACAGAAATTGATGCAATGATGGTCCATACAAGTCAAATCTTTATAAAAATAAAATACAAATCCCTCACAGATAGTTCTTTAGTTGACCAGAGTGATTCTTGAGCTCACACTTCTTCGCAATTTCATTTTCTTGCTAAAGAAATAAAAAATATTGCTCATAAGAGTTATAAGATGGTACCTTTCTGAAAACCTCAGAGATACTCATGCTCTTGACCCAGTTATTTCACTTTCAAGCATCTTTCCTAGAGAAACTATGACGTGAGAATAGAAATATACATATAAAAAGACTGTCGTATAAGAGTAAAGAACAAGAAGCAATTTAAGTTCATACAAGTTATACACCTAAAGAACGTAATAAGAGAAATGATCATAATACAAATGAATTTAAAATGGCTATAAAATTGCATTAACATTTGAGTCCAATTTGAAAAATAAGATTTAAAAAAGAAAATGCCAAAATATTGACTATGGTTATCTGCAGATGGCAGGATTATCAACAAACTGTAATGTTTTTCTTTATTTTTCATATTTCTACATGATCGTGTATTACTTTTACAGTCAAAAATAAAAACAAATTTTTAAAGAAGTCTATCCAAATTTATTTAGAATTGAATGTTAAGTCGTCCTTAATCCAAGACAAAAGAGTTATTTTAATTGTTAAAGATATTTATGGAAACTTCTTTGTATAAAATCATACTATCCTTCATATTCATATATCCAGACCACGTACTAGACAAAAGTATATTACACAGATAGCTTTCTAATACTTCCAATAAAAACTACAATTCCTTTGGATACAATAGGGGGGCATATCATTTTACATCAAATTTTCAATGATTCAGTAATAAAAATTCAGAAAAATTTTAATAAGTAGAAAGTTGGAAAGAAAAAGCAAGATGTACTCTGTGCTTGCTTAGAGACTAAAGAAAATTAATGCTATTTGTCAGTTGTAAGATTGAAAATTTCGATTCCAAGCCTACCA
This sequence comes from Phocoena sinus, assembly GCF_008692025.1. Classification (NCBI taxonomy): domain Eukaryota; kingdom Metazoa; phylum Chordata; class Mammalia; order Artiodactyla; family Phocoenidae; genus Phocoena; species Phocoena sinus. The sequence goes on from NC_045779.1 coordinate 33,512,104, forward strand.
TGTACCCTTTTACTGAGTATTTTCACATACATTATCCACTGGAAGTTGTTACTACAATCAGAACATTTTACTCCCCCATACATTTTCCCCATCCTGTCCTACTCCCTCAAACTTGCTTAACCTCTTGAGCAAGTTTTTATTTCCTATCTCTGAGAATCATACTACAGCCTACCCAGACCCTTCGACTGCAAGCTTGGGACTTCTCTCCTCATTTATCATATTGAGTCAATCACCAAGTCTTAGAGATTCTACCTCCTAAAGGCCTATCAAACTTATTCTCTCAGACTGCCTTTCATGTTAGCATGTCCAATGCCTAGAATAAATAAGTGAATGAATGACATTCTGAGAAACCTGACAAAAGAAACAGCCAAAAGAACAGAGTGGACCTTGCATTTTTGTCTCAGTTGTCAAAACCTAGCTAAGTCACTTTGGCAAGCTACTTAACTCCCACTGCAGTTTCCACATCTGTTCAATGTGTATAGTACTACTTCACTGCAGGCTGCTATAAATAGCATGATGGTATCCAGGAAGTGGTAGGTATAATTGTGAGGCTTTCAAAGATGCTATATGGTAAGAGAAGAGGAAACCTGTTTTAGAATAGAAGGATGGAAAGAGGTGAAGAAGAGATATTCTGTAGACAGAGGTTGCTGTTAAGAGGAGGAATGTTAACAAGGATATCGAGACATGTTTGCATTTTATGGAGACTGGGAAATTGAAAGTAAGGCCAAGACCCCGACACAGTTGTCATTTACACAAGGATAAATGCCTAGCAGGGTTATCTAGCCAATAGCCTTCTATTTCAGCTTATAGTAAATCTTACAGACATGCTAGAATCCATATTTAATCCCAAAACAGAAAAATGGTAGTTCTATCATCAATATATTTTAGAAAATGCCCTTCTGATATACAGCTAAGGAATCCAATGCCAGAGAAGTATGACATTTTTGCCTTCTTAAAAGTGCAAAAAGTTTTTTAAATGAAAGGATTAAGAAATATTTTTTCTGATAATCACTTCTGTAGCTAGAAAATTTAAGTGTAATTCTATCAATTCACGAGTATCCACAAGGACCTTCAGACAACAAATTCTTAAAACAGTAAAAATGAAAGAATTAAAAATAATTTCACACTGTCTGAGTAAGGTTGATGAATTATATCAATATCAATTTCCTGGTTTTGATATTATACTTAAGTTCTGCAAGATGTTACTATTAGGGGAAACAGGGTGAAAGGTATATGGAATCTTTCTATATAATTTCTTACAACTGCATGTGAATCAGCAATTATTTCAAAATAAAAAGTTTTTAAAAATTATCTTACATTGAAAGCAAAATTACTTTTGTTAACAATGTTCTTACTAAAAAAGTACAGTGCTAAAATACAGTGATTTAACTTTAGTATATCCAGAAGTGTGTCACAATTGAGTTGCTATTCACTCTCCAAACGTCTGCTACAACATATTTATGTTGTACCATATTTTTATTCAGAATGTCATGAATTCTAAAATAGTAAAATAAGGACAAAGGAAATTATGCTGCAGAATCGTAGAGCAAAATAAAATAATTATATTCCCTGATATCATTATACAGCATGTAAATCTTGGCCCTATCTTATTTAAGCCACTGATTTTAGAATTTTTTAAAGACAGCAGAAGGAATTCTTAACTAATACAGTGAGGGAACTTATTTTGGGAAGAAAACTGGATGTGCTGAATCAGGATCTCAGGTGATTCTGATGCAGCTGGTCCACAAAATGGCATTAAGTATTCACTCATAAGGAATAACAACACTGAGGATTTTCTACCTCATATGAAGATGCCAGTATACAGGCTAAACAGGACATATATTTTGATTTTTCAATAGTAGTTATAGATTTATATAGTGCTTGATACACACTAGGTTCTCAACAAATGCTTATCAAATCATTGTACCTGTGCTCTCACCTAATGAGGTAACCAGTCTACCAACAGTAGGCAACTTAATGATGCATAAAATACAAAATAAAGAGTTTTCTTAGACCAAAGTGGGTAAGACAAATATACCAGCTTCATGAAAAGAGGACAGAACATTAAAGGTAAAAATGAAAATTAAAAATCCCGAGTGATGTTACACATGTTCTATCCTAAAAATTCATTTAGTAGATACTTTGTTTTTACTAACTTTCTTCATCTCTCTGTGCCTGTTTACTCTATTAAAGCTCCTCCTATACTTACCATCATGGCCAAATGCCTGATATAATAAAATAGTACAGACTGGAAATCTATTAAAACAATCATGGGGACTTCCCTGGTGGCGCAGTGGTTAAGAATCCGTCTGCCAATGCAGGGGACACGGGTTCGAGCCCTGCTCCAGGAAGATTTCACATGCCACGGAGCAAATAAGCCCGTGCACCACAACTACTAAGCCTGCACTCTAGAGCCCACGAGCCACAACTACTGAGCCTGCATGCCACAACTACTGAAGTCCACCCGCCTAGAGCCCGTGCTCTGCAACAAGAGAAGTCACCGGAGAAGCCCGCGCACTGCAATGAAGAGTAGCCCCCGTGCACCACAACCACAACGAAGAGTAGCCCCTGCTCGCTGCAACTAGAGAAAACTCCCGTGCAGCAACGAAGACACAGTGCAACCAAAAATAAATAAATAAATAAAACTGATTCTTTAAAAAAAAAAAAAAATGAGTAAGTTTTATTTGTTCTCATTTATTATATATAGTCAAGGAATCACTGTATTTTTAACATTCACCCTATCAACCAACAAATTCTTATACTTAATACTAGGTGTAGAAGATACTAATTTTTTCCCCCAAATAAACATCATGACTGCTCATACTGTCAATACAAATACCTCAAGTACTTTTTAACATTCTAAGTTCCTATTTGCAATACTTCTTATTAAAAAATGTTACTTACAGAGATTTTGTTACTTTCTGGTATTGCTTCATCATTACAAGGGCCATTTGTTTCTATATCCAATCTTGGCCTTTTTCTAATATTGACATCTTCCTCTTGTTTTTGAACTTTCACTTCAATTTCTAACTCTGGTTTTGTGTTCTTCAATAACTGTTCCAATACTTCACCTTCTATGGCTAAATCATCAATTTCTTTTCTTTTTTCTGATCTTAGTTTTTCTGTAGAGAGAGATTTATTGGCAGAATTTTTCACAGTGGATTTTAAATCTATATCTGCATACGAGTTATCTGGGTTTCTTTCCACAGGCTCATTCTGCTGCTCCTTATTGTTCCATGCTGAGGATGTAGTAGGCTGTGTTTGTTCTAAAAGAGAACAAGACATTTCTATTCTTGCTGATTTAGATAAAGACATTTCTTGATTTTCTTCATCCCTTTCCCTTAGGTTCAAAAAAGGAGAGAAGAAAACAAAAACAGGAAATGAACACAGCTAAGTAATTTTTTTAGTTTGGCAGTATTCAGCCCCTTCTTCATTGAATTAACAATATTCTTGGTTTTACTGATTAACAATCTCACCAGAAATAAAAAAACACATCTGAAAACAGTACATAATTCATACACACCCTACTGTTTTGATAGGACTGGTCAATTCCATGGCTTAAAAAATAGGGAAATGTCTATCTTCTTTTCTGGAAGTTGTAGTAGTTGATGAAATCAGTATGGAGGAAAAGGTAGAAAAATATAAAATACAAAAGGCTTGGGGCTCCCCTGGTGGCACAGTGGTTGAGAGTCCACCTGCCAAAGAAGGGGACACGGGTTCGTGCCCCGGTCCGGGAAGATCCCACGTGCCGTGGAGTGGCTGGGCCAGTGAGCCATGGCCGCTAAGCCTGCATGTCCGGAGCCTGTGCTCGGCAACGGGGGAGGCCACAACAGTGAGAGGCCTGCGTACCGTAAAAAAAAAAAAAAAAAAAAATACTTGTCAGAAAACAACAGCTTACTTTATAATGTAGGGAACCTGTGGACATGGAAAAATTACCCTGGGACTAAATCCTGATGGGTTAATGAGAGCTAGATTCAAGATAGTAAGTCAAAGTGGCTAAATCCAGAATACAGTATAAACTATATACTGCAAGTAATATGTGAATATATGACTAAGGGTATTCTATACAATACTGTATCATTCATTCAATGAGTACTGAATACCTGACTCCCTTAAACTGTACTGAGGCCCACAAAAACTTGGGTCTCTGCTCTCTAGTTTACTGGATTCATGTTGAACTGGAACAGTTAGAGTGATATTTTAATAATAATAATCTAATGTCAGGGTCCTAAATAAACCAATCAAGAAGTTTTTTTTTTAAGAAGTTTTTTGTAATAATTTAAACGATCAGCGTTTGAACCAGAGAGCTAGCAACACAAACAGATGGAAACAAAGGAATTTATAAGACAAGGAAAATAAGAATCAGCACTACTGGTTTGGGGAGGCAGAGGAGAAACAGTCAAAGATTTTGACAAAGTAAATTACAAACAAAAATATATATACAAGGCAGTGACAGGGGAGAAAGTTTTAGGCCTATGATTAGGGGAAAAAGCAGGAGATTTCTGTGGGAAAGTAGAAGTGATGCTTAAAGAATAAGTCAGGACCAAATATACTGATCATCTGTAACCTGAAGTACAATATACATAGCAGGACGAAAAGAAGTCCTCAAAGGGAGCAAAGGAGAAAGTCAGAGAGGCAAAAAAAACCCCAGGATAGGACACTACCACAAAAGCCAAGAAAGGACCAGAAGGAGAACAAAGGTTCAAGAGTTGAGTGTTACCAAAAGGCCACAAGAGGTGGCAACTTGTGTCAATGATTACTTTCAAGGACGTCATGTCAAGATGAAATATTGTGAGTTAAGAAATATTTCACATAGAAATGGGAACAATAACAATAATCTCCTCTTTATGAGAAGTTTAACAGTGATTGTAAAAGATAAAGGGCAGTAGCTAGAGGAACAAATCAAGTCAAGGGAAGGTTTTAAAAACTAAAAATGAGATAGAGTCTTTGAACACAGATGAAAAGGACCTAGAAGAAGATATTAAACATGCTAGAAATTAAGAATAATTGATGAAGCATGGTCCTAGAGGAAATGAGAGACATGACCAAGGGAACTAGGTAGGTCAAAAAAACTGAGGTGTGGGAAACCTCTTCCTCAAGAGAAGTACAGCAAATGAAACAACAGAAGGAAAAAGTTGAGGGAAAATGTATCTAATGACCTTAGTGAAGAAGGAGACTTGGACATTTCTGAGGGGGAATAAGCTCAAAGGGCCACAGCTTTCCACAGAAGCATACTTAAGCAGAACATGGACTTAGTACCATTCTACAATCGTATAACAAATATTAATATTTTTAGACACACAGAGCAGTATTATTAAAAATTATACCTTTTTTTGGTAGATGGCTGAAAGTAGTTTTTGATGGAGTTGGTTTGCTGATGCTGAGAAGCCCAATCTCCACTTTTATTTACACCTGGGAATTTAGTTGGTGAAAGCTGATATTTTGGGATTTTCATACTAACAAGAGTATTTGATACTATATTATTATTACTAGAGTTTACTTTGTGGGGTTCCTTCACAGTGGATGTTTCTTGTGAAGGTATTCTGAACTTTTGTTCCATTCCGAAGATTTTGATTTCTTTTGGCCTTTCACTCAAATTCATACTGCAGCAAAAGAAAGGAATGCAAGGTAAACAATCACATTTACAGCAATTTTTATCCAGAAACAAAGTCCTTTAAGTAGTACTAACGTAATACAGCTTTAGAACACAGTTATCTTGAGACAGTAGTTTAGTGAATATATTTTACTATCCCAAGAAAGTAGCTCCTTTGTCATCAAAGCTCCCTGAAGACATGATACCTTTCTCTTCTTCATCCCCTATAGCACATACTGTCAGGAATGCTCTATAAAAAACTGCCAAACACACATGGAATAACAACCTAGTATCCTATTATAAATTATACCAGGTCATATACTGAAGTGATGTTTGCTTTGTTTAAAATTGTAAAATTATTTCCATGTAAAAAAATTAATAAAAACTGGAAATTTATAAAAAGAATAAGCTATCATTCCAATTTCAAATATAATGGGGTATTTACATCACTTTTGATGAACCGATACGGTTATATTCCAACCAGATGGCAGTCTCTAGAACATAACTCTAGAGTAGAACTCTAGATCATCAGAAAAATATTTTAAACACACACACACAAACACACAGTTCTACAATGTATGGTTGAATATATACTATTTTGCTATTCCTATTTCACCAAAAACCCCAAAGTTGTCATTCAACTGACTTCTAAAAAATTGTTTCTCTTTTAAAAGTTATATTAAAAGTTCTGTTTTAAAAAAATTTGTAGTTTCTCTTTTAAAAGTTATGATCTCAATACAAAACATAGGTATAGTGAAAATTTAAGTATGGTCTAATATAGTGCAATCATAAGTATCTTCCAATATGAATAATTCATTATGGAGTATTTAAAATACACTGTCTTAAGTGAAAAATGCCACAGGATACATATGAGCTACCCTTGCTCTCCAAAAAAAAAAAAAAATCCAAAAAACTATTTTAAAAAACCCTCTTCAAATAGAGAACCACTGGGCTTCCCTGGTGGCTCAGTGGTTGGGAATCCGCCTGCCCATGCAGGGGACACGGGTTTGATCCCTGGTCCGGGAAGATCCCACATGCCACGGAGCAATTGAGCCCGTGTGCCACAACTACTGAGCTTGCGCTCTAGAGCCCGCGAGCCACGGCTACTGAGCCCGCGTGCCACAACTACTGAGGCCCGTGCGCCTGGAGCCTGTGCTCCTCAACAGGAGAGGCCACCGCGGTGAGAGGCCCACGCACCGCGGCGAAGGGTAGCCCCCGCTCGCCACAACTGGAGGGGGCCTGCGCGCAGCAGCAAAGACCCAGTGCAGCCAAAAATAAACAAATAAATAAATTAAAAAAAATAGAGAACCACTAAAAAAACTACCTTTATGAACAAATATTGATTATTTAGATAGCCAGGTACACACATATAAAATATCTCTAAAACTGTGTAATGTTCACATACAGGCAACATCATATAATAGAAACAAATTGATCTCAAACTTATTTCACCAGTCACAAATAAAACAGTATAATTCTTTGTAGTCTTCCATGTACATTTGTAAGGAATTAAAAAAAAACTTTATCATTTTCAGGAGTTGGCAAACTACAGCTTGCAGGACACATCTGGCCTGTCACTTGTTTTTGTAAACTAAGTTTTATTGGAACACAGCCACACTCATTCATTTACATGTTGTCTATGGCTGCTTTAATCCTACAATGGCAGAGTTGAGTAGCTGTGACAGAGATCAGTGACCCACAGAGCCAAAAATATTTACTCTCTAGTGCTTCATTTTAATTTTAATTTATTTATTTATTTTTGGCTGTGTTGGGTCTTCGTTGCTGCACATGGGCTTTCTTTAGTTGCAGCGAGCGGGGGCTACTCTTCTTGCAGTGTGCAGGCTTTTCACTGCGGTGGCTTCTCATTTCAGAGCATGGGCACTAGGTGTGCGGGCTTCAGTAGTTGCGGCACATGGCCTCAGTAGTTGTGGCTTGCAGGCTCTAGAGCGCAGGCCCAGTAGTTGTGGCACCTGGGTTTAGTTGCTCTGCGGCATGTGGGATCTTCCCGGACCAGGGATCGAACCCATGTCCCCTGCACTTGCAGGCAGATTCTTAACCACTGCGCCACCAGGGAAGTCCCTCTAGTGCTTTATAAAGTCTGCTAAACCCTGTCCCAAAATATTATTTTCCCTGGCATCCCACACTCCCAATTCTTTATCTCCCAAGAGATGACTTGATACAGGCATTGACTTTACTTCTTGAATATACTATTAATTTATTGATAGAATAATAACAATAGTTTGTTAACAATGAAGCTTTACCATTTATCTCCTTGCTCTGATTGTGTATCAGCTACATATGTTGTAGTATTCACTGGGGCACCTGGCATTAAGTTTTCATTGGCTGGTAAGACTTGGGAAAGGCTTGGACCTGGAGTTGTTGTCTTCAATCCTGTAAATCACAGAAGTGAAAGAAAGAATCACAATTGCTAGACACAAGATAGACATTTGGTCATTTAAAATTGTTAGGACTGTGCCATGTTGAGAGAATTAACTATAGCACACAGTTGTCTCCAGCCAAATACTTAACAAAACAGCCTATGAGCAGCAGCCTGTTGGCATCTGTGATGGGCTTATCTGAAATAAATCATTTTAAAGACACATCAAATCCTTCAGGTTAAACTATTACCAACTTAAATAAAAATAAACTCAACTTAAATTCTAATTCAAATTATGCTTTAGTCAGGAGACCAAAAATTAAAATTTCTCCCCCACAGAAAGTATATCTACTGTCTACACAAATCAAAATCAATGTGAATTTAATTTTTAGAAGGAATATACTATTTGAAAAGAAGAGATGAACAGTTTTAGACATAAATTTTTTGGCTACTCCAGAAAACCATAATGATTACTTCATCATTTTATATACCAAAATAGCAATTTAATTCAAGTGCCACTCTTCTGGAATACTCCTCTTGAACCTCCCACATTGAATCAGATGCCCCTCATTTTGAATCCCATACCACCCTTTACATCACTCTACTAACTGTTAACACACTCTTACTAACTTTTTAACACTAGCTGTGTGACCTGTATTACTTAACCTCTCTATGCCTTAGTTTCCTCATCTATGAAATGAGGATAATTACATGCTGTTTCTTCCTCACATATTGTTTTAAGGGCAAAGTGAACTAATATATGGACAGCACTTAGAAAAATGCTTGGAACATAGTAAGGACTATGAAGTGTTAGCTGTTATCATCACTGTATACCGTACTTGTTTACTTGTTACTTTCTCTTACTAGACTTGGAACCTCCTTGAGAACAGGGACTGAGTCTTACTCATTTCTGTATCTCATCTCTGGGCAATGTTTGGTATATAATGGATATAAATAAGTTAACAGAATTAAATTAACTGAAAAAAAAATTTTAAGTTGACATTTATTAAGTATCAAAGCTAAATTACCACTCTGTTAGCTCCTGACATAGAATGTGTTTAATAAAATGTTTATAACTGATTCCAAATTCAGGTATTTAACTTACTTCTGCCACTCTCCTTATATGACCACCTTAGCTCACTGGCATTTCCTTATACATACATATCCCTAAAATTCTTCTTAGCTTGCACAGTTTGCAAAAAATAATAATTACAAATGTGTATATAACCATTAAAAGAAATATTCATAAGCTGAATCTAATGACCCAGAATAACTAATGTCTGTCAGTAAGATTATTTATAATATTCTCCTTGCTAAAATACCAGGAGGGTAGGGATTTGCTCTACTCTGCTCACCTCTTTATTCCAAGTGTTTAGAGTAATTAAAGGCATATAACAAGGTTCAATAAATACTTGTTGAAAGATAAATGAATGAATATGGAAGGAAAGGAGGAAACAAAGGAGAAAAAGGGAGGAAAGAAGACATGCATTCACTCTGTTCCCCCCAAAACTAGCCGTGTTCTAAAATTGTTTGTAAGTCTGATGTCTATGACTTGGAACCCACACAGACCTACCTATGAATATGTGCAAGAAATAATACTACTAATTATAATGTAGATTTTTTATCAATTCCTTATGACCTTGTTTCCATATGAAATAACACAATAGAAAAGATGCTGGTCTAGCAGTCACAAAACCCCAATTTTAGGATTGTCTTGGCTGTTTTATTTATGGGACCTTAACTTTTCTCAGCCTTGAGGTCTCTTACCTTTTAATAGAAAGATTAGATGATCTTTAAGGACCTTCTGGCCATAAATACATTTATAACAGTGGATGATAAAATTTTGTTGCTCCACCCTGGCAAAGATAATCTTGTGTACCGATAATTTAGTTCAATTAAGCAAATATTTATACCAACTATAAACAAGTATTGGGCTTGGTGATGTCAGAGAAACCAAAATTAGTAAGAGTTTATAATCAGTCTAGTGGCTGAAAGAGGCATGGAAACAACTGGCTATGCTTCAAAGTAGGAAAAAGTTCTAACTGGAACGCAAAAAAAAAAACGTTACTGGGGTATAAAAAACCAAAATAATTAACCTGACTTGGAGAAGAGTTATGGGAGAGGAAAAAACCTAGGAAAACTTCACGAAAGAGGTGAGCATTTGTGGAAGGAGTCAGATTTTGAAGAGCAGTGCCAGCATTCTAGGAACAAGGACCATGATGAACAAGGTCAAGGAGTATGGCACATAAAAAAATATGGCGTATGTATTCTGTAGGGAAGTATATTAAAAAAAGATGAGGATGGGAAGAGATAGGCTACAGCTAAACTGCTGAAGGCTCGAAAGTCTAGACAAAGGGCTTAGGGATTTATTCTATAGATAATAAGAACTAGTAAAAGTTTTTAGGAGAAGGGAAGGTAATTCTAGTGGCAAAGTGAAATATTAACTCTAGAGATGAATATGGAGGCACGACCTTACTGAGGGCAGTTAGAACAGCCCTCAGGAAATAAAGACATGGAGGGTTAAATAGGGCAGTGGCTGTGGGAAGGGATGGTAGCAGACCTCTTGAGCAGAAGCTACAGAGGAAGAATTTCAAGTCTTGTATGAGTAAAAAATGACTTAAATTTATAGTCTGAATGCCTCCTCCATTTATATAAAAGAAGGCTCCTCTCTAGTTCAGTCCTTCCCTAGTTTCTTGGAGTTTATATGACAAACAGGAGGTTAAAATCAAGCAAAAGAAACCAAAAAAATCTGATGCCTTGGTGGCATCCCAGAATATCCTGGAATACAGAGCATGTGAATTTGAATTTTAAAAAAATGTTTCTGGAGCACATATCTAGTTGAGACTAGTTTTCTAAAAGAGAACAGAGGATAGTTGTTCCAAACAGGGACCTGGGACAAGAGGAGATACTCACATAGACCCAATGATTGTTTATTTTTACATATTTTTTGTTGTGTTGTTAAAGTCTGAAATTACACATAGCATTTTATTTTTTTCTGTAACAGAACAGAAATGCACAATCAACAAAATAGTATTTACAGTACATGCTATTTCTAAAGGGTTGTGGAGCTTTCTAATGGACAGCTTCTACAAAAATATGGCTCATTTTGGTATCCACATCAAAGTAGTTTTCTCTCTAAGAATTTGGCCTGAATTTATTTGCTTTTCTGCATCTCTACTACTACTACCACCATGGTCCAAGGCACCAGGCTCTCTCTCACCTGGACCTCCACAACAGCTTCTACTCATATCCCCACTTCCATTTTGGACCCCTGGAATCCATTTTCCACACAGACACGATTGTGATCTGTTCCTTCTACCTGGAATTCTGCTATCCATATCCTCCCATGGCTGCCTTTTCTCATCATTTAGGACATGTGAGGCTGAAATATGACATCTTAAGTGAGACTGTCCCTGACTACCAATCTAAAATAGCCTACTCCCAGTCACTATCACATCATCTTGTTTTAGCTTTCTCTTTGTACTTGGCCTTAACAGAACTTATCAGATGTGTTTGTTTGCTTGTTTACTGTCTGAATCCTGACTTTTAGAATATAAAGTTCACAGTAACAAGTACCTTGTTTACTTTATTCACCACTGTATCTTCAGTACTTACAACTGTGCCTAGTACTTGGCAGCCACAAATACTTATTGAATGAATAAATGAACAGATAAACATATAGCTTTTAAAAGACGGTGAAGATGGTCACCCGTGGCAAGTATAATACATACATACAGGGACTTCCCTCGTGGTCCAGTAGTTAAGAATCTGCCTTCCAATGCAGGGGACGTGGGTTCGATACCTGGTTGGGGAACTAAGATCCCACATGCTGCGGGGCAACAAAGCCCGTGCGCTCTAGAGCCCATACGCTACAACTAGAGAGAAGCCCGCGTGCTGCAACAAAGCTCCCGCGTGCCGCAACTAAGACCCGATGCAGCCAAATAAATAAATAAATATTTTAAAAAATAATGGAGATACAGCCAATCAGCAATTTATACAATAAAGTTGCTAAAGAATCAATAAAATAGTATTTTAATTACCTGTACTGGGCTGGCCCTGAGGATCACAGTAATTCTCTGTAGTAATGAAAATAACTGCCAATCCAATTTCTGCTTCAGGAATAGGTCTAAGACCTTGCCTGTTAGAATAAAATAGTTTAAGTATGATGATATATTAAAACTAACAACTTTTATTAAGATGATGTCAAACAGACACCCCCCCCAAGTGACATCACAATTTTATGGTACAGAGAGAATTGCAAATACCTATAGTACTAGCTTATTCACTGGAGCAATGTTACATTGGGCAAGTTCACCACCTTTTAGTAATTCAATTATTTCATCTGTAAAACAAAGGTCTAGAGTAAAGGATACAGATCCTTCCAGTTCTAAATAATAAATACTAGTTCTAAATAATATTCCAGTTCAGAATAATAGTAATACCCAGATGAAGCAATAAAATAGATTTTTTAAAGCAAATCTATGATTACTAGAATCCTCAGATAAAACTTAAAAGAGAGAAAAAGAGGGGAGAAGGATAAGGAGGGAGAAAAGTACAAAGAACTATAAATAAGCTACATCTATATGTATATTAGTAAATCAAATCATTTTACCAAATTTACATGTGTTAATGAATCTTCTTATTAAAGGAATCTTATGGTGAACCTATCTTCTGTTATTCTGTAATGTGAATAATGACTGATTTTATAAAACAAACATAATTTAATATAACCTAATAATCTACATAGAAACTGAACCTCAAATTTTAAGAGCTTTAAAACTCCTTTTAATACTTATTGTAGAGATATTTTAAGTGGTTGTAGTAGCTTAACAAGTCATTTTCCAATGCTTAACATTTGTTTTTTTGTTAAGTTTTTAAAAAGATGATTCTAAAATGTATATGGAAAAATAAAAAGCCAAGAATAGCCAGGATGCTTCTGAAGAAGAGCAGAAAGAAAATATTTGTCCTACTAGATATGAGGACTTAAACTGTTATAGTAATTAAGACAATGCAGTAAACGTGGTATTAGTATAAGAAGAGACATATTGCTCAATGGAAAAGACGGTCAAAAACATTCCCATGCATGTAAGGTCCCTTGGTATAAAACAATCAATTCCAGATAGATCAAAAATAAATTTCAAAAACAAAATATCAAAATACTAGTAAAAAGTAGTAAAAAATATAGGTGAATATCTTTTTGATCTATGAGTAGAAAAAGATTTCTTATACAAAAAGCACTGACTATGAAAGATTGTTAATTTTTAGGATATTAAAATTAAGGGCTTTCATTCATCAACACAATAAAAAGTTAATTTACAAAGTGGTAACAGATTCTGCAATCTTTTATGTAATCACATAAAAGTGAAAAAAGGATTAATGCCAAGAATATATAAAAAACTTCTACAAATTAAAAAAAAAGGCACACAAATATGCAATTACCATACAATCCAGAAACTGCACTCTTGGAAGTTTATTCCAGAGAAATAAACACTTACGTTCACAAAGAAACCTGTATATGAATGTTCATATCAGCTTTATTTGTAACAAAAGCTGGAAAAATGCAGATGTCCTTCAATGGATGGATGACTCAACAAACCATAGTATATCCATACTACAGAATATGTAAAATATACATATGTATATGTATTTTAAGTGGCTGTAGTAGTTTAAAAGTTATTTTTCAAATGCTTAACATTCATTGTTTTATATGTATTAGTTTAACTTAGACTTGAACTCTAAGTGAATTTATAATAACACACAAAAAAAGATTTTAAAAAGTATTATCATCAAGTGATCACATACACCTACTTGTATTTCAGGCAATTCAAAATTGATATTTTACTACCCTACTAATACTTTTGAAACTATACATATGTCATATCATGAAAATTAGTTATAAAAGATTGGCTATGTAAAACAAAATACACATTTAATAATGATGTTATAAGACATACATCATCTTAAATGGGGAAATACTGGAAGCATTACTTTTAAAGTCAATAGTGAGATAAATGTGGCTACTATCACCACTCTGTCCAACAGCTTTGGATGTCCCAGTTGGTCCAAAACCAAGAGAGAATAAAAGAGAGAGAGCAGTACCAGAGGCAAAAAGGATTAAAAAGGAGGAGAGAAATATTATTTATAGATGATATGGTTTATATAAAAAAAGACTATAAAGTATTAGAAATAAAAGGGGAGTCCAACGAGGTGGTGGGATATGAGATTAATATCAATGTCAGCTGAATTTCTATACATCAACAGTAAACTAGAAAGTGTAATTAAAGAGACAATACCCATACCATGGTTATCCATACCATGAAACACTACTCAGCAATAAAAAAAGGATGAACTTCTGATACACAAAACCTAGATGAATCTCTGAGGAATTATGGTGAGTGAAAATAAAAATTCTAAAAGGTTACATGCTGTATGATTTCATTTATATATCATTTTTTAAATAATAAATTTTAGAAATGAAGAAGAAATTAGTGGTTGCCGAAGTTTAGGGACAGGGAGGGGGAGGTAGGGAGGGGTGTGTGGTTATAAAAGAACAACACAAGGGATTCTTGTGGTGACGGAACTGTTCTGTATCTTAACTATGGTGAATACATGAACCTACACATGTAATAAAATTATATAGAACTAAATACACACACATACACTACACACACAAGAACACATAAAACTGGGGAAATCTGTACTTAAAACAAAAAAAGAATACAATTATCCCAATAGAAAACTGGGCAAGAGACATGTATTTCACAAAGATGGAAAAATTAACATCTAATAAACTTTTGAAGAAACGTTAACCATCACTGGTGATCAGGGAAATACAAATCAAAATCACAGGATATGATTATATATCCATTAAATTGGCAAAAATGATAGTCTGAAAATACCGAGTATTGAAAATGACGTGCATCTAACTTAATCTCTTATATACCGTGGGTGGGAGTATAAAGCGGAAAACAGTTTGATACTGTTGAGTGTTCTAACCCTAGTAATGTAGTAATATATCCCAAAGAAAATCCTGCACAAGTACCAATAGGAAACATACAAAGATAATCTCAGTAGCAGTTTACAATAATAAAAATTTATTTAAAATAACTAACTAAATAATTAGTGAACAAAATGAATGTGTATTATTTATAGTTCAGTGATGACGGTGTATCATGATCCAAAGATTATGATTCATTCAATTTTATGCAAAGCTGTGGAACAGGTGAGAAGACGTTAAGGCAAAGGAGGAGAGGATAAAGAGAAAATAATTAAATTAGTAACAGGAAGAGTTCCCAAATATGGGCTAAGACATTGGGAAAATATCTCAGCAAGAACAAAAATCAGGGTTATATTGTTCCCCTAGACTTCTAATCTTTTTCAGAGATATTTAATTTTAATCACTGATATCCTATACCCACTTCTGACAACTAATCAAAAGCACCATCGCACTAACCCATCCCAATGTTGCCCTATTGTCTGAAATTCAGTCAATAGCTGACTTTACTGGTTTGATATAACTGTACCTTCAATTGCTATCAATGGCTTGGACTAAATGGACAGGTGTTATTTTAAGTGATAGTCTTTCTCAAACTGTAAAATTGTCCTCTCTCTATGACCAAATTGAAACAGGAGCCAGAGAGTACAGAACAAAATGTCATCTCATGATCAAGTCACCAGCCTCTGAGCAACCTCCACTCCAGCAAGGCAGCAAGATGTAATGGTAAAGAGCATGGACTCTGGAACCAGACTGCATGTATTCACATCCTGGCTCCTCTGCTTGCTCCCTGTGTTCTACTCAAATCCCCTTTTGCCCTCTCTGCACAACGGGGAACATAACAGTAAAAATACACATGATTGTATGAGGATTAAACGTCTTAATATATGTAGAACTCTTAGAACAGGACCTGCTACAGTATATAGTATTATGTAAGTAAGCTATTATTGCTACTGTTCAGCATGGCTTTTAAAGACTGGTAAACTGGTCTTAAGTAAAATACTGCCTGAAAGAAGCCTTCTCTATTTAAAATAAACTTCTCCCCTCTGCCCTGTTATTCTGCTTTCTTATACACATTTGTAATTATCTGTTTACTTGTCTTTATCTGTATTTTCCTCTAGACAGTAAGCTCCAGTGGTGGCAGGGTCCATAGCTATCTTGTTAACCATTATATTCCCAGTGCCTAAAACACAATAGAATCACAGTATATTTTGGTTGTAGTAGTAAGATGGTATTTTTGTTACACAAATATTTTCTTTTTCACAGCAGTTAACACATCTCCATTAAGCAAAATATTTATGGGACACATGACTGAAATTTTACTTTTTACTTCAGCAAACCCATTTTAAAAAAAAGCAATCTTCATGGTCGGAAAGACTCCTGGGTCAGGAAAAATGAATACTGTGGAGAGCTTATTTTATGGACTTTTTAGACATATAAATACCCTAGGCCTAAACTACTTTTTAAAAATATTTATTTATTTATTTTGCCATGCTGGGTCTTAGTTGTGGTGTGCAGGATCTTCTAGTCGCAGCATGCAGGATCTTTAGTTGCAGCATGCAGGGTCTTTTAGTTGCAACATGTGGGATCTAGTTCCCTCAACAGGGATCGAACCCAGGCCCCCTGCATTGGGAGCGTGGAGTCTTAGCCACTGGACCATCAGCGAAGTCCCAGCCCTAACTATTTTTTACTAGGTGAATAGAAATTCAGTCAACGGACTGCCAAGGCTGATTTTTTTACTTTGTGCTTCAAAAATGCTAAGATTATTAACACCAGTAAAGAGTCCAGGAAAAAAATCCTTGCTTTAGTGCTTTCAAACTGCCGCCCCTCCACACTACAAACACTATTCTAGGATACTTGATACTTTTTTTCCTGCTTTCCCATAACAGCCTATATAGCCATAATAGCCTAATTTTAATACAAATTTTCGATGGGTAATAAACAAAGGAAAAATACATTCCAGCTTGAGGCTATTTCAGAACAATTTTACATTTGAGTTTTAACTTTCTCAACTACATATTCTAGAGAAAAACAAATACTGCTTTATTAAGAGGTATATTCTGCAAATTGTATTAAAATAACAAAAAAGGAGCAGAAAATAAATATTGAGATAAAACTGACATGGATAAATATATTCTATTTCTAGCATACTAAGTCACAATAAATTTCCAAGTACCATACACAATAAAATCTTTACAATAATTCTTGTATATACCTTTACATTATTATGTGGAGTGCAAAAAAAGTTACCTATAAAATCACCTACTTGCCCTTTTTTTTTTAACTAATAAAGAATAATTCTGTACCTCTGGAGTATATCCATAATTGAATGAATCCGTTTTTTCTGAGAGTCAGGAATTAAGGTCTGTGACTCTGTTATTCCTACATCAACAACACAAGTTCCAGGAGCCGAAAAGAAACTATCTTCTTCTTCATTGTCTTCTGTTATCAACCTAGCATCTCCTCCTCCAAATACAACTGCTGCACTTAATTTTTTATGCTAAAAATGGAAAGAAAAAGAAAAAAAGTAATGAAATAGCCATAATTAATGTCTTGAATACATTCTTAAAATTATAAGAATTTGATTTGGGAAATAAAATATAAGCAGAATTGAAGAAAAATTGATTTTATAATACTCCCTGAGAGGACAATCTGAGTTTCCACTCTGAGAAAATCCCTAGTTCACCAGGTACCACTGCAGCCCTGGAATCCTTATATCATCTACAGCTCCTCTTCACACAGCACTGTAACTTGCATGGTTTTTCCACTTGCAACATTAACTCCTGGAACTGTCATTTCAGCACACAGAAGACATTCAACAGCTGCTTACTAACCGAACAAGTTAGAACTTAAACCAAAGTTTTTGGTCTCCTCCCTGTACGTATTTATATAAACTTAATAAGCCAATTAAGAGATATTAAGAAATGCCATAGTCATATACATGAACGCTGGGCAAGTTCTGGTGCCTGGGCAGTTTTTTATTTCACTTCACACTTCTACACAAAATCTCAAAAGGAAGTGCATTAACAACTATTGACAACAGTAATAATTTATCCTAGTTTATAACATTTTCTTTATAAAAATTTAGCTTATAACATTACCTGTTTGGCATTTAGAAAGACAAATGTTTTCCCTTTGAAGACTTGTTTTCTTTCCTGTCGTTCTGACAGATCAATATTTTTACTTCCAATAACTGGTTCATCAATAGGTGGGTAAAAACTATAAAAAATAAAATAAAGTACATTCTAATTATATACTACACTGCATGTATAACATTAGATTTTTAAATGGAATGGCAATCTAGACACCAGAAAGGCTTAATTTCCATAATACCGTTATATTATTAAAAAATTAAGAGTTTTATCTGGGACTTAAGGACTCATACTGAGATACAATTAAATATATATGAATCAAACAACTTACGTAAATTACAAATAGTTAAGAGAGAAAAAGTAATTAAAAAGTTTAAAAAAAAAGTAAAAACAAACCAAAAAAAAAAACCAAAACCAAATGGTTGAAACATCATCCATTAAAGATCAAATTCTATTAGCATGCTGTGCTTGCTTAGGAACCAGTAAGTATTAGTAATAATGTTCATATTGTAATTCTATGAACTACTGCTATAAGTGTTTTGTTACAAATCTCTTTGGAGAAGCTCAGGGAATTTTAAAACCTACATTTTGTGAGTTTAAATAAAATTCCCAAAGATTTAAAAACACAATCTTTTAGCTCTTTAATGTAACACTATAAACACATCTTAATCATCCATAGAGATTAGGGAAAAGAAGAAAATAGAGAAGTAAAATCTACAGATAATTCAGTTCATAGTTTCAACTTTCTATATAATCAGATCTTTTGTTACAGCTATTCATAACTGAGCAGACTTTTAGTTTCTCTCTCTACCTTCTAGTAAAAATTATTAATGTTCATGGATAGAAAGGCTCGAAACTGTCAACATGTCAGTTCTTCCCAACTTCATCTATAGATTAAACACAATCCCAGTAACTCCCAGCAAGTTATTTTGTGAATGTTAACAAACAGATTCTAAAGTTTACATGGAGAGGCAAAAGACCCAGAACAGCCAACACAATATTAAGGAAGAAGAACAAGGTTGGAGTACTAATACTACAAAATCCAAGACTTAATGTAAAGCGGCAGTAATCAAGAGTGTGTGGGACTTCCCTGGTGGCGCAGTGGTTAAGAATCTCCCTGCAATTGCAGGGGACACAGGTTTGAGCCTTGGTCCGGGAAGATCCCACATGCCGCAGAGCAACTAAGCCTGTGTGCCAAAACTACTGAGGCCCGCGCGCCTACAGCTCGTGCTCCGCAACAAGAGAAGCCACCATGATGAGAAGCCCACACACGGCAACGAAGAGTAGCCCTCGCTCGCTGCATCTAGAGAAAGCCCGCGCACAGCAACGAAGACCCAAAGCAGCCAGAGATAAATAAATTAAAATAAATAAATAAAAAAAAGAAAAGATTAAAAAAAGAATCCGCCTGCCAACACAGGGGACATGGGTTCGAGCCCTGGTCCGGGAAGATCTCACGTGCCACGGAACTAAGCCCGTGCACCACAACTACTGAGCCCACATGCCACGACTACTGATGCCTGTGTGCCTAGAGCCCGTGCTCCGCGACAAGAGAAGCCACTGCAATGAGAAGCCCTCACACCGCAACAAAGAGTAGCCCCTATTTGCCGCAACTAGAGAAAGCCTGTGCACAGCAACAAAGACCCAACGCAGCCAAAAAATTTTAAAAATTAAAAAAAAATTTTTAATTAAAAAAAAAGCATGGTACTGGCAAAAAGATAGACAAATAGATCAGTGGAGGAGAATGAAGAGCCCAGAAATAAACTCACATAGAGTCAATTCTGATCTTTTACAACAGAGCAAAGGCAGTACAATGGAGTTTAGTCTTTTCAACAATTGGTGATGGAACTGGACATTCAAATGCAAAAAAATGAATCTAGACCCAGATCTTACACTCTTCACAAAAATTAACTCAAAATGGATCATAGACCTAAACATAAAATGCAAAACTATAAAACTCCTGCAAGATAACACAGGAGAAAATCTAGGTGACCTTGGATATGGAGATGACTCTTTAAATATAACACCAATGGCTTCATCCACGAAATAAATAAATGATAAGCTAGACTTCATTAAAATTAAAAAGTTCCACTCTGTAAAAGATAACATCAAGAGAATGAGAAGACAAACCACAGACCAGGAGAAAACACTTGCAAAAGACACATCTGACTGTTATCAAAAATATACAAAGAACTCTTAAAATTCAACAAGAACACAAACAACCTGATTTTTAAAAAGGGCCAAAGACTTTAATAGATACCTCTCCCAAGAAATAGAGAGAGCAAATAAGCATATGAAAAGATGCTCAATATTATATATCATCAAGGAAATGCAAATTAAAACAAAGAGATACCACTACACACCTATTAGAATGGCTAAAATCTAGAACACTGATACCACCAAATGCTGGTGAAGATGTAGAAGAACAGGTACTTTTATTCATTGCTGGTGGGAATGCAAAATGGTACAGCCACTTTAGAGGACACTTTGGCACTCTCCCACAAAACTAAACACATTCTTAACCATATGATCCAGCAGTCATGCTTCTTGGGATTTACCCAGAGGAGATGAACTCATGCCATAACTTGGAAGCAACCAAGATGTCCTTCATTAGTTAATGAATAAATAAACTGTGGTACATTCAAACATGGAATATTATTCAGTGCTAAAAAGAAATGAGCTATCAAGCCATGAGAAGACATGGAGGAAACTTAAATGCATATTACTAAGTGAAAAAGGCCAATTTGGAAAGGCTACATATTGTATGATTCCAACTATATGACATTCTGGAAAAGGCAGAGCTATGAAGACAGTAAAAGATCAGTGGTTACTGGGAGTTGGGGAAGTGGAGGGATGAATAGGTAGAGTACAGAGGGTTTTTAGACAGTGAAAATACTCCATATGATACTATAATGATGGATATATGTCATTCTACATTTGTTCAAACCCAAAGAATGTACAATACAAAGACTGAATCCTAATGTAAACTATGGACTTTGGGTGATTATGATGTGTCAATGTAGGTTCATCGATTGTAATAAATGTTCTACTCTGGTGGGGGATATCAATAATGGGGTAGGCTATGCATGTGTGGGAGCAGTGGGAATACAGGAAACCTGTACTTTCCTCTCCATTTTGCTGTGAACCTAAAACTGCTCTAAAAATTAAGTCTTTAAAAAAGATTTTTAAAAAATTACTAAAGCATAATGGTGATGATGAGGGGACAATGTAGGATGGGGGGAATCTGGACAATCAGTCACTAGAGTTAACTATCCACAGAGAGCAACATCCAATATGACAAAAATGTTTTGGTCATAAGAGTCACCATCCAGCATTTTAGAACTAATTTCCTTACATTTCCCTCCTCCCACCCCCCAGATTTCTCCTTGGAAACATACATTATCTCATACAGTAAGCTGTCATGACTAAAATTTTATTAATTAAAAACAACTTTTATAACTGACTAAACTACAAATGCATGTGTTTTAATCTGCTAGATTACTAATGGATGTTTTAAGTCTATTTTAAAGTAGTGATTCCTAGAATCTGCAATGTCAAATGACTGAGTTATCTGCAGGTAAGAGCAGATTTAGTTGGTAGGATGGAATGCAAACCCGGGGAGTTATTGCAGTTTTCTAAATAACTGACTTTAAAATTCTGTTTATTCTACTTTTAAACATGTACAGAGAATAGTGGAAACTATTTTAACTATTAATTAAATCTACAATGAGAAAATAGGTAGCACTAAAAAATTAACAGGCATTCTAATTCATAAATAGGAAAAATTTTAATATCTCTTCATCAAACACCTTACATCCCTTTCAAGAAAATTCTTCCGTAGCTTACACTTCTTTTAGTGTAAAAGGCTTCATATATATACAAATGGGTGTTTACAAATTAGTCTACATAGTAATGTAACAACACTAGATTATTGGGCCAGTCTCAGACAAAAATAGAATGTAAATGTTTAATACATATATATGACTGAATAAATGTGAGATTCCTACTGCTTTCTAATGACTAAAATAGCATTTTAAAATTATCTACAGCTTTGTGTTTTTCACACTGTCATTCTTAATTTTGCCACAGATAATAGATAACAGTTAACTACAGTTTAGTTCAATGAAGAGTGAACATTAGTTATACCAAGTCACATTCCATGAGAATGATATGCAATTAGCTTTCCAGAGTTCTAACTTTTATTTGTGTGATTCTTTGATGTTTGGTTCCTCTACTAAGTGCCAAGATGGCAGAAACTGTAATGCTTTTTGGCTCATCATTATATCCTCAGGTCTATCTTGCCTGGTTCAATAAATATTTAATAAATAAACCGGCAGTATAAAACAGAAATAAAAATTCCACCTAATAAATTAGAAGTAGACAGAAAGCAAAAACATCCCTCAATACAAATGTGAGTATTAAAATTCTGGGACTAGAAAAATATATTTTGGTTTTCTTTTAAAAACATTGGTAAATTTGAGCCCTAATACTCAATAAGACTGATCTTGAAAGGAAAAAAACCCACCATATTATCAAGAATCGAATCAAATGTTGGAGTCATACGTATACATATATATGATATATATATATCATATATATCTACATATATGATATATATAATACAGTGACAAATAATAGACCATGTTCTGGAACTTCATATACGTAGAAAAATCTTTCTCTCTTTAGTAGTATTAAGGATGAAAACAAGAAAGGAGAGACTAGTGATAAATGTGAAGAAAACATCATTAAAAAGTCAATATTTCTGAAAAATTATATTCTAGAAGTTTTAAAGCATCATTGAGGCTATAGTGATTTGACAGCTAGTAATAAAATTGGAAAACAGTAAATTAACTTGGCAGAGACCTAGGTTAGAGGCACACTGCCTGAATACAAGAATACTACAAATATAAAGTGACCTCTAACTTCTATAATGAAAAAATTAAAACATTTTTTGGCATACTTACACAGAAACTTCAAAAGCTACAAATAAAATAATTATGCTTTATTATGTAGTAACTGGTACATATTATTCACAAATTCTATAAAATATTAATCTAGAAATATTGACTTTTTCCTATGTACATTTTATAACTTTATATAAATTCTTCACGATGTTCAATAAATTTCATCTAACTCAGAGCACATCATCTTCACTTCTGTCCCAAGATTTTCCAAATACAGAATTTTTCTGAATTCATGTATAATTCTGGCCGTGGAAACTATTCCAAGCCACAATATTTCTTTGCCCAACATCTGGATAGCTGTTTATTTCATTAGTACCAAAGGTACATGTTCATGATTTCATGATTTTTTTTGGTGATCTCTAAAAGGTTTGAATTACACTGGCATCCACAACTTGTAAATCTGAGCTTGTATCTCCAGGAAAAAAATCTCTAGTGTGTGTTAAATTTCTTTGCTTTAAATTTTAATTGATTATTCAAGGTCAACTCTATAAGCTTCCTAAACTTTCATTCACCAAGATTGTTTCATGCTAATGTGTCTCTTGGGTCTGAGATTTTATTACAAGCTAATAAGTTAACCTATTCCTCTTTCATGGATGCTGGCAGAAGACACAAGACTCCTGGGTCAGAGACAAAGCAAGCAGCAAGCCTCAGTGTGTTTGCAGCAGGTCTCCTTCCATGCCAAGTCCCCTGGGGATGACACAGAAGGTACATACCATGGGTTGTGTTACAGGAGAGGTATATACCATGGGTAGTGTTACACTGAACTTGGGAATCCACCCATTTTATAACAAGCTATAAGCAGGCCTGCTCTCTGTCCTGGGAAGGAGATATTACCTCATCCCTCCAGGTTTCTCACTGCAAACATAACCCTGAGAAATGGCCTGGGTATAGGGTAGTCAGGGCCTTTCATTCTTGGCATAACCAGCAAGTTTTGTATGATGTAAGGACTCTCTCCCAACAGTGTTTTCTGAAAACAATGCTGCTTGTTGTTTAAAATAAACTGAGAAAGGGAAACTCCCTTTTTCTCTTGAGGATCATTTTTTTCACATTCAGACATATATAATATTTTAATGAACTTCCTTTATTAGAGCACAGAGTATCAAAATTAAATACTTCTTTTAAATGTAATCTAAAAATTACTTCATCTACATTGGTACTTTGATAACAGTATAGGAAAATTAGGTACCACAAACCATATCAGGTACTCTATCTTAACCCTTCACTTACTCTGTTTCGTGGTAACAGTGCAAAGATGCAGACATAACTGTACCAAAAAGGACTACACATTTTGTTAGGTAAAAATATTATAGTATGCCTCCTAATTTAAATTCAGGACTAGTGATAATGCTTTTACAGAACTAAAAGAACAGGTAGTTATGTAATAGAAGAGCCACCACAATTTATCTCATATCCCTTTTATAACCCATCCTACTACTATTTAATACCTTAAATTTAATTATTTTTCTATTTAATTGAGTATGGAGTCAAATTAGTCTTCAACAAACATATCAAAATGGATCCCAATAAGTATAGCAATCTATTAAGGCAAAAAACTACGTATTTTAAAATAGTATTAAAAACTTGATTATCAGTTGCCATCATCAAACATGAACTAATGTAATAGTCTTTCCTGGTTAACACTGAATTAGGAGTTAGTGAACAATCTTAGAGTAGTGATGTTTTATTATAGTCATCTAAGTTAATACAATCGCAAATTGAAGCCAGAAAAAAACTATGCCTAACCTAAAGTAAAAACAACAAAAAAACCAAGGTTAAATACACCTGAGAATCTGAACAAATAAGCAAGAATCAATGACTAATTCTAAAAACTCTAAGACCATAAAACATATCACCAGTAGTAAAAAGTCAGACCCCTCCACTCTTAAGTAATCTAGAATTAACAATGGTTTATTATCTGTAACAAGAGTCATTATTTATAGGATTTATCAACTTTTCTAGGGAGGGTCATAAATAGGCTTCAGGGAAAAATGTAATTCTGTTGAAATACTATGTAAGTTGGCAGTAAGTGAAGTTTCTAGAGGAGAGACCAGTGCTTTCATTTTCTCACAGGGGGTCTAGGACTCAAAAAAGGTTAAGAATCATCTATTTTAAAATCTCGGGAATTCCCTGGTGGTCTAGTGGTTAGGACTCTGCATTTTCACTGCCAAGGGCCCAGGTTCAATCCCTGGTCAGGAAACTCAGATCCCGCAAGCCACTTGGTGTGGCCAAAAAATAAATAAAATAAAATCTGAAGATTTCTTTCCAGAGGAAAGCATATTTTCTGTTAACCAGATTATAAAATACAAGAAACCTCCCAAATGAAAATTAAAAACAAAGAGAAAAATCTGATATTCAGTTACTTTTAAAAGCAGATACATATTATCAGGTATAAATAGTTCCTAAAAATATATGTACTGGGCAAATTAGCTTGTAATAGCTAGTAATATTTTTAAATTGGTAATAAAATACTTAGCTTGAATAGGGAAAACTTAAATTGGGTAATAAAATACTTAATTTGCATAGAATTTTAGATTTTTAAAACTTCCTCAAATGTATTATGCCATATAGACTATAAGCTACTGACATACATTTTAAGCAAGCATGTTCTTATGTTGACTAAAAACACCCACCGTTTTATAGTCACCAGTATTTTAACCATGCAATCTAAAAAGAAAAATCACAAATATCTTCCTCCTCAACCATAGCTTATATTACTGCAAACATTACTAATACAATACATAGAGTGGATAGATCCTTTAGTCTGGTGGTTCACAAATTTAGCAGAGCATCCAAAAAATTAAATAAATAATCAAGCTACTATGAATCTTCCCAGATATTGCAATTAGCTACACTTCTTTTAATAAGCACCTATTATGATGCCAGGCAATATGCTCAGACTTTATGTATGCCACGAGTTAAGATAAATACTTATACTAATACTAATAATACTGAATACTTAGACACTCAGCAGGACAGGTATTAGTCTCATTTTTCAAAGGCGGTAACTGACACTTAGAAGAAATCAGCTCAATTCCCAAGGCCACAGCGCTGTTAATATTCTGGCCCAGGACTCTGAGGCTCCACAACAGGGATGCTGCACCACACAATTCCTGGTGTCCTGCATGCATGATGCCCAGCATTGGCATGTGTGCTCTACTGATTTCACCTCTATGCTATTACTGTCCTTCAATATTTTCCTTTTAATATTGGTACATATGTAGCATGTGTTTCACAGAGATAAGAACAATCGACAAAGAACTGGGAAACTTTCTTCACATACTAACAAGAAAACTTCATTAATAATACTGAACTGTAACATTACATCCTGAAATAGTCAATAAAGAGGGAATTAACCTAAATAAAACCAGTGCTATCATATTTTGTATGTCATATTTTATTATACTTAAAATACGCAATATACCTTTCAATTTCTGGAGGCTGTTTCTTGGACTGAACTGTTTTAAGAAATTCAGTAAAATATTCTGGTTTTACAATCGGACGCCCACAAATGAGTGCACATATTGTCTAAAAAGAAGAAAACATGTGAATATATATACTCATACCCTAGCTTTTTTAAAGATGTTAAGTTATAGACTACAAAGAGGCTGTTCTATTCTGTTTTTCCTCCTGTCTCTCTAAATTTATAAAGGAGACACAATCTATAAAACAGAAGTCAGTATTGGTCACTGCCTAGTTTTAGTATAAAAATCCCTGTATAATCACTTGATTATTAGAAGCTACCAATTACAATACAGGGGGGGACAGATTGGGAGTTTGGAATTGACATATACACAATGCTATATTTAAAATAGATAACCAATGAGGACCTACTGTATAGCTCAGGGGACTCTGCTTGATATTCTGTAATAACCTAAACGGGAAAAGAATTTGAAAAAGAATAGATACATGTGTATGTATAACTGAATCACTTTGCTGTACACCTGAAACTAACAAGGTTGTTAATCAACTATACTCCAATATAAAATAAAAATTAAAAATAAACAAACTGTGGTAACTACAATTCATGTAAGTCAGAATCCTGCAAAGCAAAGGCCTATATGCTAAAATAGCAATAAGACTGTAGAAATAACAAATAAATGTAACATACAGGCAAGTAGTGATAAACAATAAACAATCATTATTAAAGGTGAAAAAAAAGAAGTTACCAATTACAATATTAATTTAAAAACTGCTTGGGGAGGGCAGAACAACATAACATAAAATACAAGTCAATTTAAAAATGTATACCATTTTAAAAACATTAAAATGTACATCTTAGAATTAAGGAAATGTAATGTCTGCCCTAGAGAAGACAGTAACAAGAGATAAACATGAGAGAGTTCTTTCACCTTAATTGCCTTTCAAACTGATTTTAATTATGGAATAAAGTCTTTTTAAGAAAGTAAATAAAGGAATAACTCTTTAGTGTTGGACAAAAGCTGAAAATAAGTATATACAGACGGAGTGGGGGAAGAAACTTCAACTAGCAAGTGAATTAAACTATAAGCCTCAAATAAGATGTATCCACAAAATTTGAGACAGATTAAAATATACCATCACTGGCAATGAAAATAAGATTCAGCATAATTCCAGGAAATAATACAACTAAAGAATTGGTAAGAATGCTTCTAATAAACATGGGCAATTACCTAAATGTGAGCAAGCAATTTAGGGTATCTCTCAAGAATGAAATCTGAAAGTTATGAACCTCAAATATGAATGAAATAATTGACTTCTTGCATGAAGCAGTAATGTGCAATTCAACACTGGACTGAGTAAACTCCAATACATGTGATCCTGGGCAGAGGATTCAATTGCTCCATGCCTCAGTTTCCTCCTCAGAAAATAAAAACTGAACTGAATGCTCTTTAGGTTACCTTTTGGTTCTAACATTCAACAATTTTAAAAATATAAACTAACCTGTATTTTTGGAAAATTTACTAAAAAAATAATATAATGACAAATTTTTTTTGCACACGATTGATCAGAAATAGTGAAAAAGGAGTATTGCTCTGCAAGCCTTTGTTGGTATATATACAGTACTCTCTAATATCCAGGGACTGGGTGGCCATTAGCATCCTAGTCACTGGAATACTGTGTACTATGGTAAATGGATCCTAGTTTCCAGGTCTGTCACAGACTCAGTAAAATATCTTTCAAGACCATCTAACTGCCTTTGCTCTTATTTCATACCCACCAAGCAATGGCATGATTACCAATTCCATTTCTCAGGTACCTTGGTATCTTCAAGGGGACCATGTTGGAGTCTACATGTAAATATTCTGGTCACTATAAAGATACATCCCTACTATAAACTAATAAATGGACATTTTGAATTATGACTCTATTATTTGGGTTTATTAGCATAAATTACTATTCAGGAGGCTAATCACTCTGTTGAATTTATAAATCAATTTCATAAACTTACAAAGATGAAACAATCTTTGATCCAAGTTTAACATGAGGTTCAATTTGAACAGCAAGCCTTTCTCTATGACACTTATTTAGGTATAAGACACATATTCTAATTTAATTAATTATATATTAAAGGATTTTTGTATCATTGAATAAAGGAATCTACTGTTGCTTTTCACTATAGATATTAACCTAAAACAATCTCACATATATATAGTCAACCTGCTGAAGGAGACGAATCACCTCCCCAAATCATTCTTCAATTAGTTTTGGATTAACCAAATCTGAAGATGATGCAAAGTCTGAAACATCCCAAAATATATCACTGCTTTGACAAATAACATATATCTACATATCTCTAGATTGTGACAATACATTAAGGTAATACTGTAAGAACCTAAAGTCTTTGTGATTAGGGTCTAAAGCCAAATAAGAACTAAAGAAAAGAGCATGAAACCATGAGATGGTATCAGAGACTGGAGGAAGGAAAGACATGAGCTGCTAACTTTGAAGACTGGCAGTTGATCTCTAATTGCTTTGCTTTTAGACTGAAAACACAAACTATAGGCTGTAATAACTTCTTGGTGAAAGGATAATATAAATCATTTAAATGCTAAATCAGTATCTGAAATATAATTTAATGTGCTTTTGCTTGCCCCATTCTAGCCTATACGGTAGATAGGGGGTTCATTGGCATATATAAATCTACAACTAACAGTTCTGATAGTTTTAAAGCAAGTGACTTTTAAAACATCCATGTATAGTGGGTAAAGGAATAAACTTATATTCAGAGAACTTACTTTAACATAATAACAAGGCATTCAACTTACTTTAATGGTAACTTTAACTGATGTCATGACAAGGTGAGTACATTCCTCTGTCCAATTGTTTACAGTAAGTCCTCCAAGTTGCAATACAGCTTGACTTAAAGCAGTTTTCCCAGAGACATCTAAACAAGAAGAGCATGCAACCAAAGGTTCATACTCTACTCTGTAAATGAGAATAAGTTACATAAAGTTATAATAGTTATAGAGATGGCAACTTATGGTACTTTAAACTTTAAGCTCGCATCATATGCTGTTATTTTAATTTTTATTAAATTACTAAACTTTCTAACTTATGAAATTATCACTTCCTAAGTCTTAAGTCGCAATTAAGAAAAAAACAATGATCAAAGTTTAACATTATACTTTGACCTATGCAGAATCAAACAAAAGTAGCTCCCATCAAGGTTCTTAG
The DNA here is from genome assembly GCF_008692025.1 of Phocoena sinus. Taxonomy (NCBI): domain Eukaryota; kingdom Metazoa; phylum Chordata; class Mammalia; order Artiodactyla; family Phocoenidae; genus Phocoena; species Phocoena sinus. The sequence goes on from NC_045779.1 coordinate 33,541,775, forward strand.
GGCCCACTCAAACTCTCATTCACTCTTTTCACTATCTATGGTTAATAAAATGCACTAACCACGTGTGGTGCGAAGTTCACCACTGTCCTAAGTAGGAACTAAATAGACTGGTTCCAATTCATTATCCATAAATATCCTTTTCCTTTAGAATCTGATTGGTACAAAATAAAGCTGTCCATTTTAATATCAATTTAAAAATTCTTACCTGAATTTACTTTCAAACACTCCAAAGGTAACTCTATCCCCTGTCTTCAAAATTCGGGAAAGGCCATTCTGCATTTTTTCCTCATTAACAAACGTACCATACTTAGAATTATCTTTTATTGTCAATACAGGGATTTCATCTGTTTGACTCTGAAAAAAAAATCAATAAATAATTTAAAGTCTCTTACCGCTCAGTAAATACTGTTCCTAGGGGGAAAGGTTTCAAAACAAAAGGTTGATAACTTCTGGAATAGGTGATAGGTGGCTAACCTCCCAACACAGTAGGCAATAGAGTTATTGTTTTGGTTGCAAGCAAAGAATGATCACTCAACTAGCAATTAAGAGAAAAATGTCAATTCCAGAATCACTCCTCTTAGAACATACATTTTCTTTATTTTTGTAAGTCAGTGGAGATTTTCCTGACCCCTCATAATTTGAGAATTGTTTGCTTTTGTACAGTCTGTTTCATGTATAACATGACAGCTTCATTCCTAAGGTTTTTGTTTTTTTTTTTAATTATCAAAATCACATAGTAAAAATCAGTCCAATGCAAAAAGGCTAGAGTGTCTGACTTGCAGTAACAATTTTTTTTCTTTAGGATTTTCAACAATGTTTTTCTATACCTAAAAGAATACAGACACAAAACCTAAATATTACTGAACAGATCCAGCATTTGCCAACATGCAGTCTTTGCTCAAAATAATGGCTTTTCTTCCTTAATTACCACCAGCATTACCATGAGCACAGCTATTTGTATATATTTATATTACTTTTACAATCTACCTTTATTATTAAAACAACCAACACACCAAAACAAACTCAAAGCCATTCAAAGGAGCTGTGGGGCACATACAACAGCTGTTTTCCGTAGTAAAGCAAATCAATTTCCCTTGTGAAAACCTAAGATATACAGGAAACACCAGTGTTCATATGGCTGCATTAACTCATTAAAGCAGGAGTCACGATGGTCTATTCACTGTTCTATTCCCAGGCTTTGGCACAGTGACTGACACACAGTAAGCACTCAATAAATGTTCAAGTAAATAAATATGTTCTACTTCCCCTTTGTTTCTAAATCACTAAAACAAATAGTAAAATACTGAAACAGAAACTTCAAATCTTAAATAAACAAATATCACCAGTACCACTGCCCGAACGTCCTTAATTTTGTGAACATTTAAAGAAAACTAACAGCTTTATAAAAAGTCTCCCAAACTCTCTTACATATACACCAAGGTAAACTTTTGTGATTTCAATCCTCTTACTGTCAGCTAGTGAAATAAAATTAGTAACTTACCAGGTTAGTTACAGAAAAGTTAGCAGTTAATACAGCATGATTTCGGCTGATTGATTGATCATCTTCAATTAGAATGCCACAGTTTTTCCTTCCAACAATGTACTCAACACCAGCCAAAAGTCTGTATGGTTCTAAGAGAATTTTTTTAAAAAGTAAATTAACAGGTACACACACACATAAACATGTATTTAAGATATACGTATGGCAAATATTTAAACATTTTTATTTTGCTATTTAAAGGCTAATAATCAACTTTACATAAATCAAACTTCTGTTTTCCAGTAAAGCCTCACTGAAGGAGGCAAATCTAAATAGATAGAAAGCTCTACCATTTTTCTAACAGGAAAACAATTTTGTCAATGCTTGCCCAAATTAACTTATAATTTAATGCATTACAAAATAAAATCACAACACTATGTTTGGAGCTTGATAAATGAATTCAAAATTCCATCAGGAAAATATAATGTGAAAAACTGTCCAGAAAAATGTGAATATTATGGGAACTTCCTCTACCAGGTGGTAAAATATGCCACAAAGTGAAAGCAGTTTAAAAGTATGGTATTGGATCAAGAGTAAAAAATATAGATCAATGCAAGAAAAGTCCAGACCAGATTCAAGAGCATAATTTGGGGATTTTTTTTTTTATGTTAAAGGTAGCTTTTAGAACAATGCGAAAAGGTTATTAAATAAAATTTGGAAATCACAAATTGTTGGAAGAACAGCATGTACGTTGAAGACTTGTAGAGTTTAGACTGGTACCACTGGAGTGGTAGAGTGATTAGGGCAAATAAACTAGACAAGTAGAAAGGAGTCCAGGTAAACCTTGACGAGACCTGGATTATATTTTATTAATCAGATTCTTAACCTAGAGTGGACTCTTTCAACAAAAATCTTTTGTGTTGGTTTCCCTACATTTTTCTTAGAAGGATGGAACCCCATATCCTCCATCTGATTCCGAAAAGAGTTCAAGATCCCCCAAAAGTTAAGAATGCCACCCACTGGCACTAGGGGCATTTTTCTTCTGCTGCCTCCTTAAAGGAACTCAAAGAGCCAGCCACAGGCTACAACTGTTTCTGGAAACTGTTCCTACTGTGTTACACCTCGCAATGCTCCAAGTCCACAGTGAAACTTGATCTTTGAGTCTCTATACTTTTTAGTATCTACAGTATTATTACAGTATTTATTTTCCTTACCATTAGTTTGGCCCTCTCCACACTTCCTTACACTGTCAGTCCATTTAGCCTCTACGTAGATCTTTTCTTCAATCATAATGTAAACTTCCGGAGGGCAAGGCCAATCATAGGCTACAACTGCTTATCTATCAACTAATAAGTGCTTACATATATTAGGCAACCAATTTACATGCAATTACCATTTTCCGCTGCTAGAAATGCAGAAAAAATTTTTTTTCAGTTGTTGTGATAACAAAACGGTAAAAGGCTCCGAAACAAAACCAAAATTATGCTTTCCTGTAGTTGCCATTTACACAAGTCATCTCCGTGGCCCCTCACAATGCGCTCAAGACAGAGTCATAGAGTCTTCCAGACTGTTAACTTATTCTGGATGTTTCCTCAAAAGCTTAAAACGCTAGATGTCGTAACATATACCCGGCCAAGACTCAATCCGGAAGACCATTTAAGCCCGGGTCAGAGCTAGTCCCGCCAGAGGAGTTGGTCCCAACCACGGAGAACCTGGCGGTAGACCGGGAGGAGAGGAACCGGCGGTCACTGAACGGCCCAGTGTCGCATGCCTCCTCCCCCCGTCAGACCAAAGCTTGGTTCGCAAGCACTGCGCACCCGCCGAGAAAGACTACGCAGTCCCCACACAACAAATGCGCGGCTTTCGCACCAGCTTTCGCAGTCTCCCAGGGCGAGAACGGACCGAAAGTAACGATCCGCAAACCCTGTGCCCACCGCATCTGCTCCCGGGAAACCGGTCCCCGGACATCTCCCTACCGCCCTTACCTTGGGCACGGCCCGCAGCTGGGAGCAACTTCCACATGGCCTGGAACACTAGGGTCTGGCCGATGGGCGACAGCGTAACCGCGGCTGACCGACGTGCGCGGCCGCGGCGCCTGCGATTGGCGCAGACTCCGGGACGTGCGCGCTCCTGGAAGCCACACCTGCCTAAGAAGCGGAGGGATAGACAGAAGTGCGGCGTTGGCGCCTAGTCGCCACCCTGTGGTTAGGAAAGGAATAGCGCAATGTGTATTGAAATGTGCTGTCTTAAAAGGATCCCATTTTAAGGTGTTCAATGAATACAAGATTATCGATTTTTTTTCTGATTGTGAATGGAAATGATTTTAAAAATCAGCTTCAAAGCAACGTAAGGAAACTTTCTAATTAAAGATATTAACGTAGTGACCAGTTACGTATTTCCATGCATTTGCAATTGCTTAAATTGCGGTCATTCCTTCGTATGGTTCCTAATGATTGTGATAATTATAGTGAAGATAAGTATTTCACTCCAATTATTTTTACTCTTCTCCAAGCTCAGATAAAGTTCTCCTAATTTCTCTGTTTCATAATGTTGCACTTTCATCTAATCAGTAGCTAAGTACTGGGGAGTCTATCCGTCCTTTCCATTTCTACTTGTACCAAGCTGGTGCAAGCTCTTCTCTTAATGCTATAGTAGCTTCCTAATCCTTCACCACACACCTCCTGCACTAATCCATTCTACAGTCTACACACTACAAAGTAAACACCCTAGAGTACACTTCTGATCACATAATTTTTGGTTTTCAAAAGCATTCTGAAATGAGAAGGAAGAAAGATGTCACTTTAAAAGGCTGGTTTATGAAAGGCTCTGTTATGAACATAGATGCAAAAATCTTATACACAAAATTAGTGAATTGAATCAGGTGGTATATAAAAAGGATAATCATGACTAAGTGGGGCTTATTCCAGAAATAGAAGGGTGGGTGTTAACTGGGGGAAAAAAATAAATGTAATTCACCAGAATAACAGGGAAAAGGGAGCAAAATAATGATCATCTTGGTAGCTGCAGTAAAATCATTTGATAAAATTCCACATTCATCCATTTATTCAGCAAAATTGGAATGAAGGGAACATTCTTGATCAGATAAAAGGCATCTACCAAATAACTGCTGCTTACATTATACTTAAGGTAAATTATTTCATGTTTCCCCCTGACATCAGGAATGAAATAAGGACATATTTGCTCTTACCACTTATTTTAAACATGGTTTTGGATGTTCTAAGCAATGGAAAATGGAAAAAGAAAAGGCATATGGATTGGAAAGGAAGAAATAACAGTCATTCACAAATAACATGATCATGTACATTGAAAATCTAAAAGAACTGAAAAGTATATTTAATAAGGTAACTGAACACAATGTCTAAAAAATTCAGTTGTATACCTTTATTCCAGAAAATAAATAGAATATGACATTTAAATAGCTAATTATAGTAGCACCAACAGTCATCAAATACCTTATAAGAAATCTATCAAAAGATGTGATACAAAACATTATTGACTGCAAAAAACTACTGACAGAAATGAAAATAAGTTCTAAATAAATTCAGTATAGTATACCATGTTCGTGGATTAAGATGCCATTTCTCACAAAATTGATCTTTCTATACAATGAAAAATGAATATAAAAATGTCCCAATTTTTTGAGTGGAAATTGATAAGCAGTTTTAAAAATCTATATGGAAATGCCAAGGCTGAGAATAGCCAAGGAAATTTTGAAGAAGAATAAAGCTGGAGTGCTTACAACTACCAAGTATCAGGATGTATTTATAAAGTTATATTGTCAGTGTTCTGTTGACACGAGGATAAGAAATAGGCAAATGTGTCAAAATAGGCCTAACCCATGTTAGGTCAACCATGTTGATCTGCATATGTAATTTGAGTTTTCAAAAGTGATATTACAGATCAATGGAAGAAAGTTCTTCCTTTTTCAGTAAATGGTCCTAGGGTTATTAGTTAACACTACAAAAGAAATGAAGACTGACCCCATACTTCACACACATACAAACTTTCAAATATACAAAACAGTATTGTTAGCTTATAGTCATGCTGTACATCACAACTGGAAATTTCTATATTGTTTTTTATTTACTATCTTGCCTGTGCAATTTCAGAGGCTCCCCATTGGCCTTTCCCACTTTGATAGCTCTTATTCCGTAGGCCAAAGAACTGTACTAATGTGGGTGCTTTACTAACTACCAAATATGTCCTTTTCAATTGTATATTTGGGAACTGTGGAAATGACCACCAGATAGGTCCCTGTGCTCAGTGGATGTACTTCTTCCACACCTGGGCAAAAATTCCATTTATTATCTGGCTCCTATCTACCTCTAACTGTGGGCCATAATAATTCTTTGTGTTCCTGGGCATCAATAATGATTGTGTCCAACAATCCTCAAAATGTTTGAGCATTCCCTCTTCCTCAGTGTATGGTTTCCCGAGGAAATGGCCATAGGTCCTTTTGAGGAAGGACTGAGGGTGGGGTGGGCATGGACGGCGAAATCATTACCATATATTCTCACCAGAGTGTTACAGGGTGCTTCCTCCTGGCAATCCTGCCTCTCCTTCAGTAAATGGGTTCTGGATTGGTAAACTGGCTCAAGTTAGAAAACTGGGTAAGAGACTGACTTTTTATTGAGACTGCTGCTCTCAGCCTCATGTCACCCATCCTTGATTTCTTGTCATTGTATAGATTGAGCATGCCCTTGTTAGCTAACCTCTATCTTTCCCCCTAGGGATGCCGTATTCTATTAATCATCTTCAGAGGTCAGGATCTCTGACTGTCACTCCTATTTTGCCACTCATTTGGATACGTGTAGTGGTACCTTTCTTTTGGTTAAGTGCTGCCACCCGGCTTCTACTGTTTCAGGATTCTGTTAGCCTTGTTGTTTATATGTGAACCCAGTTCTATAACAACATCTTTTATCACTCCCCATGACCTATGAGGAGAGCCACCACTGAGCTTCTCAGTGATGCTGGTGCCCCTCTCACCAGAGAATTCCTAGTCACTTTGATAAATAGAGCATCTGTATTGGAATACTGGCATGCCTACTTCTCTGAGCATTTTGCTCCTTACATCTTCCATCTGCCATTACAATTCTTCCATTTCTACTTCTCTTCATGTGGGCCACCACTTTCTTCAAGCTTCTAAGAGCCATCATGGAAGAATGATAGTCATATTTCCTAGGGTCCTTGATAGTATTAAATCCTCTCTCCCTGGAGAGTGCTGCCAAATCAATAAACTCTCCCTTGTCCAAATTTATTTTCCATCTGCTCCTTGTTTAGCAATTTCAGAATACAGTCTCATAAGCACTCTTCTTGTTCCTGCTGGTACATGTTGGTGAGGTCCTGCAGCTCCATCACTATAAAGTCACTTTTTCCCTTTTCAGGGCAAGTCCTTCCCTAGCTGGCTTTTGCTATAACTTTGTCCTGTTTATGTCTGATTACCAGGAGGACAGATTGAGTAGTCTCAGAGTGATTAAGGAAAACTTAACTGTTGCTTGGCAACAATACCTGTCTGTTAATCAGAGTTGAGAAATATTAAAAAGATGGGACACAATGCGGGTAGAATTTAAGATTGGTAGCAAAATGGTCTGCTCATTGTTCCATGCTCCTTGCTTCGTGTAGTTTGCTGGCATATCCTCTTACCTCTGTTCTCTTATAAACAAACTCTCTTAGATCTTTAAAGTCTTCATGGAAAATTCCCTCTACATCTTGTCTTAAATGAAACATGGCTCTCTCCCTAGGTCACAGCTTCCTTCCATGAGTTCTAGGATAGTCATTCCAATACCTCACCCACTGACATGCACCATATTTATTGGCCAATAGAATTACTATTTCCCCCTAAACTTTCACTTCCATTTTAAGATATTCATCTTCCCTGGCTTGCAAAATCTTTTCTAGGTCAGGATTATTTCATATGACTACCCATCCTCTATACCCCTTTTATTGTTACTAACTGCAGGTATGTCCATGTCATTTGCCCATATTCATTGAGGACATTGCCATCTATGTGAGAGTTTTCTTCTCCATCCCAACTCCTGCCATCATTCTCAAGTAATTGTAAGACACAGCTTGACAACATATTCTACCAACTAGGCTCACATTTCTTTGACTTTCAGCTCCTGTGACTTTCATTTCTGCTTCAAACATACTACCCCTTTGATGGTCAGTTTTAGCTCTTTATATCACCAGAATCTTCTCCAGCTTTAATATCCAACTTTCTGACTGGAGCTGCTTGGCCTTCTCACTTTCTTATATGTTCACTCCCATTACACCTGCTGTTTAGCTTCTTCCAGGTATCCAGCCACTTGAGCCCTCCACTTTACTCAGGTTATCTGTATCCTTCTATCCTCCATCATATGCAGGATAGACACCAGGATCTGAACTTGAACTACTTTTACTCTTAGCTCATCTCTCAGTACTGAGAATAGCTCTCAGAATAACTTTTACTCTCCAAGCTTTCAACTCTCACTTTCAGCTCTATAGCTCACTTTTCTATGAACCCTAACAACCCCTCAGTCATGAGTCAATCATACAGCAACATTCTAGACTGAAGCTTCTGGCTAAAATCTGCCTATCTTTGAAAATATGAAATGAATGCAAATTCATAAACTCTAATATCAGTTGAACTACAGAGCATTATTCATCAGTCCCATTTCCTGTTTTTTTAAAAAATTTATTCCCTATAAACCTAAAGAACTGTTCCACAGCTTCGCAAATCTCCTCAAATCTGATCATCTCCTAGCGCCTTCTAAGAATATGGTATCATACCTTACTGAGGAAATTGATGCAAGAACTTCCCTGCAATTTCTGTTCCTACTCTGCCTCTATCCCCATCATAAGACAAACTTCTTTTCTTTTAAAAGCTATACCTACATCTCATTATTGCCTTCTTTTATTTTTTGGCCATGCTTCACAGTGTGTGGGATCTTAGTTCCCCAACCAGGGATCAAACCCATGGACCCTGCATTAGAAGGGCAGAGTCTTAACCATTAGACCACCAGGGAAGTCCCTCATTCTTGCCTTCTTATCTCTTATTTCAGGGTGTGATTTGACCTTTCAGTTTGGGATCAAATTCTCCATTTGTACTTAAATTAAACCCATCTCCTCTCATTTCCACTAAGGTTTTGCTTTATGAGTTACCTCTTTATACTACATATCTTCAATTTCTTTGTTTTCTTCACATTATCATAAAAACATTTAAAAAACTATCTTGTCTTCCCCCCAAATTCCATTAACTCTGCCATTATTTTATAACAAATGTTAGGCTAAAGCATAGGTTTAATAGAGCTAGGATTTAATTGTCTCAAGATCACACACTAACTAAGGTAGCTCAGTCTCCTCTGACATATAAGTGGGATTAAATAATAGCTACGTTGAAGTATTATTGTTAGCATTAAATGAGATACTGTACTATGCATGGTAGATGTTAAACAAATATTAGTTCCTTTTCTTTCCTTCCTTTCTAGTTCCTTAAGGGTAGGGGCTGTGTCTAAGTCATTTCTGAGTCCCTATTGTATTCATCATTTTTATATCTCTAATATTTACCATAGTGATGGGCACAAACAGGCACATAAGTGTTTGTTGAACTTAACTGCTCATTGATGTCTTTTGAATATCTCATTGAATATCCCTCCTTCCAACCTTTACTTATATTGGAACTGTGAAGATAGATGGGGTGTGGGGGAATAAGAAGCATGTGGAGAAACAGTGTTGACTCAAGGTATATCTTTATGATTCTGAGGATTATCTGATAATAAAGAACAATGAGTTATATTTTTTGTAGCCCAATCCTAATTCTATTTTACTAGAATTATTCTACTATAATGATTTTATATTTTTTGAGAATAAACAATTTAATTTCTATGTGACTAAATTGCTTTGTCTTTACATGGGAGTATAATAGTATATATGTTAATCTATGCATTATTAGTAACTTAATGAATTAATCTACTGGATTATAATTATCAAATTGGCTGTTTGACCAGAATTTATTTGTTAAAAAATTGGAAGTTAAAAGAATGCAAGACCCCAAGTTGCAAAATGTATGACTTGACTTTACAGAATGAGAACAAATAAGTCTATGTAATGGAAGCATGGGTTAGCTTTACTTCCAGAAGTCACTCAAGTCACCCTAAATGACTGCAAAGCACTTTAAAAATCTGAAGCTTAATAATCATCTAAAATGTGTAAATTAGATGAAGTACGTAAATACTAGAATACATAAGAGCTACTATTCTAAAGAATGTCATATCTTATCAATTACTTTATGTTAACAGCACTTAACAATGACTTTCATAGTACCATACCAGATGGTCTATAATAATTCTACCAAATCTCATTTATTTGTAAAATCACAGATTTTTAGACTACAAGTGATTTTAGAGATAATTTATACCAACACCCTAGTTTCATGGATGAGGAAAATAAAGCTGATAAAAATTTATTTGCACAGTAGCAGAAAGCCATTGTGCAGTAGAGTCATGACAAGAACAAACTTCTTCTTCTCAGTGCAGCTCTCTTTGGATCCCTTCAGCTGCAACCTGCACCAAATCCTTGGAGCAATCCCTGTGTAGTGCAGCCTGGGAAGTGAACACTGGATCAGAAACTAGAAGGAGGAACATTATCAACTGTTTCTTCTTTTTCTCAGACTCAGACATATACCTTTAAGGATGTTACAGGTCACATGTTCAGTACTTCTCACCTAAAATAAGCAGGACGTCTGCTATTCTCCAGTAGTGAGATAGAAGCCAGGACTTCTTAGTCACTCTAATCCTTCTTCAAGACAATACTAAACAACCCTCTGGCCATTTCTGGAAGTCATGGTTCTTTAGTACCCCACAGTCCAGGCCCAAGCCTGGTGTGACTATATGGCTTTAGCACTGGGCATTGTTGGCTTTGCTCACTGAGTGGTTTGTTGCTGGGGGGCAGGGCATGATTAAAAACAAAATCCCCTGCTACCCCAGAAAACCTCTCCACAAAGATAGAAGAGAAAGGGAACAGCTTTATTATTGAATAAGCATAAACTGGAATTACAGGTGATCTGTTAAAGAGATTGCAAAGACAGAAAGAAATCTCATCCTTCTATATAATGTTGACAAAAATTTAATCAATAGCTGAGCTAAGAAAGAAATGGGAAATTTTATTTGAGCCAACCTGAGAATTATAACCTGGGAGACAGTCTTTCAGTAAGCTCTGAGGACTTTCCACACATTAGAGGTCAAAGCACAGTTATATAAATTTTTGAGACAAAGGGTTACACATCAAATGATGTATTGACTGTTTACACAATCCAGACTGCATGTACAAAGCAAGAAGTTGATCATTATGACCCTTTACAGGATTAAGAAGGATGGTTGTCTCCTAAGGAGGTCTGGTTAATGCAGATGCACAATACACACTAAGGGGAATGGAGAAGGCCCAAATAGGTGGAAAAAAATTTATGATTAAATTTTTGTCCTGCCATAAAATGAATTTTATTTCATCGGTTTCCCCCTTTTGATCATTAATCTTTTGAGAGAAAGCATTGGGTGACCAAATATTTGGTCCCTCGATGACAGGGTGATTGCTTATCTGCCCTGGGTCCATCATGTCCCTTGATGTCAGGTCTTAATAGCCTGGTTCTTTTTTTCCTTTTAGGGGTTGTACTAGTAAGAACTAATGTCAACTCCAAGTTGTCCAATAGGATTTACACCAATTTTATCTTGCATGTGCATGTTCATTAATTTATAGAGAACTATAGATGTGATCAATAGTTTCAAGTTGTTTGTATATCATTCTTAGTAGGAGTAGGTGATGCATAGTGTGAAAGGCAAAAAAATTATCACTTTATGAGTTACAAAAACTGTAATCAAATTGACAGTATAAGTAACAATGTCATTTAGTAAAGGTTTAAGCCAAGACCCTCCTAAACCAAACCATTTCCTTAGTATTTCCCCTAAACTGGGAAGAGGGTCATTCAGAGTGGCAATATGATTTTTCATATGTGTCATAAGATGAGTTACAATAAAAGACTCATCAGGTATAAAAGCACAACATTCAGTATGTATTATAGCACAAGCTCCTCCTTGGGAAGCAGTTAGAATATTGAGGACCATGTGATTCTGATCTTCATGGAGACTTGTGAATTGAACAAGATAATGGCTTGATTACTATTATTCAAAGCTTGCTGAGTAAATTTTGTTAAAGCCTCTATGTGATTAATGCCATCTTCTATTCCAAGTGATGGAACAAATATTGTAACCAAATGGTCATACTGTTGGAAAACTGATAGAATACAGAATGCTCACATTAAAGGCAGATTGGCAGGAGCTGTTTCCACCTACCTGTAGGTGACCTTGAGCCCAAGGAAGAAATACATTTGGTTCATAAACAAAAGTTTACTAAAGTAATACAGGCCTGGCTTAGCATCTTGAGTCAGTTGTCTACTTCAGATGTCATCTTCTTGTTCTGGTCTGATAGTGCTGGTCTTAAGTTAGTCAGGTGTCAGAAACAGGAGTTGCAGTTCATTCAGGAGAATAAGAGGCCTGATATGGTCCCTTCCATCAGGGCTGTAAAGAATCCTTTATCTGATGTTTTTTTCAGTATGCATAATCTCCTGGTCATGGGGCATCTGATCTTCATCCAAATATAGATTACTGTTATAAGCTTCAGAAACAAACTTTACAATAATGTAACATAGCAATAAGGAGCCATTTGAGAACTGAGTCTTATGCAGTAAATACGAATAACTTCAAAGACAACAACACTAGAACTTTTTAAACCACACTAGAACTTAATGTCCACTGAAACATAATCTTTTCTCTCTAAAATACAGAAAGTTTTAACAGATTACTTAAAAGGTTAAGAAACTTTACAATCTGTTATCAAAAGCAGATTAGTATCCTAAGAAAACTTTGTCCTTTTAACAGAGAAAACACCAAGTTCAGATTTTACACCATCTAACCTTTAATATTAAAATTAATTTACTCAATTAAATTTATTCTAATCTTAGCAAATCCTGACATAGAATTCTTTTCTAAAGATTCTTTCATTTTCTTTCTCACACACCTTCTACAACTTTCTATATCCATATTAATTTTTCCCTTATTTCCTTTCCCATTTAGAAATAACCAGCTTTAGGACAAAATTACTTTCTTTTCCCTTAAGAAAACTCATTTCCAATCCTTATACCTTCTTTTTCCTTGCATACAAAGATGTTTTCCTTGTTAATTTTTAGTAGTTTTAATTACATATTTTAATTAGAATTCTTAACTTTAAAACCTTATTGTCTCAAACTAACAGGCAAGAAATTATGAACTGTTTATTTGGCATACCAGCAATTCCTGATTGGCAAACTTAGGAACATATTCTATAACCTAATTTCTTTCCTCAGTGAGGCACAATATATATCTAAAGAACCCAAATATCTTTAGTTTTTCTCTAATAAGAAGACAAAAGTATGTAAACTTAGACTTGTTTAGCAATTAAAGTTCCAGTACATTCTTTGGAATGATCTGGATATTCAATGAATTCCCATCATTTAACTTAATTTAGCAGTTTCAAGTTACCAAAAAATCTGGAGAAATATTTTAAGTAGACAGTCCTAAAACATCATTATTCCTAGAGTTCACTTAAAAATCTCTTACCTCATTTATATTTAATGTACTTTAAAGTTTCATCATATCAAGTTAATGTTCTTGCTGACAAATTTTGCAACAGGAATGATAAAAACTTATTTGACTTGTAGTAAACCTAGGTACCATAAAAGTATTGATATTACACTTAATGTTGATGACTCTAAAGACACGTCTATATTAATTAAAACAACACACTTAAACTTGTTTTCATTCATTAAAGTTAATCTTAGATCATGTGATACTGAAATTCATTTGGATTAGTTTCTTTTATATTTCTGAGTTTTTATATAAGCACTTAATTTCCTTTCAGCCAAGTAAATAGAGTTCTTTTATAAATTAATTTTAGCAATATCATATATCTAAAACACACCTATGTAGATACATACAAACACACAGACACAGAGACCCCATAGTTCCTGTAACAAAATTTCAGCCATGAATCAGGTACAATAATATAAAACCCATCACTTACAAAAGAGATTGGATTCAAATTGGGTTTCTGGCAGATGGAACAAATCAAGGTCATTTGTTCAGATGGCTAAATCCTTTTTACTATTATTCATTGAGAAGACACTTAAGACGTGTATTTGTTCTTGACAAGTCAAGTTCCAAATTAACTATCTCCCTTTTGTTTTTTTCTTTCCCTAAGAGTTACCATCCTGAAATTTGCATTTTAAAAAGATGGCCTACATAAGAGTTCCTAGAGAAGACCAGATATATGACTTTACATCTCAAAAGCATAAGAGAGGAAATGCAAGTTCCCCTTAGGAGGAAATTTTGTTCCCTTAAAATCAGAATTTATTTTTTCAATACTTACAAGCCACTTAAGGGGTGGTTTATCCCCACTAAGGGGATAAATAGGGGAGGTTTGTGGAGTGGTAAAAGGATTGGTGGGCTTTGGATTGTTTCTGGAGACACACATATGGTCCTGTAAAGACTAGACTTATAAAACAAGGACAGCTGTTTTTAATTCCTCAAAGGATTGAGTGGCCACTTAAATTATATCGAAGGGCTGACATACTTTTTCAGCTATGTTGGATTGTTTTCATTTCCCTCCTTTAGCGTAGGGGAGAAGGCCAAAGGAAAAAAAGAAATCCAATCAGGCCCTCAACATTAGCTATGGTTCTGTTAGACTGGTAGCTTCCCCTCTTGGTAATCCATTTACAAAAACATTCGCGGATTCTCCCTGGGTTTAAAAAATTATTTAACTATGACTTTCAGTTTGGCCTTTGATCTGAAGAGGCTCACCTAGAGCCTCAGGTGGTCCCATTCTTAAAGGTAACCATTCATAGTCTCTTCATAGTGGAAAGACAATTCAGAGGATTACTAGAATGAGTACTCAAATAAAGGGGGACAAGGGGGAACAGTAATTACATCAGTCTTGAAGTCTCTTGTTTTAAGTACCTTTTATATCAATCTTTCATTAGCCTTCTACAACAAATCCTTCAATGAGGCCACTTTGGAATTTTGAAACCTATGGGGGCTTCTGCACACCAATTAAAATAAGTACAATGTTTTAAGATGAGAGGTCTCTAAAATTTTAACAGTTTAGAAGTCTTTCTAATTCAAAGAATCCAAGGAGCTATCCCTACACGTATTTTCTCCCACTATTCTAATTTTAGAAAAGAGAAAAACTATTACCACTCTTGTTTCCAGTAGATCCTGCAGACAGAGATCCAGCAGACTGGTTGCCATGGTAAGAACTTACCTTCCACTGGCTTTCTTTAACTGTGAACACAAAGTTCAGTTTTAGAGTGCCTAAAGAACCCTATCTTGGCCATTTCAGGGTGGGATTTCCTTTAATACCCAAATAAGTCAGTACTTGCAAGTATATATAAACCCAGCTGGTATTCCCCTGGGTGGCTATCTTCCCAGGAACTGTTTGGCCTTTGAGAAACAATTTTACATTAATAATTTGGTAATCTAATTCAGATATTAGATCTGACCTGAACAACTTTCTGAGGACAGTGTGGTAGAGTGGATGTGTGCTTCTTCTGAGTCTAGCTCCCCAAGGAGTTGCCTTTGGGTTGGTTCAACTCTTTTACGTGTCTCAGTTTCTCCCTCTGACAGTCTGAAACCCCTGTGGGTGCTTGGAGCACTGGATGATCAGTCCTTATGTCGTGCATCTCTGGAAGAGCAGTATTTACTTAATGATTATAGTGGGGTTCTCTGTGGGGACCTCACTGCACATTATGAGGATTGATCCTCAGATACTTCCACTATGTTCTTAGTCACCTAAGAACACCTTGTGGCTGGAAGGAGCAAATGCCCCTTGTTCTTCAGAGCTGAATGATTCAATCTTTCATACCACTAACAAAAGTTTTGTTTGGAACATATATCAAATTGTTTTGTCAATTTAAGTCAAATTTTAAAAACCCAGCCACCTATGTTTCCCTGAATCTCCTGCCCAGATCCCCCTAGGTTCCTGCCTAAGAAATGCACTGGTGCCCCTTAAGATTCCAAGTCTTAAGTAAAAACAGCTCAAATAAAAATTTAGAATCATCACTTAAAAGCAATGAGATCCAGATATCAGGAGAACTCACCAGAACACCTGAGGAGTGCTGAGAAGCTGGTGGGGCTCAATGGGCCTATGCTGGTATGAAGTGACAGTTTGGGGTAGACTCCAGGTGTCCTCAGGTGGGTATCTCTGATATCCTGCCAACCATACCATGCATATGTCAATGAAAAAATTAATCAATAGTTGATCTAAGAAAGAAAGGGAAAATTTTATTTGAGCCAACTTGAGGATTATAACCCAGGAGACAGTCTTTCAATTAGCTCCGAGGACTATTTTACCCATTAGAGATCAAAGCACAGTTATATTAGTTTTTGAGACAAAGGGTTATATGTCAAATTACATATTGACCATTTACAATCCAGATCTAAATGTACAAAACAAGTAGTAGGCCATCATAACCCCTTACAAGATTAAGAAGAAAGGTTACCTCCTGAGGAGCTATTGAGTAGTAGATCATCCTGACCTTTTACAAGATTGAGAAGGAATGTTGGGGATTCCCTGGTGGTCCAGTGGTTAAGAACCTGCCTTCCAATGTAGGGGACGTGTGTTTGATCCCTGATTGGGGAACTAGGATTCTACATGCCATGGGGCAACTAAGCCCGCTTACTCTAGAGCAGGGGTCCCCAACCCCCAGGCTGTGGACTGCTACCAGTCCATGGCCTATTAGGGCTGCACAGCAGGAGATGAGCAGTGGGCAAGCGAGCAAAGCTTCGTTGCTTCATGTGTCGCTCCGCATTGCTTGCCTTACTGCCTGAACCATTCCCCCCATTGCTCCCGTTACTGCCTGATCCATCCCCCCCCCAATCTGTGGAAAAATTGCCTTCTATGAAACCAGTCCCTGGTGCCAAAAAAGTTGGGGCTGCTCTAGGGCCCGTGCACCACAACTAGAGAGCTCATGTGATGCAACTACTGAGCCCACGTGTCACAACTAGAGAGCTCACATGCTCTGGAGCCTGTGCGCTGTGGAGCCCATGTACCACAACTAGAGAGAAGCCTGTGTGCTGCAACGAAGAGTCTGCCAGCTGCAACTAAGACCCAATGCAGCTAAAAATAAACAAATAAATACTTCAATATATATATATGGTTAAAAAAAAAAAGACGGAATGTTATCTCCTAAGGAGGTCTGGTTAATGCAGATACACAATACACATTAAAGGGGAGGGAGGAGGCTCATATAGGCAGATAAAAATTTTATGTTTAAATTTTTCCTGCCTTTCCATGAAATATTAAACCTTCCCACAGAAACTAGGAGATGGGGTACTCTCTTTCTTGATAATTACATTTCTAAGAAATGGCCCCCAGGTCTCTGAGAAAGACATTGCTGGATTGTAAAGCTATCAAGAAGTTTATTTAGCTTTATAGAAAAATATTTACATACATTGCAAAGAGAAAGAGAAAGAATTTACAATTATAAGTTTTCTAAAGTAAATGCCCTAAAAAAAGGGAGATAACAGAGTTTTTCCCCTTATTTTCAACAGGGAGAATTGTCTATTATTTTTAATTTGTATCCCCATTACAGTACCAAACTAAGTGGGACTGATCACCCTCTTCAACCTCTTCCCCTTGAGCAGAAGCTGTGAGGCATAATTTTGTACAAACAGAACTTGGTAAACTTATTTTGGACACTATATGTTAGGTTTTTGTAAAACCCTCTAACAAAAGTTTAAAAAGCATTGAATGTAATTTCTAGACAATAATGCTTGAGCAGGAATTTTGTATGTTTTTTCCCTTTTTTTCCTCTCCCTTGGAGTAGTTTATCTTCTGGGTAATAATCTTGTTGAACCTGCTTAATAGTAAGAGACTGCGATTGCATGGGAAAAGAAAAAATCATTATATAGTGATGCCAGGGGTTTCCTCCTAATCCTGGGTTAACAATTGCCTTTGTCGATGTGCATGATAACAGTGAGTGTTTACTGGCTCTTTTCTATATGCCAGGCCCTATTCTAAGTGCTTTAAATATGCTATTTCATTTAAACCTGTATAGAACCTTACAAAATAAACACTCTTCTTATCTGTACTTTACGGATAAGAAAATCAAACAGAGTTCATAACTTGCTACACATTAGGCATTTAGTGAGACCTGTAGCTTGGCTTGAACCTCAGCAGTCTGACTCCCGTATTTACACCCTACTAGCAATGCCTGTGAGCTGGGCCCCAGAGCCAGACAGGTCTGGGCTCACATACTATCACTGTTAGCTGGGAAGTTTGCCTAATTGTTCTGTGCCTCAGTTTTTCAAATGGGGATAATAATAGTACAAACCTGTGAATGAAAAATGTTGCCTGCCATATCAGTAAACAAAGGATGTTACAGCCATAAAGCTATCACATTACAGCCACCCCTTACAGTGAGCCCTGAGGGAACTCAGGATGGAAACAGGCTGCCCACTGCCCAGCCCTCAGCTGCTGTAGCCACCGACCGTGTACCCTGAGAGGACTCAGGATGGGAAAGAACAGCATACTGACCCTGGTTGGTTAGGGCGCATATCAAAGGAATGATTTCAGTGAGCCCATACTCTTGCATCTTCCCATACATAGAAAAGTGCTAAATTCCTTAACTTGAGTTGTCTGGTTTTCTTTAATTAACAGCAATCTTTTGAAGTTCCTACTACCTGGTCTTTGTTGCAAAAACTCCTATATATCCTGGCTCCTCCCTTACCCCTTTGGAGCAGTCTCTCAGAGCTATCTGAGAGGCTGTGTCCTGGCTTAAGTCCTCAGTTTTGTCTGCCAAATAAAACATAATTCTCAACTTTTAGGTTTTGTGTTTTGTTTTTTTCAGTCGACAACCTCATGAAAGCTCATGAGGATTACTGATGTGTGTGCACAGGATGCTGAAGAGTTTGACAAAGAGAAAAAAGTTGAGAGGTATTAGCTTTCATTAATAATATATCCTCAGTCATTGAAGTCAAACCCCATGGCTCCAGCCTAATTGAAATAACTCACTGAATTTGGAAAGGTCTCTTTGAGCCCCCAGTCTATTCCTTGGTAGTGACTGTCAATGCTACAAGTTCTCTAAATTATATTTATGGTACTGGCTTTAGAAATGGCAACAGTCTCAGTGCTTACAAATTCATGCAACAAATGTTTCTTGAGGGCTCACTATGTTACCAGTCATTGGCTAGATATGGGAGATAGAAAGAGAGTAAATAAAAAAGACACTCACCCCCACACCTCCCCTCTAATACATAAAAGAGAGATACAACTGCAACTGTGATAAGAGCTACAAAAGGGAAATTCAGGGCTCTATGAAAATGTAGAACAAGGTGGATTTACCTGAAGCTGGTAAACTTCAGGTCCCCTCACTTGCACAATCCTTCCAAGGACACAGAGCCATTTATGTTTTAGTAAAAGTTGCAAGATATCTTAACATTTGTGGTTAAAATAACTTTTCATTCCACTTCTGTTTGTCAAAACTCCTCTCCTGTTGGATGATGTTGGGGTGACCACCAGCAGTTGGGGGATTTGCTAAGAGGAAGTTGAATTGGGGATAGCTTAGACTTGGACTAAATGAGAAATATTTTGTGATTAGTTGTCTCTTCTGTATAGGTGTAAGTAAATTTTAGTTGTACTGCTATAGGACTATCTTCCAGAAATACACTTTCTCTGTACCTTGTGACATCCATGTCTAGGCCAGAGGTGGTACTGAGATATAGATGTGTCCCATGGTGTCCAGTCCTGGAAGAATATGAGGATTGAAGGAGAAGCAAAGTTTGAAATGTTTGAAGTGTATAGAATAAGAAGTTAGTATCAATTGTGTAAAATTGTAAGCAGAGGATATGGTTTCATGGATGCAGTCATAACGGAAGTTTTCCTTTGTCAGAAATATTCAGCAATACAGTATTTACTATTATGATGCACCATACTTTTTGTGTGTGTATGATGGGAATTGGACACAATAGAATTTATCAGAATCTCTGTCTATGCAGGATACAAATCTGTAGCAGTCCTATAAACAGCAAGTCTGTATATGTGTGCGGTCACATGATTTAGCACCCAAATTTTCTACTCCCTTTATAGAAAATGTGCTTACAAAATCTTTGATATATGAGGAGGTGATCAAAGATAATGCAGCCAAAAAAATGTAGGGGAAAAGTGTAAATAGTGGTATGGTAATTAAGCATTTAAGTAATTAAACATACTACCTTACTTTTCTGGATTGTATGAAATGTGTGATATTACAGATTTTTTTGACATTTGTAATTTGTTATGATTTCTTCTTACATTCTAAATTAATATTCATTTTTGTACCTAACTTGGTATTCTTTTTTCTTAAAGCAGGCTCCCAAAAGTGTGTAAGTATCAGATATCACCAAACCTGGATGCAGCTCTAGCAGGGAGACCTACATTAGTCCAGAGTCAAGGTAACTTTCTGAGAAAATGACTTTGAATCTGACTCTTGATGTTGGGGGTCAGAGGCAGCCACACTAAGATGGTAGTGTATTTATGTGTGTGTATGTGGGATGGGGACGGGAGGGAGGAAGTGTGAGGAACTGGGGTGCAGATGCTAAGGCTGAACAATGAGGAAGGATGGCAGAAGTCATGGTGTGTTTTTAGGCCCTGCAATTTCAAGAAAAATTAAAAATTAAAAAAATTTAATATGATCATTTCTTTTGTGTCACATTCAAGACAGGTACAGTGTATATGAATTTTCAACTCCATATTCAGGAGTGAAAGTAATATCATTTTATTTTATTTAAGTCCCATTCTTAGTCCTCATCTATCCATCCATGATTGTGGGAAATTCAACCTTAGTCATCCTTAGAGTCCTGTTCTTTCCCTTCACTCTCAAGATCATGAGAAGGTGGGCTTTCTCTGAGGTATGTGTGTTAGTCCGTTCATGCTGCTATAACAAAATACCATTGACTGGGTGGTTTATAAACAACAGAAATGTATTGCCCGCAGCTCTGGAGGCTGGAAGTCCAAGATGAGTGTGCCAACAGAGAGTCCCCTTCTGGTTTGCAACTGCTGACTTCTCATTGTAATACCATCGCTTTGGGGGTCATGATTTCAACATATGAATTTTGGGGGAACACAGATATTCACTTCATAGCAGCATGTGCTCTCCATCTTCTCCCAGAGTTTCCCTGTGGCATTGGTCTAACTGCCCACATTGTTAGTTAACTGGATAACTCACCCTGTATTGTCTGCCTCCCTTTCTTACTGGTATTCCAAAGTTCCCCAGTGAGTCACTTGTAGTGGATCCTCTTCTCAGGATCTGCTTTGGAGGAACCCAAACTGAGACAATGAGTTAATACTATAAGGGCACTGTCAATGCCCTCCAGCCAAAGACCACCAGGGACACATCTACAGTTGAACCAGTTGGGTTTATTTATTTTTTTGCATCAAGGTAGGACACACACCATGGGATATCATGGGGTGTCTCTGAAAAAGTGTGTCAGAAAGGACCTACTATAGTATTTGGACTTGGATGGTTTGGGAGATGGTCTAAGGAAGTGGGATTGGATACTGTCAGAAAGCACAGGCCATTCTATGAAGGAGGATCTCAATAAATCTTACCTATAGTGAGGGGAGACTAAAATGAAGTTAAAGTTGCAACTGGTAAAGAAATAGCCACTCATCTGGGCCAAGAGCTGGGTTGTCAGGTACTTGTGGGTGACAACCGGAAACTTGTTTTTGTCTGTGCTTAGACAAAATTGTGAAGTGGACTTGCTTTGTCTCACCTTCTGATCTCAGAGTAAACTTGTCTGAGGTTGGTATTCTGTGAGATGGTTTATGTCTAACAGATTAGCATGGTCTACCTCTGAATGCCAGGCCAGGTTCCGAAAGTCCAGTCCTGGTCTGCTTTTAAATTTCTCAGCACTTAGAAAATGCAAGGCACTTAGTAAACTCTCAATGTCACATACCAGTCACCAGTCTGAAGTTAGGGCTTCACATGCATCCTCTTTTAATCTTAACAATAATCTTGAGTTAGGTATGAATTATATTCACATTTTAGAAGTGAGGAAGAAATGTGATCTGTGCTTATGCAGGATGTCAACAGGTACATTACATTAAGATGAAGAATGATAAACCAGAGATCTGCCCTTAATTCTGAAGTGAGTATTATTAATCCCTTAGAGAGAAAAAGCAAAAGCAGGAGGGTCATAGCCCCGCTGTCTCGGCGATAAGATAAAAGTCGATGTGTCCTTGGAAACATCAAAGCTGCCCGGAATCTGCAACTTTTATTAGATTTCAGCCACTTCCCCTTAGGAATATGGAGGCTGTCTTAAATATATTATTATTCTGATGATGTGTGGTTCAGCTTGTACTTAAACATGCACTTCAGGAATAGACATAAATTACTGAAAAGGCATTAGCACTCCGGCAGTGTATACATGCCTTTTGTTTCTGCAGTCTTCAAACTTTTCTGGCACAGTAATTCGTCCACCAACACAAGGACATATAAACCGCCATTACCAGCCCTATAAAAAACAATCGGGACAACACAGGGAAAGACAGCAAGAAAAAGCGTGAGAGAGGCCAAGTGAGGCAGCGCCCTGGGGTTCAGACCCCGGTGGAAAGACGCAAGGCGCCTCGGCTTCCAGGGCCCGCCCGCTCCCAGCCCAGCCCCCATAGCTCTAGGATTTCTGGCCCGCCCCCCGCGCCGCCCGCATTTCCGGCCAGATGTTGGGAGGCTCTATATGGCGTTGCTAAGCCGTGTCCTCTTTGCTTGGGGCCGCGGTCCTCGGCGGGTAAGGCGGTGCTGGAAGGGCCGAGGGCCCTGCTCTCTCCCCGCAAACGCCCTGTCCGGGGGACTAGCGGAGCGAAGCGCAGCGCAGAGCGTGCACTCGCGTTACCGGGGCGCTAGGAGCGAGGACAGGGTATCTCGCGGAGAGAGTACAGAGGACTGGGGTTTCTGGGGAATCTCGCGAGGAGCGGGAACCCGGGGACTGGGATGAAGTGGGAAGGTCGCCTTGGGTTGCTGTCGGAGGAAGTCCTGGTGTATGTTTGTGTTTGGGGTGGGGATGGGGGTGGGGAGGGCACGCCGTGGTTCTCACTGGTTCCCATTCCTAGTAGTTTCAAAGTTGTGTGTAAGTAGAAAGAGAGGACACTGTACACACCGGCCTTTAGAGGAGTGGGAGAGGGACGGGGTGGGGAGTGGGGCCCAGCGGGAGCATTGGCCTTATCTGTAGTTTTTTTATTTTTTAATGAAGGAAGTCTTTCAATTGTTAGTCCAGTTAAACATTAATACAAACATATTCACATAAAAAACTTCCCTTCCTAGAGATAATGCTGGGCGAGCTGCATCTCAGGCTGGCTTCCACCACTTTCACCCTCATAATTTTGTTTTGTTTTGTCAGCATCTCTCCACTAGACCAATAATCAAAATAAAGTGTGCAAGAGAAGACAGCTGGAGGGGGGAAGAAAGAGATAGGAAAATAAAAAAGTCATATCCAAGACAGCCCCTTCCCCCAACTAAATTAAAAGAAAAAAAATCTTAGTGAGCTAAACTAAAGGAAACCAGAGTTCACAATTTCCTTAGCCAGGTAGAAAAATTAATCTGCCAACTGTGAAAAAACTTTTTTTTCAGTTAGAATGGGCAGCCATGGTTTTCTTTTTTGAAAAACATGGACAAATTCCAAATGTGAACACAAGGAAATGGTATAAGGAGTCTCTGAAGTAAGAAAGAACTGCCTTTTAAAAAGTGAAATTTGTTCAAGGCTAGGGTTTTGTTGATACTGTTTTCTCTTATAAAGATTTAGGTTATAGGTTATGGTAAAAGAAAGCTACATTTTCAGATCCCTTCTTAAAGAACTCTCTCATTTGAATCCTACAAAGTCTCTGTGAAGAAGAAAAGTCTTCAGAGAATTTTTTTTTAAAAACACAAATCATTAGGCTTGTAGTAAGAAGGTCACACAGACTGTATCCCAGCTCTTCTGACACCATTAGACAATACAGCATGAGAGGGAGAAAATGAACGCATTTAAAAATTAACTGTAATCTGACAGTTGTGAAATTCCTTTGCTTAAGAAAAATGGAAGTTTTGAGGATGGGGGTTTGAAGGCAAGAGAGGCCCTTATAGGTGGTGTTTCTCTCCTTCCTGGCACATGCAGGCTTGGGTGTGAATTATTGGGAAAGGAAAAGTCTTCACATCTGTTAAGCGGGAGATTGTTCCAGGCAGCATAATGTTTCTGTGAGCAAATACAGGTTTTTTCAGTTGAAGCCCCTGATTTGAATATTTTAGTTACCAAGAAACTGAGAAATGTTTCATTTGTCATACATCCTATTTATGAAGTGCTGTATTGTGCTGTTAGCTAGTAGGGTTCCGATCAGTGCAGCGTTTAATGAGAACTGGCTCTGTGCCTGCCCTGGGGATGCAAAGGTTAAAAAAAAAGTATGAAACTTGCTCTCAGTTTTTTTTTTAATAAATTTATTTATTTATTTATTTATTTATTTATTTATTTATTTATGACTGCGTTGGGTCTTTGTTGCGGTGTGAGGGCTTCTCATTGCACTGGCTTCTCTTTTTGCGGAGCACAGGCTCTAGGCACACGGGCTTCGGTAATTGTGGCACACGGGCTCAGTACTTGTGGCTCGTGGGCTCTGGAGTGCAGGCTCAGTAGTTGTGGCACACGGGCTTAGTTGCTCCATGGCACGTGGGATCTTCCCGGATCAGGGCTCAAACCCGTGTTCCCTGCCTTGGCAGGCGATTCTTAACCACTGTGCCACCAGGGAAGTCCCGCTTTCAGTTTTAATGAGGAAAACATTCACTCATTCAGTAGTTTATCAAGAAATGCTAGTTAAGTGCCTACAAAGTGTTGGGCGTTCTTTGGCGATCCTTACTTGAAAAGTATCTCTACTGTCCTTGAGCTAATAGCCTCGTGTATTTTTCAAGTTATGGATAATAACTCATGAATGGACCTTGAAATAATTTAGTGGAACAAAATGAGTTTAAGAAAAATAAAGTGGAATGGAGTAGAAAATAAAGTAGAATAGAGTAGAAAACCTAATGTAGTAAGGTAAAGTTTACTTTGTGAAACTTTGTTTTTTAAATTTACTGTTCTTCCTTTCATAAATTCATTCTTTGTATCTGTGGTGCACATTGCTTTTTCTTTTTCCTTTTTTAAATCAAGAGTAATAACTACTGTTTTTATAAAAATGATACCTGGCCAATATGAATTCAAGTAATATAGTTAAATTAAAACAAGCAAAGTAACACATGTTACCAAACTGGCCACCCAGAAATAACTGGGGTTAACATTTGGCTAACATCATTCCAGGCATCTTGTTTGTACTGGTAAAAGGATGGGTAGATAGGCATAATTTTGCTTGGACGTATCACATTTATTTTTCCCATTGAACTTCATCAACATTGCTTCATTGTTTTCTGATGCTGATTATTGTCAAGAAGAAGTGTAAGGCCAGCTGTTTTTTTTTCCTCTTGTTTGTGTTTTGAGTTTTCTTTCTTTCCTCCCTCCCTCCCTCTCTCCCCCTTTCTTTCCTTTTCTTTCTTTTTTTTCTCTCTTTCATTTTTCTATCCAGAAAGCCTAAGAAATCTTTCTTTACCCATCTCAGAATTTCAGAATATAAGCTTCCTGGAGGCAAGGGTTTTCATGTGATTTGTTCACCTGGGCTGTATGCCCAGGTCTAGAGTAGTTCATAGCACAGAGTAAATATGGAATATCTGTCACACGACTGAATGCATGTACTGTGTTGTGTATAAGGCATATTTCTTACTAGATCCTCATTCAGAATATGTCTGAAAAATGATATTCTAGTGGGTCATCACCAGACATCAACAGACGGTGAAAATGCAGATGTTTATTAGAATGCATATATGAACAAAGCAGTGTGTGCCTAGAGGAGGCAGGGAAGGCTTCATGGAGGAGGTGGGATCCTAGAGCTCACTTTTGAAGGAGTTGCAGTGTACAGGATCCCAAAGGTAATCTAGATGTAAGGAATAGCATGTATCAAGAAGCGAAGGAGCATGACCTATTTTTAAAAATTCAAGTGTTTTGGCATTGTGGACTTTGCAAAGTATTGGAGTCAGAGAGAAGTTCATGGAGATGAGATGGGACAGGTTGCTGGGGGACCAGGGCATGGTGGGCTTCACTTATTTATGTGGCAAATTGAGCATTTACTATATGTTAGGCACTGTACTAGGGATATGAGCATGAGAAAAAGAGCTGATTCCTGCTCTCAGGAAGCTTAAGAATCTAGTAACATTATAGTTTATTATGGTATGTGTTATTTTTTTGCGGTATGCGGGCCTCTCACTGTTGTGGCCTCTCCCGTTGTGGAGCACAGGCTCCGGATGCGCAGGCTCAGCGGCCATGGCTCATGGGCCCAGTCGCTCCGCGGCATGTGGGATCTTCCTGGACCGGGGCACGAACCCGTGTGCCCCGCATTGGCAGGCGGATTCTCAACCACTGCGCCACCAGGGAAGCCCATGATGAGTGTTCTTGATCTTAGAGGGGGTACAAATAAATAGCATCCCTCTTCTCCCATCTGAAAAACCAGAGTAAAGATGGAGGCCAAAGTACCACTTGTTACAGTTTGATATTAGAGCCAATGCTAACTGGATTTCCTGAATTAGGCAGACTTATTATCTGAGGAGGAACATTTGCTTTTTGAGGGCAGCTAGCTCCCAAGAGGGAGAAGGTTTAAGAAGGACTACTCATGCCCAGTTATTCTCTCAAAATTTGCTGGTCAGATAAACCATTTCCAGGGGGACAGGGTGACTAAGGGGGCAAAAAGAAGCCTGGAGTTTAACTCAGCTCCCCTCCTGGAGGGAAATGAAACATCAGGATTAGGGAAGAAACATTTCCCATCCACAGTGGGAGAAGTGTACAGTTTTAAGGAGTATAGGGGCTTCCCTGGTGGCGCAGTGGTTAAGAATCCACCTGCCAATGCAGGGAACACACGTTCGAGCCCTGGTCTGGGAAAATTGTGCATGCCACGGAGCAACTAAGCCCAGCAGCTAAGCCCATGAGCCACAACTACTGAGCCTGTGCTCTAGAGCCTGTGGGCCACAAGAAGCCCACGCACCTAGAGCCCGTGCTCTGCATCAAGAGAAGCCACCGCAACGAGAAGCCCATGCACTGCACCAAAGAGTAGACCCTGCTTGCCGCAACTAGGGAAAGCCCGTGTGCAGCAATGAAGACCCAATGCAGCCAAAAATAAAATAAATAAAATAAATAAATTTAAAAAATCACTTTAAGGAGTATAATTTTTGGGTTTTACATATAAGCTGGGACCTGAAGGATTAGTAGAAGTTAGTCAGGGGGAGGAGTAAGAGTAAGAAAGTTCTAGGCAGGAGAGTGGCCTATGTGAAGGCCCAGACTAGATTATAGGTAGCAAGTAAGGAGGCAGGTGGTGAGAGACAGGCTAGGGAGCAGCCTGTGAGCCACATTAAGGAGTGAGAGCTTTGTCCTGAAGGCCTGGGAATAGGGGTGAGAATGGAGGCAACCTGGGTAATCTTCTCTCCAGATAAGAGGCCATGGTGGCTTCAGCTAAGGAATGGCAGTACATGAGAGACTTGAAGTCTGGTGATATTTAAGAGATATATTGAGGGGTCTTGGTGATTGGTGGTAGGGGGTGAGGAAGGAAGATTGGGCCATACTGAGGAAGTGAATGGCACCATCAGAATTGTGAGCCGGAAAGTATTATCATCAGGTGAGACTTGAGATGGGGATACTAGAGTGCAAGTATAAGTGGTAAGGGTCAGAACTAAGGGCAGTTGTTGGAGCTATTTAGGACTAAAATGAACCGAACTTAGTGGTTTGAGTATGTGGTGTGAGATGAAGCCCAGATTTCTATTTTTGACCCCTGAGCTAAGGGAAATGTTACTCTCTGAGAGAGAGCATTTATGAGAAGGAGCCAGAGGGAAGAGAGGGGTAAGTGATATATCTTGAACTTGTTAAAGGGCCTCTAGGACTTCCAAGCTGGTATACAGATAATTTGATTAAGTTATAGAGATGGTGGTGAGAATGATAATTCTGTTGGGAGTGTTAGGGAAGCCTCAGCCTTGAATGATGAATGTTGAGTGATGGTGGGGATCAATTTTTATAAAGGTAGAGAGGTGGAAACAATTTGTGTTTGGGGAACCCTGCATATTTTGTTTTTTTGAGTATAAATTTCAAGGTGGAAAAGCAGAGGGAGATGAGGCTGGAGAGATGGACAAGAGCCAGGTCGTAATGACTTGCTGTGCTGGGTGAAGCTAAGGAATCTGGACTTTATACAGGGAGTCACTGAAGGATCTTAAGGGTAGAAGTACCATGAGCAGGTTTGCAGTACTCTGGAGCGCAGCATTGCAGATATGTTGGAGTAAAGGGAGACTGGAGGACAGAGACCACATAATGGATGATGTAGCATAGGCCCTTAGTATTTGTGAATGATGGAAGATAGGGACCTTTGAACTCAGGCAGTGGACGGAGAGTAAAGATACTGACTGGGGAGGTAAAATACATGGGACTTGGAGAGGGATGGAATATATTAGGTGAAGAGAATGAGGATGTGAAGGAGTCACTAGAGGGAATCTCATGGATGAATGGTAGCCTCAGAGCTCAAATATTAATGTGAAGAAATTTCAAAACAAACTCCCTTCCAAAACTATAAAGCTAACTTTGTAATGTTAAAAAAAATCTAGATCTCAGATTATTCCCCACAGGTCATTATAAAGCACATCAAAAAAAGGAGGGGAATTCTAAAGTTAGCCAGGGTTTCCTAGAGCTCATATTAGAAGGCATTTCATTGGTGTTTGGCAACCCTTACTTTTTAAAGAAAATTCCAGGTAGAAAATAATCAATCTTAGCTGTCCTATATTCTCTTCCTAAGATGATAACTTACTTTAAGATTAGAAATGCCTGCGTAAGTATAAGTAAGTTAAGAGTAAGGGGACAGCTATACTTTGATCCCTTCCAGCATGGGGAAACTCCCACATTGCATTGCATCTAAAACAGTGATAGAACTGTAGGCTTTCACAGTTTGTGAAATGATGTTGCTGTTTAGCTTTAACGCTGATTTATTTTATTCTCTGTGCTTCAAAATTGTATTTCCAACTGCAGATTAGATATCTCCACCGGAATTGTCCACAGGCATCCCAGGTGGAGCGTTTCTAATACAGAACTGGTTATCTTCAGTTCTCCACCTTGAATCTTTTCGTGTCAGCCCAGTCATTTCAGTAACAGCATCACTCCACATGCAGCTATTTAAACTAGAAAACTGTCATCTTCAGCTCTTCCCTTCTTGCTCACCATTTCCAGTTGGTTGGCTTCTGAGTTCAGGCAAATCAACATGTTAAATATGTGTGGTAAATGTTGTCTTGATTTCTGCTGTCCTCATCATTTCTCACTTAGACTAATGCCTTTTGTCTGACTCATATCTATTTCCTTCTAGCTCACAGTTAAATCTTATTCTTTGCAAAACACAAAGACAATGCAAAAAGTAGCAGAGGTATTGAGGTGAAGGTGAGAGAAGTGGAAAAGGCTCTATCTGCCAAATGGCCTTGATCAAAGGGAGAGACCTCTTCGTCTGCTTTTAGTGAAATAGGTCAGTGTGTTGCTGAGGTTGGACTTTGAGGCAAGAAGAAATAATTGGATCAGGCAATATTAGGTACAATAGTAATTCACTGTATCCTCATTTTCTGGGACCTGCCCATCTGCAAGTAATTTTATTTGCTAACTTCTTACCCCTTCTATGATGGCATCCAGTCTAAATCATCATCTCTTGCCTGGCCTGGCATAAAAACATTATACTTACTCTCCCTGCTTCCAGTCTTGCCTCCTACATTCCATTCTCAACTTAGTAGCCAGAACAATTCTCTAAAAACTTAAGGCAGCTCATGTCAATCCACTGCTCAAAACTTTGGAGAGTTTCCCACTTGACTTGAGTATATTTGTAAGTGGTTGACTCAGCCTGTGTGACCCAGTCCCCTTTACCTCATTGACTTCACCTCCTGTCCCTCTTTCTCTTCCCTCCTACTTCAGCCACACTCGCCCTCTGATTCTTTCTAATGTGCTAGGCATGCTTCCTTCTCAGGGCCTTTGCTTTTAGTTTTCCCTCTGCCTGAAAGGACCGTGCAACTCATCCCCTCACTCCCTTTAGGTCTTTGCTCAGATGTCACCTCGGTGAGACCTTTGCTGACCACTCTATTTAAAATAGCAACACCCTACCCATATTCTATGCCTTATCTTTCCCCACAGCAACATATTAGCTTTTAATATACTCTATATTTCACTTAATTTATCTTCCCTCCCCGCAAAGATAATCTCTTTTAGGGTAGAATACTGTATCTGTTTTGCTCACTGCTGTATTGCCATTGCCTAGAACAGTGCTGGAGCATAGCAAATGCTCAGTAAAAACATGCTAAGGATAAATAAAATGAGTTAACACAATAATCATAATATCATGTTTATCTCTAATACTTTTTCATACAAGCAAATTCCCAAATCAGAACAAACCCTTTACAAGGGTTTGTTATGCTATGTTGTAACCTGTTACATTGTAGACATTTATTAGGAATTTTTATTTCAAATGTGATTATTTTTACCTTTATAACCTTTCCTCTATGAGGTTGAGAAAATGTTTTAAAATAATAAGAAAAGAAAGTTTATATGCAAATATCTTGCTTAATTTATCTTTCATAAAGTACCAGATAAAATTCCCTATACAAATCAATACTAAATAAATAAAAATTCATCTTAGTGCTTTTGGGAAATTAGAACACATTTTTTCATTATTACTAGGTAATGATAAACTCACTAGCCTACTTGTGCAAATTTCCTGATTCATCATCTTAATGTAATAGTTCTGGAGTTGGTGGCAGCCTTAAGTAAAACTGCCATTTATGCAGAGAAAGATTATTGTAAGTTGCTTGGATTATCATGCTTTGGCAAAAGGGTACCAGAAAATGCTTTGTCAACATGAAGGTAAATGAAATATAATGACTGGCATGGAGGATTACCAGATTTGCAAATTTATCTTTCACAATTATTTTATACATGTTTTCAAATTTTATCTTTCACTAACTTTTTTCCCTGGTTAAAAAATCAAATTTATTGAATAGATTTTGAAATTACTAAGAACCAATCAAACTAACAAAAAGAACAAATCTTCCATTATCCCATCACCTAGACATACACAGTAACTGAAAGGTAATGAATGGACTCTGAAGTCAGACACATCTTCGATTTGAGTCTTTACTACTTATTATTATTTGTCTTTAAAAGTTAGTTACTTGACCTTTCTGTGCTTCAGTTTTCTCACTTATAAAATGGGAGTAACAATAGAATTTACCTTATAGGGCTGTTGAAAGTCCTTCATAGACCTGGCACATGGTAAATATTGAATCTACTACTAACTGTTGTTATTTTCTTCTAGTCTTTTTTCTAAGTATATATTTTTATTTATAGTTAAGAGCATCCTGTATATTTCTTTTTTTACTTAACATCATATTATAAGCATTTTCTTGTTCAATTTCTAGTTGATGAATAGCCTTATCCTAAATCAGTGACAACATTTCTATTTCCTTAGGGTAAATTTTAGATATCTCAGAACAACTAATGGCAGCCCATTTAACTTATAAGAATGCTCTAGCAGGAAATTATCGATTCTGGAGTTTTAATCTTATAACCATAACCTGATGGGGAATATCAGATACCCGACTGGTGTGATCATTAAACTCAGTAGGAGCTCAGTGAGTAGAGGGAGGCAGTATACAAAGTCATTATAATCTTGGTTTTGCAAGTTGGGCAACATACTTAACTTTTCTGGGCCCCTCCTGAACAATGGGGTAAAAATAATACCTATCTCATGGAGTGGTGAAGATTAGTTTCTAATCCTGATAAATGGTAAACACTTAATGAATATTAGCTCTTTATTGTTTGTTATTATGGTTAACACTTAAAAGTTTGTTTTCATAATGAAAAGTGAGAGAATAGCAGTGATTTTGACAAGTAATATGAGAGTAAGCTGTAAAATATAAGATAGGGCAGTATAAATAGTTTTCAGTTGAAAATGGTTTGATTTTATCCCCCCATTTTAAATATAACAAATATTTTTATCTGTTCTAAATTTATTATCCAGAAGACAACATGGGAAGAGGCATTTGGTTTAACAAATCTTATAAAGGACTTTTTATAATTTTCTTCAGTGATTCAAAGATGGAATGTGATTTTTATCCAAATTATTCTTGTTAAAAGACAAAAATGCTTTATGTAAGTTTTTTTGAAGTTAAATTTAAGCTAAACACATAAACTAATAATGCTAGCATTTATAGAGTGCTTTCTGTGTGCTACATAATTTTCTAGGTTTATTATTCATATTAACTCATGAAATCCTTATAATGTCCTATGAGGAAGGTTCTGTTATTATCTCCAATTATAGAAGAAACTGAGGCAAAAAGAGGTTAAATAACTTGCTGAAGTTTACTAGGGAGAAAATTCTGCCCTCTGTAGTCTAGCTCCAAAGCCCATGCTTTTAACCACTCTATGTTACTTAACATTCCAACAGAAAAAGAATAAAAATTGATTAAATACAGTACCAATATGTTTACAGTGAGTTTGTGTTAATCCAAGAATTTGATTAATATTAAAGAGTATGTTTAAAAAAATTCATATCTTTTGTGGGACTATAAGTATGCAAATTTCAATTCATTTTTTTTCTTTTAGTTTTTTAGGTATGGAACAAAAATATTATATCAAAACAATGAAGGTTTTCAGTCTAAATTCTTTCCACCCTTTCAAAAAGTGATGCTACCACCAAATAGTTTTCAAGGAAAAGTAGCATTCATTACTGGGGGAGGTACTGGCCTTGGTAAAGGAATGACAACTCATCTGTCCAGCCTAGGTGCACAGTGTGTGATAGCCAGCCGGTAAGTCAGTCTCAGCAAGTTGCCTGGCAAGAGTCTATTGATGAATAATTCTGTGCCACAATATTGAAAACACTATTTGCCAGAGTTGTTTGATTTGCGTCGTAATCGTCTATGAAATATCCTTTAGATTATTTAACTAAATCTCCTTGGAAAAAGTCAGTTATAATTTGTGATGATAGGGCTTCCCTTGTGGCACAGTAGTTAAGAATCCGCCTGCCAATGCAGGGGACACGGGTTCGAGCCCTGGTCTGGGAAGATCCCACATGCTGCAGAGCAACTAAGCCCGAGCGCCACACTACTGAGCCTGTGCGCTAGAGCCCACGAGCCACAGCTACTGAAGTCTGCGTGTCACAACTACTGAAGCCCGTGCACCTAGAGCCCATGCTCTGCAACAAGAGAAGCCACAGCAATGAGAAGCCCGTGCACCGCAACGAAAAGTAGCCCCTGCTCGCTGCAACTAGAGAAAGTCCGCACACAGAAATGAAGAACCAATGCAGCCAAAAATAAATAGATTAATTAAAAATATAATTTGTGATAGAAATAATGATTTATTATGGAACTGATGATATATATATTTCACAAATTCAGTGATAGAATTTTTTCTGTATATGAAGTTAAAAAGTACTATATTGAGGCTGCTTTGTTTTCAGTGAGATTGATTATAATTACTGATTCAGTGGATAGTTAACCTTGTACCAGGATAATGAATATAATGCTTCCATTTTCTATAAGATGGGCAGATATTTCAAAACAGCTGTTGTGATGAATGTAGGGAGGGTGAGACCATGTGGAAAGAATTTCTTATTTAGGCATGTCCCAGTACTTTATAACGATGTAAATATAGAGGTTTAGTGACTGGTCAAAAAAATCTACCCCTTCTTCCAATTTTGAATAGTGTACAATTCTTAGGTAGGCTAAGTAGTAACCTGAATGACAAGTCACTATGTAATTTACAGGGGGCAAAAGGAATTTCTTTCAGATGTTGTTTTTTTTTTTTTTTTTTTTTTTGTGTTACGCGGGCCTCTCACCGCCGCGGCCTCTCCCGCTGCGGAGCACAGGCTCCCGACGCGCAGGCCCAGCGGCCATGGCTCACGGGCCCAGCCGCTCCGCGGCATGCGGGATCCTCCCAGACCGGGGCACGAACCCACGTCCTCTGCATCGGCAGGCGGACTCCCAACCACTGCGCCACCAGGGAAGCCCTCAGATGTTGTTTTTAATGCAAATTGGCCAGAATATTTTTTTTCATGTTGTAATGTGTTTGAGTGTTAAACTGTTATTTTTTTTATAACACTACATAATTTACATTGTTTATTTTTTTGTGTTTCTCTCAAGAGCATAAGATTTTGACTATATATAGTTGTCCAGACCCATCAATTTGATCTAAAATCTACTAATGTCGATTTTATACATAACATAGATTTTTTTATAGTTTAACATAAGCTTACATCATTCCAGGAATGTATTTTCCTTCTCAAGCAGGCTTGGGCAAGGAAATACATAGAAATGAATATAATTAAGGAAATAATTTAAAATCTATGAGTAGATATAAAATAACTGGCTTAGAAGTAATTTAATAAATTAGTGTCACATATATGAAAATTGCTTAAATTTAACTTCTAGAAAATAAATGCATTCAAACTACCTTGTTTGTAGATATAGCTTTTCTATTGTCTCAAAAATTCATGTCATTAAGCTGTAGATTCTCTTTTTTAATTTATGAAATTAAAAAGAAAAATGTAACATGAAGTTATTTCAGAACTCATGCAAAGTACCATGTGTTTTTTTCTAGAAAAATTGATGTTCTGAAAGCAACTGCAGAACAGATTTCTTCTCAAACTGGAAATAAGGTACATTAAAAACAGTTACTTAAATCAGATTTAGGAATTATAGCATGCTTAAGTAATTTACTCATACTCATGGATTAGGAAGTCTGAAAAAATGTAGGGTTCTTTTTTTCTCTTTGTTATTTTGCAGGTTCATGCAATTCAGTGTGATGTGAGGGATCCTGGTATGGTGCAAAGCACTGTGTCAGAGCTGATCAAAGTCGTAGGACATCCTGATGTAAGTGTAATGGTAATGAGGCGAAAGTATGAGGCCTTTGATGTTGATATCACCTACCAAGATGTATTAAGGAAATAAAATATTGATGTGAGCCAATGCTGTGTTAAGAAGCATCTATTTTCCATTGCTAGCAGAAAGCTAGCTCTGTTTAAACCAGGGAATAGATTAGGTGGACCGCTACACCATTTCCTTTCAGGAGTACTTAAAAAATACATTTACAATCATATAGAACAAACGATTTTACTTTATTTAATAAGATTATGAAATAAAGAGCTGTTATGCAAGAGCACAATATCTAGTTTAAATGATTCATGCTGTTTGCTTTTTTTAAATAACTTGATTATCTCTGTCAGTGGAGGAGAATAATACAAACAAAGAAACCTACAAAAAACCCTCCAGATTTCTTCTTGTAAGACCTGAGATATGCATGGGTATTTTACTTTTGTTTGGTGCACATATTGGAAAGAAACCATTTCTTCCAGTAGTCTCAAAGAGAGCACTTTTCTATGTTAAAGGTATTTTCAGACAAACCGATAATGTATTATACTATTGGTAGAATAATAATATTGGAATCTTTATTGATATTGAAGAAGCAGGTCATCAACCAAGAATTTCATTAGCTAAATTAAGCCAAAATGATACCAGAAATTAAAGGCATTTTAATTAAGATTTCTTGAAATAAAGTATAGTCACATGGTAGATATGCTTAATCTGTATTTATATTTTTAATAATAGACTGTACCCTAATTTTGAGATGGGGATTAGAACTCTAAAATTTGGTAAATAATAATAGGAAATTTTCACAGGCTCAAAAAAGGTAAAACTGAACCAAATCTCATGGTATTTTTTCATAGCAGACTGTGAACTTTAGCTTTATTATATTATTTGGATTTATAAGTTTCAAAAATAAAAGCCCTTTAGGGAAAATATTCTTCCTCATCTAAGTTTCTGTAACTTGCCTTAATCATTTATTAGATTGTGATAAACAATGCAGCAGGGAATTTTATTTCTCCCACTGAAAGACTGTCTCCTAATGCTTGGAAGACCATAACTGACATAGTTCTAAATGGCACAGCCTTTGTGACACTAGAAATTGGAAAGCAACTAATCAAAGCACAGAGAGGTATGTATATTTATTCTTTACATGTTTATTGGATTCGTACTTGTGCAGGCTCTGTGCTAAGCCCTGGGATACGTAAAAACGTCAATGACAGTGTCTATTCTTGTACAACTCATAAGATAGTGGGGAAGAAAGATACTTAAATAGTTACCATATGCACTTAAATATTTACCATATGCTGTGATCTAAGCTATATTAAATGCTATGTTTCAAGTGCATTGTAAATCCAGAGAAAGAAAGAAAGAACTCTCCCTAGGGATGATTATCATGTTGAGGAACAGAATGCAATTTTAGCTGAATTTTCAAAGATCTAGACATGGAGAAGGGGGAAGGAAAGGAAATGTAAATGTCCATGGGAAGAAGCTTGGTGTGGGAAAAGCAGAAGGGTTTAGGGACTGGTTACAGATGGGGAGGGAGATCAGTGGGAGATGATTATGGGAGGTGGGTTGGATGTAATTGGGAAAGTTCCCAATACCAAAATGGGGAATTTGATGTTAATTTTGAGGAAATGGGGAATTATTTCCTTATGGCTTTTTCTTGAAGGTGTCTCATAAAGAATGTGACTTGATTAGAAAGGTTACTGGGAACAATGTAGGGGCTCGAAAAGATTAGAGAGATCATTTAGGAGGGTCTTGTTTTCCTTTTGTTTGGATAGATGGCATGGAGGATAAATTAGGAGATATTTAGAAGATAAGATCAATAGGCCTTACTGATTAGGTGACAGAGTTTTTAGCTGGAGTGGATAGTTTAGATGATGATGACATCAATGAGAAAACTGGAAGGAGAGTAGATTTAGAATGTACTAGAACATTTTTGTTTAGTACTATAGGAACAGACTTCTTTAGAAAAGTTCATACAATATAAATAGTGAATATATTTGTAATGTATTTATGTGGGTATATACATATATGTCTAGAACCAGTGTACATTTATTCATTTAACAGAAACTTACTGATGACTTTTGTGTACCAGGCCCTGTGCTGCATGCCCACATGACAGGTGACTAAGACACTGTCCCTGAGCAGGTTGTGGTTGGGACTTGAAGGATGGGGGCATTTTCTCAGAGAGGTTGGAGAGTATTCTGAACCAGGACAAGGAGGAAGAATCCTTGTGTTCCTTGAAGGATGTCCTCTGGGGCTTGAGGGGAATGGCATGAGCTGACCAGTTTCCTTCTGTTGGTTCAAAGCCTTTGCCTCATTAGGTTCAGTTTCTTCTTTACAGCGTGGATAATTCTCAAATCAGCTTGAGAAAGGATGTAGGAACAGACAGAAGGATGCTAGAGAGGCACTAGCTTTTTTTCTACACATGTGCTAATAACTTCCATCTTTTCTCCATGCACTCATTGAAATTGAAACCCCGGGTCACTCATTCCCATTACAACAAAGTGGATATGATTGAAATTTGGAATTTACATATTAAAAAAAAATTTTTTTTTAAAGGGGTGGATGATTGGGAAGGGAGACAGAGAAGTGTGGGCTGACTTCTCTCTCTTCTCTGTTCTAGGATCCTTCTATCTCTTCTCACTCTGCCTCTGTCTGATTTTCTCTCTCCATACCTCTTACTCATTTCTCTGTTTGTTTCTCTCTGTATGTCTGTCTGTCTCTCTCTTTCTCTCTCTCTGTCAACTCTTCACTTTTGCTTCTGTTTCTTTCTTCAGTCTCTCTCATCACTTGGTGTTTCTGTGCCTTGTCTCTTTTATTTCATCCCCTGCCCATCTGTGTTACTCTTGATTTCTGTCTGACTCTCCCTTCTTTTCTCATCATTGTCATTCATTTTAACGTAGACTTTGATCTATTTTTATTCATCACATTGGTTAAAATTCTATGGGCTTCATTAAAAATACATTAGCTAAGGCTTCTTAAAAGATGGAGCCAGTTTTCATTCTTCCAAAATTCCTGTCGGTTATAGATGCTGTAACCTGACAGGGTTTTAAGGACTTGTATTAGTGAGCTGTGGAGAGTACAATGCACAGGGTCTTTTCTGGTTTTGGAGTGATAGTCAAGGAACTCAGGTGCTAATGACCTCTGAGGTGTGTCAAAGTGGTAAATACGGAAGTCAGTTCAGGGAGCAGGCAATCTGTAATAATCTGTGATCAGAAGTATGTTAGGTGGTCTGGTATCTAGGAAGGTGGTCAAGGTAAGGTATCCGGGAAGTCAGACTAGAAAATATAAGGGCACCAGCAACTAGAAGCCAGATGCTCACTTGCTGGGGACAGAAATTGGTGATGAGGTGCACTCAGAGAGGGGCTAGCAGATGACTGAAGATCAGGAGAACTGTGGCCTTAGCAGGGGCAGAGAAGCTAAAATTAGAGGGACACTGTTAAAGTATGTTTCTAGGCAGCACTGATGCAAAACTAACAATTTTGAACAAATAAAAGATTTAGGAAACTCCTAAAGACCTTAGCCCAATGTGCTCTTATAGCCACAAAGGTCAGTAAATACATGGCTGATCCTTTCTGGGGAGGATTTGAAATTATCATGCTGAGGTTCATTCATCACTAAGATGTCATGTATAAATTTAAAATTTTTAGTAAATAGTGTGGAAAAGAGTACCTAATTTTATTAAAAAATTGAGAGAACTTGAAATGAGGAAAGACTAAAAGAATAATACAGAGTTTTATTTAAGAGACTAGTCATGAAGGACATGGATAGGATAAATATTGAATTTTTCCATCAAACCCTAGAGATCACTAGAAGCAAGAGATACCTCTTGAAACTCTTAAGAGGTTATTTTAACCGCTTAAAGTAGCATTATTATTTAAGTAGCATTAATAATACTTTATACCACAATAGTGCTTTGTAATTTACAAAGTATTTTCATATATCAGTATAGAATCAGTATGAAATGCAGGATTATTGTATGCTGAAATACAGATAGATTAAAGAAAGAGTAAATCAATGCATAATGTAGCTCTAATGTATGTATTATTTTTAGTTTGCTAAATGGGAGGAAACATTTATATATAGTAAAATCCACAGATTTTCTATATATAAATTGATACAGAATTTTGATTGTTTTGTAAATTTATACACTTAGGTAACCATTACCAAACCAAGACATAGAACATTTCTATTGCCTCCAAATGTTCCCTCTTGCCGATTTCTACTTAATCCTCACTATCTATGTTTTTAATCCATTTTTTATTGAGTTATTTCTCTTTATTATTTTAAAAATTCTAGATTTATTTTTTATTGAAGTAACATTGGTTTATAACATATATAAATGTTTCAAGTGTGCAGTATTTCTACTTCTACTTACACTGCAGTGTGTTTACCACTAAAAATTTAGTTTCCATCTATCACCATACAGTTGATCCCCTTTACCCATTCCTCCCTGCCCCTTCCCCTGGTAACCACTACTCTGTTCTCTGTATTTATGTGTTTGTTTTTGTTTGGTTTTTTCATTTATTTTGTTTGTGTGTGTGTGCATGTGTTTGTTTTTTGTAGTCCACATATGAGTGATATCATATGTATTTGTCTTTTTCCATCTGACTTATTTCACTTAGCATGATACCCTCAAGGTCCATCTGTGTTGTCACAAATGGGAAAATTTAATCTTTTTATGGCTGAGTAGTATTTCTGTGTGTGTGTGTGTGTGTGTGTGTATCACATCTTTATCCATTCAACTGTTGATGGGCACTTAGCTATTTTAATATCTTGGCTATTGTAAATAATGCCATGATGAACACAGGGGTTCATATATCTTTTCAAATTAGTGTTTCTGTATTCTTTGGATAAATACCCAGAAGTGGGATAGCTGGAAAATATGGTAGTTCTATTCTTAATTTTTTCAGGACCCTCTATACTGTTTTCCATAGTGGCTACACCAGTGTATGTTCCCACTAACAGTTTACTAGGGTTCCCTTTATTCTGTATCCTCACCAACATCTGTTATTTATGGTCTTTTTGATGATAGCCATTCTGACAGGTGTGAGGTGCTATCTCATTGTGGTTTTGATTTACATTTCCCTGATGATTAGCAATGTTGAGCATCTTTTCACGTGCCTGTTGACCATCTATAAGTCTTCTTTGGAAAAATGTTTATTCAGCTCCTCTGCCCATTTTTTAAATGTTTTTTTTGTTGTTGTTGTTGAGTTGTATGAGCTCTTTACATATTTTGGATGTTAACCTCTTATCGGATATATCATTTGCACGTATCTTCTTCCATTCAATAGTTTGTATTTTCATTTTGTTGATGGTTTCCTTTGCTGTGCAGGAGTGTTTTAGTTTGATGTAGTCCCATTTGTTTATTTTTGTTTTAGTTTCCCTTGCCTGAGGAGACATATCTAGAAAGATTGCTAAGACTGATGTTAAAGAGCTTACTGCCTATTTTCTTCTAGGAATTTTGTGGTTTCAGGTCTTAGATTCAATCTTTAATCTATTTTGAGTTGATTTTTATGTATGGTGTGAGATAGTGGTCTAGTTTCATTTTCTGTCAGTGACTGTCCAGTTTTCCCAACACCAAGTACTGGAGAGATTATCCTCTCTCCATTGTATGTTCTTTGCTTCTTTGTCATATATTAATTGTCTGTATATACATAGTATTATTTCTGGGCTCTACTTTCTTTTCCTTTGATCTGTGTATCTCTTTTTCTTTCATTACCATGCTGTTTTGATTACTATAGCTTTGTAATTTACTTTGAAATCAGGGAGTGTGATACCTCCAGCTTTGTTCTCTTTTCTCAGGAGTGTGTTGGCTATATGCTGTATTTTGTGGTTCAATATAAATTTTAGAATTCTTTTGTTCTATTTTCATGAAAAAAGTCCCTGGGAATTTGATAAGGATTGCATTGAATCTATAGATTGCTTTAGGTAATAAGGACATTTTAACAAAGTTAATTCTTCCAACCCACGAGCCCAGAATATCTTTTCACTTATTTGTGTCTTCTTCAATTTCTTTCAACAATGTCTTATAGTTTTCAGTGTATGAGTCTTTTACCTCCTTGGTTAAATTTATTCCTAGGTATTTTATTCTTTTTTTT
The DNA here is from genome assembly GCF_008692025.1 of Phocoena sinus. Lineage (NCBI taxonomy): Eukaryota > Metazoa > Chordata > Mammalia > Artiodactyla > Phocoenidae > Phocoena > Phocoena sinus. The sequence continues at coordinate 33,582,381 of NC_045779.1, forward strand.
GTGATTGTAAATGGGATTGTTTTTTAAATTTGCCTTTCTGCTAGCTCAGTGTTGGTGTATAGAAACACAGCCGATTTTTTGTATGTTGATTTTGTACCTTTCAGCTTTACTGTATTTCTTTACTATTTCTAATACTATTTGGGGGAGTCTTTAGGGTTTTCTATATATTAAATCTTATCATTCACAAATAGTGACAATTTTTCTTCTTCCTTTCCAATTTAAATGCCTTTGATTTCTTTTTCTTGCCTAATTGCTCTGGCTGGGGCTTCCAATACTATGTTGAATAAGAGTGACAAGAGTGGATATTCTTTCCTTGTTCCTGATTTTAGAGGGATAGTTTTCAGTTTTTCCCCATTGAGTATGATGTTAGATATGAGCTTGTCATGTATGGCCTTTATTATGTTGCAGTATGTTCCTTCTATACCAACTTTATTGAGAGTTTTATCATAAATGGGTATTTAATCTTCTCAAATGCTTTTTCTTCTTCTCTTGAGATGATCATATGGCGTTTTAAAATTAACTTTATTGAGGTATAATTGATGTATAAAAAACCGTACATATTTAATGTATACATTTGTGTATACCCATGAAACCACCATTCAATCAAGGTAATAAAACATATCCATCACCTCCATGAGGTTTCTCATGTCCTTCTTCTGTGTGTGTGTGTGTTAAGAGCACTTATGTGAGAACTACTATCTTAATAAAAAATTTTAAGTGCACAATACAGTATTGCTAAATTTAGGCACAGTTTTGTACCTAAAGAGATTTTGCAGATCTCTAGAACTTTTTCACCTTGCATAACTGAAACTTTATAGTCATTGAACAACCCCCATTTCCCCTTCTCCCCAGGCCCTGGCAGCCACCATTCTACTTTCTTCTTCTATGAGTTTTACCTCTTTAGATACCTTATATAAGTGTAATCATGCAATATTTGTCCTTCTGTGATGGGCTTATTTCACTTAGCATAATGTCCTTCAGGTTCTTCCATGTTGTTGCACATGACAATTTCTATTAAGGCTTAATAATATTCCATTGTATATGGATACCAAATTTTCTTTTTTTCTTTATCTGTCGATGGGCCTTTGGGTTGTTTCCATATATTTGCTATTGCGAATAATGCTGCAATGAACATGCATGTGCAGATACCATTTCCAGGTCTTGATATCAGTTCTTTTGGATATATACCCAGAAGTGAGATTGCTGGATCATAAAGGTAGTTTTATTTTTAATTTTTTGAGGAGCCTCCATACTGTTTTCCACAGTGGTTGCATCATTTCACATTTACACAATGGTTGCACATTCACCAGTAACAGTGTACAAGGTTTCCACTTTCTCCATATCCTTGCCAACATGTATCTTTTTTTTTTTTTTCAAATAATATCTGTCCTGGCAGGTGTGAGGTGATATCTCATTGTGGTTTTGATTTGCATTTCCCTGATGATTAGTGAAGTAGAGCACCTTTTCATTTACCTGCTGGCGATCTGTATATCTTCTTTAGAGAGATGTCTATTCAGGTATTTTGCCTATTTTTTAATCTGACTATTTGTTTTTTGCTACTGAGGTGTTGGAGTTCCTTATAGAATTTGGATATTAACCTCTTACCAGATATGTAATTTGCAAATATTTTCTCCCATGCTATAGGTTGCCTTTTTATTCTGTTGATTGTTTCTGTTGCTGTGCAGAAGCTTTTTAGTTTGATATAGTCCCACTTGTCTATTTTGGCTTTTGTTACCTGATTCCTTATGCATCCTTGAAAAAAGAACAAAAATTTTATTCTTCTGTGTAACACCATACCATTATTTTACCTAAGAAGACTAATAATTCCACAATGTTTTATTATCCAGTTCATATTCAAATTTCACCAAATATCTCCACAAAATATCTTTTTTAATTGAAGTATAGTTGATATATAATATATTTTACAGGTGTGCAATATAGAGATTTACAAGTTTTAAAAGTTATATTCCATTATAGTTATTATAAAATATTGTCTATATTCTCTGTGTTGTACAGTATATCCTTATAGCTTATTTTAATTAATTTATTTATTTTTTTTATTTTTTTTGCGGTACGTGGGCCTCTCACTGCTGTGGCCTCTCCCGTTGCGGAGCACAGGCTCCGGACGCGCAGGCTCAGCGGCCATGGCCCACGGGCCCAGCCGCTCTGCGGCACGTGGGATCCTCCCGGACCGGGGCACGATCCCGTGTCCCCTGCATCGGCAGACGGACTCCCAACCACTGCGCCACCAGGGAAGCCCTATAGCTTATTTTATACATAATAGTTTGGACCTCTTAATTGTCTCCCCTAAATTGCCCATCCACGCCCCCCTCTCCCCGCTGGTAACCACTAGTTTGTTCTCTATATCTGTGAGTCTGTTTCTTTCTTGTTATATTCACTAGTTTGTTGTATTTTTTAGATTTCACATGTAAGTGATAACATACAGTATTTGTCTTTCTCTGACTAATTTCACTCAGCATAATACCCTCCGAGTCCATCCATCTTGTTACAAATGGCAAATTTCATTCTTTTTTTTAAGGCTGAATAGTGTTCCATATATATACACACACACACACACATATATATATATATATATATATGTTCCATATATATTTTACATATATATATAAAACATCTTTTTTTTATTGGAGTATAATTGCTTTACAATTTGTGTTTCTGCTGTACAATGAAGTGAATCAGCTACATGTATACCTATATCCCCTCTCTCTTGGACCTCCCTCCCACCCCCCATCCCACCCATCTAGGTCATCACAGAGCCCTGAGCTGAGTTCCCTGTGCTTTATAGCAGGTTCCCACTAGCTATCTATTTTACACGTGGTAGTGTATATATGTGAATCCTAATCTCCCAATTCATCCCACCCTCCCCTTCCCCGCACTGTGTCCACATGTCTGTTACCTACATCTCTGTCTCTATTCCTGCCCTGGATGTAGGTTCATCTGTAACATTTTTCAAGATTCCACAATATGTGTTAATATACGATATTTGCTTTTCTCTTTTTGACTTACTTCACTCTGTATGACAGACTCTACATCCATCCACATCTCTACAAATGACCCAATTTCATTCCTTTTTATGGCTGAGTAATACTCCACCATACATACGTACCACGTCTTCTTTATCCATTCGTCTGTTGTTGGAGATTTAGGTTGTTTTCATGTCCTGGCTATTGTAAATAGTGCTGCAATGAACATGGGGTACATCTGTCCTTTTGAATTATGGTTTTCTCAGAGTATATGCCCAGTAGTGGGATTGCTGGGTCATATGGTGGTTCTACTTTTAGTTTTTTAAGAAACCTCCGTACTGTTCTCCACAGTGGCTGTATCAGTTTACATTCTGAGTGCAAGAGGGTTCCCTTTTCTCCACAACCTCTCCAGCATTTATTGTTTGTAGATTTTTTTATGGTGGTCATTCTGACTGATGTGAGGTGATACCTCACTGTAGTTTTTCTTTGCAGTACGCGGGCCTCTCACTGCTGTGGCCTCTCCCATTGCAGAGCACAGGCTCTGGACGCGCAGGCTCAGCGGCCATGGTTCACGGGCCCAGCCGCTCCGCGGCATGTGCGATCTTCCCGGACCAGGGCATGAACCTGCGTCCCCTGCATTGGCAGGTGGACTCCCAACCACTGCACCACCAGGGAAGCCCCCTCACTGTAGTTTTTTTTTTTTTTTTTTCGGTACGCGGGCCTCTCACTGTTGTAGCCTCTCCCGTTACGGAGAACAAGCTCCGGACGCACAGGCTCAGCGGCCATGGCTCACGGGCCTAGCCGCTCCATGGCATGTGGGATCTTCCTGGACTGGGGCACGAACCCGTGTCCCCTACATTGGCAGGCAGACTCTCAACCACTGTGCCACCAGGGAAGCCCTCTCTCTGTAGTTTTGATTTGCATTTCTCTAATAATCAGTGATGTCGACCATCCTTTCATGTGCCCCTTGGCCATCTGTATGTCTTCTTTGGAGAGATAAAATTTAGGTCTTCCACCCATTTTTTTGGTTGGGTTGTTTGTTTATATTGAGCTCCATGAGCTGTTTGTATATTTTGGAGATTAATCCTTTGTCCATTGCTTCATTTGCAAATATTTTCTCCCATTTTGAGAGTTGTCTTTTTGTCTTGTTTATGGTTTCCTTTGCTGTGCAAAAGCTTTTAAGTTTAATTAGGTCCCCTTTGTTTATTTTTGTTTTTATATTCATTCATTACTGTAGGAGGTGGGTCATAAAAGATCTTGCTGTGGTTTCTGTCAAAGAGTGCTTTTCCTATGTTTTTCTCTCAGAGTTTTATAGTGCCCAGTCTTACATTTAGGTCTTTAATCCATTTTGAGTTTATTTTTGTGTATGGTGTTACGGAGTGTTCAAATTTCATTCTTTTACATGTACCTGTGCAGTTTTCCCAGCACCACTTATTGAAGAGGCTGTCTTTTCTCCATTGTATATTCTTGCCTCCTTTGTCATAGGTTAGGTGACCATAGGTGAGTGGGTTTATCTCTGGGCTTCTTATCCTGTTCCATTGATCTATATTTCTGTTTTTGTGCCAGTACTACTCTGTCTTGATTACTGTAGCTTTGTAGTAGAGTTTGAAGTCAGGGAGCCTGATTCCTCCAGCTCCGTTTTTCTTTCTCAAGATTGCTTTGGCTATTTGGGGTCTTTTGTGTTTCCATATAAATTGTAAAATTTTTTGTTCTAATTCTGTGAGGAATGCCATTGGTAATTTGATAAGGATTGCACTGAATCTGTAGATTGCTTTGGGTAGTATAGTCATTTTCACAGTATTGGTCTTCCAATCCAAGAACATGTTCTATCTCTCCATCTGTATGTGTCATCTTTGATTTCTTTCATCAGTGTTTTATAGTCTTCTGAGTACAGGTCTTTTGCCTCCTTAGGTTTATTCCTAGGTATTGTATTAGTTTTGTTGTGATGGAAATGGGATTGTTTCCTTAATTTCTCTTTCTGATCTTTCACTGTTAGTGTATAGGAATGCCAAGAGATTTCTGTGAATTAATTTTGTATCCTGCAACTTTACCAAATTCATTAATTAGCTCTAGTAGTTTTCTGGTGGCTTCTGCAGGATTTTCTATGTGTAGTATCATGTCATCTGCAAACAGTGACAGTTTTACTTCTTCTTTTCCAATTTGGAGTCCTTTTATTTCTTTTTCTCCTCTGATTGCCATGGCTACGACTTCCAAAACTGTGTTGAATAAGAGTAGTGAGAGTTTACATCCTTGTCCTGTTCCTGATCTTAGAGGAAATGCTTTTAGATTTTCACCATTGAGAATGATGTTTGCTGTGGGTTTGTCATATATGGCCTTTATTATGTAGAGGTAGGTTCCCTCTCTGCCCTCTTTCTGAAGAGTTTTTTATCATAAATGTGTGTTGAATTTTGTCAAAAGCTTTTTCTGCATCTGTTGAGATGATCATATGGCTTTTATTCTGTAGTTTGTTAATATGGTGTATCACATTGATTGATTTGCATATATTGAAGAATCTTTGCACTCCTGGGATAAATACCACTTGATCATGGTATATGATCTTTTTAATGTGTTGTTGGATTCTGTTTGCAAGTATTTCGTTGAGGATTTTTGTATCTATGTTCATCAGTGATATTGGTCTATAATTTTCTTTTTTTGTGATATCTTTGTCTAGTTTTAATATCAGGGTGATGGTTGCCTGGTAGAACGAACTTGGGAGTGTTCCTCGCTCTGCAATTTTTTGGAAGAGTTTGAGAAGGATGGGTGTTATCCTTTCTCTAATTGTTTGATGGAATTCGCCTGTAAAGCCATCTGGTCCTGGCCTTTTGTTTGTTGGAAGATTTTAAATTACAGTTTCAATTTCATTACTTGTGATTATTCCTTTTATATTTTCTAATTCTTCCTGGTTCAATCTTGGAAAATTGTACCTTTCCACAAATTTGACCATTCCTTCCAGGTTGTCCATTTATTGGTATAGTTGCTTGTAGTAGTTTCTTATGATCCTTTGTATTTCTGCAGTTTCAATTGTAATTTCTCCTTTTTTATTTCTATTTTATTGATTTGAGTCCTCTCCCTTTTCTTCTTCATGAGTCTGGCTAAAGGTTTATCAATTTTGTTTATCTTCTCCAAGAATCAGCTTTTAGTTTTAGTGATCTTTGGTATTGTTTTCTTCATTTCTATTTCATTTATTTCTGCTCTGATCTTTATGATTTCTTTCCTTCTACTGACTTTGGGTCTTCTTTGTTCTTCTTTCTCTAGTAGCTTTAGGTGTAAGGTTACATTGTTTTTTGATATCTTTCTTGTTCCTTGAGGTGAGATTGTATCGCTATAAATTCCCCTTTTAGTACTGCTTTTGCTGCATCCCATAGGTTTTGGATCATTGTGTTTTCGTTGTCATTTTTTTCTATGTATTTTTTTTGTTTTGATTTCTTCAGTGATCTCTTGGTTATTTAGCAATGCACTGTTTAGCCTCCGTGTGTTTGTGTTTTTTCCATTTTTTTCCCTGTAATTCATTTATGATCTCATAGCATTGTGGTTGGAAAAGATGCTTGATATGATTTCAGTTTCCTTAAATTTTCCAAGGCTTGATTTGTGACCCAAGATATTATCTGTCCTGGAGAATGTTTTGTGTGCACTTGAGGAGAAAGTGTATTCTTCCACTTTTGGGTGGAATGTCCTATAAATATCCATTAAATCTATCTGGTCTATAGTGTCACTTAAAGCTTTTGTTTCTATATTAATTTTCAGTCTGGATGATGTGTCCATTGGTGTAAGTGGGGTGTTAAAAGTCCCCCACTAGTATTGTGTTACATCAATTTCTGGCTGTTAGCATTTGCCTTACGTGTTGAAGTGCTCCTATGTTGGGTGCATATATTTATAATTGTTATATCTTCTTCTTGGATTGATCCCATGACCATTATGTAGTGTCCTTCCTTATCTCTTGTAACAGTCTTTATATTTTATCTGATATGAGTATTGCCATTCCAGCTTTCTTTTAATTTCCATTTGCGTGGAATATCTTTTTCTATCCCCTCACTTTCAGTCTGTATGTGTCCCTAGGTCTGAAGTGGGTCTCTTGTAGACAGCATACATGTGAGTCTTGCTTTTGTATCCATTCAGCTAGTCTAATACTTTTGGTTGGAGTATTTAATCTATTTACATTTAAGGTAATTATCAATATGTATGTTCCCATTACCATTTTCTCAATTGTTTTGAGTTTGTTCTTGTTGGTCTTTTTCTTTTCTTGTGTTTCCCAGCTGCAGAAGTTCCTTTAGCCTTTTTTGTAAGGTTGTTTTTGTGGTGCTGAATTCGCTTAACTTTTGCTTGTTTGTAAAGCTTTTGATTTCTCCGTGGAATCTGAATGAGATCCCTGCTGGGTAGAGTAATCTTGGTGTAGGTTTTTCTCTTTCATCAAGTATATCCTGCCACTCCCTTCTGGCTTGCAGAGTTTCTGTTGAAATATCAGCTGATAACCTTATGGGATTCTGTTGTATGTTATTTTTTGCTTTTCCCTTGCTGCTTTTAATATTTTTTTTAAATTTAATTTTGTTATTTTGATTAATATGTGTCTTGCTGTGTTTTTCCTTGGGTTTATTCTGTATGGAACTCTCTGCTCCTCCTGGACTTGGATGGCTATTTCCTTTCCCATGTTAGGGAAGTTTTCAACTCTCTTTGAATATTTTCTCAGACCCTTTCTCTTTCTCTTCCTCTTCTGGGACCCCTATAACTTGAATGTTGTGTTTAGTGTTGTCCCAGAGGTCTCTGAGACTATCCTTAATTCCTTTCATTCTTTGTTCTTTATTCTGCCTCTCGGCAGTTATTTCCACCATTTTATCTTCCAGCTCACTTATTCATTCTTCTGTCTCAGTTATTCTGCTATTGATTCCTTCTAGTGTAGTTTTCATTTTATTTATTTTGCTGTACATCACTGTTTGTTCCTTATTTCTTCCAGGTCCTTGTTAAACGTTTCTTGTATTTTCTCTATCTGTGCCTCCCTTCTATTTCCAAGATCTTGGATCATCTTTACTATCATTACTCTGAATTACTTTTTAGGTAGGTTACATATTTCCTCTTCATTTATTTGGTCTTGTAGGTTTTTACCTTGCTCCTTCGTCTGTTGCATATTTTTTTGTTGTCTTAATTTTTTGTTGGGTGGGAGTGTGTTCCTGTCTTAATGGTTGTTTGGCCTGACGCTAACAGCACTGGAGGTTGCAGGCAGTTGGGTAGAGCCAGGTTTTGGTGCTGAGATGAGGACCTCTGGGAGACCTCACTCCAATTAATATTCACTGGGGTCTGAGGTTCTTTGTTAGTCCAGAGGTTCAGACTCAGCACTCCCTCCACAGGAGCTCAGTCCTGACCTTTGGCCCATGAACTGATTCTGCAAGTGATGTGGTATGACAAGAAAAAAAAAAAAAAGGAGCAGAACAATGACAAGGAGTAAAAAAGAAAATAAAAATAAAAAACTAACAGGTATATTAGAAGAATTAAAAATATAAATGAAACAGCAACCAGAAGGTAAAACATAACCCCAGTAGCAAAAAAAAAAAAAAAAAGAAAGAAAAGCTGGAAAAGGCCTTGGCTGTGGGGGGTGGAGCTTAACTGGGACGGGGCTTAGCTGGGGGTGGGCTTTAGGCTGGGGAAGAGCCTGTGTTCTGGACCTATGCTGCTGGAAAAGGCCCTGGGGATTGGGGGTGGAGGTTAGGCTCAGCGGGGCTCAAGGGGCCCTTGGGGTGCCTCCAGCCTCAGAGGGTGGAGTGCCTGGCCCAGCACCCCAGCAGTTTCGATGAGGCCGGAGTGGGCAGGGAAATGCTAGCTGTGTTCCCTCCGATTCTCCTATCCCGAGAGTCCCTCCCTGTTCGTGTCTACTCTTCCTCCCCCTTCTTCCACACCCACAGGACCCACATGGCTGGAGGGGGCCTCAGAGGGGAGAGATCCAGGCCCAGGACCCCAGCTAGCTCCCAGGGGCTTGAGTGGGTAGGGGAAATGCTAGCTGCGTTCCCCCCGGATCCTCCAACCCCGGGGGTCCCTCCTGGCTCACCTCTACTCTTCCTCCCCCCTCCCTCCCATGTTCCCATGACCCATGCTGGAGGGGGCCCTGGAGGGCAGAGGACCAGGCCCCGGACCTCAGCAGGTTCCCCAGGACCTGAGTGGGTAGGGGAAATGCTAGCCTCTGAACCCCTGAGGGTCTCCTCCGACCCCTGGTCCCCATTGGTTTGCTCATGGTGAGTGGGCCTCTCCAGGAGTGGGAATCCCTCCCCTTCCCCAGCCACCTGTCAGGCGTGCCGGTCCCGTCCGGCCTCCACTTCTCCCCCCTCGTTCCCCACCACGCCCTACCCGGTCGCTTGGGGGTTCCTCCCGTCCCTTTGGATATTGAGGTCCCCCACCAGCATCTGGTAGGTGCCCTACTTGTGAGGACATGTGAACTCTGTGTCCTCCTACTCTGCCATCTTGACTCCACCCTGTTTATCTCACATCTTAATCCACTCATCTGTTGATGGATATTTAGGTTGCTTCTGTATCTTGACAATTGCAGATAATACTACTTACAAATAAATGTAAGATGTTAGGGGAAAACCAGAATGAACTTTTTGGCCAACCCAGTACAATGAACATTGCAGTGCATGTATCTTTGCAAATTAGTATTTTTTGGATGTATACCCAGGAGTGAAGTTGCTGGGTCATATGGTAGTTCTATTTTTATTTTTTTGAGAAACTTCTGTACTGTTTTCCACAGTGACTGCACCAATTTACATTCCCACCAACAGTGTACAAGGGTTCCCTTTTCTCCACATCCTCGTCAACGTGTGTTATTTGTGTTCTTCATGATAGCCATCCTGACAGGTGTGGGGTACTATGTTATTGTGGTTTTGATTTGAATTTTCCTGATGATTAGTGATGTTGAGCATCTTTTCACATGCCTGTTGGCTATCTGCATGTCCACTTTGGAAAAATGTCTATTCAGGTCTTCTGTCCATTTTTAAATCAGGTTCTTTGTTTTTTTGATGTTGAGTAGTATGGTCATTTTAACAATATTAATCATTCTAATCCAAGAACATGGTATATCTTTCCATCTGTTTGTCTCATCTTCAGTTTCTTTCATTAGTGTCACAGTTTTCTGAGTACATGTCTTTTACTTCCTTAGATAGGTTTATTCCTAGGTATTTACTCTTTCTGATGTGCTGGTAAACAGGATTGTTTCCTTAGTTTCTCTTTCTGATAGTTTGTTGTTAGTGTACAGAGATGCAACAGATTTCTGTATATTAATTTTGTATCCTGCAACTTTACTGAATTCATTGATGAGTAATTTTTTGGTGTGTTCTTAGGATTTTCTATTTATCTTGTCATCTGCAAGCAGTGAGTGTTTTGCTTCTTCCTTTCCAATTTGGATTCCTTTTCTTTTTCTTCTCTGATTGCTGTGGCTAGGACTTCCAGTATTATGCTGAATAAAAGTGGCAAGGGTGGGCATCCTTGTCTTCTTCCTGACCTTAGAGGAAATGCTTTCAGCTTTTCACCATTGAGTATGATGTTAGTTGTGGGTTTGTCATATTGGGTCTTTATTATGCTGAGGTATGTTCCCTCTATGTACACTTTCTGGAGAGGTTTTTTTTTTTTATCATAAATGGATGTTGAATTTTGTCAAAAGCTTTTTCTGCACCTGATTGAGATGATCATGTTTTTTATCCTTCATTTTGTTAATATGGCATATTACATTGATTTGTGATCTTGAACCATCCTTGCATCCCTGGGATGAATTGCACTTGATCATGGTGTATGATCCTTTTAATGTATTGTTGTATTTGGTTTGCTAATATTTTATTGAGGATTTTTGGATCTGTTTTCATCAGGAATATTGACCTGTAATTTTCTTATTTTTCTTTTAATTTAATTAATTAATTAATTTATTTTTGGCTGTGTTGGGTCTTCGTTGCTGTGCGCAGGCTTTCTCTAGTTGCGGTGAGCGGGGGCTCCTCTTCGTTGCAGTGCACGGGCTTCTCATTGCAGTGGCTTCTCTTTTTGCAGAGCATGGGCCCTAGCCACACGGGCTTCAGTAGTTGTGGCTTGCAGGCCCTAGAGCACAGGCTCAGTAATTGTTGTGCATGAGCTTAGCTGCTCTGCAGCATGTGGGATCTTTCCAGACCAGGGCTTGAGCCTGTGTCCCCTGCATTGGCAGGCAGGTTCTTAACCACTGCACCACCAGGGATACCCCTGTAATTTTCTTTTTTGTTGTTGTCAGGATGATGATGGCTTCATAGAAATGAGTTAGGAAGTGTTCCCTCCTCTTCAAATTTTTGAAAGCTTTTTAGAAGAATAGGTATTAATAGATATTACATGTTTGGTAGAATTCACCTGTGAAGACATTTGGTCCTCTGCTTTTGTTTTTTGGGAGGTTTTTGAATACTGTTTCAATCTCTGTACTAGTGATCAGTCTACTCAGATGTTCTGTTTCTTCATGATTCAGTCTTGGAAGGTTGTATGATTCTATGAATTTATCGGTTTCTTCTCAGCTGTCTGATTTGGTGGCATATAGCTGTTCATAATATGTTTTTATAATTCTTTGTATTTCTGTGTGTCTCTTGTTATTTCTCCCCTTTTGTTGCTGATTTTATTTATTAGAGCCCTCTCTTTTTCTTGTGAGTCTAGCTAAAGCTTTGTCAATTTTGTTGGTCCTTTTGAAGAAATAGCTTTTAGTTTCATTGATATGTTCTTTTGTCTTTTTAGTCTCTATTTCATTTATTTCTGCTCTAATCTTTACTGTATTCTTTACAGACTTTGGGCTTTGTTCTTTTCTTTCTAATTCCTTTAGGTGTAAGTTTATTTATTTGAGATTTTTCTTATTTCTGTGGTAGGCCTGTATTAGCATAAACTTCCGTCTTAGTATTGCTTTTGCTGCATCCCATAAATTTTGGTATGTTGTGTTTTCATTTTCATTTGTCTTCAGGTAATTTTTGATTTCTCCTTTGGTTTCTTTTTTTTTTTTTTTTTTTTATCTAGTATTTTATTTTATTTTTTAAATTTAAAATTTTAAAAATTTTATTTACTTTTTATACAGCAGGTTCTTATTAGTTATCCATTTTATACATATTAGTGTATATATGTCAATCCCAATCTCCCAATTCATCCCACCACCACCCCTATCTAGTATTTTAAAATATATATATATATTTTTTTTAAACATCTTTATTGGGGTATAATTGCTTTACAATGGTGTGTTAGTTTCTGCTTTATAACAAAGTGAATCAGCTATACATATACATATGTTCCCATATGTCTTCCCTCTTGCGTCTCCCTCCCTCCCACTCTCCCCATCCCACCCTTCCAGGCTGTCACAAAGCACCGAGCTAATATCCCTGTGCCTTGCGGCTGCTTCCCCCCAGCTATCTACCTTACTACGTTTGTTAGTGTGTATATGTCCATGACTCTCTCTCGCCCTGTCAAAACTCACCCCTCCCCCTCCCCATACCCTCAAGTCCGTTCTCCAGTAGGTCTGCGTCTTTATTCCTATCTTACCCCTAGGTTCTTCATGACATTTTTTTCCCTTAAATTCCATATATATGTGTTAGCATACGGTATTTGTCTTTTTCTTTCTGACTTACTTCACTCTGTATGACAGACTCTAGGTCTATCCATCTCATTACAAATAGCTCAATTTCATTTCTTTTTAAGGCTGAGTAATATTCCATTGTGTATATGTGCCACATCTTCTTTATCCATTCATCCGATGATGGGCGCTTAGGTTGTTTCCATGTCCTGGCTATTGTAAATAGAGCTGCAATGAACATTTTGGTACATGACTCTTTTTGAATTTTGGTTTTCTCAGGGTATATGCCAAGTAGTGGGATTGCTGGGTCATATGGTAATTCTATTTGTAGTTTTTTAAGGAACCTCCATACTGTTCTCCACAGTGGCTGAACCAATTCACATTCCCACCAGCAGTGCAAGAGTGTCCCCTTTTCTCCACACCCTCTCCAGCATTTATTGTTTCTAGATTTTTTGATGATGGCCATTCTGACTGGTGTGAGATGATATCTCATTGTAGTTTTGATTTGCATTTCTCTAATGATTAATGATGTTGAGCATTCTTTCATGTGTTTGTTGGCATTCTGTATATCTTCTTTGGAGAAATGTCTATTTAGGTCTTCTGCCCATTTTTGGATGGGGTTGTTTGTTTTTTTGTTATTGAGCTGCATGAGCTGCTTGTAAATTTTGGAGATTAATCCTTTGTCAGTTGCTTCATTTGCAAATGTTTTCTCCCATTCTGAGGGTTGTCTTTTGGTCTTGGTTATGGTTTCCTTTGCTGTGCAAAAGCTTTGAAGTTTCATTAGGTCCCATTTGTTTATTTTTGTTTTTATTTCCATTACTCTAGGAGGTGGGTCAGAAAGGATCTTGCTGTGATTTATGTCATAGAGTGTTCTTCCTATGTTTTCTTCTAAGAGTTTGATAGTTTCTGGCCTTACATTTAGGTCTTTAATCCATTTTGAGCTTATTTTTGTGTATGGTGTTAGGGAGTGATCTAATCTCATACTTTTACATGTACCTGTCCAGTTTTCCCAGCACCATTTATTGAAGAGGCTGTCCTTTCTCCACTGTACATTCCTGCCTCCTTTATCAAAGATAAGGTGTCCATATGTGCGTGGGTTTATCTCTGGGCTTTCTATCCTGTTCCACTGATCTATCTTTCTGTTTTTGTGCCAGTACCATACTGTCTTGATTACTGTTGCTTTGTAATATAGTCTGAAGTCAGGGAGCCTTATTCCTCCAGCTCCTTTTTTCGTTCTAAAGATTGCTTTGGCTATTCGGGGTCTTTTGTGTTTCCATACAAATTGCGAAATTTTTTGTTCTAGTTCTGTGAAAAATGCCAGTGGTAGTTTGATAGGGATTGCATTGAATCTGTAGATTGCTTTGGGTAGTAGAGTCATTTTCACAATGTTGATTCTTCCCATCCAAGAACATGGTATATCTCTCCATCTATTTGTATCATCTTTAATTTCTTTCATCAGTGTCTTATAATTTTCTGCATACAGGTCTTTCGTATCCTTAGGTAGGTTTATTCCTAGATATTTTATTCTTTTTGTTGCAATGGTAAATGGGAGTGTTTTCTTGATTTCACTTTCAGATTTTTCATCATTAGTATATAGGAATGCCAGAGATTTCTGTGCATTAATTTTGTATCCTGCTACTTTACCAAATTCATTGATTAGCTCTAGTAGTTTTCTGGTAGCATCTTTAGGATTCTCTATGTATAGTATCATGTCATCTGCAAACAGTGACAGCTTTACTTCTTCTTTTCCGATTTGGATTCCTTTTATTTCCTTTTCTTCTCTGATTGCTGTGGCTAAAACTTCCAAAACTATGTTGAATAAGAGTGGTGAGAGTGGGCAACCTTGTCTTGTTCCTGATCTTAGTGGAAATGCTTTCAGTTTTTCACCATTGAGGATGATGTTTGCTGTGGGCTTGTCATATATGGCCTTTATTATGTTGAGGAAAGTTCCCTCTATGCCTACTTTCTGGAGGGTTTTTATCATAAATGGGTGTTGAATTTTGTCGAAAGCTTTCTCTGCATCTACTGAGATGATCATATGGTTTTTCTCCTTCAATTTGTTAATATGGTTTATCACATTGATAGATTTGCGTATATTGAAGAATCCTTGCATTCCTGGAATAAACCCCACTTGATCATGGTGTATGATCCTTTTAATGTGCTGTTGGATTCTGTTTGCTAGTATTTTGTTGAGGATTTTTGCATCTATGTTCATCAGTGATATTGGCCTGTAGTTTTCTTTCTTTGTGACATCCTTGTCTGGTTTTGGTATCAAGGTGATGGTGGCTTCGTAGAAGGAATTTGGGAGTGTTCCTCCCTCTGCTATATTTTGGAAGAGTTTGAGAAGGATAGGTGTTAGCTCTTCTCTAAACGTTTGATAGAATTCACCTGTGAAGCCATCTGGTCCTGGGCTTTTGTTTGTTGGAAGGTTTTTAATCACAGTTTCAATTTCAGTGCTTGTGATTGGTCTGTTCATATTTTCTATTTCTTCCTGATTCAGTCTTGGCAGGTTGTGCATTTCTAAGAATTTGTCCATTTCTTCCAGATTGTCCATTTTATTGGCATAGAGTTGCTTGTAGTAATCTCTCATGATTTTTTTTATTTCTGCAGTGTCAGTTGTTACTTCTCCTTTTTCATTTCTAATTCTATTGATTTGAGTCTTCTCCCTTTTTTTCTTGATGAGTCTGGCTAGTGGTTTATCTATTTTGTTTATCTTCTCAAAGAACCAGCTTTTAGTTTTATTGATCTTTGCTATTGTTTCCTTCATTTCTTTTTCATTTATTTCTGATCTGATTTTTATGATTTCTTTCCTTCTGCTAGCTTTGGGGCTTTTTTGTTCTTCTTTCTCTAATTGCTTGAGGTGCAAGGTTAGGTTGTTTATTCGAGATGTTTCCTGCTTCTTAAGGTGGGCTTGTATTGCTATAAACTTTCCCCTTAGAACTGCTTTTGCTGCATCCCATAGGTTTTGGGTCGTTGTGTCTCCATTGTCATTTGTTTCTAGGTATTTTTTTATTTCCTCTTTGATTTCTTCAGTGATCACTTCATTATTAAGTAGTGTATTGTTTAGCCTCCATGTGTTTGTATTTTTTAAAGATCTTTTCCAGTAATTGATATCTAGTCTCATGGCGTTGTGGTCGGAAAAGATACTTGATACAATTTCAGTTTTCTTAAATTTACCAAGGCTTGATTTGTGACCCAAGATATGATCTATCCTGGAGAATGTTCCATGAGCACTTGAGAAAAATGTGTATTCTGTTGTTTTTGGATGGAGTGTCCTATAAATATCAATTAAGTCCATCTTGTTTAATGTATCATTTAAAGCTTGTGTTTCCTTATTTATTTTCATTTTGGATGATCTGTCCATGGGTGAAAGTGGGGTGTTAAAGTCCCCTACTATGAATGTGTTACTGTTGATCTCCCCTTTTATGGTTGTTAGTATTTGCCTTATGTATTGAGGTGCTCCTATGTTGGGTGCATAAATATTTACAATTGTTATATCTTCTTCTTGGATCGATCCCTTGATCATTATGTAGTGTCCTTCTTTGTCCCTTTTAATAGTCCTTATTTTAAAGTCTATTTTGTCTGATATGAGAATTGCTACTCCAGCTTTCTTTTGGTTTCCATTTGCATGGAATATCTTTTTCCATCCCCTTACTTTCAGTCTGTATGTGTCTCTAGTTCTGAAGTGGGTCTCTTGTAGACAGCATATATAAGGGTCTTGTTTTTGTATCCATTCAGCCAATCTGTGTCTTTTGGTGGGAGCATTTAGTCCATTTACATTTAAGGTAATTATCGATATGTATGTTCCTATTTCCATTTTATATATTGTTTTGGGTTCGCTACTATAGGTCATTTCCTTCTCTTGTGTTTCGTGTCTAGAGAAGTTCCTTTAGCATTTGTTGTAAAGCTGGTTTGGTGGTGCTGAACTCTCTCAGCTTTTGCTTGTCTGTAAAGGTTTTAATTTCTCCATCAAATGTGAATGAGATCCTTGCTGGGTAGAGTAGTCTTGGTTGCAGGCTATTCTCCTTCATCACTTTCAGTATGTCCTGCCACTCCCTTCTGGCTTGTAGGGTTTCTGCTGAGAGATCAGCTGTTAACCTTATGGGGATTCCCTTGTGTGTTATTTGTTGTTTTTCCCTTGCTGCTTTTAATATGCTTTCTTTGTATTTAATTTTTGACAGTTTGATTAATATGTGTCTTGGCGTGTTTCTCCTTGTATTTATCCTGTATGGGACCCTCTGTGCTTCCTGGACTTGATTAACTATTTCCTTTCCCATATTAGGGAAGTTTTCAACTATAATCTCTTCAAATATTTTCTCAGTCCCTTTCTTTCTTTCTTCTTCTTCTGGAACCCCTATAATTCGAATGTTGGTGCGTTTCATGTTGTCCCAGAGGTCTCTGAGACTGTCCTCAGTTCTTTTCATTCTTTTTTCTTTATTCTGCTCTGCAGTAGTTATTTCCACTACTTTATCTTCCAGGTCACTTATCCGTTCTTCTGCCTCAGTTATTCTGCTATTGATCCTATCTAGAGTGATTTTAATTTCATTTATTGCATTGTTCATCGTTGCTTGTTTCATCTTTAGTTCTTGTAGGTCCTTGTTAACTGTTTCTTGCATTTTGTCCATTCTACTTCCAAGATTTCGGATCATCCTTACTATCATTATTCTGAATTCTTTTTCAGGTAGATTGCCTATTTCCTCTTCATTTGTTAGGTCTGGTGGGTTTTTAGCTTGCTCCTTCATCTGCTGTGTGTTTTTCTGTCTTCTCATTTTGCTTATCTTACTGTGTTTGGGGTCTCCTTTTTGCAGGCTGCACTTTCGTAGTTCCCGTTGTTTTTGATGTCTGTCTCCAGTGGCTAAGGTTGTTTCAGTGGGTTGTGTAGGCTTCCTGGTGGAGGGGACTAGTGCCTGTGTTGTGCTGGATGAGGCTGGATCTTGTCTCTCTAGTGGGCAGGTTCACGTCTGGTGGTGTGTTTTGGGGTGTCTGTGGCCTAATTATGATTTTAGGCAGCCTCTCTGCTAATGGGTGGGGTTGTGTTCCTGTTTTGCTAGTTGTTTGGCATAGGTTGTCCAGCACTGTGGCTTGCTGGTCGTTGAGTGAAGCTGGGTGCTGGTGTTAAGATGGAGGTCTCTGGGATATTTCCACCGTTTAATATTATGTGGAGCTGGGAGGTCTCTTGTTGACCAGTGTCCTGAAGTTGGCTCTCCTACCTCAGAGGCAGAGCCCTGACTCCTGGCTGGAGCACCAAGAGCCTTTCATCCACACAGCTCAGAATAAAAGGGAGGAAAAGTAGGGAGAATTAGTAGAAGTATGAGTAAAGAAAGAAGGAAAGGAGGAAAGGAAGGAAGGAAGAAAGAAGCACAGAAGGAAAGAAAGGAGGGAGGGAGGGAGGGAGGGAGGAAGGAAGGAAGGAGGGAAAGAAGGAAAAAAGACAGAAAGATGATACAGTAAAAATAAAATAAAGTATAATATAGTTATTGAATTAAAAAATATTTAGAAAAAAAAAAAAAAAGGGACGGATAGAACCTTAGGACAAATGTTGGAAGCAAAGCTATACAGAGAAAATCTTACACAGAAGCATACACATACACCTTCACAAAAAGAGGTAAGGGGGGAAAAATCATAAATCCTGCTCCCTGAGACCACCTCCTCAATTTGGGGTGATTCGTTGTCTAAAGGAGGGAAGGAAGGAAGGAAAGAAAGAAAGAACGAAGGTAAAGTATAATAAAGTTATTACAATTAAACTTAATTATTAAGAAAAAGAATTTTTTAAAAAAAGTCATGGACGGATAGAGCCCTAGGACAAATGGTGGAAGCAAGAGTATACAGACAGGATCTCACACAGAAGCATACACGTACACATTCACAAAAAGAGGAAAAGGGAAAAAAATCATAGATCTCGCTCCTAAATTCCACCTCTTCAATTTGGGATCATTCCTTGTCTATTCAGGTATTCCACAGATGCAGGGTATATCAAGTTGATTGTGGAGCTTTAATCCGCTGCTTCTGTGGCTGCTGGGAGAGATTTCCCTTTCTCTTCTTTGTTCTCACAGCTCACAGGAGCTCAGCTTTGGATTTGGCCCTGCCTCTGCGTGTAGGTCGCTGGAGGGCGTCTGTTTTTTCGCTCAGACAGGACGGGGTTAAAGGAGCCGCTGATTCGGGGCCTCCGGCTCACTCAGGCCGGGGGTTGGGGCATCCTCCTTTGGTTTCTTTATTGAACCAATAGTTGTTCAGTAGTATGTTGTTCATTCTGCACATATTCATGATTTTTCCAGCTTTCTTCTTGTAGTTGATTTCTAGTTTTACACCATTGTGGTTGAAAAAGATGCTTGATATGATTTCAAATTTCTTAAATTTTTTGAGACTTGTTTCGTGTCCCAACATATGGTCTATCCTTAAGAAAATTCCATGTGCACTTGAGAAGAATGTGTTTTCTGCTACATTTAGATGGAACGTTCTTTACAAATCTATCAAATTCATATGGTATAATCTCACATTTAAGGCCACTATTTCCTTGTTGACTTTCTGTCTGGATGATCTATCCATCAATGTAAGTGGAGTGTTAAAGTCCCCTACTATTATTGTGTTGCTGTCAATTTCTTCCTTTAGGTCTGTTAATGATTGTTTCGTATATTTTGATACTCCTGTGTTAGGTGCACATATATTAATCACTATGTCTTTTTGATAAATTGTCCTCTTAATCATTATGTACTCTCCATTTTTGTCTCTTGTTACCTTTTATATTTGATGTCTATTTTGTCTGATATAAGTATAGCTATAGCCACTTTCTACCAGCATTGAGTAGATGTTCTGTGTGAATCGTTCCACTTGTACATGTGTTTTTGATGTTTTTGTGTGAGGAGTAGAGCTTCAAATCCTACTCCTCTGCTATCTTTTTTTGTTTGTTTGTTCCCAAACAACATGGCGGAGCCATCTTGATCGCTCCCCTATACCCACTTCCTTTTGGCTACTATTTGCTTGGAATATTATCTTCTGTTGCTTCACTTTTAGCCTACATTTGTCTTTAGAGCTGAGATGAGTCTCCTGGAGGTAGCATATATTTGGGTCTTGTTTTTTGATTCATCTAATTCTGTGTCTTTTGATTAGTGAATTCAATCCATTTATATTTAAGGTGATTATTGTTAAATGAGGACTGCCATTTTATCTCCTGTTTTCTGCTTGTTTTGTATCTCCATTGTTTCATTTTCTTTGTGTTTCTGTCTGCTGTTTTGGTTTGGTGGTTTTCTAGAAATTTTACTCAGTTTCCTCTTTTTTATGTTTTGTGCCTCTGCTCTAGATTTATGTATTGTGGTTCCATGGGGTTTGTATAAAATGTCTCATAGAGAAAATTGTCCTTTTTCTGACGATAGCATCAGACCTTTATTTACCTATATGGGTTCCATCCCTTACCTCTTCACTTTTGTGTTTTTGTTGTCTCAACTTACCCCTTTTTATGTTGTTTGTTACCAAATTGAAGTAGCTATATTTTTCTGCTTTTGTTCCCTTTTAACTTTTTAAAAATTTTATTTATTTATTTTTGGCTGCGTTGGGTCTTTGTTGCTGCACGTGGGCTTTCTCTAATTGCGGTGAGTGGGGGCTACTCTTCGTTGTGGTGTGCAGATTTCTCATTGTGGTGGCTTCTCTTGTTGTGGAGCACAAGTTCTAGGCATGCAGACTTCAGGAGTTGTGGCTCGCGGGCTTAGTTGCTCTGCGGCATGTGGGATCTTCCCGGACCAGGGTTTGAACCTGTGTCCCCTGCATTGGCAGGCGGATTCTTAACCACTGCGCCACCATGGAAGTCCCCTTTTTAACTTTTATGCAATAATAAAGTGTTTGAAAGACGTGTTCTGTAAGTTTGTTTATGTACAACATGATTAATATAATTAACATGCTATATGTATGCTATATATGAAAGTTAAGAGAGTAAATCCTAAGTGTTCTCATCACAAGGAAAAACCTTTCTTTCTTTTATTTTGTATCTGTATGAGGTGATCATTGTTCACTAAACTTATTGTGGTAATCATTTCATGATGTATGTAAGATTGTTATGTTGTACACCTTAAACTTATATAGTGCTTGCTGTATGTCAACTTGATCTCAATAAAACTGAAAGAAAAAAACCTATTCTGATAAAGAGTTGCAATTTTCCGATTACGTTTTTTCTATTTAACATCTTACTCAACGTTTTGTGTACTTTTGCCTTTTTGTTTCTAGTAGAAGTGATGCTTTCAACATTTTTTGTAAGGCAGGTCTAGTGTTGATAAACCCCGTCAGCTTTTGTTTGTCAGAGAAAGTCTTTATTTCTCCTTCATATCTTAATGATGACTTTTCAGGATAGAATATTCTTTGGTGACATTTTTCTTTAACATCTTTATTGGAGTATAATTGCTTTACAATGGTGTGTTAGTTTCTGCTTTATAACAAAGTGAATAAGCTATACATATACATGTATCCCCATATCTCCTCCCTCTTGTGTCTCCCTCCCACCCTCCCTATCCCACCCTCTAGGTGGTCACAAAGCACCGAGCTGATCTCCCTATGCTATGCAGCTGCTTCCCACTAGCTATCTATTTTACATTTGGTTGTGTATATATGTCCGTGCTACTCTCTCACTACGTCCCAGCTTACCCTTCCCCCTCTCTGGGTCCTCAAGTCCATTGTATACCTCTACATCATTATGTTGTGCCCTTAGGTTCTTCAAAACCTTTTTTTTTTTTTTTGGTTCCATATATATGTGTTAGAATATGGTATTTCTTTTTCTCTTTCTAACTTACTTCACTCTGTACGACAGACCCTAGGTCCATCCACCTCACTACAAATAACTAAATTTGGTTTCTTTTTATGGCTTAGTAATATTCCATTGTATATATGTGCCATATCTTCTTTATCTATTCATCTGTCGATGGACAGTTAGGTTGCTTTCATGTCCTGGCTATAGTAAATAGAGCTGCAATGAACATTACAGTACATGACTCTTTTTGAATTTTGGTTTTCTCATGGTATATACACAGTAGTGGGATTGCTGGGTTGTATGGTAGTTCTATTTTTAGTTTTATAAGGAACCTCCATACTATTCTCCATAGTAGCTGTATTAATTTACATTCCCACCAACAGTGCAAGAGGGTTCCCTTTTCTCCACACCCTCTCCAACATTTATTGTTTGTAGATTTTTTGATTATAGCCATGCTGACTGGTGTGAGGTGATACCTCATTGTAGTTTTGATTTGCATTTCTCTAATGATTAGTGATGTTGAGCATCCTTTCATGTGTTTGTTGGCAATTTTTATGTCTTCTTTGAGGAAATGTCTATTTAGCTCTTCTGCCCATTTTTGGATTGGTTTGTTTGTTTATTTGAAATTGAGCTGCATGAGCTGCTTGTATATTTTGGAGATTAATCCTTTGTCAGTTGCTTCGTTTGCAAATATTTTCTCCCATTCTGAGGGTTGTCTTTTCATCTTGTTTATGGTTTTCATTGCTATGCAAAAGCTTTTAAGTTTCATTAGGTCCCATTTGTTTGTTTTTATTGCAATTTCTCTAGGAGGTGGATCAAAAAGGATCTTGCTGTGATTTATGTCATAGCGTGTTCTGCCTATGTTTTCCTCTAAGAGTTTGATGGTGTCTGGCCTTACATTTAGGTCGTTAATCTATTTTGAGTTTATTTTTGTGTATGGTGTTTGGGAGTGTTCTAATTTCATTCTTTTACATGTAGCTGTCCAGTTTTCTGAGCACCACTTATTGAAGAGGCTCTCTTTTTTCCATTGTATAGTCTTGCTTCCTTTATCAAAAATAAGGTGACCATATGTGTGTGGGTGTATCTCTGGGCTTTCCATTGTGTTCCATTGATCTATATTTCTGTTTCTGTGCCAGTAACATACTGTCTTGATTACTGTAGCTTTGTAGTATAGTCTGAAGTCCAGGAGCCTGATTCCTCCAGCTCTGTTTTTCTTTCTCAAGATTGTTTTGGCTATTTGGGGTCTTTTGTGTTTCCATGCAAATTGTGAAATTTTTTGTTCTAGTTCTGTGAAAAATGCCATTGCTAGTTGGATAGGGATTGCATTGAATCTGTAGGTTGCTTTGGGTAGTAGAGTCATTTTCACAATGTTGATTCTTCCAATCCAAGAACATGGTATATCTCTCCATCTATTTGTAACATCTTTAATTTCTTTCATCAATGTCTTATAGTTTTCTGCATACAGGTCTTTTGTCTCCTTAGGTGGGTTTATTCCTAGGCATTTTATTCTTTTTGTTGCAGTGGTAAATGGGGATGTTTCCTTAATTTCTCTTTCAGATTTTTCATCATTAGTGTATAGGAATGCCAGAGATTTCTGTGCATTAATTTTGTACCCTGCTACTTTACCAAATTCATTGATTAGCTCTAGTAGATTTTTGGTAGCATCTTTAGGATTCTCTATGTATAGTATCATGTCATCTGCAAACAGTGACAGCTTTACTTCTTTTCCGATTTCGATTCCCTTTATTTCTTTTCCTTCTCTGATTGCTGTGGCTAATACTTCCAAAACTATGTAATAATAGTGGTGAGAGTGGACAACCTTGTCTTGTTCCTGATCTTAGTGGAAATAGTTTCAGTTTTTCATCACTGAGAATGATGTTGGCTGTGGGTTTGTCATATATGGCCTTTATTATGTTGAGTTAAGTTCCCTCTGTGCCTACTTTCTGGAGGGTTTTTATCATAAATGGGTGTTGAATTCTGTTGAAACCTTTTTCTGCATCTATTGAGATGATCATAGGGTTTTTCTCCTTCAATTTGTTAATATGGTGTATCACATTGATTGATTTACGTTTATGGAAAAATCCTTAAATTCCTGGGATATACCCCCACTTGATCATGGTGTATGATCCTTTTAATGTGTTGTTGGATTCTGTTTGCTAGTATTTTGTTGAGGATTTTTGCATCTATGTTCATCAGTGATATTGGCCTGTAGTTTCCTTTCCTTGTGACATCTTTTGTCTGGTTTTGGTATCAGGGTGATAGTGGCCTCGTGGAATGAGTTTGAGAGTGTTCCTCCCTCAGCTATATATTGGAAGGGTTTGAGAAGGATAGGTGTTAGCTCTTCTCTAAATGTTTGATAGAATTTGCCTTGGAAGCCATCTGGTCCTGGGCTTTTGTTTGTTGGAAGATTTTTAATCATAGTCTCAATTTCAGTGCTTATGATTGGTCTGTTTATATTTTCTATTTCTTCCTGGTTCAGTCTCGGAAGGTTGTGCATTTCTAAGAATTTGTCCATTTGTTCCAGGTTGTCCATTTTATTGGCATATACTTGCTTGAACTAATGTCTCATGATCCTTTGTATTTCTTTCTTTCTTTTGCGGTATGTGGGCCTCTCACTGTTGTGGCCTCTCCCGTTGCGGAGCACAGGCTACGGACGCGCAGGCTCAATAGCCATGGCTCACGGGCCCAGCCGCTTCGCGGCATGTGGGATCTTCCCGGACCAGGGCACGAACCCGTGTCACCTGCATTGGCAGGTGGACTCTCAACCACTGTGCCACCAGGGGAGCCCGATCCTTTGTATTTCTGAGGTGTCAGTTGTTACCTCTCCTTTTTCATTTCTATTTCTATTGATTTGAGTCTTTTTTTTTCTTGATGAGTCTGGCTAATGGTTTATCAATTTTGTTTATCTTCTCAAAGAACCATCTTTTAGTTTTATTGATCTTTGCTATTGTTTCCTTCTTTTCTTTTTCATTTATTTCTGATCTGATCTGTATGATTTATTTCCTTCTAATTTGGGTTTTTTTGTTTTTCTTTCTCTAATTGCTTTAGGTGCAAGGTTAGGTTGTTTATTTTAGATTTCTCTTGTTTCTTGAGGTAGGATTGTACTGCTATAAAGTTCCCTCTTAGAACTGCTTTTGCTACATCCCATAGGTTTTGGGTCACGTTTTCATTGTCATTTGTTTCTAGGTATTTTTTGATTTCTTCAGTGATGTCTTGGTTATTAAGTAGTGTATTGTTTTGCCTCCATGTGTTTGTATTTTTTACAGTTTATTTCCCTTAATTGATATATAGACTTACTGCGTTGTGGTTGGAAAAGATACCTGATACAATTTCAATTTTCTTTAATTTATCAAGGCTTGATTTGTGACCCAAGATATTGTCTATCCTAGAGAATGTTCCATAAGCACTTGAGAAGAGTGTGTATTCTGTTGTTTTTGGACGGAATGTCCTATAATAAATCAATTAAGTCCTATAAGTGTCAATTAAGTCCTATAAGTGTCAATTAAGTCCATCTTGTTTAATGTATCATTTAAAGCTTGTGTCTCCTTATTTTCATTTTGGCTGATCTGTCCATTGGTGAAAGTGGGGTGTTAAAGTCCCCTGCTATGTTTCTGTTTTTGTCGATTTCCCCTTTTATGGCTGTTAGCATTTGCATTATGCATCATATGTTGGGTGCATAAATATTTACAATTGTTATATCTTCTCTTGGATTGATCTCTTGATCATTATGTAATGTCCTTCTTTGTCTCTTGTAATAGTCTTTATTTTAATGTCTGTTTTGTCTGATGTGAGAATTGCTCCTCAGCTTTCTTTTGATTTCCATTTGCATGGAATATCTTTTTCTATCCCCTCACTTTCAGTCTGTATGTGTCCCTAGGTCTGAAGTGGGTCTCCTGTAGACAACATATATGCAGGTCTTGTTTTTGTATCCATTCAGCCAGTCTATGTCTTTTGGTTGGAGCATTTAATCCATTTATATTTAAGGTAGTTATCGATATGCATGTTCCTATTAACATTTGATGAATTGTTTTGGGTTTGTTATTGTAGGTCTTTTCCTTCTCTTGTGTTTCCTGCCTAGAGAACTTCCTTTAACATTTGTTATAAAGCTGGTTTGGTGGTGCTGAATTCTCTTAGCTTTTGCTTATCTGTAAAAGTTTTAATTTCTCATTCCGTATCTAAATGAGAACCTTGCTAGGTAGAGTAATCTTGGTTGCAGGTTTTTCTCTTTCATCACTTTAAATATGTCCTGCCAGTCCCTCTGTCTTGCAGAGTTTCTGCTGAAAGATCAGCTGTAACCCTTATGGGGATTCCCTTGTATGTTATTTGTTGTTGTTCCCTGGCTGCTTTTAATATTTTTTCTTTTTATTTAATTTTTGATAGTTTGATTAATATGTGTCTTGGCGTGTTTCTCCTTAGATTTATCCTGTATGGGACTCTCTGTGCTTCCTGGACTTGTTTATTTCCTTTCCTATTTTAGGGAAGTTTTCATCTATAATCTCTTCAAATATTTTCTCAGTCCCTTTCTTTTTCTCTTCTTCATCTGGGACCCCTATAATTCAAATGTTCATAGGTTTTTTGTTTTCCCAGAAATCTCTATGACTGTCCTCAATTCTTTTCATTCTTTTTTCTTTATTCTGCTCTGCAGGAGTTATTTCCACTATTTTATCTTCCAGGTCACTTATCCGTTCTTCTACCTCAGTTATGCTGCTATTGATTCTTCTAGAGAATTTTAATTTTCATTTATTGTGTTGTTCATCCTTGTTTATTTGCTCTTTAGTTCTTCTAGGTCCTTGTTAAACGTTTCTTGTATTTTCTCCATTCTGTTTCCAAGATTTTAGATCATCTTTACTATCATTATTCTGAATTTGTTTTCAGGTAGAATGCCTATTTCCTCTTTATTTGTTAGGTCTGGTGGGTTTTTACCTTACTTCTTCATCTGCTGTGTGTTTCTCTGTCTTCTCATTTTGTTTAACTTACTGTGCTTGGGGTCTCCTTTTCACAGGCTGCAGGTTCATAGTTCCTGTTG
Organism: Phocoena sinus; assembly: GCF_008692025.1. Lineage (NCBI taxonomy): Eukaryota > Metazoa > Chordata > Mammalia > Artiodactyla > Phocoenidae > Phocoena > Phocoena sinus. The sequence goes on from NC_045779.1 coordinate 33,608,657, forward strand.
TTTTTGGTGTCTGCCCCCAGTGGGTGAGGTTGGTTCAGTGGATTATGTAGGCTTCCTGGTGGAGGGGACACTGGTGCCTGTGTTCTGGTGGATGAAGCTGGATCTTGTCCTTCTGATGGGCAGGACTGTGTCTGGTGGTGTGTTTTGGGGTGTCTGTGACCTTATTATGATTTTAGGCAGCCTCTCTGCTAATGGATGGGGTTGTGTTCCTGTCTTGCTAGTTTTCTGGCATAGGGAGTCCAGCACTGGAGCTTGCTGGTTGTTGAGTGGAGCTGGGTCTTAGTGTTGAGATGGAGATCTCTGGGAGAGCTTTTGCCTTTTGATATTACATGGAGCCGGGAGGTGTCTGTTGGACCAATGTCCTGAACTTGGCTCTCCTACCTCAGAGGCACAGGCCAGACACCCACTCGGAGCACCAACACTGTGTCACCACATGGCTCAGAAGAAATGGGAGAAAAAAAAGAAAGAAAGAAAAAAAAAAATAGGTACGTGGGGAGTTTTTGCCTTTTGGGAAGTCTGAGGTCTTCTGCCAGCATTCAGTAGGTGTTTTGTAGGAGTTGTTCCACATGTTGATGTATTTCTGATGTATTTGTGGGGAGGAAGGGGATCTCCACTTCTTACTCCTCCGCCATCTTGAAGTTCTCCCAGATTTGTTTTCTTAAGGCCTTACTTACTACTCTGTCAGTCCTCAGCTCTACTTTGCCAATAGATGATATGTTGTTTACAGCCCTATCTTTTGAAATTGATATTATATTTAAGCTAAATTCAACCAATGCCTCTTGTGCCACTGTGAAAGACATATTAGATAAGTGTTCAACATAGTATGATACTCTTCATACTTGGTTGTTTTTCAGAATCTTAAATTACTTAACATTTGAGTAAGAATATTGACCACATATCCACTACTGTTTTTTAAAAAAATATATTTGTTTGGATTCTATTTAAAGAGAACAATTTTTCTTAAATTTTACTTTTTTTGTCTGTGTGAGTGTATTAATTGACAAAATATGTGACAGCCTACCCAGATACTTTACCTGATTTTGGACTATCTTTGATCATTGAGTCACATAGATTACTTTATACCAGGAAGCTAGAATTTCTTCCACATAAGACCACATATGAGAAATCTGTAGTGATTACTGCAACTTGCATAATTATTAAATACAGATATAAGATGCAGTAGATGTTAGAATACTGAACAGTATTATTTATAAGTAAATGCTCTAATTTTAACTAAATTTTCTTCCATCTTGTCTCCCTTACTCCTTCTCCTTTCCTCCCTCTCCCCTCCTTCCTTACTTCCTTTCCTCTTACTTTTTTAAAACACCTAACATTTATCAAGTGCTTATTCTATATCAGCTTTTGTTCTAAGTGTTAAATATTTATGAACTTATTTAATACTTGTAATGACTCTGGAAGGTAAGTGCTGTTTATAGTTATGGGTAGAAACTGAGGTGCAGAGTTAGTCTTTTTTAATATATTGCTAGATGTTTTTAATTCTCACTTTTACAGATGAGAAAATATGGTTTATTAAATAACTAAGAAGTGTTAATTATCACTGTTAAAACTGATGATTGACAATTTTTTTTTTTTATTGTCAGAAGTAGTCCAGGGCTTCCCTGGGGGCGCAGTGGTTGAGAATCCGCCTGCCAATGCAGGAGACACGGGTTCGATCCCTGGTCCAGGAAGATCCCACATGCCGCGGAGCAACTAAGCCCGTGTGCCACAATTACTGAGCCTGTGCTCTAGAGCCATGGGACCACAACTACTGAGCCCACATGACACAACTACTGAAGCCCACATGCCTAGAGCCTGTGCTCTGCAACAAGAGAAGCCACCACAATGAGAAGCCCACTCACTGCAACGAAGACCCAACACAGCCAAAAATAAATAAATAAAATAAATAAATTCATTAAAAAAAACCCCAAAGAAGTGGTCCAGTAGGAAAAAAGGAGCAGTAGTTTAATTGAAGTCATTGTCACCTAGTTTATACCTGATACTTAGATGGTGAGTCTTGATATTTTGACCACTACTCAGCTTTCTCATCTGTAAAAAAGATTGGATAATCAACTACTACTCCAATATTTAGTAAGCAAACAAGGTATTAGATACAAAAGTTTTGTGAAAAACATAAATTGCTTCAAAAATATTCATGTGCTTCTTCATGTATGTGAATGAACATATGGTAGCTTAGATAATTTAAAGAATTAGGTAGAATTAATTTTCAGATATTCAGGGAATCTAAGATTATGGAATAGTCAGAAGCAGCCCAAGGAAGCTTGAATCATATGGACTGTGTCAGGGAAAGGCAAGAAGTGAACGGTTATTGTCTAGTCAGATTAATCATGAACAATGAAGGGGAAATAGAAAGTAGTTAAGAAGTGTCTGTAAAGGAAATCATGGATAGGATCAGTGTCATTGGAAGTATGCCTGAGATGATCTTACCAGCAGCCTGAGAATATCTTACCAGCAGCCTTGTGCTAGAGGAAGAGAAGAGTAAATGCAAATAATGAACCAACCGAAGAAACTAAAAAAGGAAAGATCCTTTTAATCAATAGTTATGAAGAATCAGTTGAAGGCTTTGAACTAAGTAAAATACTTTATGCCATTCTTGCAATTGAGTTAAAACAAATTATCAGAAAACACAAAGTTTTTAACCATCTTGCTGTTCTAGACACATAATGTGTGAACTGTAAACACAGAAATAAATTTTAAAGCATTCTTATTTTCAATCCATTGATATTGAACTCAGCCAGTTACTTTTCCCTCATCATTCATCATTCAGTGAACCTCAGCCTGTCCAATCTCACATCCTTCTGTAATCACCCTTTGTTTGACTGCTCTTTTACATAGACTCTGACAGAATCATTTTCCCTTAAGCCATATAGAATTGTCATGCCCAGCTTTAGTTCCACACCTTAATGAATCATGTCCTATTCAAAAGCTCTAATACACACTTCAGCATTTAAAAACATGCTGCACATTGTTCTTGTTCCATGTTGCAAGTCTCCTTTTCTCATCCATCAAAATTGGAAATGCTATTACCCATCAGTATACAATACTTCTGCCCCACCTGAAAACCCTTTCCACCCTTACTCCATTCTTCTCCCCACCAGTTCCTAACTCATCACTAAGCACAAAGGTGACGCTTTGTTTATGGAATGAAACATTTTTGAGACTCACAAAAAAAAGGTGAATTGAGGGCATGTTTAACACTACTTTCAATTATGTCCTTCAGCTTTACTATTAGGGGAAAAGAAGATGATGAGCCATTTGACAAAAATCAACTGATAAGGAGGCAAATGCACCTTGTTTCAGAAGAAGGAAGAGTAGAGCAGGCATAGGATGAGGCTTTTCTTATTTGTCAGTGTGAGTGCAAGTTGTATGCTGTTTAGATTTTAAAGTATAGAAGGACCATATGGCTACATTTCTGTGTATTGCGACTAGGCCTTCCTTAGAACAGTGGGTGCATTTTAAGAATGTTTAAAAACACTTTCTTAGTAATGAGTTGGCATTTATTAAGGCAGTGTTAATATCCTTTTAAAATCACTTTTTGCCAGAGTTACTAATTTGATACAACATTTCTACCTCATTTATTAAATTTTCTTATAGCAACTGTGTACCTTACTTTGATGTTTTGTGAAGATAATGTAAAGGTAAGGTGATTTGGAAATTTTGGAAAGGAATCTTTTTTTTTCTTTTTAACTATATAACTGAAAATTTCTTCGAGAGGAAATTTTATGAGTGTAGGCTCTGGATCAAACTGCCTGGTTCTAGTCCTGATGATACCACTTATTAGTAGTGTGAACTTGGGAAAACTACCTCTGTGCCTCAGTCTCTTTTGTAAATAGGAGGATAAAGATAGAACCTTCCTCCTAGGATTGCTGTGATGATTAAGTGAGCTAGTGCCTGTAAAGTGTTAAGAATAGTGCCTGGCTCAGACTACTGCTCAGTAAGTATTAGCTATTAAAGAAAATGTTAGATTCCTCCAAGATAAGTGTATTTTTACCACCTGTTTTACAAGGGGACCATAAAGTATCTGAATGTGAGGCTATGTTCCTATGTCCCATAGTTAAAATAGACTAGAAAAACCGGAGATCTGATACGACTTATTGTAATTAAACTTTTAAGTCTCAACCTACATGAAGGATGTATTTATGTTAAATGTTCAAATGAGATGTCTTCATTTAGTAGATAATATTCTTTTAAAAAGAGTTATGCTGTTTGTTTTTAAGTTATATGATCATCCTGTGAGTAACTTTTAGAGTGTTGATGACTTTTAGATTTAAATTCAATTGAGTCTCTTATCAAAAAGTGGCTAAGAGTTAGTGTCCTCTGTGCCTTCATCAAAAAGAGAAGTGAAGAGTTTTCTCTTCATGTTATGATTGTCAGGAAGATTAATTGCTGGCAATAACAGTAGGAGAGTTAAAGCTGCAAGCAATAGCTCACCTGTGTTCTTAGAAAGTACAAGGAGTTCAGGCTTACTTACGTGTAGTATTTAATGCCTGGAGAGGCAAAGATGAGGCTAAGGGGTGTAGACTTTACCCTCTGGAATTGGATAAAGATAAACTGAAGGATCTTAACAAGAGATATATTCAGAGTGGAGACTGAAGCATGATTAATGACTGAGGGGAGGGCCCAATGAGAAGTGTTGAGAAAGAAAGAAGAGAGAACCAATGAAGGAATGTTGTAGTCTCAGGAGATGTGAATCAGAAACATAGGTGGAGGAGCCTACTCTGGATACTGAAAGAGTTGATAAATGATGTTGAGGGCCCTGGTGAAATTGTAGATGCATCTTTCCAATGGCATTTACCTACAGCTTGGAACAGTTTTAGAACTCCCTCCTTATAAGAGTGGAGAAGGCCGTTCTGGTATTGAGAACTGCAAGGTGGATGTTTGAGAGAATGTGTGGCTAGGAATTGAGTGCCTGATTTCATGTAATAGTCTAGGCTGTAAATAGAAAAGTTAGACTAGGAGGGAACTATAAGCCTAAAGAATATGGGAGATAAAGCACCCAGAATTTATAATGAGGTCTCAAAGAGCACATGTAGTATGAGGATGTGAAAGATCTGGAAGGACAGAATACAGAGAGTAACACATTGCATTCAGTATTTTGGAATGATGACAAAGTTCAGGTTGTGGCTAAATTGGGGTAGCACCGAAGGTCATGGAACTGTAAGATTTATGATCTTGTCCACCTGAATGTTGAAATCTTCCAGATTGTTGAGAGAAGTTGGCTTTGAGATGTGGTTACAGATATTTTTGTAGGTTTAAGTCCAGGAGTCAAATTTTAATTAAAATGGCAGAGTAGGTTGGGAAGTCAAAGTTAACATCAATTGAAGTTACAAACGGTGGTTAAAGAGCTGGATATTATCATTTTCAAATGGGACTTTTTGCATGAGGGTAAAAGAGTAATAGGTAGAATCGATAGCAATGATTAATTAGTGAGTAATCTGTAGAATGTAATGACATTTGCTGGAAACTCTCTATTTTCCTACTTTACAGTGATAAATCTGGGGCCCGGAACAGGGAAGTGATTTGCCCAAGGTCACACAGTTATAGAGCTAGTAAATAGTAGAATTAATGTTTGAGTCAGGTGTCTTTAAACTGCAGTATTCCATCTCTACTGGACATTGGAACTAAAATTTTTTATTTTAATTTTCAAAATTTGTATTTAAACCAGATTTTAGAGCTTTTGAGTCTTTTTTTGAAACTGGCACGTAATCTTACACGTTTTATCCTTTTTTTTTTTTTTTTTTTTTTTTTTTTTTTATGCGTTACGCGGGCCTCTCACTGTTGTGGCCTCTCCCGTTGCGGAGGACAGGCTCCGGACGCGCAGGCCCAGCGGCCATGGCTCGCGGGCCCAGCCGCTCCGCGGCACGTGGGATCTTCCCAGACCGGGGCACGAACCCGCGTCCCCTGCATCGGCAGGCGGACTCTCAACCACTGCGCCACCAGGGAAGCCCTATCCTTTTTAATAGTGTGATTTTTAGTGTTTCTTTGTTACTATTTTTTTCCATTTTGAAATAGTTAAGGATGGGCAAGCATAATATTTATTTTATTTATTGCTCCCTTTCTCTGTTTTCTTAACTTCACTAACATAGGTTCTATTTTTGTTGTCAGCACTGGGATGTTAGAAACTTGCCATTTACAAGCCTCTTCCATAGGTAATTCTAATTTAAATGATTAGCCTTCCTATGAAAAGAAAAAAATATATCTGTGACTGACCCTGGGAATCCTTTACTTTGAGCTATTAGCACCACTGTTCATTTTTTGAAATCCAGCTGTTAATTGTTTATGCAGCATTCATCCTATTGGAACAGTGCAATTTCAAATGTTTGCCTCTTTTTTACACTCAGGGGTAATTAAAAGCAGCAGTGTCTCATTCTAAGCAGTGGGCTGCCCACATCTTAAATAAAATCTAGAGAGAAAGAGAAGAGGATGATAACTTTCATTTCCAGTATCTCAATTACATAATAATGACTTAACTCCTCCTTTCCCACACCTCAAGAAAAATTGCTGTTAAATCTGAATGGGAAGATAGAGCACATTCTATTGGAACATTGGCAGTACATAAGTAATTGTCATTTTTAAAAGTAGTTTTTATAATTTTGTTGTAAGATGATGCAGTTAGCATCTGTTGTCAGTGTACTGTAATGGTGTACACTAAAGTTCTACATCCTCTTCTTTAACAGGGTGAATTTGGAAACAAAGTAATTTTCGGAGATCTGAGAGACTGTGCTTGATATATTAGAAAAAGTTACCATAATGCCTAACATAACTATTCTTATTTCTCATGTCCTTAAAATGGTACTCCTGTCCCCTCTTCCACTCCCAGTGTTTTCCGGGTTGTGCTAAGTTTTGTTTCTACTCTGGAGTGTGTGGAGGGAAAGAGAAACAAAATATGTCAAGGAGAAAAAAAACTTATCTGAATATTCTTTAAATTATTTTCCTTTTAGTCCTTAAAACTTGTAGTCTTAAATTTCTTAAAGTATCTACTGTTTCATATATATATATATATATATTATATATATATAGTTTGATTCATTTGCTAATATTAACTTACAGTATTTTCAGTGTTGTGGCTAAGTAGGAAGTAGAAAATCACAGATTTTTCAGGAGCTAAAGATTATTATTTTAAACTTTCATACAGTCAATTTACTGAGAACCCACTATGTCCCAGGCAATGTTGATTACTGGCTGTATTTTCCTGTGCTGTACAATATATCCTTGTTGCTTATTTTATACATAGTTTGTGTCTCTTAGTCTGATACCCCTATCTCACCCCTTTCCCCTTTCCTCTCCTCAGTGGTAACCACTAGTTTGTTCTCTATATCCGTGAGTCTGTTTCTGTTTTGTTATATACATTCATTTATTTTATTTTTTAGATTCCACGTATAAGTGATAACACAGCATATGTTTTTCTTTGACTTATTTCCTTAAGCATAATACTCTTTAGGTCCATGCACGTGTTGCAGCTGTCAACATTTCATTCTTTTTTATGGCTGAGTAATATTCCATTGTGTGTATATATACCACATTTTCTTTATCCATTCATCTGTTGATGGGCGCTTAGATTGCTTCCATATCTTGGCAGTTGTAAGTAATGCTGCTATGAACATTGTGGTGCATGTATCTTTTTGAATATATTCTTTTTCTTCAGACACATACCCAGCAATGGAATTGCTGGATCATATGGTCGTTCTATTTTTAGTTTTTTTGAGGACTCTCCATACTGTTTTCCATAGTGGCTGCCTCAATTTACAATCCCATCAACAGTGTACTAGGGTTCCCTTTTTTGCACATCCTCACCAACATTTATTATTTGTAAACGTTTTGGTGATAGCCATTCTGACATGTGTGAGGTGATATCTCATTGTGGTTTTGATTTACATGTCTCTGATGATTAGCATTGTTGAGCATTTTTTCGTGTGTCTGCTGGCCATCTGTATATCTTCTTTGGAAATATGTCTTTGCCCATTTTTTAATTGGGCTGGTTTTTTTTTGATATTGAGTTGTGTGAGCTGTTTACATATTTTGGATATTAACCCCTTATTGGCCATCTTATTTGCCAGTATTTTCTCCCATTCAGTAGGTTTTTACATTTCATCCATGGTTTTCTTCATTGTATGAAAGGTTTTAAGTTTAATTAGTTCCCATTTGTTAATTTTTGCTTTTATTCTTTTGTCTTAGGAGACACATCCAAAAAAATATTGCTGTGGTTTATGTCAAAGTGTGTTCTGCCTATATTCTCTCCTAGGAATTTTATGGTTTTAGGTCTTTTTAGATCTTTAATTCATTTTGAGTTTATTTTTGTATATGGTGTGAGGAAACGTTCTAATCTTATTCTTTTACATGTAGCTGTCCAGTGTACAATATCATTTGAAAGGTCTTCATCTGCTGATTCTATCTTCTGTGTCATTTATGAGAGTCTTTCTGTTATTTGATTTTTCTCCTGGTTGTTTCTGTGTCTTTTTATGTGTAGTAATTTTTGGTTGCATGCTATGAATTTTATGTTGTTGTTGTTGGGGTGTGTGTGTGTGTGTGTGTGTGTGTGTGTGTGTGGTGTCCACATATGTGTATGCATTTTAATTTCCCTTTGAATTAAAAACTTGTGGACCAGCTTGATCAGTTCAGTGTTCATTTTTAAGCTTTATTTGGGTGAGTCTAGAGTAGACTTTACTTTTGGGCTAATTTAACCCTCCTATTAATGCACAGCCCTTCTGAACTTTTCCACTGAAAGCGCTGGATATTCAACAAAGCTGCTCAGACTCACTTATCTCCCAGCCCTCTGTGTACTCTGGGAATTGTTCAGCTTATGGTTTCCAGGCAATTGTTCTTTGCCTGGCCTTATGGAATCTTACCCTAAACATGTACAGCTTGATATTTGGCCAGAGATTCAAGGATACACTATGCAGATTTATGGGGCTCTATCTTTACATACTTTTCTCTTCGGGGGAACTCTCCTCACAAATTGCAACTTCCTCAGTCTCTCTAAAATCTGATCTGTCTCCTCAACTCAGTGATAATGCTTTATTTGGCTACTTTCCTACTCCTTATGCCACAGTCTATATGACATATGTATATAGTATAATATAGAGTATGTAATATAGAATATATAGTATGTATATATATGTAGTATATAGTACATACTGTGGTATACGTACAGTACCTTTAGGCAAAATCTGATCTTAGAGCTCATTTCATTTGTTTTTCTTCTCTCAGGAATTGCCATCTTTCCCTGCCTGCTAAACAGTATCTGAAAATAGTGGTATCATATATTTGATACAGTTTCTTTGTGTTTACAGGAGGAGGACAAATCCATGATGCTGGAGGCAGAAGTCCCTGCTAATTTAGTTTTGGTTCTGATTTATTCTTATAAATGGGTTAATGGAAATCCTGTCCAGCTGATTATGCAGGGTATAATAGGGCCATACCTTTGAGATTTGAGCCTTGGTATTGACTCACCTGGTATAGAATTTTAATTAAGCACAGACTGGACCATCCTGAATGGCAGCAAGATTACTAGCAAAGATGTAGCAATTTTATTAGATTACTCTTTTATTAATTTAGGCTTAGTGAAGTTTTGAAAATTTCTTCAGTTTTTGTTATACCCTCTTGAATTAGATCCCATTATTATAAATAATGTTTTCCTGATGTGAATTGATTTAGCTGTATTGTTAATTACTGTATCATTTTAAAATGTCAGGAGCATCGTTTCTTGCTATTACAACCATCTATGCTGAGACTGGGTCAGGTTTTGTAGTACCAAGTGCTTCTGCCAAAGCAGGAGTGGAGGCCATGAACAAGTGAGTACTGCTGTGTTAATCCTGTCACTGAAGATAAATAATGTGCTTTGGTAGCTTGTGTAACTAAATTCCTGTGTTCTGTTCTCTTTCCAGAGAAAAATAAAACAAAGACTAATTTGGATTCACCAGGAGACATTCTATTTCATGAATAGGTCCTATTTGTCTATAGCAACACTGTCCAATAGAATTTTCTGCAATGATTGAACTGTTCTGTAAATCTGCAGTATCCAATAGCTATATGTGGCCATTGAACCCTTGCATTCTGGCTACTGTGACTGAGAAACTAAATTTTATTTAATTTTAATTACTTATCCAGTATGACTGTGTATTATAAACTATGAGAAAAAGGCTTATAGGAACTCAGACTAGTGTATCCATGTATCTTTACTAGTGCCCCCTCTGACCTCTCTTAAACATACCTTCATCCTTTTATTGTACCTACTATACACGATTAATAGAACTAATATAGACAGTGACCACTTGTCAGCTCTTTTGGCCTTTTCTCAGCAGCATATGATTGCTTTTTGAGTCTGTTCCCCATTGGCCTTTTCTACTGTCTTAGTTGTAATATAAGGTCTTATCATTGCTTGTCTTGCTTACTGTAATAACCCCATAACATGTTTCTCTGCTACCAGTTTCTTTTCACTTTATTTTTTATTCACATTCCCACCAGACTCATCTTTCTACAAATGTATATCTGCTTATTATAATGCCTAGTTAAAAACCTTATATCATTTTTCTATGACTCTTTGGAATAAAAGCCAAAACTCAATATGGTATTCTAAACAGACTTGTCCCTGGCCTTTCTTTATTCATTGACTTATTTGATAAATAGTTATTGTGTATCTTTTGTGTACATGGGATACAGGGATATGATAGTGATGGAAATAGAACAGTCCTCATTCTCACCTGAACTTGCATTCTTTTACCGTTATTCCTGTGCTTTTAATTACCATCATTCCTGTGCTCTATATTTTCTTAAACACACCACGCATTTTCATATCTCTATGCCTGGGTTATGCTGTTGTTGGAATTTGCTGTGATATTTTGCCTCCCTTCAGGGCGCTTGTATCACCTCCTCTGGGATATTTACTTTCATTTCTCTAGAAGAGAATTAACCATCCTCTACTCTTTGCACCCTTAAAACTTTGTTTATTCCAGTCTAGTGAGAAGACTAACACATTAATAAATGCCATCCAGTGTTGTAGATTCTAAAATGAAGGGGCACAGAGAGGGCACTGTAGACTATTTTTAACATATCATTAAAGCTGTATGACTTCCCCACTAGAATGTGTGTCTGTGAGAGAAGAAAGCATATCTTATTCATCTTTGTGTACTCATTGCTCAGCAAGATCGGGTACATAGCTGGTGCTCAGTGCTTGTAGAACTACATAATTGTTCTCTTTTTCGAGTAGTCTCAAGGTTCTTTTTAACATTTAAACCAGTAAAACACATTTGTTTGAGATACAAAGAAGTCATACTTTACTCAGCAGTTTAGTTTGAATAGAGATAATTACCATTTTGGGTTTTTTTTTTTAAGGTCAAATGGTATTGGAAATAAGGGATTTGAACTTGACTATTTTGGCACCATTTGTACAATATTTGTTTTGTTGAGATCTTTGACTCTTGTTAGAGGTTTCAATTTCATGTCTTTTAAGGACTATGATTCTGTGCCGCTTTTTTGGTATTACTGCATAGTGAATTGCACATAGCAGATGCTCAATAAATGTGTACCTTCCTCCCCAGCCCGTGTTCCCATCAGCCCTCTTTCATATTTTATAGTACACAATCATACCAGATAAGGTCTTGTAGGTCCCTGAATACTGCATGTTGTTTATGCCTTTGTCCTTTACTCACACTGGCCCATATGCCTGGGCTGTCTTCTTTTTTCCAGCCTACCTTCTAATATCTCCCATCCTCTTCTTTCCCCCTTACTCCACAAAAAACTCCTAATCCTTCTTCAAGTGTCAGCTCAATTATCACCTCCTGTGGGAAGCCTTCCATGTAATTCAGGAAGGCATAGATACTTCTTCCTTTACGTAGCCTTGGCACATATTACACAGTTTACAGGATAGTAGTATCTAGTGCTTTATACAACTAAAGCGACCTCTCTTGAGAGAGGGACTATCTCCTGAAAGCAGCGCTGCCTTTCTTTGTTTGAGGATATTGGCATATAGTAAGCTCACAATAAACACCTGTTGATTGAAAAACAATAATGGTTAACATTATTGAATATATTGTACTTAGCATCTTAACATGCAGAGTGAGCCAGTGAGGTGGATTCCTTATGTTACAATAGATCTTGAGAATATAAACTAGGTTAAAAGAGCTGGCACTAGAGCAAATTTATTCGTTGCACCTATGAATAGAGATAGCATGGCTTTTCCTCCTAAGCCAGTTTCCTTAATAGCTTGCCCAGTTTTTCACAGAATGCTGTAAACTCTGCTCAGCTCAGTAATTCTGTTAAGACACACAGCTACTACTTCCCTAGCAATCTAGTAGGTGCACTACAAGTACATACCCAGAGTAGGTATGGTCTTGGACTCTGTCAAAGGTATCACTCAGAAAAGCAGTTTTTAATGTATGATTTGCCTGAAAGAGATGCAGCCCATTTCTCTAAAATGTACCAGTGGATTAATCAGATTAACAGACTGTACTTGGAGCACAATGCTTTATAAAGCATTGTTAATGTTAATGCTTATCTTAGTGAGTATCTTATAATTACATAGAGCTTATGTTAATGGATATCTTATAATTATACAAAACTTATCCCTTTGTATCTATTGCAAGGATACAGTGTCTTAAGGACATTACTACACAATTTTCCTTTTATACATTTTCTTGGAAGAAATGTTTTATTAAATTTTTTTGTCAGAAACGATTGTGTTTTTCCTGAGAGATTAGCTTGCTTTTTTCGTTATGGGCAGTGTGAATTGTGTAACTGGTTAGACTTACCTTTTGCATAGCATCATGGAAGGAGTAGATACAAGTTTTTCACCTGCCTATTATAATTATATGGAATATCACAATACATTTAGTTATAAGTTTCATTCTTGGCTTCTTTATATTTCCTTATCCTTGTTTTGTTTGTTTTCTTTCTTTTCAAATAATTTTGTCTTCTTCATTTGCATTACATGTATTTCTTAAGTTACGTTAAATCATTTTTTTAAAGTAGATTAAGTATATATGCACACAAATATACATATGAATATAAATTTCTAAAATAAGTTTAGGTAGTAAAAGTTAGACATATCTATCAAGTAAGCTTTTTTTTTAAAATTTATTTTTGGCTGCATTGGGTCTTCATTGCTGCGCATGGGCTTTCTCTTGTTGCAGCGAGTGGGGGATGCTCTTTGTTGCGGTGCACGGGCTTCTCATTGCAGTGGCTTCTCTTGTTGCGGAGCACGGGCACTAGGCGCACAGGCTTCAGTAGTTGTGGCACTCAGGCTCAGTAGTTGTGGCTCTCGGGGTCTAGAGCTCAGGCTCAGTAGTTGTGGCACATGGGCTTAGTTGCTCCACGGCATGTGGGATCTTCCCGGAGCAGAGCTCGAACCCGTGTCCCCTGCATTGGCAGGCAGATTCTTAACCACTGCACCACCAGGGAAGTCCCAAGTAGGCTTTTAAAACAGGTTGCTTCTTCAAGGTTTCATGTTTGCTATTAGTGTTCTATTTTGCTTCAGGGCATTTAGCAAGTTTCTTTTAGATTCTTACTTCCTTTTTAGCTCAGTTCAACAATTGTATTAAAGCCTAGTTAGACATGATATGGTTAATATTTTAAATCTATGTAATCCGACTCTTACTCAATTAAGGCACTTGTAATGTTGCAAACATTGTAATCTACTGTACTATGAGTAAAGTTACATTGAACTTTATAAGTGCAGGACTGAACTCCAGAAAATGTGGGAGAGAGACATGAATCTCTTCCTTCTTTGTGCTAAATAATGATACCCTTTTTAAAAATGTGTATTGATATTGGACTTCGTTCAAAATGTGAATAGTAGGTCATCTAGCGTGGTGCTTAAGGACGCTAAAGTGTAAACGGTAGATAGTACAGCAGAGTGTGACTAAGGGCACAAACGCTAGAGCTAGACTGCTACAGGTTGACTCACTACCATATGACCCAGAGCAAATGATTTAACTTCTCTGTGCCTCAGTTTCCTTGTCTGTAACAGGGGGAATAATAATAGTACCTACCTATTGGAGTTACAGTCTCTGGCATTTAATAAGCATGCAGTCTTGGTTATTAGTATTTTTAATATATAGTATAATATTTTAGAATCTGTGTTGTTTAATTTTTAGGTCTCTTGCAGCTGAATGGGGTAAATATGGAATGAGATTCAACGTGATTCAACCGGGGCCTATAAAAACCAAAGTAAGTTTTGGTTTGCTTATGATCACATTTTGAGTGATTAAGGAGTGAAAGATAGATAGATTCTCATGTGTGCAGGATTTTCCAGCGATACCTTAGTTTGGAGCCCTGGTGGAAGGGAAGAGGGTTTTGCCATTATCCAACATAAGAAATAAGGAGGTGGGCAAGAATACAGCAGCTATACAACTCCTTGATAAGGTCTATTTCAGTGTCGTAATCTTTCTGGGATCTTTTATGCCATCAATTTTGGCATTTTGTCTGATTTGCTTTAATGATCTGTTATTGTGTTATATTTCTTAATTTTTACTATATTTTAAAGGTTCTTTGACATCCTTTTTTAAAATGGAAATGTAACTGTATTTTAAATTTAAGAGATGCTTTAGAAATTTATCATATAAGCTTGGTCTTGTTATAGGCAACATTTTCTTTGACACATGTCTGTGCCTTTTCACTTTCAAACACTGTTATGCACATCATCTAATTCCCATGTCTCTCTGATTAAAAAGCCTTCTGATGGCATGCATTTCACCTGAAATCAGATATTGCAACTCATAATTATCACTAATGCTGTTACAGATGTTGCTTGAAAGGTTCACAGGTTCTCTGTTCTCTCACGTTACCCCAAATGACTTCACTCTCATACTTCTTTTTGTTTCCGTGTAAAGCAAGAATTTATAGTCCCAACTGGGATGTTTCTTTGAAGGCCCAGGTGAAATTTGCTAAGTTGTTTCTGTTGTATAAACTGAAAGTAATGCAAAGGAGTATTTGGCTTGTAGATGGTTCTGGGGTATTAAATATTAACATGGAGATGGTTGTATTAATTTTTTTAGCAGTTTGAAGGGTGGAAAATGGAAAGAACAACTACCTGAGTGAGTGAAACTTGACTGAATATCTTATTTGTTTGGCACTTATGTAATAAAAAATAATAAAATTAGTGGAAAAATAATTCAAAGGCACATATTAAAACACATGATTCAGAATAGCATTGTGCTAAGCACTATCTTATATATAGTCATAGAAACTTCTTTCTAGGACCTCAGTATCTAGGAAAGATCATCTGCATTTTATTATGTATTTAACATGTACTTACTGAGTGCCTTCTGTATGCAAAGGTGCTAATAAGAAAGATACAAAAACATTTGTGACAGATGCTTGCCATCAACTTTTAGTCTAGCAGTGTAGGTGTAAGTTTTATGCAAATAACATGCATATAGTTTTAAAGAGATTAAAGAAAATTGAAGTATAGAAACTCTCTAGCAAGCACTGATAGAACCAGGATTGGGACCTTTGTCTACCCTTTTTCTTTGATGCTTTATACCTGCCTAGGGAGAGCTGAAGTGCTCACAAGGAGCCTGTGTGTGCTTGCTATGTCTCATGTCTGTGTTATTGAAGAGAGTTGTCACCTAGACTTACAGGCACTGGTAGAGAAAAAGCCAATTATTTTTATTAATCAACACGCATGCATACTTTATCTTGGTCTGCTCCTTTTTTTTTTTATTGGAGTATAATTGCAATACAGTGGTGTGTAAGGGTCTGCTCCTTTTTATCATTAACAGAAGGCAGAAATTGTTTGGCAAATTTAGTTAACGGTTTTTCTCTCTCTGGAATCTACTTGAATTTAATATTCCTACATACTTGTTTTCTTCCTTTTCTATTATTTTGAGAAGTAAGGAGAAGCAAAGGAATTTCCTCTGAAATATTTCCTATTTGAATCATTTTCCTGTGTTTAAAAAATCAAATGACAGTAGCAGCCCTACCTCCACCACACTAAATTTGTACATATTTCAGAGTACTTTCATATGCATTTTCTCATTTCTCAGACAACAATTTTGTGAGATAGCTAAGACAGGCATCCTCATTTTACATATGAAGAAACTAAGGTAAAAGTTATATTTTCTAGTGTTTTTTTTTAATATCTTTATTAGAGTATAATTGCTTTACAATGGTGTGTCAGTTTCTGCTTTATAACAAAGTGAATCAGTTATACATATGTCCCCATATCTCTTCTCTCCTGCATCTCCCTCCCTCCCACCCTCCCTATCCCACCCCTCTAGGTGGTCACAAAGCACTGAGCTGATCTCCCTGTGCTACGCGGCTGCTTCCCACTAGCTATCTATTTTACGTTTGGTAGTGTATATATGTCCATGCCACTCTCTCACTTTGTCCCAGCTTACCCGTCCCCCTCCCTGTATCCTCAAGTCCATTCTCTAGTAGGTCTGCATCTTTATTCCCATCTTGTCCCTAGGTTCTTCAGACCATTTTTTCTTTTGATTCCATATATATGTGTTAGCATGAGGTATTTGTTTTTCTCTTTCTGACTTACTTCACTCTGTATGTCAAACTCTAGGTCCATCCACCTCACTACTAATAACTCAGTTTCGTTCCTTTTTATGGCTGAGTAGTATTCCATTGTATGTATGTGCCACATCTTCTTTATCCATTCATCAGTTGATGGACACTTAGGTTGCTTCCATGCCCTGGCTATTGTAAATAGAGCTGCAATGAACATTTTGCTACATGACTCTTTTCGAATTACGGTTTTCTCAGGGTATATGCCCAGTAGTGGGATTGCTGGGTCATATGGTAGTTCTATTTTTAGTTTATTAAGGAACCTCCATACTGTTCTCCATAGTGGCTGTATCAATTTACATTCCCACCAACAGTGCAAGAGGGTTCCCTTTTCTCCACACTCTCTCCAGCATTTATTGTTTGTAGATTTTTTTTTTTAAGGAGAGTTTAAAGATGCTTCCCATTTTTTTTTTAAGATGTTGGGGGTAGGACTTAATTAATTAATTTATTTTTGCTGTGTTGGGTCTTCATTTCTGCACGAGGGCTTTCTTTAGTTGTGGCAAGAGGGGGCCACTCTTCATCGCGGAGCGTGAGCCTCTCAATATAACGGCCTCTCTTGTTGTGGAGCACAGGCTCCAGATGCACAGGCTCAGTAGTTCTGGCTCACAGGCCTAGTTACTCCACGGCATGTTGGATCCTCCCAGACCAGGGCTCAAACCCGTGTCCCCTGCATTAGCAGGCAGATTCTCAACCACTGCACCACCAGGGGAGCCCTGTTTGTAGATTTTTTGATAATGGCCATTCTGACTGGTGTGAGATGATATCTCATTGTAGTTTTGATTGGTATTTCTCTAGTGATTAATGATGTTGAGCATTCTTTCTTGTGTTTGTTGGCAATCTGCATATCTTCTTTGGAGAAATGTCTATTTAGGTCTTCTGCCCATTTTTTGGATTGGGTTATTTCTTTTTTTGATATTGAGCTGCATAAGTCGCTTGTATGTTTTGGAGATTAATCATTTGTCAGTTGCTTCATTTGCAAATATTTTCTCCCATTCTGAGGGTTGTCTTTTCATCTTGTTTATGGTTTCCTTGCTGTGCAAAAGCTTTTAAGTTTCATTAGGTCCCATTTGTTTATTTTTGTTTTTATTTCCATTTCTCTAGGAGGTGGGTCAAAAAGGATCTTGCTGTGATTTATGTCATAGAGTGTTCTGCCCATGTTTTCCTCTAAATATGATGGTGTCTGGCCTTACATTTAGGTCTTTCATCCATTTAGAGTTTATTTTTGTGTATGGTGTTTATCTCTGGGCTTTCTATCCTGCTCCATTCTGTTTTTGTGCCAGTACCATGCTGTCTTGATTACTGTAGCTTTGTAGTATAGTCTGAAATCAGGGAGCCTGATTCCTCTAGCTCCGTTTTTATTTCTCAAGATTGCTTTGGCTATTCGGGGTCTTTCATGTTTCCATGAAAATTGTGAAATTTTTTGTTCTAGTTCTGTGAAAAATACCATTGGTAGTTTGATAGGGATTGCATTGAATCTGTAGATTGCTTTGGGTAGTAGAACCATTTTCACATTGTTGATTCTTCCAATCGAAGAACATGGTATATCTCTCCATCTATGTGTATCATCTTTAATTTCTTTTATCAGTGTAATTTTCTTAGTTTCAGTTGTTTTTGGTGTCTGTCCTCAGTGGCTATGGTTGGTTCAGTGGGTTGTGTAGGCTTCCTGGTGGATGGGACTAGTGCCTGTGTTTTGGTGGATGAGGCTGGATCTTGTCTTTCTGGTGGGCAGGTCCACGTCTGTTGGTGTGTTTTGGGGTGTCTGTGGCCTTATGATTTTCGGCAGCCTCTGTGCTAATGGATGGGGCTCTGTTACTGTCTTGCTAGTTGTTTGGAATGGGGTGTCCAGCACTGTAGCTTGCCGGTCGTTGAGTGGAGCTGGGTCTTGGCGTTGAGATGGAGATCTGTGGGAGATTTTTGCCGTTTGATATTACATGGAGCTAGGAGGTGTCTTGTGTACCAGTGTCCTGAATGTGGCTCTCCCACCTCAGTGGCACAGCCCTTACTCCTGGCTGGAGCACTAAGAGCCTGTCCTCTACATGGCTGAATCACTGCAGAAACATTCTGGAAATGAAGCATGCTATTCTCCTAAGCCCATTTAGAAATACCTTGGAGAAGAATCATGGAGTCCCTCCAATCTGGTTTTCCTTTTTCCTTCTGTCCTTTCTAGTGGTTTTTTAAAGGTCAATATTGGGTAAAATGAATATGGAAGAATTTGGCAAAACTCTCTGTTGCTTACAAGTACTAAGGTATGAACAGGTTGCCATAGTAACATTCCATTTACTGCAAATTTGTTTCTTAAATAGGAAAGAGGTTGTATTAAAAAAAAAAAAAAGCAACCTAATTATTTTCTTAATTCCTAAGGGTGCTTTTAGCCGTCTTGATCCAACTGGAGCTTTTGAAAAAGAAGTGATTGACAGAATTCCCTGTGGTCGGCTAGGAACTGTGGAAGAACTTGCAAATCTTGCTGCTTTCCTTTGTAGTGATTATGCTTCTTGGATTAATGGAGCTGTAAGCATTGTTGTCTCTCAACTTTTTTGGGAGGTGGATTTGGCGTGGGGAGGTGGATTGTAGAACCAATCCTGACGATGTTGAATGTAAATATGATTTAAAGTATTTAATTAGCTGTATTTAGTATATTATTTATAATATAGAAATATTAATATATGTTGTTTAGCTTATGGAGTTGATTCATTGATAAATTAATTTTATTAAATGTAAATCACTCTGGTAGACATGCCTCTAAGATGAACTTTAAGATTGGGTATAATTTGAAATTGTAGAAATGATGGAGAGAGGATTTTAAAGAGAGTAAATCAGTTTAGGTTTAATCATCAGTTTTGTCCTTAAAATTTAGGCTGTGATTGAAAGTGCCAAGGAGATATTCTATCCAGTTAGGAGGGAGAAATGGCTAATGGTTCAGGAACTTTTTAAAAGAAGTTAGTTTCACAGCTTTTATTATTATTTTTCAGGTAATTAGATTTGATGGTGGTGAGGAAGTACTTATTTCAGGGGAATTCAACAGTCTGAGGAAGGTAATGCCATTTTGTGAGTATAATATAATATTGGCAGTGAGGATACTAAGCTTTAAAAACACACAAGAACCTCATTAAATTGACTTTTTCTTTTTGTGGTAGGTCACCAGGGAGCAGTGGGACACAATAGAAGGACTCATCAGGAACACGAAAGGCTCCTAAGACTACTCTGGGCTTCATCTTGGTTATAATGGAAATTATACAAACTGTCTATAATCTTTTGAATATTTTCAAGTCTAATAAATTGTTACTTAGCAAACATTGAGCGTGTATTATGTGCTAGGCCAATGGTAGGTAGATCTTGTATATTAAAAGATAAATAAGATGGGCTGTTGTCCCTTTAAAGAATTTTTTAAAAATAAAAAGAGGAAAGTGAGTGAAGGCTTTTGATAGAGGTGAAACAAGACTGGAAGTGCAGAGAAAGGAACAGATATTTGTAACCTGGAAAAATCAGGAGAAACTTACTGGTGAAAGTAGTATTTGAATTATATATTAAAACTATGTCTTAAAAAAAAAAATAAAAAAATAAAAACACCAGATAAAACAAAAAAAAAAAAAAAAAAAAAAACTATGTCTTTGGTGATGGTGCCTAAAAGAAAGTAGAGGATTTACAGTAAATCTAATGGACTCTGTCTTTTCAGTGTATTTCCTTTTCATTGGACTTATGAATTGTCTTCTTTGCATAGCTCAGTATTAATTCAAATAAGTTCTTGCCAGGACCTATTTTGTAGCCAGACATTTTATTTGGTACTGAGAATAAAACATGAATAATCTACAGCCTTTGCCCTCTTAAAACTCATTATCTAGCAGGATAGATAGACCTGTAAATAATTATTTATGATTCATTGTGATAAATATTCCAGCAATGTTAAAGTGTGGAGGGGGAAGTAATTCAATCTGTCTCCAGAGTTTAGAGAAAGTGACACCTAGGAGACAGCATTCCATCTCAGCTTTTAAAGTATATATTCTCTATGAATTTATGGTCACCAGGGGGTGGGGAGGTGGGGAGGGATAGACTGGGAGTTTCAGATTGACATGTACACATTGTGATATTTAGGATAGATAGCCAGAAGAGACCTTCTGTATAGCACAGGAAGCTCTGCTCAATATTCTGTAATAACCTAAATGGGAAAAGACTTTGAAAAAGAATAGAAAAAAAAATTTTTTTTAAATAAATTATTGTTATAAAAAAATAAAGGATACTGGAATAGGAAGTGCTAAAAAAGATAAAGTATATATTCTCATGTAGAGAAGATGAACAAAGCTCATAAAATATTTTTATGTATAATTTCATTTCATTCCATATTTGGTTTGACTAATTTGTCATCCTAAGAATCAAATAATAAGAAAACCACAGTCTCAAGTGTATATAGCTATAATTTTGATTTTATATTAAAAAAAAGTATTTTGCTTTCATAGGAATCATTCATTACATGCTCACTAGACTGACTTTCCCAATTGCCTGAATTACCAAGACAGGGGACCAGCTTCTATCTTACCCCCTCTGAATAGATCTGAAAAGGAATCTAGTTTTCCTGTTTGAATTTATATGCTGTAAGCCTGATATGCAAATCCTTATTACATTGACAGTTAATTTCGTGCATAAGTTACATTAAATTGTGTACATAAATGGTTTAGAATGAGTGGCCTTGACATTTCCAATAATTTTGCCTTTCACTGGGGTACCATACCCAGTCTCCATTTTACCTTTAACACTAACCATAGTTTTCCTCTCTTCTATCTACATCTTTCTTCTTTATTTTTAAATTATCAATACTTCTGTGGTGTAGGAATAAAAAGTGCCAGTAGTTATATAAATTACCTTTTGTAAGTTTCATCACTTCTTATTTTCTTCATGATAAAATTCAGGATTATAATATCTGCTTCACAGGGTTGTTATGAGGATTAAGTGAGATGAAACAATTAAAAACACCATGTAAACATAAAGCACACAAATGAAAGACAAGACCCTCCTGTTTTTCTACTCTTTGATTTTTAAGACATGATTATCATAGAAAATGTGAGAATACAAAAGAATAAAAAATTTAAAAACTAACTTCCTAAAGAAAACTTCTATTAATACTTTGGTATATTTATTTTCAACCTTTTGCCTTTTTTCATTTAATTTTTATTTTTTATGAAACTAATTTGTTTATATAATTTATATAGGGAAGAGTACTACTGCAATCTCTGCTCCAAAGCTATCTTCCCATGTAACTATCTTCAGCTCTTTTAACCAGTTTTTTGGTTTGTATTTTTGGGTTTTTTTTCTGGAATATACATTCTTCCCCATCCACTAATTCTACAAATATAACCATATCCCTATTTTTGGTTAAATTTATATTCAGTGTTTACATTTTTATAACTTTATTAATATTGCTTTTTCCTCAATGTTTTCTCAACTTCCCTACTTCTTTTTAACCTACTTCATTTTAACAGTTGAGATTATATGATGTCAGATCCTGTTTCTCATAAATAAAAGATTTTTTTATATTTCATTGTTTTATGTATCATACTTTGATTTTTTATTCTTAGAATTAGTTAAAAAATTTTTTTGGTATAGTATATAAAACTGTGATGAATATTTTTATGCATAAAACATTTTTAGAGTTTGGAATTTTTTCTCCTGATAGATTCCTGGAAGTAATATTAGTCAAAGTTATGAAGCTTTTAAAGACTCCTGATACACATTTCCAAATTGCTATTCCTGAGATTTGTATGGGTTTAAAAAACCCTGAGCTATGTGTGCTAGTGCCAATTTCAACAAATACCTACCAACATGGGGTAGTTTCACTTTCAAACTATTTGCCAATTTCATAAGTAAAAATTGATAGCTCCTTCAAACATGTATTTATTTAATCATTAGTGATAATACTTTTCTATACTTAATGAATGTCCTGTTTGTCTTTTTACCTCTTAATGGGGTATCATAAAAATTTTGACTTGTCTGAGTTTGTACACAAATTTTTCTTCCGTTGATCATCTCTTAGAGTTTGCTTCATTATTGTATGTTATTACAAACGATGAATGAAGAAGCAAAGCTTGCAGGCATGGCAGGGAGGACCAGAAAAGAGATCATGGTAATATCATTTGACTGAAATTTCTTCCTAAGAAAAATTTCTTAGGAAGTCTGAAAGAGAAACAAACATTATTGATGGATAGTCACTATATTTTATGACACAACACCTTTGGGCTGTAACCATATCAATGTTTTACCGTAAGAATTATTACTTTTTCACACTACTTAGTAACTTCTCTAAGAGTCCTGCTTCTAATGCGTTAACAGAAGAGTTAATACTCAGAAAATTAAAGTGAAGATTATTGGTAACAATATCACTCATCTTAGAATTAATGTATGAAGACATCCCCAGGAAATGTTTCAGGTAAGGAGTAACAGCTATTGTTACTTTTTTCTTGAGGAAAACTAAAGCAGTGAGAATTTAAGTGTCTTTCAATAATAGAATTTTAGAGCTGGAAAAGTCTTAGAAGATAGTACTCTCAACCCCTTCATTTTATAGTTAAGGGAACTGAGGCTCAAGGAAGTTGTGACTTGGCCAGGGTCACATAATTAGTCAAGCTCATGTCTCATCAACTGGACCAGTTTCTTGGGATCATAATTTAAACCAAGAGACAATAATAGGGTCTTTATGAGATATAGTTCTATTGCAAAATCCTTCTTCAAAGGAAAAAAGCCCATTAATTTTTTTGGGGGAGGGTTCTTGATCAATTTTATTTTGTTGTAATTAAGCATAAAAATATTTATTAGACTTTCATAAATTCATTCTCAACTTCAATCCCTTTAATTTTCTTCTAAGGTCTTACATTTCTCAACTGTACAGTAAAATAATCCTTGGATTTGGAGACAGAAAAATGGCGCTTAGTATAAAATCTCAGCCCCTTAACACTAGCATAGGTGATCTTGCCTGCTCTACCTTGTACACACTCTCCCCTCACACAGGCTCTGTCACAGCAGCTTTCTTTCTGTTCCTTAGGATTGTTCAACCTAGGGCCTTTGCACTGGCTGCTTATTTGTCCTATGAATGTACTTTTCCTTATCTTTATATGGCTGGCTTCTTCAGAGAGGCTTCCCTATATCCCTATTTGCACACCATTAATTTTTAAAAACTCTTAAGTGACCTATGATTTCTAAAAGTACTCAAATCATGAATTTTCACAAAGTGAATATGCTTTTATAACCGCTAACCAGGTGAGAAACAAAATATCACCAGGAATCCAGAAGCCTCGCTTATGTCCCCCATCATGACTCCATTTCTCTCCCTAAAACTAACCACTATCTTGACTTGTAACCTCTAAGCTAAGCTGCTTTTGAAGTTTATATAAGTAGAATTACACAACACGTATTCTTCTATTGCTGGCTTACTTGCTTATGCATTCTCATTGTTACATAACATTCCACTGTATGAATATACCACAATTTATTTGTTCTGCTATTGTTGGACATTGGGTTGTTTCTAGTTTGGGCTATGTCAAATACAACGCTGCTGTGAGCATTTTTTTTTTTTTTTTTTTTGGTGAAGATAAAACATAGAAGTGAAATTGCGGGATTGTGAAGTGTGCATATGTTCAAATTTAGTAGATACCGCCAAATGGCTTTTCGAAGTCTTCACAACCTCCCATCAAGCAGTGTGTAAAAATTTCCATTGTGCCACATCCTCATCAATACTTTTAGCATTCAAAAATCTCTAACTTTAGCCTCTCTGATGAGTGCATGGTAGTATTTCATTTATTTTAAATTGTATTTCTCTTGATTACTAATAAAGTTGATTAGTTTTTATTTTGGATATTTAGATATCCTTTTATTTGTGAAATGCCCATTCAACTTTCTTATATATTTTCTGTTGTGTTGTGTATAAACATTATTTTTAGGAATAATGTTTATATATTTTGGATATGTACCTCTGTCAGTGTTACAAATTGTTGGAGGAGGTCATCGAGAGGACGTGACTGCAGGTCGACCCAAGAGCTGAATCTAGGCTCCTCACTCCCTCCCTCGTTCTGGAATGTAGATTTGAGCTACCGTTCCCACAGCCAGAGCTATTTCAAGGAAGTAGCCTTGAGTGAGTAAGGTGCTGTTGAGACCATCTGGATTGAACTATGACTGAACCCAGTTTAAAGGCTCTAGAAACTTTAAATTCTGGTGGGCGGGTGTAGAGATCTACTCATTTTACACCCAAGCCGAACCTTGTACATAGGTTTCCTTGCTTATTAAACCTGCCACCTACCAATCTGGAGTGGTCTGACTCTTTCTTAGGTCTCTCCTTGTCCTCCATGTACCGGGGCCAGTTTCAGATTTCACCTGGGGAACTCTCAAGGTTGTGACCCAACATAAATATCTTCTCACACTCTGATGTTTGGTTTTTCAAACTACAAACAAATTTACTCTCTTAATAGTATATTTTTGGAAACAAAGTTCTTAATTTTAATAGAGTCCAATTTCTCAATCTGTTTTTTCATAATTGGTTAAGGAATTTTTCCATGCATGAGGTATTAGAGATACTCTCTTGTCTGCACATACTTCCCATTTATGTTTAATAATATACTTGGAATGAATTTTGTGATATGAGGTCGGCATTATATAAGCTATCTTCCATTTGCCCTTTCAGATTCATCTTCCATTCTTCATTCTGTTCTCGGCTCCAGGGGGCTGGCCTGTCACTCATATGTAATTGTGACTGATTTAGCCGAGTTATAAGAATTTCTTTTCCTGGTAGTGCTCGGGAGTTAAAGTCCACCATGATAGGCCAGGTGCTGGATTCGTTGCCATTATTACTATAAGCACTCTAGGAAGTTCCCTCAGATATACTCCTATCAGACTTTTTCTTGTTGCTTTTCTTTCTTTTTCCATGCTATTATTGTAAGAGTACCAAACCTGGTCTAGTTATGGAGTATACTTTATAATGGATAGTTGTTTTCCCACAGATGAAATGTAGGAAAATTCTGTATATTCTTCCTATTGCTCTGGAGAACATCTTTCATACAGAAATATTTGATTATGTCTGTTGGGCAAAGAGCTACAAATATTTGGATTTTTTGAGATTTCTTTGTAAATCTTAATGCCAGAGACACATATTAATTCAATGAGGCATCCAATAATGAACTGAGTCAGGCAGGTTTACATTTATTTAGATTTCCTAGGCTGTATTAATTTCAGTAACCTACACTTCCCCTGAATCGATCATGGGCTAGGTATTCACTGACTTTTTGAGGAAGAAAACAAATATACAAGATTATTAGAGTTATTTTCCTTTTTATTTATTCTTAGTAGTTAAATTCAGCCTAAGGTCAGTGCTTCCATTCACACACTAGAAGCAAAGCCAGTCTACTACTGCCATAATATGAGAAATTTTATTTTTTGGCAATCTCTTTTCTGTTCATTCTTTGGGGAAAGAGAGACCTCACTTTTTTGTTATTTATATGAATTGAGAAAATCAGTGCAGAATTTATAGAATGGGGACATTCAAAGTGACCCAGAACCATTAACTCTTTGGCAGTAACTTTATAAATTTCAAAGAGACACATCTCTCATAGTTCCCTGCTTCACATCAAAAAATGAGAAATCACCAACCGTAACATGTCAACTATAACCAGTATTCTAGCTACAAATATATGAAATTATGACTTGGATGTGGGTCAAAAGAATGTTTTAGAGTCACCCTTGCTACATAAGATAAATGATTGCATTAACATTTCTCCTGAGATGTTCTTTTTAACTCATTTGAAACTATTCGCAGATAGAAATAGAACTATGTTTGAATGCTGATCTCAACATAAAATATAGAATTCACAGAATACACAAAATTATTGATGATATAACATTCAACAATCAGGGTGCTATGAATTTAAATTAAAATTCAATTATGTAGTAAAACTAGAGTTGTTGTAGCTAGAAAAAAAAAAAATTCAGAGACAGCAGTTACCCTTGGTGGAAATGAACAGTTCTACATAAAAAGAAAATCCAGGAAGAATGCAAACTAAACACCAGGATACCTGATATATATAATTTAATCAGATAATACATAGACTGTGACATAAAAACAGCAGTTTACTAGAATAATTATAGTCTGCAACACATGAAAACAGTTTAGAAAATGGGTTAAGGTCATACTCTGACAGTAGACTCGGAAATACAAATGTAGAAGAAGACAGATTTATGCATTGTCTGGTGCTGCCTTTCCTTGTCATCAAATCAACTTGAACCAATAGATTGGTGTGGATTCAAGCAATAGGTGTGTTGTTGGTTAATTGACTAAATCTTGCCAAGTGAGACTGTTAACCACATAGAGCCATAGTTAACTAACTATTGATTGATATTTTGGTATTTTAGATGCAAAAGCACATTTCTTCTAATTGGAAACACAGCTTAGAACTACTTTGTGGGGCAGATTTACAATTGTCTGAAATAAGAATGCTTGGCTTGTTATGTATAATTCTTCTATTCAGTGACAAATGCATTTACATATCAGAGACTAGGATTTTAGAGATTAATCCTGGTGGAATTTTTAGGGAAATCTTGTCCAACTATATTTATGGAAGCAAGAATATGTTAGATTATTTTATTTTAATTGGGTGTATTGACTGGCCTAAGCATAGACATTCTCCTTTTCAAATGTACAAAAAATGTACGTTACAAAGAGTATAGAAACAAACTGAAAAGAGTGTGCCACACATCCTGGATAATTGTCTATATGCAGTTAAATTTACAGATACAAAACAAAATACAGCCTACTCCCTTATAGTGCACAGTTATTTTTTAGATACAATGTACTGCTAGTAAGTGGTCATGGGCATCAACTCTAGTTGTCCCCAGCAGAGAGAATAAGAGCAAGATCCGTTCGGTACAGCTTCCCTCCATCCGATAAAGCCATTATGCTTTTCTTGTACATTGGAATATTATTAATATCCAGATCCTATATAGAACATAGAATGTATTATAATCCAGTTAAACATGGAAGTGAATTAACCACTGTCAAGTGATAAAATGTGAGATGAAACTGCTTGTTACATCAATCCATCAAGAAAAGAGCTGGATTAAATTCTTATACAAATGTGGATAAATCACAAGGTTGTTTTTGAAATCTATTTATCACAGTTAAACACTGATTCAGGCTAGTACCAAATCAGGTTAAGAACTGAAATCTACTTCTGCTCCTCTATAAATTTTTAAAGTAGATTCTCCAAAATGGATGTGAGGTTGCTTCTAGATGGATCCATCAAGTCTGCTTAAGAAGTGTGGCAAGGTAACTAGATTACCTGTTTATTCTTCTCACATAGGTCCTTCAGTAAAGCATCCAGTTCATTTTCATCTATGTATCCATTGCCATCCTAAGGGAGGAGCAATAAAACAGTATATAAGCAAACTCATCCATAATAATGGAGAATGTAGTAAATTGGAAATAATTGAAATCCTCAGAAAATCTTCCTACTACAAACTTGGCAGATATTCTAACCTCTTAGGTCAGACACTCAAATTTTTAACTGTTCCAAAGTTCCAAAATAGATATGAATTCCCTCTCATTCAGCATCTTATATTTGTAAAATGCTTTGAAATTTTCAAAGTGATTTCACATTTAATATTTCTCTTTATGTTAACAATATCACCACCTTCTATTGAAGTAATTAATATTTTCATTAAATTTTTCATTAAATATTTTCATTAAATATTTCAAATTTCAAATATTTTCATATGAGTGAGGACATAGGCTTGGGGAACCTATATTACTGGCTTGATGTCACATCAGGCAGTGGAAAGGCTGTACTAGAGCCTGCAGAGGACTGATTTGGTCCAGGAGTAGAGAAATTAGAAGAAACAAAACATGTTAACTAGTGACATCATACACAACCTTTCCTCACACACATGATCTTACCATACACTTAATGGGAGGATTCTGCTGGATATTTTCATTGGCTTAATCCTCATTCTACCCTGCAAAGTGAGTATTATTATCTCTTGGTTACAAATGAGGAAACTGAGGATCAGAGGAGTTTGGTATCTTATTCATAGCCTCACAGGAGATAAATTGTTGCATGGGATTTGAATCAAATTTGTCTAATTTGGGATATAACATAACTCATTTCCCATGACAAGAATAAATTGGCTGAGTAATTTTAATAGCTCATGTTTCTTTTAATATAACCTTGAGTTTGAGGTCAACCCTTCCTGAGCATTTTCCAAATTTTTCTAAAGAATTAAATTATAGATAAGAAAATTTTTTTACCTGATCATATAACTCAAAAGCTTTATTGAACTCTTTCCCACACATTTTGACTCCCTAAATGATAGAGAAGAGAGCAAAGATTAAAATGCAACTATTATATTCTATCGTGTTTCCCTTGGCAAATATCCCACATTCTAACCTTTTGAGAAAAATATTATTTATGGTAGAGAAAAAGAGAAATACCTGAAATTTAAGAAGAAAATTCTCCTGCACTGGCAGTAACCTTTTGAGAGAAAAACATTATATTAATACATTAGATTTTTGACAAGGATCAGCTTTTTTTTTTTTTTTTTTTTTTTTTTTTTTTTTTTTTTTTTTTTTAATGCGTTACGCGGGCCTCTCACTGCTGTGGCCTCTCCCGTTGCGGAGGACAGGCTCCGGACGCGCAGGCTCAGCGGCCATGGCTCACGGGCCCAGCCGCTCCGCGGCATGTGGGATCCTCCCAGACCGGGGCACGAACCCGTGTCCCCTGCATCGGCAGGCGGACTCTCAACCACTGCGCCACCAGGGAAGCCCAGGATCAGCTTTTTATAATAATATTTGCATAGTTCCTAAACTCACCTGGCCATCTCAGTTAATTCCAGCTTCCCATCATTATTTGAATCAAACAATTTCAGCTGAAAGACAGATGCATTACTGTAGTCATTGAAGAATTATTTATTGCATTAAGGAGAATGAAATTCAAAATAAAGCAGTTTGAGTTATCAATTACCTATATAGACAGCAGAATTCTAGGAACTAGCATCTATTAAACTTTCAGTGCAAAATTTCTATTCTATGACCTGTGTCAATTGCCAAAATTTACCAGAACAATATAGAATAGTCAGAGTAATAGTGATCTTAGGCTAGGCTTCTGGAACATAATCATTTATTTTTCTTGCAAATATGTGTTTATATGTATCAAGATGTGGGAGAGATGGTGTTTGGCAGTACATAGCACATCCTGAAACTTTCCAGATAATAGTATGAAAATTAATATTTAATTTGTTTCTCTCTTTTAGAGCATCAAAAAGTACAATCAGAATAAGCAAATAATATGAATAAATCCTCAGAGAACAAATTTTTGAGTAAGTTTGAATTGTTTTATTTTGCCTTGGGTACTAGGTACTCAATAAAGCTCCTTACCTCCCCATTGCACTTACATACACATCATATACCAAGACACAGCCAGGTATAAACACATTCATACCCATATTTGGGAAGCATTCACATTTTAGAAAGTTGCAACTACTGTTCTAATATTTTATATAGAAGGACTACATATAAAACAAAATATCTAAAATATGTGAGAAAGTGGCATATTATTTTTGTTTTTAAAGAAAGGAGTGTGATCATAAGGGATATAGGTTTGATTAGGTCTTTTTAGGGAAAAAAAGTAGGGCATTCTGTGGTCTGAGATGTTCTAACAATCCTTTGTAGGAGGTAGATTTTTTCAGGATCTGTTACTAATGCAACATTTTATAGTCCATTGACTATAAAAGTTCTAAATTGTCACAGTGTCTGACAAGATACTGGACACCAGATCACACAGTTTAGTGTCCACAGGGAAATATTTCCCTACAAATATATTTAAATTTTAATTAGTTCTTGATTAATCTGCTTCCTGGATTTGAGCTTGTTTATGACATTTAACCAGATAGCCCAGGCCAATTCAACAGGGGGAAAACTCCCATCTGAGTGGTTTTAAAAAGGCTGCTTCAAATTTCTACTTGGAAAGGAGTCTTTAAGTAGACATCCTTTAAGACTGGCGCAAAACAGAAAATTGATAAATGTAGGTTATTGTCCATTTCCCAAAAGTTATTCAGAGTGTAGATCTGCCCATTGTAACACGTGTATGTTAGTGCTGTGGTAAGTGGCAATGTAATGAGGAATTAAAGAGGACACTTCCTTACAGTGAAAACTTTTTTGATTGCTTTGAAACTAAAGATTAGTCCCACTTTATAATAAATATCCCTGTGTAATGAATAGGGCAATAGTAAAGTTCTAGTGGTTTTTTTTTCCCCCACATAAAAGTAGGCTGACAGGCTGAAAGTAAACCTCAGTTACATCAAATATGATCAAACTCTTTATAAAATTATTTCTCAGGAAAAAATTCGAACTCCTTTATTGGTCTAAAATAACATAATTGTTATAATAGGCACTTATGTTTTACAAGTTATTTATATCAATAAGTTAAGAATTCACTGTACATTTATAGTACTTAAAGTGTGTATAAATATATGTACTGATCTGGATAATTTAAAACTGTCTGAATTTCAAGAATTAAACCATTAAAATAATGTTGCCAAAATATTGGGCCATGGCTTAATCAGTTTGGCAAAGGCTTTTTCCTCATAGTCCTAATGCTGTGAATCAAAATGAACAAATTTTACCCACTTGGAAGTTAATTAACTTCATGGGCATTGTATTATTTTATCTGGAATTTTATAAATTTATTCATTCATTCTTCAAACATTAAGTGCTTATGTGTAAAGCAATTTTCTTCACTCTATTATCAATATTCTAAAATAGTTTTTGGTTATACTATTTACCATAGCATCAAGCTCAGGGTGTATTTGGACTTCCTCACCCAAAGCACCAAGACAATATTCCAAAATAACAAGAATCAAAAGAAAGAAGGAGGAAATATCCATTTTTAGTCACTCAATGAATAAGGTAGCCAGAAGTTTTCTTTAAACTCTAACAAAATCAATGATTTCCTAAGACATGATAAAAATGGATTCAGAATCTCTATAATAAATGAGTTTTTGGTGATATAATTTATATATCTATAATGTAACTTACATATATATGTGATATAATTACACTGGCATGTAAGAAAAACAAGTGATATTTTGATAGATGAAAATTACCTACCTCCACAAGAAAGGAAATGCTCATATGCTGAGCCTTAAAGCCAGCCTTACAATACACTTGTAGCATTCAGCCTTACAAGGTATAAGCATCCCTAGGTATTTCACTTTTGAAGTGAAATGATACCTATGTGCATGTGATGCCCACACCATGGCTTGTTTATTTCATCCTGTGTAGACTTGGGAATTAGCCAGAACACAGTAATATTTCATAGGCTCTTGGCTGTAGTCTTTTCAAGATCAGTCTTACCATTAGGTCTGTATACTCAGCTAGTTTTTTATCATCAACAGTCTTGTTTGCTTTTTCCAGCAGGTCCTTTAGAAAGTTCTGTTAAGACAAAAAAGTCAGATAAATTTCATCAGTAACAAACAACCTGCTTTCATTTCAGCCTGCCTTGAAATGGAACACCCCAGGAATACAAAGGAAGTCTCTTTTTGAGGGTAGAACCGGGTAACGGGAGGAGCTTAGAAGGGAGGTACTCTTGGCGTTCCAGCAGTTCTCTTTGACTGAAAACTGATCTGTCACAGTCTGCTATGCTATGCTATGCTTTTATGATTTCAATTAAAGAAGTATCTGGATTGTACACCATGTAGGAATCAGAGTAAAAACTTGTAAAACCAGCCAGCCCAATGGATGCATTTCTACCTAATGCTATTTTCACAAATACTCATGTAACTCTTCTCCAAGAAACAAGAAACACAAGGGACCCCCTTAAACCTTTGTAAGATATGTGAACAATTATCAGTAAAGAAGGTGGAGACCTACCCTTAATTTCAAGTGCATTTTCTGCCCTCACAAGCTGTATTTCCACATCAGTTTATAGCCAATATGAAGTACATTTCACCAGAGGGTTTTTAGGCTTGATGCGGTACAAATCACCTTGGTTAGAATGTTTCAGCT
Organism: Phocoena sinus; assembly: GCF_008692025.1. Lineage (NCBI taxonomy): Eukaryota > Metazoa > Chordata > Mammalia > Artiodactyla > Phocoenidae > Phocoena > Phocoena sinus. The sequence continues at coordinate 33,641,205 of NC_045779.1, forward strand.
GACTGTTCAAACTAAAACAGTTGGCTACAGATGTTACCTAATCTTTGAAGGATATATGAATCACATCAAAGTAGAGATTAATGTGGGAAGGATGAAAAAAGATGATTATTAATTTGACAGTTGAAGTTTAGGAGTGAATTTAATTTTTTTTTTACCAGAGAAATAAATTAAAGCTTTACAAAAACTTGCCATATAAATGACAGTGTAAGTACTTAATATAAACGTCTTTCATTTTGTCTAGTGCTGTTCATTTGCAACTTCTTTATTTGTTCAGAAAATGAATTAATGCAATTATGGAAAACTGAGCAGATATTATGTTCAAACATTATTGAAGGGTTGGGTTTCTTCAGTTTTTCAGCTATCTCCCTCCCAGATTTTCTAGCTCTGCTGGGCTGATTTAACTTCATTAATTTCAAGGAAGGAGACCTTTTTCTTGGTTTGATAAATTTAATTTCACTTCAAACATTCCACTTCAAATTCAAAGTAAAGCATGGAAAATTCAAAATTATCTGTTGGGGGGTGAATTTTACTTTTGAACCATATGAGGCTTTTGTCAGAGACTAATTGGGTTAAAAATCCTCATCAGAGACTAAAATGGTGGTCACAAAAATAGCCTGGGAGAAACCTCGGGATGCTGAGATTCAAAGTCGTGTCTGAGAGCGAGCAACGTTTTACTCTATTACGGATCTTAAAATTAGCTTTCTTGAAAGATCCATTAAAAAAGAATGCCAACTTATCTTCAAAATTCCCCAGAGAGGAGTACTTCTATTTAGAATCTCTTCTGAGAATAAAATTTAGAATAAAGAAGGCCAGTATTGCAAATGAGCTAAAGTTTCATTATGAACTTGAAATGATTTTTGGAAGAATTTTTTTTGGGTCCAATAGAATAAAAACACAATAGTTTAACTGTCACCTTGTGGGTAACCTTGTGGGTTGCTGAGTTGCAAATTTGTGAAAGACATTGTTTTTGGTGATTTCACATGAAAAATGTTTACATTTCTAAGTGTTTTTTATTTTCTAAGATGTTATTACTATTATTTCCCTTTCTTAAAAATTTTTAAAGAAATTTAAAAATATTATTTTTTTGGCTGTGCCACGAGGCATGTGGGATCTTAGTTCCCCTATCAGGGATTGAACCCGTGCCCCCTGCAGTGGAAGCGTGAAGTCTTAACCACTGGAGGGCCAGGGAAGTCCCTGTAAGTGTTTTTAGTTAAATATGTTTTAGCAATTTTGCAGTGGTACAAATATAGGTAACTCAAACCATGTTAAACTATGACCAGGAAACTGTGTTTGATATTCATGTTTCCCTACATAATAGCAGAAGAGGTAGCTCTTGATGACTGAAGCTTGAAAATGTTTGGCCTTGTGGGAGGAAAAAAAAACATTATTATCATTATCAGATATTCTGTGTCCAAAACCAGGTTCTTTTCTCAGGCAGCTGTGTACTCTTTAAAAAATTATCTAATCTCTCTGAATTTCAGTTTCTCTGTTTGTATAATGGGAATTATAATACCTCCCTTGTAACTTTTCTGTGAGGATTAAATGTTAAAATATATTTTAGGCATCTAGTACTATGCCTACCACATAGTAGGTGCTCAGTAATTATTAATTTGCTTCCCTTTTAGTCACTCTATACCATGAAGATAGAGAAAATAGAGTCTTTCAGACTGAGAAGTATTGAGTTCAATTTAAAGAAATGAGAGAAAGATGCTTCTATATTTCTGAAGGCTAGTAAATTATTGAGTTCATGAATAATATAATTTATACTGTGCCTGTATTTCACAAACTCTTCCATGTGCAACATCTTACTTGATCGTCACAATAAATCTGAAAGGAAGGTATTATTACCCCCACATAAAAGATGAAATAAATCAGGCAGAATGATATAGAGATTTGTCCAGAGGTAAGACTTGATTTCAGACCTCTTTGCCTTTTCCTTCATATCTTCTTCCTCCCCCACCAGCTCTTATATACATCTGTGAGATATGAATTGATAAATTCAGTTTCAAAGTTGCTTTTTCGGAAGTTTGATTATATTAGGACTTTGTTTTTATTGCTGTTACTGAGAGGCAGTAAGCTAGGGGTCTTGGAAACAGACGAGTTTAAAGATCACAGTTCTATGTCTTATTTCTGTGTAGCCTTCGGTACATGACTTAACTTCTCTTAACTTTTTCCTCACTGGGGTAATACTAATCTCAAAGAACTCACGTGAAGATTAAATGTGTGTAAAGCACCTGGCATACAGTAGGTGTCCAATAATTGTTTATCTTGAAAGAGAAATCTATTTATATAGCTGTTTCATTTATAAAATAAAATGCCAAATTTTAATGAAAGTAACCAACTTATTTGGCTTAGTATATCATTATCTATCTATCAGCTACCTCATATAACAATTTGTATGTACCACAGAGAATGCTAATTTTACATTGCTGAACAGAATTTCAAGAAGTACTTGAAGTCTCTTTTTTGATCTTGTTCTTTATTAACAATTGGAAGAGTGAGTGAAAATGCGCCATTGCTCAACATTAGTTTCTTTTGTGGGAGGTTTTTTAAAAAGGTACAAAGTTCATAATTATATTTGACAGGAAAAAAACTTACATGTTTTTACTTGCTTACCTTAAGCTCCTCAGTTTCTATGAAGCCACTGTGATCAGTATCATATTTTCTCCATGTCTGTAAAATATTTTGGATAAGGAAAACCAAATATATTAAAAAAAAAAGGCAGCCATTTTCCTATTTTAAGTAGCTTTCTGAAAACATCATTCAGTGACAGAGCTTTCTTATACCTTCATGAATTCCTCACAGGACTTCAGCTGCTGGCATCGGAAGAGCAGCAGGAAGTTCTCTTCTGTGGGTAATACATGAGCCAACTAGAAAAGATTTTAAAAGTTGTTGTAAGGAGCTTGAAAGCAAGTCTCTCACATTTCCTGCTCTTAGGTTTTCTTAACATAGTTTTATTACCTAGAAAACTAGGAAAGGAAAAACATTATAATCGATTTTCCCTTTCTGATACTTTGCCCCTACAAAGTGCCATTGTGTTTTCCAGTGCTTGGGTGTCCTTGAGTGACTGGTTCTCTGGTCTGGGAGATGAGCACAGCAAGCATGCATAGGGAGCTCAGATAGGGATTATTTGACCAATTCTCATCTGCTAGACATAGAAGCAGACTCATCCTGGTGGCTTGACCCCTTCATCTTTTCTGTGCCACAGATCTGGTCTTGTTCCTCTCAGGGAACACAGAATGGCACACATGGGGACATACATTTCATGTAGAATAAAAGAAACTATGAGAAATATGAATGCAGTGGAAAGGATAGAAGGAAAAAATGCATTCCCAAGTCTGAGGAGAAAGCTTATTAAGAGATGCAAAGGAAGGGAAATTCAAGACAATTGTAAGACAGTGGAAAGAGAGATGGAAAAGACAATTCACAATGAACAGTGGAAATTGACCAGTAATAGGGAATATCAGTTCTCAAATTTTTGGTTTCTGCTAAAAGAACGTCTGCTGCTTGAGTCCAGGTCTTGAATTCTATTCGATGATCTCCATTTAGTGACCCTATGACATTTCTCCTTAGATCTCATTTTGTAACTTCAATGCTCATTTTTTTTTTTTTTTTTTTTTTTTAGGAACAAAGGACTCCAGATCCCATTTTAAGATGAATATAATCTATCTATTGTGTGCAGGGAGGAAGGGAGCTGGATTGATGGCCTCACTGAAGGTATGGGTTCTATTCCTGGCTCAGCTGCTAATTAGCTGTGGTCCCCAGCAACTCCCTCAGCCATTTCTGGAACTTAGCACCCTCGTCACTAAAATAAGGAGTTGAAATAGAAACCAGTGTCTCTTAAACGTATTGGGTTCAAAATGACTTTGAGAATCTGTTAGAATCACTACATTTTCACCGTTAAAGAATGAACCTACGACACTTTATTTCATCTAATTTCCAGAAGCTGATGAATCCCTTGAAGTACGGGCATGAACACTCATCTCTGGATTTTAGACCAAGAATCTGCAGTGTAGATTAACCTTAAGTTCAGCATAAATGCCGAAAGTTCTACCAAATTATAGGAAAGACTCTCACACTTCAAAAAAATGTTGTCCTTTTAGGTCCATTAAAAAATATAAAATTTAATATAAAATGTATCATTCTACCTTATAGGCAAGTATCTCAGCTTCTTTATGCCTGTATAATATGTCCTTTAACTTATCTTGTTTTTAGATCTTTGAAATAATATCTCAATTTAGAATCATTCAGTTTATAGGCACTAATAATGGGATGAACCTAAGAGACAGGGCCAGACATCTTATTAGGATGTTTAGCATGACTCAGAAAACATTTTCTTATTTATTTTGAAACAAAGGTCACTAGTTTGATTGTGCATTAATGCAAGCATTTATTTAGGAAACAGGAAATAGCCAATGCCAACTCTCTATTTATTGGTATGTAACTTGTCAGATACCACTTTGTAAGTTTTTGGTGGACCTCCCCATAGACTATCCATTTCAGGAGGGCAAAGTCTCTTCTTTGTCTGCATCCTCTGAATACTCAGTGTGGTGCTCAATGTTAGGTGCCTGACATAAATGTTTGGAATTGGTTGATAATTTTACTTCATTAAAAATACCTACTTAATATGATTTGTAGTGAGCATTTTTTTCCATCTTCATTGCAATTTTCTATATTGCTTGGATTTTCCTAATTATTGTGTGTTGTTTTGAACAAAAATAATAATTTTTCTTAAAAAATTCTATTTACCAAAATCCACCAAATATATAAAAACAGAAAAAATAAAAGAATGAGCTAGTAAGCAATGACCACATGTAAAATTAGGGAAATTTTAACCATCTTTGTTTCAAAAATTAAACTTCATATAACTTTCATAAAGCTCAGAGGTCTCTAGAATGTCAAATATAGAGATGGTAAAATTGTTCTTCATGTAGTATAAATATATATCTCTTTGCCAATGCCATTTTGGTTCTAGTTGGTTTAACTATAAGAAAATACATATTATATCTACATGCAAAATAGTCAATCTTTTAACTGAATTGAACTGTTAATGTTAAACTGAATACAGTGCTGTCCTATTTTACAGACATTAGAAATGAGTTTTAAACACATAAAACATTGTAATAAGACAACTAGTCACTAAGAAAGAAGCAGTGAATATGTGTGGAGAGGATGTGGCTATTAGTGAACATTAAGAAATCATCTTTTGTGTGTTTTTTGTTTTGTTTTTGCTTTTTGGTGGGGTTTTTTTTGGCCACACCATGTGGTTTGTGGGATCTTAGTTCCCAGACCAGGGATTGAATCTGGGTCCTTGTCAGTGAAAGTGCCTAATCCTAACCACTGGATGGCTAGGGAATTCCCCAAATCATCTTTTTCAAGATGTGTTTCACAATGCATATGAATTAATATTCAAGTTTCAGAGCTGGTGCAGTAACTTTCCAGCTGTTGACTCTAAGACCATATTGACAAAGTACCTGAGGTCTTTTATAGAAGCTGTTAAGTAGGGCTGCTTTTGTCTCTGTTTTGCTAAGTCACTGTTGTCCATAGTAGTATCCAGTACTACCTGTTCCAAGATTATTGGTGATTTCTTAGTTCTTGGGCTACCTACCTGCTTTTTTATAAACTCTCAAAACTTTATTATGGGTTGGAGAAAAGAGTGGAGAAAAGCAAGGGAATAAGTGGCAGGCAGATAACTGTGGCTGCCACAGGAGAATCTCTCAAAGCTTCATTTATGAAGCTTGTCGCTTGTTGCTTGTCACTGAGAGTGGGGAAGCAAAATTTCTACTTGCCTGTCTTCCCTATCACTCTATATACATTTTGAGGAAAGGGTCTGTGTCTTAATTACTGTTTCTTTGCCTGGCACCTGCAAAAATTTCAGTAAATATTTTACTCAACCAATGAATGAAGGCAATTGCCTAGGGTCAGCATAGGCTTCCAATAAATGGAAATAAAGCTCCTTTGGAGATAATTCAAATAACTTATTACTGAGTTGTGGATAGGGGTTGGGGTGGTCACTGTGATATGACATCCAGAGCTCTCTTTAGGTGCTAGGAGTGTTGCTATGGTCTCAACTGCCAGGTCTCTTTGGGAGATTACCTGGGCTGAAGAGAGCTATGTTCCCCAAGGAAGCTGAATTCTATGACTGATACATATGGGGATATAAAACCTAGCCCTCTCATGAAAACTTGGGACATCTCTGAAGGGTCATCCCAGTTCAGAGTTCACTGTACGGTCAACTGAAGTTGAGACTATATCACAGCCCAAAGTCTCCCTCTGCCCAGCCCTGTTCTTTTCATTTACCTTCCACAGGTATTAATCCCAAGAGCACTTCCTAATAAACTTCCACATTGCTTTTCTTCAACTCAGATATGCTCCCCAAGGAACTCAACCTGCCCCATGACAGGGATCTTTACCATCTGTCTTCTATTCCTAGGCATAAAATCGAGCCCTTGCCTGTGTTTTGGAGTAGGTTGAAATCCCTTGCTATGGCTCATGTGGCTATGATTCAGAACCTCCTAGGCACTGTGCTGGATGCTGGAGATTCGTAGTCACCGATAGTAAGAACTTTACAGGAAGGCAGATAAGTTCAAAAAAAGTTTTTTTCAGACAGTTTCAAAGCAACATGCTAGGTGCTGGGAGAGTACACATGAAGTAACTTTACTAGAAATATAAGTGACTGAGCTATATCTTTTAAAGCATACATGAGGCATAACTTTTGAAGACAATCTTGGTGCATGTTAGCTTCCTTCAACACATATTAGTAAAACATTCACTTTTTTGGTTTGGGAACCAAAGAAATATTTTTCTAGCCAATGAGAAGTGAGTCCAGGAAACCTGGAAATTTGAAAGGCAAATAATCTTTTTGTACAAATTAAAGACTGGTGGAATTTAATAATTTGAATTTGACAAGTTATAAAAATGGGAAAAAGATTGACATTCAGAAAAATGGTATAGATTTTCCAATGAAATATTTTTTATTTTTAATAATAATAGCAAATACATTTATTGAGTTTTTACAGTGTGCCAGAGTTTATCTATTTGTTTGACATGTATTATCACATTTGATGTTGATACTCATATGTCACCCCTGTTCACAGCCAAGGAAACAGAGACTCAGAGAAGATAAACGGCCTGCTATCACATAGCTTATAGTTGCAGCCACATTTGAAATCAGACAGTCTAACTTTTTTGATTTTGAGACCTTGTCCTTTTACCATCACCCTCCATTAAAATCATCAGTCAAAAAGTTTTCTTAATAAACTGTTTTTAAAAATCTATCCAGAATGAACTTTTAAATCAGACTTTATTGTCAGTCATTTCCCCAAATTCTGAGGTAGAAAAGTAGTCTGCTATAAAAAAATTACATTTACTATGGTTAAACTCATGTGCTCAAATCCCACTATGGCTGAAAAGAAGGAAAGTCTAGAAAAGTGTCTGCTTCCCTGGGAGGGTTATTATAGTTTTAGGATTAAAATAGCTTGTAGATCTATTTTTCCAGTGGATGCACTGACCTGGACAAAGAGACACAATAGACTGGAGAGGTTGGTAGTTTCCCACATAGTTCCCAAGGGATCAGTTGAAAAGTTTGCAGATTTGGCATCCCGCTAAAGGAAATATCTATACTTAATGGGAGCACCAGAGAAGAAATTTCTATTATCTGTTAAATCATTCAGTCTCTCTCTTTAACTATTTTAATCAGTCTTCTCTGCAATAGAGCTATTAGTCTGAATAAATTTAGAACATTTTGACTGTCACGGTATTTGTTAAATTATCTCAGAATTTCAGTGCTCCTGTTTTGAGTTTGTATCAGCAATCTCTTTATTACCGAACTGTATTTGTGTGAATTTTAAAATCTCTTTGGAGACATAAAATTGAAAAGTTCCCAAGAAAGCATATCTGTACATTACCCTTCTTTTTACGTATTTTTACATATCTAGGTAGCAAAAGCATGTTGTTGGAAAGTATCAGTCAACTTCATTAGAACAGAAGTTTGAAAATTAACCACTGTATTTTCTAATCTTTTGAACGACACATTTCAATTACAGCCAAGTCAATTTGGCCTGTTTCCACCAGGAAAGTAGACTGCCACTTAAATACCATTTGGTTTACTTTGATTAGATTTTGATGAGCCCATGTGTACACCTGCTAAGTGGGCAAAACAAGCAAATCTAACCCCTTTTTCCTTTGAACACCGAAGTGATGGTGTACTTGATGTGAGTTGATGGGAGTAAGTAGACTATTATATATTTTGGAAAACCTGGGTTTTTACATTCCTTCATAGCTGGCTGAGATTTGTGTATTTGTATTTCTTGTTATATATAGTATTTCTTAGCAAGTGATATATAAGTTGGAAAACAGAAAGGATGAAGTTTATTTAATACAACTTTCTGGTGACACTAGAGAGCACATTACAAATTCAGGCATTCCTCACTCTCCCTTTCTCCATTTTGTACATGTAATCTGTAGCTTTCAATTCCTTTTTTACAATGATTTTTTCAGAACCTCTCCTTTTTCTTGTCCCTCCTGCTTAACCAGGCTAAGTACACAATCAACATGCATATGAACTACAGCAGCAATCTCTTCCCTGTTCTCCCATTCTCTCATTCTCACTTCTCCAAGTACTCACTCTCCCCACTTCCTTCTATGTCTTGGCTGATAACTCAGATTAATGAAAAGAATTCTGGAATCAGAGTCAGACATAGGCCTGTATAAATGTTCTGTCACTCCCTGCCAGTGGGATCTTGGACACATCATTCAACCTTTCTGGGCTTCAGTTTCTTTATCCTTAAAATGAGAAATCTTGGCTAGTTTTTCCCACAGGTCCCATATGACAAAAAGTTCCCTGTCCTGGAATACTTAAACTTTCTAATTAATTCTTATGTGTCTCACTTCTCTCCCTTTAATCTCTTGCTGCTTCCACTGATCTGAAAGTTCTTCCTAAATTATGTTTCAAGCGGTTTGGTCAAATAACTTCTCTATACTTTGTACATCCCTGTTCAACCAGACTAAATTTAAGCCTTGCCATAAGTAATCAATGAACTGAAGCTTGAAAATATTTTCTTTTAATGCAGAAAATGTATGGATTATTAATTTTAGAAAAAGGCTGAGTAATTTAAAGGAAAATGGCTGAAATTCTATTGAAGTCACAGGTTTCCTCAACTATAAATTAGATGCTCATTTTATATTTGTATTTATTTTATTTTGTTATAATGAGGATCAAGTGAGATCACATATTTGAAAACACTCTATAAATTGTGTAATGTATACAAATAAATGAAAATTCTTTTTCTTACTGTTATTGCTATAACAAGTTCCTCAAGTCTTCATTTCAGTCTTCATTAACTTCTTCATCCACTTCTGTTACCTATTTCTCTCTATCTTTCCTCATACAGAAATCTTTTCTTTCCTATAACAGTTTCTTTTCTCAAACTTCTGGGGAAATTTCTTGCATCAAACCTCTAGGAAAATGTATCTGCTAGTGACTCCTAGTCTCCCATCCAAATTAGACCTCAAATAATGCTTCATAAATGATTATACCATATCATACACAGTAAAATATAGATTCAAAACAGATTCATCCTTCTTAGCCTTTTAAAAATGTAGAATCCATGTGAATCAGATCCATGCTTTTTGTGCTACTGTTACAACCCCAGTATCATTGAAGAAATTAAAATAAATAGCTGAGCCCACTGGAGTTCTTAAAGGTGAAATACTTTAAATACAAGATGACAGTCTTTCCTCTGCTAGAATTATAAAGTATGCCAAACTCTGAAATAGCCACATCTATAATTTCACTGATTTTATAATTTCCACTAGTTTTGAATAATTAGATTTATGTCATCTCATTTATGTTCATTTCAAAGTTATTTTCTTATCCTTGATGATTCATATCTTGATTAGTTGGCCTCTATGTCAGTCTATAAGTCCCATTACTATTAATTTATCTATTTATATAGTAATGAGTTACACATGGGCAAAGGGGAAAGTGTATACTCCAGGGAAATATTTTAATTACAAAGATAATAATAGTATGTTCTTCCTTAACTCTATTTGTGGTAGCTGTTTAAAAATAAGTGTATTTCACATTGACATCACAGGTGTCCTATAAGATCAATTATTTGAAAACCAGGTTAGTTCTCTGAATCAAAGGTAAATTATGACTAAATGTTGTTGACAGCCAGAATACTTCACAATCTAATACATTAAGAACATTATATAAATAACATAATTATGCCTGTATTTGGTATATTTTAAAATATGACCTTATTAATTTTTCTGGACAAAGTTGTTCACTCAACTTCTCTAATGGGTTGCAGAGTTAAAGAAAGTAGCTGAGACACTAGATTTTATAAAAGTAGAAGTAAGGGAAGCAACAACTGTTTCACAAATCCGAGAATGCTGAAGAATTAATATATAGTCAAAGTTTTGCCTCCTTGATTCATAGACAAAAAAAAAGTTGTCCTTAATGGGAAAAGTCATTGTCAAAAGATAAGATTTGACACTGAGAGTTTTAACTCTTAAAGACTCAAAAGAAATCTGTACCTATAACACATCATAAAATATTCACTGACTTTAGCTAAGTTCTTATGTTTTTATAAGGCCAACTGCTAATCTAAAATGGAATTTCAGAAACCAACATGCAGCTTTTTGCCATGATACCATTTAGGGACTGCAAATACTTTATTTTACATTCTAACAGAAAAGTCTACACTGTTAAACAATAAGAACTACCAACGAACCATGTACTTGGTTGGTGTTTTATTGAACTGAATCTGGGTAATGTAATGGGATGGGTACTCATCCAGAAGTTAGGGACTTGAGCCTCTAACTGCACCAGTGCCAGCAAACAGTTAACATAGTCAAAGGCAAATCATTTCACTTCTCCAGGTCTTAGTTTCATAATGTATTAAATTTCAGCTTTGGATTATGCAAATTCTTAGGTTTCTTTAATTTCTGAGCAGTTTTTGATTTTATATTTCTGAACAAAAGATAATATGTTACTTAAGTAAAATAAACCTCTTGGAACAGGTCTTGCCATATCATGTTTGAGTTGAATACAACTCCAAAAATCTCATTTATTAAAACTATATGAGAACAATGCATAAGTTCCTTACCTCTACAATTCCTATTTTTCCATCATCTTTTTGCCCGTACTGATCCACAAAAGTTTTCATCTCAGGTGATAACTCCTAAAATTATAAAAAAGCAGGTAAGAAGTTTTTTTTTTTTTTAAAAATACCCAAACAGTATGCTTGTGATGGTGTAATAACTTGTTGTAAAGAAAAACTGGAATTAGAACCATTCAGAATTATGCATACTGATTAACTATTTTCATGAAAATTAAGATACAAGTGATATACAGTTTTTACTGGTTTCAAATGACATTATTATTTCTGATTCAATCACTATGATTTATCTTCTATTATTAGTTTTCAGAATATGTTATCCTTTGAGAATGTAGTCAGAATCACTCAGTTCATAACATTTAGTGAATTTAAATATAATGATCACTGTGAAAGTACTTTAACATTGCTTGCTTCAGGAAAGTTTATTTTATATTGCTGCACTAATTGCCCTATAACATTTTATTTATTATAACATGTTTTATCCATGGAAGTTAAAAATATGTGTTTTCAGACAAGCAAATAATGTGAATGTTCAAGAGCAGCTCATTTGTAAGCAAAGAATGTTTCCAGCATGGAAGTAGTTGGAAACATTCTTTGCTTACAAATTAAAAATCAGAAAAATATGTGTCAGATTAAAAAAAATAACTTGACCAATTTGCACTTTCATTAGAGACAGACAATACTGATGACCTTATTTTGGTCACTGACTGTATATGCTTAAGATCTTTGACTCCAAGGGTAATTTAGGGAGCAGTTTTCCAGTGTTTCCTTGTTTCCATTTTTTTTTTCCAAGATGATGTTCTCTCTCCCATTTAGTTATGTACATAAGACGTGTTTAAGAGTGACAAAGTGAATGCTTTCATCTCATTTGACTTATTTTTTTCAATGTATTCTATTGCTTACATAATCTCTTCACATATTGCCAGATTAGAGAGCTCTGAACTGTAAACTAGTAACCTGAACATAGAACTAGTATTCAGGAAGTTGGGTTTATACCCTTGGGTCTTCAACATAGCCCATTTAAAATAGCCCTCTTGCATTAACTGAAGCCTATGTAAAATAGGTCAGCCTTTATGAGTGTCCTATTCTGTGTCCTTGGAAAAGTAAATTAAGGTCTCAGTTTTTATCATAACTAACAAGATAGTGATATTATCTATCACACACATTTGCTCTAGGGATATAATTTGATGGCTATATTGAGGCTGAATATTATTATTGCTAGTGTTACAAAATCCTGCTTTGGTTAAAAGTAAATATCTTTAGTAGAACTGAGGTAACAAATAGTAATTAAGCAATTTAATATAGACTTAAAAATCTCTTCCAATATGGATTAATTTCAACTTGTATTTATTAAAATTTATTTATTTTATCACAGCAACAATTGTAAGAAAGTGAAAGTGGCAATAGTGTGACTATCAGTTATGTTCTTTACACATACCTTAAAGTAACAAAAAAGTGTAAAGTAAACTTAAAACAGTGTATACCTCTAGTGCAAATTTATGTTTTAAACAGTGTAAAACATAATGATAATAATAATAACAAATTAAAGCTTTATAAAAAAGAAATGCAAACTTAAAAACTATGTTTAGTGAAAAATGGTAGCTCTGAAAGTAGACTGGGTTGTTATATTTCATTAATGTTATATTCATATAGTTAATATTATTGAAATTTTTGAAATTTCACATTATTAATATGATAAGCCAGACAATGTTTCCATTAATACAGTAAAATCTGTTATCCTATTGCTAGAAATGCAAAGAAACTGGGTTTATAAGGTCAACCTTTAAGTTCTAAAAAAAAGAGAAGAAAAAATATAAAAGTAGATTTAGTACAATGGGGTCAGTAGTGAAATATTTGTCTACTACCTGAATCTCTCAATCCATACTTGATTTAGATTTTAACTATTCAAAGCCTATATTACATAATTCACAAAATATTCAATAATCAAGGTATTAAGCAACTTGATATAATCCTGTACCTGTGCTCAAATTTGGTATAATAATCTAATAATTACAGCTTCCAGTATTCTAAAATTGGAACCTTGGCAGTAGAAAAAAATAATTAAGATCTAAAATCTTTAAAACTCTAACATGAAGTCACTGTTTGCAAAAAGTATAAATATTAAAATGGGAAGAGGAAAAGAAGTATCTGAAAACATGTATAGAGTTTCTAAATATCTGAATTTCTAAATGAAAATAAATATTAAAATTACTTCCAGAACAATTAAAATATAATCATTTAGCTGCTGGAAGCATCTTTCAAGGTTTTAATGAAAAATTTTATGTCAGGTAAGATTTTCCAACCAGATTTTTAAATATTTATATTTTTAAATGTGGAAGAAAATGTTTTATTAGTCAAAGATACATAGAGCTATAATGGTAGTATTGCATGAATTTATTTACATGGTAATGTATAAGGTGGGGGAAGGGAATGGAGAAAGTACATAAAACATTTTCAATTTTATTTGATCTCATCCTATTATACTTTCAAATTTATGTAATATTAAATCTGGGTAAAACAATTCCCAGAGTGTTATCTGGTTTTAAATCAATTTGATTTAAATCATTGGATTTTAGCAATTGATAGTTTTTTAATGCTTCATAATATATTTTAGTGTTCTCTGGGATTCTTTTGAATATGTTGTACAGAGATGTGTATCACACAATTTTCAATTTAGATAGAACAAAAAGGGAATTATTAGTAAATTGTATGTACAGATATATATAATATATGTGTACTATTATATATATAACTCAATTCTAGACGTGGTGATCTGCTAAAGGATTCACACACAACTATATTTTCCTCTAAAGATATATATATATATGTATAGTCTATAATGTAAAATCTCTAACGATAGTCAAAAAGATGAAAGCTTGGTAACATCTCTCTAGCCCAAATCCAGCATTGCCTTCTGAAATGCAGTCTTACATAAACCGCAATAGATTAGTAAGATTCTTAACCTATTTCCCTCTATGTAATCATCTCATCTATGTTTTAAAGCTGGGCATATTTTATTTTTATGCTGACAGTATCTCTTCTTAACAGGTTAATTTATGCCTAAAGGAAGTCATTCATAATTAGTAAAAATTGTCATTTGTTTAATTAACTAATGGCTTAAATTACAAATATAGCTTATTTTCAAAACACCACTAATTGCTTCTCATTAGAGTATCACTTTGCTTGTTTAAAATATGTGAAGGTCTTAAAATTACTTTTTACATCTCTAACTTTTGGTTTTCTCCTTCTCAACAGAAATGAATCCCCTTTTTGCTAAATTCCTTGCTCATTGCTATGTTGCAAAGTTGTACAACTTTCTCCCAGAGAGGAAGGTCAAGACAAGACATTTTCTCATCACTCCAACCACATCAACGTTACAAGAATAATAATTGGCAATAGAATAAGAGATCCATAATCTGCAGATTTGTTTCCTGACCACCAAGGGGAAGAAATGTATTTCTACACCCTTACAGGCTGTTAAAGAGAAGTTAAAAATTACCTAACTGAACTCAATCGAAGAGGTGGTGATCTGCTAAAAGATCTCACCCACACTTTCCTTTTAAGAACTATTAAAGAAAGTACAAGTATAGAATTTATATTTTAAAAGCTCTGATTTCATATTGTAAGGTTTTTTCCCTTTAAGGAATCTCTCTCTCTCTCTCTCTCTCTCTCTCCCTCTCTCTCTCCTTTCTCTCCTTTCTCTCCCCCTCTCCCCCTTCCCCTTCCCCCTCTCCCTCTCCCTCTCCCTACACAATTTGGAAAGGCGCCCTTTCTCCCCTTCTCAGTAAATAAATGTTTACATTCCTGGAAACCGTTTGATTTCGCTGGCTCTTTATGAGAATGCTAGAATATCTATTTATTTAAGGGCGAAGGTCCTTTTACTCCTTTGCAAACTTCAACCTACCAATCCAGCCTTCTTCCGCGCTTGCTGGAGCTCCTGAATCAAGTTCTGAAGCTCTTTTCCTTCCAGGTAACCACTTCCTGTAAAGACAAAGAGGCACCCAGGTGTCAGACATCTCATTCTGAGTTTCTTCCCCATTCAATTTCCACAACAGCTATCTTTCTGGCCACCGGAGAGGTTCTCTCTTGCCTCGATATTCATTAACCCGCAAAGGATACAGGCGCAGCAGTGCTCCCCTCCCGGCGTGTCAACATTTAGACCCACTAAGGGCAAAGGAGGTTGGTTGGGATGCTGAATGTAGCCGTAGAAACTTTGGGGGGCAGGGTCCCTAAATCCCCCCCCTCCTTTTTATGAGTACCATTCTTGGAGAATAAAAGTTTACGGTTTTGGGATAACATAGAAACAATACATAAACTTTAAAGTTAATGGTTGGCCGCCAAATGGAGAGATAAGATTAGGGAGGTGCGGGAAGAAGTAAAGAAAAGAAATGAGGGATAATCAGATCAGGAGCCTCAAGGAAGGGGAAAGGGAGGGAAAGGGCATGGACAAGGTTCTTCAAAAGAGAGAAGATAATCACCGTCAGCGTCGAAATGAAGCCAGATCTCGAAAAACTGTGAGGCTGTGATCACGGATGATTGCAGGTGGGATTCTGCCATTGTATAGCGGAGTGTGTGTCTGCGTGGAATATGCGTGTGTGAGTATGTCAGGGCGAAAGTGGGGTGAGAACCTCAGTGTGTGTGTGTGTGTGTGTGTGTGTGTGTGTGTGTAAAGAAGAAATCCTGGGCTGCTGGAGGAAGAAGAGCAGAGCGCAGGCGCTGCCAGGCGCTGTCCTCGGTGCTGTTAAGCTCCGGCGTTCCTTCGGAGTTCTCTCTCCACAGCCGGCACCCAGTTCTCAGTATTTATCTTGACAGTCGAGCCGGGCCACGCCTCCTCTTGCCTCCCATTCCTCAATCCCGCCTCTTGCTCGCACCAGCCTTCTTCCCCTCCCTTCCAGTTTTCTCCTCTCCTCCCAGGAAAGCTAGTTGGAGCAGTAGTTTTGAAGTGTAGAAAGCAGCGGGTGGTGGGAAATCCTTAGCTCAGAGACTGGATGCTGAAAACAGACAAATTTCCCTCCACATTCTTATGTCCAAAAGGTATCTTACTCCTGAATACTATACTATAGTAAAACAACGTACATGAAGAGGTTTTGATTTTCAGATGGAAGAGGAAAGCTAATGATGGGTAGAACCACATAAATGATACTTATATTGTGTGTGTGTATGTGCATGATTTCTCCAAGATGTTTTAGTATTTGTTTGAACAAAGTCAGGCGAAAGTTTGGCAAATATTAGATTAATTTAATTAATGTATACAAGGAATATATTGATATCAATAACTACTCTATTTTGTGCTGTGAGGACCATCACATGAATGTTTCTTAAGATGGTTTATATAAACAAGCCTTGCCAACATGAGAAAGCAGGATTATGGTTTTTTTTTTCAACCTGAAGTAGAATTGTAATTGGAAAGTGACAGAATTAAACTATAAAATCATAAAATGTTAGAAGAAGGAAGTAATCTTTGGGGATATTATGGTTTATCTCCTTTGAGTTTAGAAAGAGTGAGCAAACTAAAAAAAGAGAAACCAAGGATCTGGTCCAAGTTCACACCTAGGTGAGTTAATGACTCAGCCAAGGCCCTGTTCAGTGGCTGGAACACACATATCTTTTCTTTTTGCTATGCCAAGCAAGTCCTATTAAAGAATTTTTCAGAAACTGGAAGTTACCATCAGAGTTGGGGGGAAAAAAAAACCTAACTGAACACTTTATGTATTTTAATACAATAAATAATATATTTAGATAATTTATTTACTTAAATACTTCTAAAATATTTGGTTTTGAATATTTTGAAACCTCAAGGTCCACTGAAGATGTATCTTAAGTGTCTGATTAGAATGGTACAAAAGCAAAATTAAGGAACAAGAGAAAATTCAAATACAGCCAATATAGATTTAAAGTGAATTCACCAAGCTCTACTTTTTAACCTGTGTAATTGAGAATGAGAACCCTCAATTTTATGTTTCTGAGACTGTAAGTCTACCTAGTAGTGGATCTGTGGCCTATTTCAATAATCTTCTCAATGGAGTTCTCACTTCCATAGTACTTTGCTGTACACAAATTATTTTCACTTTTGTTACCTTATATGATTCTCACATTTAGTTTCTGAGGCTGTTGTGCAGCCTCAGAAAAATACTACTACTAATATTTTACACAAAACGTAAATAACTGTATTCTTGGACTAAATAGGCATTCATTAAATATTCATTTGTTTATACTTTTATTTATCCAATAAACATTTATTAGTACTTATTATGTCAAGCACTCTGCTAGACACTGGAAAATAATGAAATAAAAAACATGGTGCCTGCCTTATTGAAGTTTAGATTTATGGGGATATAGTCACATGCATACACATGACATAATAGATATGATGGAGGTATGCACAAACTACTATGTATGTATAAACCTCCTAATTTTTCTGCATGTGTGAGAGTTGAAGTTTAAATTATCTAACTTTTCTTAGATAACAAGCACAGAGAAAACTTAGTTCCATGGTGGGCACTTTTGGTTACAAGGAGAAATGGTCATGGGAATGAAAGACCAATAGCTTGTGCAAGCTCATAAATTCTGGAAGACTAATCCTAAATCTAGTTTGCCACTATATTAGCAGCAGGAACTTTGTTTGAAAAAATATAGTATGTGAACTTGGAAGCAAATGCTATCACTTCAAAGACAGGGTGAGAAAGAATTGACTACAGAATAATCTGAGGAAGCACTCTGACCCTTTCTAGTCCTAACAGCTAACAATGTCTAGACTTTGGGTACAGTTTGGAGAGAAGGAAAATTGCTGTGAAAAAAATGAAGGAACATGAATTGAACAAACCAATGAAAAGACAACTAAAACTTCTATTACTTTTAGTAATTACAACTAATTTTCTTCCTGAACACCCCCTGACACCCTCCTCCTACCCAACACACAGTGGTATAAATTCCTAAATAGTTCCACCGTAACTTTTTTTTGTGTGTGTGTGTGGTACGTGGGCCTCTCACTGTTGTGGCCTCTCCCGTTGAGGAGCACAAGCTCCGGACGCGCAGGCTCAGTGGCCATGGCTCACGGGCCCAGCCGCTCTGCGGCATGTGGGATCTTCCCGGACCGGGGCACGAACCCATGTCCCCTGCATTGGCAGGTGGACTCTCAACCACTGTGCCACCAGGGAAGCCCCACCATAACTTTTTTTAGAGTATTGTTTTAAGTTTCAAAAATATTACATGACAGTGAGAGGGAGATGCAAGAGGGAGGAGATATGGAGATATATGTATACATATAGCTAATTCACTTTGTTATACAGCAGAAACTAATACAACATTGTAAAGCAATTATACTCCAATAAAGATGTTAAAAAATATATTACATGACAGCTTGAAAAAAATTTTTAAAGATATATATGAAAAAGCCAGCTCCTTTCCAATTTACTTTGCTGAAGTTAAGAAGACTTCAGAATTTCCATGTAACATTTTTTACGTGTGGTGATTTGCTTAGGGTGGGAAAGGAATAGGTGATTTTCTTGGAGCTGTGTGCAAATAGCAAGCACACTCTTTTTACTTCTTTTGATGTAGAATGGCTTTTGAGGGAACTAATGTAGATTATGGAGATCTAAAGCCCCCTTTTAAATCATCTCTTAGTACTGCCACTACCCTGAGCAATCAATATTAAAATCTCCATGCTTTTACAAACACACAAATATGTTTTTTTAATTTTCACAGAAAAGAGACTATATTCTTTATATTACTCTGTAACTTTTTATTATTAAATCAAAGGCATCCCTCCAATATTAACATCAACATCTAATACACAATTTTTATAGTCAAATAATATTTTTATTGATTAACTGTAATTATAGACATTCAAGTTATTTCTAGCTTTTCAATTTTTATTTTTTCTTCTTTTTACTGACAGACAATGTTGCAACATACACCTTTATCCATTTATCTTAGATACAAGTGTGTTTTGTTCTTTTTTGTTTGTTTGTTTGTTTTTTGGCCCCTGGCTTGAGGAATCTTAGTTTCCCAACCAGGCGACCAGATATTGAACCCGGATCACTGCAGTGAAAGCGCCTAGTCCTAACCACTGGACAGCCAGGGAATTCCCAATACGTGTATTTTTAATTATAGTAGGACAGAGTCCCCAAAAGTAGTATTGCTAGTTCAGAATTGTGCGTACTTTAAATTTTAATACACATCTCCAGACTATTTTCTCCAATTTGTAGCAACTCATACAAGGTGAGAAGGATCTTCTTAAGTTCATGGGAATCCTTCATTTCTAGGATTCTTGAAGAACTACACAAGCTTTTAATAACGAGAACGATTTTTCCATAAGATTGGAGTTTCTAAAAACAGCTTTGCAAACAAAGCATTTTTATGACCTGCTTTATAGGCCTCATTACTCAACATTAAGGTGAATGGGTTCATGATCTAATATTGTCATAAAAATAGAAGCAATTCGTTTGCAAAAAAAAAAAATCCCTGGGGTAATTAAAATGCATTTCCCATTTCATGGTACTGAGTTACCCATATCTCCATTCATATTAAGGCTACTGTGGTTCCAATTCACTACGCAAATTGGAAGACTGAACCTCCCAGGTTTAATGAATGCTTACTTAATGTCTATTCAGAAAAGAGAACTCCCAGAAATCTTTCACTAAGGGTTCAGTTGCTTGTGGAATATAATAAATCACTATCTCTTATCATAGCTCCTCATAGAGGTGTCCTTTTTTTGGCCATGTCGCAGCATGTGGGATCTTAGTTCCTGACCAGGGATGGAACCCGTGCCCCCTGCAATGCAAGCTCGGAGTCCTAACTCCTGGACAGTCAGGGAATTCCCTAGAAGTGTCCTTAATAGATGAATTAAGCTTTCTGGGAGGAGTTCATTGTTTTATCTACTAGTGTTCTCTGCAAGATACCTCATCAGCATCATCTTGTCATCTGATATTATTTTCCCAAAGATTGAAAAACTTGCATAGATTTAGTCACAGAGAATTCTGGGCTGGCTAGGCAAAAATTGGAAGGAATTGGGGCTTCCCTGGTGGCGCAGTGGTTGAGAGTCCGCTTGCCGATGGAGGGGACACGGGTTCATGCCCTGGTCCGGGAAGATCCCACATGCCGTGGAGCGGCTGGGCCTGTGAGCCATGGCCGCTGAGCCTGTGCTCCGCAACGGGAGAGGCCACAACAGTGAGAGGCCCGCGTATCACAAAAAAAAAAAAAAAAATTGGAAGAAATTATATTTCATTCTGAGTGTCACAAGTTTTAGAAAAAGAAATGACCAAATGTTGCTCACACAGAGGACAGTAAAGTCTTGGAAACAATGACATGTGGCAAATGTTGGAATGGTGAAGTGTGGCTTGGAGAAGTTGCTGCCTGCAAATATTTGCAAAGCTTACATATGGAAGATGGGGCAGAATTTATCAGAAGGTGCCAGAGGCGAATTTAGTGCAGTTTAAAGGAACGTCTATCAATTTGAACTCTTCCACAAAATGGGCACTACTGGATATAGGTGGCATAATTCCCCCACAAGAACACCCATTCACTTGCTCAAAAATATTTACTGACCACAGCATTCAGGGGGCTATAATGGTGAGAAAGAGAGTCTCTGTCCTCATGGGGGTTACAGTGTAGCAGGAAAGAATGTAGAAGTTGAATGGCAGGCTGTGAGAAGGGATACATGCACAGGGGGCATTTTAACTTTTTAACTTCTGTGGTCCTTCCCAACTCTTCAATTCTATAATTTTGTGACTCTGCTTGGTCTGGTGTTTTTGTGATAGGTAGTGTGCATTTGCAGAATGGACTTCTAGTGAGGCGTATATACTGTGGCCTTGAGCAAAAATGATTTTCTTGGTGACTAACTGACCTACTTAAGATAATTCTGAAGTCCTTGGCCTCACTGAACCCATATTCTGAAGTCCTTGGCCTCACTGAACCCATCTTCTAACCTCCTGAGTTACAAACGCCAGTAAATACTGCTACAAATATTTTTATTTACAATAACTGTATTTTCTCAAAGACATAGAATCTTTTGATTTATGAAGAGAAAGGGATCTAAAACCTGAAAGGCAGATTTTACCAAGTTTTTTTCTTTTTTTTTAAACCCCACATTTGTTTAATTTATTTTTGGCTGTGTTGGGTCTTCGTTTCTGTGCGAGGGCTTTCTCTAGTTG
This sequence comes from Phocoena sinus, assembly GCF_008692025.1. NCBI lineage: Eukaryota > Metazoa > Chordata > Mammalia > Artiodactyla > Phocoenidae > Phocoena > Phocoena sinus. The sequence continues at coordinate 33,662,482 of NC_045779.1, forward strand.
TGGCAAGCGGGGGCCACTCTTCATCGCAGTGCGCCGGCCTCTCACTATCGTGGCCTCTGTTGTTGTGGACCACAGGCTCCAGATGCGCAGGCTCAGTAGTTGTGGCTCACGGGCCCAGTTGCTCCGCGGCATGTGGGATCCTCCCAGACCAGGGCTTGAACCCGCGTCCCCTGCATTAACAGGCAGATTCCCAACCACTGCACCACCAGGGGAGCCCCAAATATTTTTCTTTAGAGTAGATATCTAAAGTCATCAGGCTTCTTCAGTTGATAACAATTTTAATCAGTCCTAAACTTCATTTTTTTCATATTTTACAATCTCTGCTATTGTGATGTATCTCACAATTAGTGTTCTACAATTGGCAAGTTGATACATGATAATCATGTACCTTAAATCAATGGCATATTAAACTTGAAGTTTGTTAATTCCCTTCAAAACTTTCAGTGGCTACCCAATTACATAAAGAATGGAATTTAAATCTCTCAGGCTAGAATCCAGAGACCTATGACCTATACAATATATTTTCAGCCTTATTTCCAACACCATTCCCATAATATCCAACTTTCCAGACACACACACACACACACACATCTGCATATTTGCAGTAAGTCTTTGCTTATGTTATTCTTCTTTTTCTGGGAAACTTGCCTTTTTCCTTCATCAATATTTCCCTGTTGGAGTACTACCTATCAGCAGCTTGCTACAGGTTTAGACATTGCCAGGTTGCTCTCTCTTGATCTCTCAACAAGAGACGATTCTCTCTGTTGAGTAACTTTGAGTAGCTTACTGTTCTGTATCTTCTCTGACTGGCCTCTCAGCTGGATTATGCAGTTATTTATAAAGTGGTTTTAAAGACCCAGATAAAAGAAAGTATATTTGGCTAACAATAGCCAGGAAATGGAACACATCTTGATTTTAATCTGAATTAACACCTGACTAGAAGAAAGCCATTATATGCTAATATCTTTGAGTTTATAATTGTGCCTTTTTCCCAATAGATTTTTCTAACGTTTAGAAGTGTGAAAGGTGGAAAGTTCTCATCGATACATGCAATGAATTAAAATATTAGCCTTTTAAAAAATGTAATAGGGAATTGAAAATGGACAACTAGTTAATCAATCAAACAAGTATGTACTGTTCAAGAATTTCAAAGTTATTAACAAAGTCTGGTGTCTGACTTTTTTATTTTATTTTTTTAACATTTTATTGGAGTATAATTGCTTTTCAATGGTGTGTTAGTTTCTGCTTTATAACAAAGTGAATCAGCTATACATATACATATATCCCCATATCCCCTCCCTCTTGCGTTTCCCTCCCACCCTCTCTATCTCACCCCTCTAGGTGGTCACAAAGCACCAAGCTGATATCCCTGTGCTATGCGGCTGCTTCCCACTAGCTATCTATTTTACTTTTGGTAGTGTATATATGTCCATGCCACTCTCCCACTTCGTCCCAGTTTACCCTTCCCCCACCCCGAGTCCTCAAGTTTTAGAATCATCTCTTCCCAGCACACTTGCCCTATTGTATTCTGCGTGAAACTTTTTAGTTCTTCAAGATTCTCTTTTTTTCTCCAGGGCATTTGCACTTATGCTTCCCGTTTCCTGCAACATCTTCATGCACTCTCTTAGCTGGGCTAACTCCTGATCATCACTTGGGACTAAAATTAAATGTTAGTTTTTCAAGAAGTCCTTTCCTAAATTTTCTTTCAGGTTATAAAACCTTGCTATATGCTCAGAGAGCACCCTGTGTACTTCCTTTATCATAACACTTGAAACTCTAACTTTTAACATCTCTTGTTTTTCACCAGATTCTAAATTCCCTCAGGACAGGGACCAAGTCTATCTTTCCTTCATTGTTTCACAAGTACCTGACACAAAGTACATAATCAATAGATATTTTTTAAATGAGTTATTAAATACAGATAAAGATGTAAGTGTTCTTAATTAAGGATCTGAAACTTCAATACATTTTGTATTTCTTTATTCTGCTTTTCTGAGATCTAAATTCAAATGGATAGGGAGGATAGACAAAAGGAGGAGTGGATCATGGGAAAAAAGCATACTAAATTTCTCAGGGCAAATGAAAAACTAATTAAAGTAAATAACTGTATGGAAGTATGGCTAAAAATACTCAGGGATATTAAATCCACAGAATTCACACCCAAAATTGGACTCATATTCCAACCCTCACCTCAGTCAATGCCCTCCCATTCTGTATTTCACATTTTTGTTAATGGCTATTCAGTTTCCCAAGCCACAGGGACTGAACTTTTCTGCCCACTGCATCAAACTGGTTTCTTCCAAAATAATAAAGTTCTCTCTTTTTCCCACCCAAGGCCACTGTTTCGTTCAACCCCTTCAGCTTAGTCAGTTCTTAGACTATTGCAATAGCCTCTTAGATGGTCCCCTGCCTCTACTTTGAATGCCTTCTCTACTTAATTATTCTTTTAAAAAACAGCTTTTTAGAGGTATAATTACCATACAACAGACTGCATGTATTTATACTGTGTAATTTGACAAGTTTTGACAAATGAATTACTCTTGTGGAACCTTCACCATAATCAAGGTAATGAACAACATCCACCACCTCAAAAATTTCCTTATGCCCCTTTCTGACCCTTTCTTACCTGCTATTCCTTCCAGTTGTCTCTTCCCGATCTCCAGGCAGCTACTGATCTGCTTTATGATGCTATAGATCAGTTTGCATTTTCTAGGGTTTTATGTAAATGAGATCACACAATGCACATTCTTCTTGTCTGGCTTCTTTGTGTTGCTATGTGTATAAATAGTTCTTTTTTATTGCTGAGTAGTACTCTACTTCATGGATGTACCACACTTTGTTCATTCAACTGGTGATATTCATTTGGTTTGTTTCAGTTCTGGCCATTACAAATAAAGCTGCTATGGGTGTCCATGCACAAGTCTTTGTATAGACATAAGCTTTCATTTCTCTTGGGAGAACATCTAGGTGTAGAATGGCTAAATCATATGGGAGATATATGTTTAAATTTTTAAAAAACCTGCCATACTGTTTTCCAAAGTGGTTGTGCCATTTTGCATTCCTACCAGATCTGCATAAGATTTCCAGTTCTGTCACATCCTTGAAAACATTTGGAATAGCCTTTTTATTTTAGGTAGTATAATATGTATGTAGTAGTATCTTATTATTGTTTTAATTTGCATTTCCCTAATGACTAATGATATCGAGCATCTTTCCATGTGCTTATATGCCATTTGGTGAAATATCTGTTAAAGGCTTTTATAAATTTGATTGTATGTCATCTTCTTATTGAACATTGAGGTTTTATGTTTTTAATATATATTCTGGATATATGTTCTTTATTGAATATACAGTTTGTAAATAATTTCCCTTAGTCTGTGGCTTGTCTTTTTATTCTCTTAAAGCTGTCTTTTGAAAATCAGAACTTTTTAATTTTGATGAAGTCCACTTTATCAATATTTTCTTTTATGGATCATGCTTTCGGTGTTTCTAAGAAATCTTTGCCTGATACAAGAATGTAAAGATTTTTTCTTCTGATTTTACACATTTTATAGTTTTAGGTTTTACATTTAGGTCTATGATCTTTTTTTTTTTTTTTTTTTTTTTTTTGTGGTACGCAGGCCTCTCACTGTTGTGGCCTCTCCCGTTGCAGAGCACAGGCTCAGCAGTCATGGCTCACAGGCCTAGCTGCTCCGCACCATGTGGGATCTTCCCAGACCAGGGCACGAACCTGTGTCCCCTGCATCGGCAGGCGGACTCTCAACCACTGCGCCACCAGGGAAGCCCTATGATCATTTTCAGTTAATTCTGAAGTATGTATCAAAGCCCAGTTTTTTGCATTTGAGTACCCAAATTTTGAAAAGATTATCCTTTCTGACCATATACATTTTTTCCGTACTTAAAAATGTTGCTCTACTATCTTCTCACTTTCTTTGTTTTTTAGGAAAAATGTTTTTCTCTGTTTCTCTGTGTGTATATGTAAAGTATCTTTTTTTTTTTCTGGTTGCTTTTAAAATTTGTCATTATCACAGATTTTGAGGAGTTTGATTACAACATGTCTTGGTATAATATGATTTATGTTTCTTGTGCTTCATTTTTGTTTTTCTTCTTGGAAAATTTAACAGTTTGGAAATTTTTCTTGGAAAATTCTTTCTTGGAATTCATAAAAAATGGAAGTTTTAAAATCTTTCTTTCTTTGTCCTTCATCCTTTTGGAAACTCCAGTTATACTAGGTCACTAGAAGTGGTCCCACATTTCACCGATGCAATTTTCAGTTTTTAAAATCATTTTTTTCTCTGTGTGTTTCATTTTGGAGAGTTTCCATTACTATATCTGCAAGCTCACTAATCTTTTCTCCTGAAATCTCTAATTCAGTGTTACTCTCATCCAGTGTATCTTCATCTCAGATATTGTAGTTTTCATCTCTAGTAGTTCAATTTGAGTCTTTTTTTATATCTTAATTTTCTGAATATATAGAATATAGTTATAACTGTTTTAAATGTCCTTGTCTGCAGTAATAGTTGTGTCAGTTCTTGGTCAGTTTTGATCAACTGATTTATCTTCTCAGAATGGGTCATATTTGCATGATTCTTTGAATGCCTGGTGATTTTTATTGGATTCCAGACAATGTAAATTTTACCTTGTTGGGTATTGTATATTTTTGTATTCCTATATATATTCTTGAACACTGCTGTATGACACAGTTAATATTATGGAAAACAGTTTGATCTGTTTGAGTCTTTCTCATGAGGTCAGAGCAGTGTTTAGTCTAAGGCTAAATATTCCCCACTACTAAGATACCTCCTGTGTATTCTACCTAATTCCCCAAGAGTTTTTCCAGTCTACCAGCCATATGAGAGCACTGAATATTCCTTTTTCTCATCCTTCCTGGTGATTTCTTCCCAGCTTTAGTTAGTCTCCTATATGCATGTACTGGTCAGTACTTAGCAGGAATCCTAAGAGGATACTCTGTAGATTTTGAGTTCTCTCTCTGTGCAGGTTTCTTCTCTCTAGTACTCTTGCCTGTAAACTTGATCCACATTGTTCTCCTCAGACTCGTGGCATCGTCTCCTCAGCTCAGAAGTCTGCTGGACTCTACCTGGATTATTCGTCCCTAAACTAAGAACTAGAACCTTCTCAAGGCAGTAGCTGTTGCAATAATTGAGCTCACCTCATTTGTTTCCCTTCTCTCAGGGATACCTGTCTTTTGTTGCCTGATCTCTGTTGTCCTGAAAACTATGGTTTTATATATTTTGTACACTTTTTGTTTTTTACAGGTGTGTGTGTGTGTGTGTGTGTGTGTGTATGTGTGTCTGTATTTGGTTCTTGTTGTTCCATCTTGACCAGAAGTGGAAATCTTCTAATTCATTACTTATTATGCTGGTAGAGTGCTCCTCCTAAAGGCCTTTCATTCAGTGGCTTCCCACTGTATGGCTTATGATATGCTCTCTAATTTCACTTTGCCCTCCTTTATAGGTTCTCTCAGTGTTTTTTTTTTCTTTCCCCAATTTTTCAGCTTTTCCTTCAATACTCTATGCTTTGTATATTTTTGCCTGCCATTTTCTTTCCTTTTAATCTTCCAGGATTAAGAACCATTATCTCTTAGGCTTTTCTTGACCTTTTCTTTCATTGTTCAGAATTGATTATTCTTTTCTTTGCACTTCCACTAACATTGTACTTACTTTTTTTTTTTTTTTTTTGCGATACGCAGGCCTCTCACTGTTGTGGCCTCTCCCATTGCGGAGCACAGGCTCCGGATGCGCAGGCTCAGCGGCCATGGCTCACGGGCCCAGCCGCTCCGCAGCATGTGGGATCCTCCCGGACCGGGGCACGAACCCGTGTCCCCTGCATCGGCAAGCAGACTCTCAACCACTGCGCCACCAGGGAAGCCCTGTACTTACTTTTGTTATAAAATTTATCATACTGTTATAATGATTGGATTGTACCTCTTTCTTGTACATTAGTCCATGGAGACAGAGATGAGGTCTTCTTTATTTTCTGTCTCCTCAGTGTCAAACACTGTGCCTGGGATGTAATGAATGTTCAATAAATTGTTAAATAAATTGATAGAGAGTTGGAATACCATATATTAAGGCTTCAAGGAAGAGCAAACTTTATTGTAGGAGTTCTCAACCATTGACTGGATATTTGAATTACCTGAAAAGCTTAAAAAAATTCCTGATGCCCTGATCCTAAGAATATTAAACCAGAATATCATACAATGGGCCCCAGACATGAGTATATCTTAAAATTATCCAAGTGATTCAAATGTGAGACCCAGGTTGAAGAACCTTGCTCATTTAGTATTTTTTTAATGGCTTTATTGAAATATACCATAAAGTTCACCCACTGTTAGTATATAATTCAGTGATTTTTAATGAATTTATAGAGTGTAAGACTACCACATCAATACAGTTTTAGTTTTCCCCACCTCCTGAATTTATCTTAAGCCTGTTATAAATCTCTACTTATACTCCACCAGCTCCAGGCAATCAGTGATCTGCTTTTTTCTGTAAATTTCTCTTTCTTGGTATTTCATATAAATGGAATCATACAATGTGTAGTCTTTTGCAACTAGCTTCTAATGTTCTTGAGGTTCCACCATGTTGTAACATGTGTCAATAGTTCTTTCCTTTTTTATTGCTGAATAGTATTCCATTGTATGGGTACAGCACATTTTGTTTGTTCACTTCCCAGTTAGTGGACATTTGGATTCTTTTAAAGTTATTGGTTATTACAAATAATGCATCTATGAACATTGTCATACAAAACTCTGTGGGGGCATATGTTCTAATTTTCCTTGGGTGGATTCTTAGGAACAGAATTGCAAAACCATATGATAAATTTAGATTTAACTTTTTAAGAAACTTTCAAACTGTTTTCCAAAATGGTTATATCATTAGTATTTACATTTCCATTAACAATGCATGAAGATTTTAGTTTTTCCACAGTCTCACCAGCAGTTGTTACTGTCTGTCTTTTTGATTATAGCCATTTTGGTTAGTGTGTAGTGGTATCTCATTGTGGGTTTAATTTGCCTTTCCCCATGTGTACTGATTTTGTGTATCTTTCATGTTCTTATTAGTCAGGCATGTATCTACTTAGGTGAAATGTCTATTTAAGCCTTTGTTCTTTTGTAAGTTTTGTTGTTTTCCTGTTATGTGTATACTGTATACAAGTCTGTTACCAGTTTTATGATGGACAAATATTTCATTCCAGTCTTTGGCTTGCCTTTTTATTTTGTTAATGGTGTCTTTTGAAGTGCAAAATGTTTAAGTTTTAATGAAATTCTTTTTCTTTCATTGCTTATGTTTTGGGATTGTATCCAGGAGATATTTACTAATCCAATGTCATACAATTTTTCTCCAAATTTATCTGTTAGTTCTTAAATTCTAGTTCTTACATTTAGGTCTATAATCCTTCTGAGTTATTTTTTTCAAATTGAGGTATAATTGACAAATAACATTATGTTAGTTTCAGGTGTACAACATAATGATTTGATATTTGTATATATTGTGAAATGCTTACTACAATAAGTCTAGCTAACAGCCATCACCATACACAGTTACAAAATTTTTTTCTTGTGACAAGAACTTTTAAGATCTACTCTTAGCAACTTTCAAATATGTAGTACATATAGTCACCATGCTGTACATTACACCCATCCCCAGGACTTATTTATTTTATAAGTGGAGGTTTGTAACTTTTGACTCTTCACCCATTTCAACCCCAGCCCCACATCTGTCAACCACCAATCTGTTCTCTGTATCTATGAGCTTGGTTTTTTGTTTGTTTTGTTTATTTTGTGTTTTAGATAACACATATAATTAAGATTATACAGGATATGTCTTTCTCTGTCTTACTTATTTCATTGAGCATAATGCCCTCAATGTCCATCCATGTTGCCACAAGCAGCAAGATTTCCTTCTTTTTTTTGTGGCCGAAAAATATTCCATTATATATATATACCAAATCTTCTTTATCCATTCATCCTTTTGAGTTAATTTTTGTCTCGTTTAAAGCAAGGATCTAAGTTTATTTATTTACATATGGATATCAAATTTCCCCAGCATCATAGGAAATGACTGTTCTTTTCCTATTTAATTGCCTTGACATCTTTGTTGAAAATTAATCTATTATAAATACAAGGATTTATTTTGGACATTCATTTCTCTTCTACTGATGTTAATGCCAATCTGTATACTGATTTCACACTGTCCTGATTATTGTTAACTGTATTATTAATTTTGATATTGGGCAGTTTAAATTTTCCAGTTTTTTCTTCTTTTTCAAAATTGCTTTGGCACTTATAGGTCTTTTACATTTTCATAAAATTTTAGGTCAGCTTGGCAATTTCTACATAAAAACCTGGTGTAATTTAACAGAGATTGAGTTGTTTCTATAGATGAAAATGTGAAAGAATTATCCTTTAATAATATTGAATCTCCTACTGTATGGACATGGAATGACTCTTCATTTATTTAGATCTTATTTAATTTCTCTCAGGAATGGTTTTCAGTTTTCAGTCTATAAACTTTGCTCTCTTTTGTTAAATTTATTCCTACATATTTTGTTCATTTTGATGTTATTGCAAACACAATTATTTTTAATTTCACTTTCAGATTGTTTATTGGTAGTATGTAGAAATACAGTTGATTTTTGTAATTTGATCTTATATCCTGTGACCTTGCAAAACTCATTCATTAATTCTAGTACTTTTGTGAATTCCTTGGGGTTTTCTACATATTGAGTAACCTGCAAATAAAGACATTTTTACTTCTTCATTTCCAATCTGAATTTTTAAATTTCTTTTCTTCCTTCTACTCTTTCTCTTCCTCCCCCTCCCTGTCCTTCTCCTCTTCTATGTAGATGATATTTCAATTATTGAGAGTGGGTTATTGAAATATTCAACTATTGTTTTTCAACTATCTATTTCTCCTTTCAATTTTTTTGGTTTTTGTTTCTGTATTTAGATAATCTATTCTTAGGTGTGTACACATTTATGATTGTTATACATTCCTGGCTTTTATCATTATAAAGTATCCTTTGTCTCATAATATTTCTTATTTTAAAATATATTTGTCTAATGTTAATATAGCCACTATAGGTCTCTTGTGGTTACTGTTTGCATTTTATATGTTTTTCTACCTTTTTACTTTCAACCTATTTGGAATCTAAAGTATATCTTTTTTGGACAACATATTGTTGGGTTTTGCTTTTTTAATCCAGTCTGACAAGCTTTTTTTGAGTATATGGGGAGTTTTTAAGAAAATCAACATCTTTTACTGTTACTCTGTTATTCATTAAGTGAAAACAGATATTACTGATTAGGAACCACAGGATAATAGGAAAAGCACAGGCTTTGCATCTAGAAAGACCTGTTGCAAGACCTGGTTGCAAGACCTGTTGTTTACTTTGTGACCTTGGTCAAGAGGAGTTCTAAAACGTGTAAAATGGTGATATCTGTCTCATGGTATTGTAAAATTAAGAAATAAACCTTAGAAAAAGTGCCTGGTAGGGTGTTAGCCAGGTCAAGTAGTTAGTGATTAATGTAGTAATAATAAGCATCTTTTAAGGTTAGCATATTAGAGTACTCAATTTGATTCAAGATTCTTATCTTAAAATTCTCTAATCCTGATTCATTATAATTGACTGGGGAAACTATTCCCATGCCCTTTATGATAGCAAAATTCCATGGCAGTTTTTATTGGTGCATAATTATTGTATGGTTATTGTTAATTTTCATTCATAGATCATAATTCATTAACTAGAGGTGCTGTTTTGAATGACCTTTTGACTTATTCATTGCAAGCCACGCCAGCATGAATTAAAATATAAAGGTGAGGTATATTTATCACAGTGTTGTTGAGGTATTTTGTGACTATTAAAGCTGAGCACAGTCTCACTAAATGAATCTTAGGATATCCATTTCCAATCAGCCAAAAATAAAGAGACACAAAATCACACACAAAATAAAGAGATCTCCCGAGAAAAATGCCTTCATGAAAGATGAATAAAAGGAGTATTTAAGGGCACCACAAAAATGAGGGTAAAAGAAGATAATCAGTAACGAAACAAAACAAAAGCAAACAAAGAGAACAACCTGACACAATACATATTTTATTCCAACACATTTGCGAGTGTGTCTTCTGCAAACAAAACATTAAGAATGTTCTTGGACATCAGGGAAAATGTGAAAGTTGGATTATTTTCTATTTTGTTTCTTGGAATAATAGAGCTTTGGAACACTTAGGGATAAATCAGACTGAGACCTTTTACATCATACTCAATTTCCTTTAGGAAAATGTTATTAATTTTTTTTCTTAAAAATCATGTATATGCCCAGGGAGAGCAGTGATGAGCAGTAGAGAAATATCTTGACAGATAGATGGAAAACAATTAGAATGTGCTCAGAGGTACTGCACCCAGCACTGTGGTGTTTGGTGCCAGGGAAATGCAAAATAACTAAAGCACCAATAATCATAATATTAATTATGATGAACATTGTTTAAAAATTATTGAAGATAAGTAGACAGAGCTTTATTTATAAATATGTACTAAGAATATATATGTATATATGCAAGCATATGTAGTGTCAACTAAAAAATTATTCACAACCTAAAAGTTGAAAGTTATGTTTTATCCGGCAGGAATTTTTAGGACTTCAAGCCCAGGAGGCAGCATCTCAAGTAACCCTGAGAGAACTGCTCTGAGAAGGCGAGGGGGGAGCTAGGATATATAGGAGTTTTGCAACAAAGGGCAGGTAGTCGGGAACATCAAAATATTATTGTTAATTAAAGAAAACCAAATACCCCAAGTTAAGGCATATAGCGCTTTTCTAGGTATGGGAAGATACAAGAGTCTGGGTTCACTGAAATCATTCCTTTGATATGCACCTCAGCTATCTGACACCAGTATCCTGTGTTTTCACATCTTAAGTTTTCTCAGGGCTCACCATAGGGAGTGGCTGCAGTCTGATGGCTGCTAGGTGGCAGGTATTCTCTCCTTCCTGAGTCCCCTCAGGGCTCACCAATTTACCATCCAGTGGTGGCTGCAATCACTGATGTCTGTGACATCCTTTGTTTACTGATATGGCAGGCAATATTCCATTTATCAGTAGTTAATGAACCATATTTCACTTTATGAAATATATTTGTGCTAATGAATTTAAAGTGAGTTTCCATATAGCAAATCCTATTTTCCAACCTATCCCATTCAGGTAATTGGACACATTTTCCATGGAAGATAATGAAACTGAGAAGCAAATACTGGTCTGGAATTTGTTAATAAAGTTTTTACTCAAAAACAATTTTTCAACAATCACTATGTGCCCTCTACTACAAATAAGCTGGGGATGCAATGCTAAATCACAAGCTCTCTCTTTCTATTTCCAAGGGATTTATCCTTTAGTTAGAGACACAGAAGTAAACAAGGAATTTCAACACAATGTAACATGTTATAAAAAGATGATGCTGAGTAGAATGGAAGAATACAGACCATACTTAACACAGTCAGCTGAGGCAAAGGGAATTCCTAGAGAGGATGGAATCTAAGCACAAGAAGGAATTATCTAGGCAAAAATAGAGTAGAATGTGGCTATCGAGGGCCTAGTGATGATGGTAGATGCACCGAGTTAGGGATGGTGGTGTTGGTGATGGTAGAGGGTGTTCTAGGCAGGAGCACAGAGTATTTGTGGATCTGCACATTTTAAGTATTGTTGAAGGGTTTAATATGGGAGAATGGAGAGATGTCTAAGGTGAGAGATGAGGCTGGCAGGGGCCAGAATATGTATAAGTTTATAGCCTATGAAAGGAGAATTACTGTTCTGTGTTGTGCTGGTAAACAGTTCTATGAATAAAATGCTCTGTTTTGTAATGTTTGCCCATTTCTGTGCTGTAAAGACTCCCATCATGGCCACTTTCATGCTACCAATGGTTTAACAATTGCCGTGCAAAATTCCTCAGTATTTAACAATTGACTCTTGAGAGCCAGTTCATACAGCATACAACTACTAGAGACTAGATCATGACTGATAAGCTGTTGTTAGGAAAGAGCCTGTGGAGAGGGAGGGAGGTAGGTGCATTCATTATCGTGATTCATCACTAGTTTAAATAACTTTTCCTTTTTTAGGTTGTAACTGAACTTACCTCCTCAACACCTATGCATACCTATATACTCACAAAATCAGCAGCCATTTTACTATGTGACACTTTCCATTCAGTGGGAGACAAAACTTAGAATCTTAGAATTTTAGGGAATCTTTGAAATTGTTTGGCACAGCTCCTTTAAAGTTCAGGAAACTGAATCTCAGGTTACAACTAGTAGTTGCAAGTGTATAGCCTGAATGTCTTTTTCAGCCTTTCTCATATCAGCCATTAGCCATCTTAGCATCCTCCAAACCCAATTTCTTTACACTATCAGTCACTAAATTTTAACTCTTTACTCCTTTTCTAAATATTTATGATTCAACTGAACGGCAATACTATAGTTTATTGCTCTCAGACTTAGAGATCTCTTACTTCAACATTTTAGTTTTTTCAAGTTAAGCTATTTCCTGTTTGAATTTTTTTTAAAAAACTGGATTTTTCTGTGTGCAGACTTTCAATAAATATACATGTTCAGTTCAGTTAGTAATTCTTAATTTTAAATGTCTTGCTTGAATTGTCAAACACAATTTAGAAAACTCAAAAGGAGAAAAGTCTCTGTACCCCAAATTTTACTTTTACCATTGTTTTATCTTCCTTTCTGATGTTCCAAGATTCCTTCATCATTTCCTTTCTGTTTCAAAAACCTCATTTAGTTATTCATTAAAGTAAATATGCAGGTGACAAATTCTTTGTTTTCTTTCATTTGGGAATGTTATAATTTCTCCTTCATTTCTTAAGAATACTTTCATTGAACATGTTTTCCTACTTCTTCTGGCCATGATGGTAGCTGGTGAGAAATGACCTGTCATTCAATAGCTTTTCCACTATAGGTAAGGAATTCTCTCTGACTGTTTTCCAGTTTTGTCTTTGTCCTTAGTTGTCAGACATTTGAGTATTCTATGTCTTGGCACAGATTATTTTGAGTTTATCTTGTTTGTGGTTTGTTTAGCTTATTGAATCTGTAGGCTTATGTCTTATTGTCAAATTTGGGTCTATTATTTTCTTTCATTACTTTTCTAGGCCTTCCCTCTTTTGCCTCTACTTCTGAGACTCAAATTGTGTGAATATTAGATATTTTGTTATAGTCTCACAGGGCTTTGAAGCTCTGTTTAAACTCTGTTTAACTTTGGTCAGTCTATTTTCTACCTATTGCTCAATTTAGGTAATTTTTATTATTCTATTTTCAAGTTCACAGATTCTTTCCTCTGTCCTCTCCATTCTGATGTTATGCCCACCATTGAATTAAAATACGTTTTTTAATGTTTAAAATTTAAACTTTTTAATTTAAAATTAAAAAAATTTAATTAAAAAATTTTCAATTTAAAACTAAAAAAATTCATTTGGTTCTATTTTATACCTCCTGTTTCTTTGATAAGACTTTCTATTTTTTCACCTAATAAATATGTTATGGCTAATTTAAACATTTTTATGAGGGCTGCTTTAAAACTCCTGTCAGATGATTCCAACATTTCTGTTGTCTCAGTGTTGGTATCTTTTTATTATCTTTTCTTATTCATGTTGATATTTTCCTGGTTCTTGATAGGAAGAGGGATTTTACTGAATAAATTGTATCCTGGACATCTTGGGTATTATGTAATGAAACTATGGATCTTTTAAAAATCTTAAGATGTAATAGGTCTCTTCTGACACCATGTCTGTGGACAAAGAGGGGTGCAGTCTCATTGTCATGTGGAAGTGCAAGTGCATATTCTCTATTCAGCTTCCATTGCCAGCCCAGAGTAGGGTTAGCGTTCCTTGTTATTGCTGAATGTGGGTAGGAATTCAAGCTCCCTACTAAACCTGCACTGACACCACTCTGGCTGGAAAGGGAGGGAAGACTGGTATTGCTCTCTACATGGCCTCCACTGACACTGTGGTGGGTGCTGGTTACTGCCAGGCAGGGATGAAAATCCTGCCTCCACAAGTTAATATTCTTCACTTGGCCTTTGCTAGCAGAGGATAGGGTATAGCCATAGTTTTCTCTGGAATGTTTGGTTGGAGTAGATAGGTTATTGTCTAAAAGCTTACTGTTTTGCTAGGCAGCCCTTTTTTATATCTTTTAGCTAGAGACAGCTTCCTTTCTTGGGGCTTTTTTCTGCTCCCATTGACATTTCTGGGTTGTTGGGCTTTCTCAGCACTTAAAATTTCCTACACTATCTGCCTTTTTCTTGCCTTTTATTAAAAAGATGTCTCAGAAGGCCAATGGATAGAAAACTTAGGGATTTTAATTTCAAAATTTGAGAAAAAAACTGAGAATCAAACTATCCAGAAGTGGAATCTTGGTAGGTGAGATATTCTGTATCATGAGCTGTTGAAGATGAAAATCAAGAACCAGAAAGGGGTTGGACTAATTGACATTTAAGATCTCCTCCAACTCTGAAGTTCTATGATATTCTAAGAAAGCAGCTTTAGAAAATCTTCCCCAGTGAAGAGGATTGTGGCATTGAGGCACCACAACTTTAACATTTATACCATGATCCTTCTATATGGAGATTTCTTGTCTACACAGTCCCTATAAGAATAACAGAGGGAGGATGGAGGTTTGGGAGGGGGATGGGAAGAGAAGAACATTCATCATAGACAGAGAATGCATATATTTTAAGTAGCTTTTAAAAGCCGAGAGACTGGGCTATGCTTTTATAATTTTTATATTGTTATCAGCACACTGAAAACTCCATCACCAGCTATAAATGAAAGTATTTCTAATATTTAGCCAAAATAAGTTTTTTATATACCAGATACTCCTCAGGAAAAAAGATATTGGCTTTTATGTAAAGTAAATGTTTGTTAATTTAAAGCAAAAGTATTTAGAGTTAAGAACATTTGTATCTCAATTAATGAAACACAAATTTTTACTTACACGTATTTAATATAATTCCATTATGGACTTGTTGGTATCTGAGGTCATAATTATCCCTTGAGAAAATGTTCATATTAGTAACATGTTGGAGCTAGGGGGTCCTTAATAACTAGTGGCAGCCCTGAAATAAATACTGGGAATTCTGAATTGTGTAATTTCAAATCTTACTATGGAGATAGGTCAATTGCATGTGATTCAAAAGCAAATACACTATATGAATGGCATCTCAATAAAGTGTTATATGGAAAAAAAAGCAGTAACTAAAGTATACAACCTGAAACGGTTAACTAGTTCATCACTTGACCCTTATGATCTTGAAATAGTTCTATATTTCCATGGGGGATGCTAAGGAAACTAGTTAACATAATTAGAATTTGCTAGTGCAAATCAGCTACTCAGCTGTGGAGTTATTTACCAATGAGATTTATTTACCATGTCATCATGTATGAATATTTTCAGCTAGCCACTTTGGGGGTTCCAGCAACACTAAAGGCAAATTTGGCATTTGTTTCCCAAGTGCCATTTTCATTAACATTTGTGGGTGTGAAATGTAAATAGTGAATAAATAATTATTTCCGTTAGCAGTTATCAAAAATTGCAAAATGAGAAACATTGTGAAGCAACTGAAATGTTTCTTTATTTTTTATTTGCTGAGCAATATCTCTGGAGGTTTTTTTGTGTGTTAGTGGTTAGAAGACTAGACTTTCAGTATTCTTTTATATTCAAACTGTGAACCTTATACAATTATTAGTAATGTTTTATGCAGGAAAAGAGTAAGTGACCAGAAGTCATAGCCTGATTAGAAACATTGTTGGTTAACAAGAATGTCCTAATAATATAAAATTTAAGATTCAGTGAGAAAATTGACACATGATGAGAATTAGAATGAACAGGATTTAATCTGTACATACACACACACAAACTGTATTTATGTATACATATTTATATCTATATATAGATACATATAGATATATGTGAAATGTTAAGAGATGAACTAAGGCATATTAAAAATTTTTAAACTTGGCCAGACCCTTTACAGCCAATTAGGATAGTCTTTGGTTTTTCCAGCTCTCTCTGTGTCTTGGGTCTTTCCTGCAGCCCATACCTGTACCTAGGGATTTGTCAATTTACCCCAGATCAGCAATGGTCACTCACATCATAAATGTCTCATCCCATAACTGAGTTTACCATGGATATCAGCATCCCACACCAGGTGCTGGGGATTGTGAAGAACCTGGCTTTCATTCCTGCAGTGAGTGTGGCCAGATCAGGGCCTTCAAAGACAGGATCATAGATGGCCTGTCTCATTCTTAACTCCCTAAGAATTTGTTGTACCTCCTCCATAGATTTCTAGGGTCCCACATGGCCAGGGAGATCCCCTTCATTGGGCCAACTCTCCGTGCAGGCTAGGATAATCCAATCCATAAGGGAGTGAGTACCTTGAACACTGCTCTCCTCCTCCCTCTCCCCAGCTCCATGCAGGTGCTGCCTAAGGTCAGGCTGTGTGATAATGTCCATTTTCTTACACCCTGCTTGTCAGACAAGTACTATACCCTCACCTTCGCCCTTCTCCACTGCCCCACTCCATATCCCATAGCTGTACTAACTGTGCCTGGATACTCTTGCTGGAACTTGGCAGTTATAATAAGCTCAACAGGAATATATTCTCTCATTTTGAATGTTTCCTGAATTGGGGCTTCCCTGCTGGTCGGGTTGTTGCTGTGCTTTTGCTTTCCTTTAGCATGGGGTGTTTACTGTCAACCACCACAACATCCTCCCCTTCACTCTCCTCACTTTCCTAGGGATTCCACCTCTTAGCATCCCAATCAGCACTTTGTCACAAGTACTTAGACAGTAATTCGCAGCAGATTGTACCCTCCTTAGCTTTGCAAAATGGCATATTAGGGTCTTCAATTTATTATCCTGCTCTCCCACCTTGTCTGCCAGCCCTGAAGCTAGCAGAGACAACTGCACATCCTTCTCTAACCTCAGCTCTTCTTCCAACTTTCTAACTTGAGTATCAGCCTCTAGTTAAGCATCAGTGGCCACAGACCTGCTCACAGTAGAAGCCAACCCACTGTGTAACCATTCAGTTCCCTAATTTGCAGCAGTTCCTCAAACAAGTACCTCAAACCAGCTGGCTTTTTTGGGGTGTCTCATACTCACTCAGTGGTCCACAAGCATCTAGTGTATGGGTCACCCTCCCTCACACAGAGGTTGATGACCAACTTGGGATTCCTCCCCACCACGTGCCTCTTTTCTAAGACCCCTTTTTTTGTTTGTTTGTTTGTCTCCTGGCTTTCTTACCAATTGTTGGTTTGAAAACTTGGGAGCTTCCGGGTGATATCTAAAACTGGCCTCCCCTACATGGAGGGCAGGGAGAGACTGAAGAAAGAGGCAGATCACTCCAGATAGGTAGGTGGAAGGTTTAATAAGCAAAGGAACTTACATACAAGGGTTGTCTTTAGTGGCTATAAATTGAGTAGATCTTTGCCCTCACCCACCAGAATCTTAAAAGTTTACATAGAGACCTTAACTGGGTTCAGTCAAGAGCACTGACCAGATGGTCTCAACATCACATTTCTCTCAAGGTTGCATCATTGAAAAAGGTTCCCACTGTGGGAATGATGGGCCAACCATACATTCCAAGGGCAGAAAAATGTATGAGGAGCCTCTTATTGCCCATGTCAAACTCTGGGGTCACCAGAAGTCATGTCCTCTTGGTGACCTCCTCCAACAGCCTGTCAACCTGAATTTGGAAAGGAAGGGGCAAAGTGAAATTTTACCTTCCTTTCTTTTTTTCTTTTTTTAAACATCTTTATTGGAGTATAATTGCTTTACAATGGTGTGTTAATTTCTGCTTTATAACAAAGTGAATCAGTTATACATATACATATGTCCCCATATCTCTTCCCTCTTGCGTCTCCCTCCCTCCCACCCTCCTTGTCCCACCCCTCTAGGTGGTCACAAAGCACCCTTTCTTGACCAAGCACCACAGATAGAAATCTGGGAAAGCTTTGGTAAGAATTCTCACCCTTTGCCAGTTTCTGCCAGTTTTCCCACTGTCTGCAGGCTCTGGTGTGAGTGGGGTGTCCCAGTGGGTCTTATCTTAGTCACCATAAACTGTAGAGAAAAAGTAATTTCCCTCCACACTTTATGGTGAGTGGTTTGCTGAGACCCCGTTTTCTCTAGGGCATCTCATAAATGGTTAAGCTTATCTAGGTTAGAAGTTCTCCACTAAGGCCACTGTAATTCAAGATTATCTTTGGTAAGGTAATCATGCTTGTTCAGATTTAAAACAAATTTTTATTCACCCAAGGTCTTACACTGGGTCCAGCTCAGCTTAAGTTGTACCCAGTCTGGTTTCTAAGTCAAGCCCAGTTCAACTCTGGCTGATTTCTGGACCCAGTCCAGAAAAATAAATGTTCAAATAAAGTTTGAAAGCTCCTAATGCAAAAGCTACAGACCTAGGATTGGAGAGGGACTTACCCATCACCTCCAGAATGCAGTGAACTCAAGGGGCTCAACAGGTATCTCTATCTGGTTGCACATTGCTCCTGCAGGCTGTCAGGTTCTTCTTTGGTTCCCTTTTCTGACATCAGAGCTGTTACAAGATAAACTGAAGCATATTAAAACTTCTGAGTTTATTTGAGCAAAAATTCATTAGAATCAGGCAGCATGCAATCTAGCAGATAGAAAGGAACTTCGAGGAGTTGTATAAAATGAAATACTTTTATGGGCAGAAAGGAGGAGGAACAGGGAAGTTGCACTAATCAAAAAGTCAGATTGGTTACTGGAAGCTTACTTTCCTTTAGGGCATAGCAGGAATCTATCAGGCAGATGACCTAACTAGTGCTGATCAGGAGATTCCTGATTGATTGGTTTAAGATTTCATTTCTGGGAGACTAGAAACTGTAATGAAGTCTTGGTTTGGTGATGTAGGGCTTAGCATAAGCAACTCCATTTTGGACCTGTTTTCTTGTTTTTAACAGTATACATATGTAACTTTATGTATATTAAAACTTTGACCCAATGTTTTCTTCTTGTCAATTTCTCACTTTTGTAGTGAAAACATCATTTTCTTATCTTGTTTTTGTTGTTATTATTATTATTTTAGTCTTACATGTTAAAATACCTTATGTTTCTCCTTGTACAATTTTGCCATAAAATAAATGTATATTTTTAGATTTTTTTCTATATATTTTCATTGCTGTAATTTTACTTAAAAAGCCTTTATTAAATGAATCCCTTGATAACAGTCTGAATTATCTTTAATCCAAATAACAGTATGAATTTAAATTTAGATTGGATGACTCATTGCTAACTCTTCTAGAAACCCGTCCATCAAATTAGAGACAAAATCAACTCCTTTGGCCTAGTTCTAAAAGTTAATTTCAAAACTTGAGGAGGTACACATTTGAAATTTGTGTTTCTTTCATATATCCCTAAATATGGAGTTCAAAGTCCTTTTTATTTAATACAAACTCTGAAATCTAAGCAAACTGTGCCACTGGTTATATAATCAGGTCTCTGAAGAATACAGGTCATAGAGTGATACAAAAGGAGTAATTTTATATAAAGAGAAAAGGGTAAGGACAGAAATGTAACTTCAATATTTTTGTGAGTGATATAGCAGTGTTATTCGAGCTTTCATTAACTCTTCAACCCATGTTCCCCAAACCTCAAGTAACATGTTTTTGTTTATTTTATTTATTTTTGTCAACCATAGCTGTGAAAATGTATTTTCCAAGGTGAAAAATTTAAGTTTGACCCATGAATTCTAATTTCAGTAGGAGTCATTTTATCCTTCTCTCTCAGTTTCCTTGCCTATAAATTGAAGAGGTAAGAATAGACCATCTTTTAATATGTTGATGCAGATTAAGACTTTTAAAATTTATAGGAATTGATGGTCCTTGAACCATAACTGAATCCTTCCAGGAGATAGTCTATTCTCTAGTTAAAACACATCTTTGTTCTATTTTGAC
This sequence comes from Phocoena sinus, assembly GCF_008692025.1. NCBI lineage: Eukaryota > Metazoa > Chordata > Mammalia > Artiodactyla > Phocoenidae > Phocoena > Phocoena sinus. Next base: position 33,682,473 of record NC_045779.1, read on the forward strand.
CTTTCCCAATCCTTATTTCAGTGTTTAATGACCTTCATTTAAAATGAAGTTTCCCTTATAAGTAGAATTTAAATCTTTTTCCTGTTCTTGCTCTGTTGGAGAAAACAAATACACAATGTCTTGCCCCATTGCTAAGAAAAGAATTGAGTGTCTCACTCCATTGCTTAGAAAAGATTAAATGATTTAAAGTGTTACTAAAACTTGGTGATATTTCACTATCATGGTACAGTGAGTACAAAGGACATTTATGTAAATAATTCAAAGTAAGCAGTTTCTCAGAAAAAATATATTTAGTGAGTATTAATCATGTTTGCTTAGATATCTTCTAATATATAAAATGTGGTAATTTTCAATAGTCCCTATCACCACTAGTGCAAATTAGCAAGTGAGTTTCTCCAACCTGTGATCTCTTATTGACGGAAAAAAGTTGAGATTACATTGCTCAGTGAGAAATTGGCAAAGTACTGCAGCCAGTGGGAACCTGGAATAATATAGGCTACAACACTTTTATTCAGAGTTCAAAACAAACCAATGTACTAGGAGTAATCAGAGAGATAGAAAAATTGTTCCCTCTAACAAGATGCAGTAACTCCTTTATGCACTAAACTGCCACAAAAGAAGTAACTGACTGGAATCCCAGAGGAGTAGTTGATCCCAGGAGAGAATCAGGTAGCTTAAGCTTACCTTTTCTCCTTTTCTTTCATCAAATTTTGGTGACTTTGGGGCAAAACATAAGCTATTTTTATTTTTTTAAAAACTCTTGAGAGGGAGAGATTTTACTTAGGATGTCATAATTTCCTCCAGTGTCTAACTTAGGTCCCTCGTCTCCTTAGCAAAAATAGAGATAGAAATAAAATACCCAATATCTAGCATCCTTTCTTGCTGAGGAAACTGAGTCTGAGATAGACAAAGCAATTTCTCCCAAGCTACCTTGAAGTTGAATCAACCATCTTATACTGGGGATAGGAAGTTTCATTCTCTTAAATTTTTTTTTTTTTGGTCACTATAGAGAATTTGAAAGGTTTATTATCCAAGTGTATGGAAGAGGTGGGTTGTTTCCAGATCCAATCCTTAGATTTCAATCTGAGTTCTGTTTCTTGTTAACCAGGTTTCCACATATCGACACTAGTTTCTTAGAGTGATTCATATGTAATATTAAAATAGATCTAGAGATGAAATAAATCCATATTGCTGAAAATGTCTACACTGTACTGACTGGTTTGAGCCTGGTGGAAGCAGCATGGTAAAGAGGGAAAAAGCCCTGGTTTGCAGTCAGAAACTCAGGTTTAAAACTTGAATTCAACATTTATCACCTTTGTGACTTTGGAAAAATTATTTTACTTCTCTTACTCCTGTTTCTTCATTTGTAATACAGGGATAATAAGATTTGCCTAAGCTGTTGAAAGATTTAAATGAGAAGGTGCAAGTGTTTCTGTTGGTGTTCTCTTCCTTCTCCTCCTATCTTCCTTGTCATAATCAACTAACATAAAATTTATTGTGTGCTTCCATTGCTCCACAATACCTCTCAATAATCCAATCTAACTAAGAACTTTATCCTGAGACAATTAGACAGAGTGAACCAAAGCCAGAGAAATTTGACAGTGGAAACTACACAAGAACCCTATTATTTGGCTTGTAAAATCAAACAACTGTTTAGCTAATTTTTAAAAATCAAATTGGCTCTTTTTTCCTCATTTAATTAAAATGATAGATGGGCACTTGGTTATTGGGTAGACTTAGGTGTTAGGAATATTGCTTTGGAAAATTAAACTATAACTCTGGGTTACACCTACAAATTAGTTTACTAAATAGAGAGAAATCAACAACCAAAAGTTTGTTTATGGAACTAAGTTGATTATGCAAAATGAATCCATACACAGAGTCCCATATCTTTTAGATAAAAATATTTCACTTAATATTTCTGCTGTTGGAGAAACTTATAAATATAGTGTTTTAAATAGATATTCATTATATTTTTCACACAAATCTTTTTTGTTAGCCTACCAAGATGAAACTTGACATTGATTTCAAGGATAATTATATAACTATGAACTTCCAAAGAATATACACATTATTTACACAGCAGACTGTGTTGCATTTAAGGCAGTAAATGTATGTTTGGAACTTAAAAGGCTTTTACACTGTTAGACATAGACATTTATTTAAAAGATTCACTTGGCTAGTTGATTTCATTTCATAGATTTATATTGTATATAGGCTAATATACACTGTCAGATGTACTTCTTTGTGTATGAAAAAATGTGCATATCTTTTTGTAGTTTTAGTAAAATTTTAGCATAAACGAAAATGTCCCAATATTTTCATAATGTTTCTTTGAGCAGACTGACAAAGAAAACATATTCAATGGCATAAATATATTCTTTCCACTAAAGTTAATGGGTATGTTTGAAAGAAAGAAAATATCTGGCTTCTTTTGATCAATCTAATGAAAATTCATGTTCCTTTGATCTTGTAAATGACCTACTTGAGTAGCTAGAAAATGTAAATGAGCAAGTGAGTTACTATGACTAAACTAGTTGAGAAGCCAAACATTAAAATCTGTCATTCTGTTATTTATAAGTCACCGATTGCATCTTATTTTCCACTGAGTTTTTTCTTTTAAATCTTTATCGGAGTATACTTGCTTTACAATGTGTGCTGGTTTCTGCCTTATAGCAAAGTGAATCAGTTATACATACACATATGTTCCCATATCTCTTCCCTCTTGCGTCTCCCTCCCTCCCACCCTCCCTATCCCACCCCACTAGGTGGTCACAAAGAACTGAGTTGATCTCCCTGTGCTATGTGGCTGCTTCCCACTAGCTACCTATTTTACATTTGGTAGTGTATATATGTCCATGCCACTCTCTCACTTTGTCACAGCTTAACCTTGCCCCTTCCCATATCCTCCAGTCCACTCTAGCAGATCTGAGTCTTTATTCCCATCTTGCCTCTAGGTTCTTAATGACCATTTTCTTTTTTTCTTAGATTCCATATATATGTGCTAGCCTATGGTATTTGTTTTTCCCTTTCTGACTTCACTCTGTATGACAGACTCTATGGCCATCCATCTGACTACAAATAAATCAATTTCGTTTCTTTTTATGGCTGAGAAATATTCCATTGTATATATGTGCCACATCTTCTTTATCCATTAATCTGTTGATGGACACTTAGGTTGCTTCCATGTCCTGGCTATTGTAAATAGAGCTGCAATGAACATTTTGCTACATGACTATTTTTGAATTATGGTTTTCTTAGGGTATATGCCCAGTAGTGGGATTGCTGGATGGTATGGTAGTTCTATTTTTAGCTTTTTTAAGGAACCTCCATACTGTTCTCCATAGTAGCTGTATCAATTTGCATTCCCACCAACAGTGCTAGAGGATTCCCTTTTCTCCACACCCTCTCCAGCATTTATTGTTTATAGATTTTTTGATGATGGCCATTCTGACTGGTGTCAGATGATATCTCATTGTTGTTTTGTTTTGCATTTCTCTAATGATTAATGATGTTGAGCATTCTTTCATGTGTTTCTTGGCAATCTGTATACATCCTTTGGAGAAATGTCTATTTAGGTCTTCTGCCCATTGTTGGATTGGATTGTCTGGTATTTTGATATTGAGCTGCATGAGCTGCTTGTAAATTTTGGAGATTAATCCATTGTCAGTTGCTTCATTTGCGAATATTTTCTCCCATTCTGAGGGTTGTCTTATCATTTTCCTTATGGTTTACTTTGCTGTGCAAAGATTTTAAGTTTCATTAGGTCCCATTTGTTTATTTTTGGTTTTATTTCTATTTCTCTAGGAGGTGGGTCAAAAAGGATCTTGCTGTGATTTATGTCATGGAGTGTTCTGCCTATGTGTTCCTCTAAGAGTTTGATGGTGTCTGGCCTTACATTTAGGTCTTTGATCCATTTAGAGTTTATTTTTGTGTATGGTGTTAGGGAGTGTTCTAATTTCATCCTTTTACATATAGCTGTCCAATTTTCCCAGCACCACTTATTGAAGAGGCTGTCTTTTCTCCACTGTATATTCTTGCCTCCTTTATCAAAGATAAGGTGACCATATGTGCATGGGTTTATCTCTGGGCTTTCTACCCTGTTCCATTGATCTATATTTCTGTTTTTGTGCCAGTACCATACTGTCTTGATTACTGTAGCTATGTACTATAGTCTGAAGTCAGGGAGCCTGATTCCTCCAGCTCCGTTTTCCTTTCTCATGATTACTTTGGCTATTCAGGGTCTTTTGTGTTTCCATACAAATTGTGAAATTTTTTGGTCTAGTTCTGTGAAAAATGCCATTGATAGTTTCATAGGGATTGCATTGAATCTGTAGATTGCTTTGGGTAGTAGAGTCATTGTCATAATGTTGATTCTTCCAATCTAAGAACATGGTATACCCCTCCATCTCTTTGTATCATCTTTAATTTCTTCCATCAGTGTTGTATAGTTTTCTGCATACAGGTCTTTTTTCTCCTTAGGTAGGTTTATTCCTAGATATTTTATTCCTTTTTTGCAATGGTAAATAGGAGTGTTTTCTTAATTTCACTTTCAGATTTTTCATCATTAGTGTATAGGAATGCTAGAGATTTCTGTGCATTAATTTTGCGTCCTGTTACTTTACCAAATTCATTGATTAGTTCTAGTAGTTTTCTGGTAGCATCTTTAGGATTCTCTATGTATAGTATCATATTATCTGCAAACTGACAGTTTTACTTCTTCTTTTCCAATTTGGATACCTTTTATTTCTTTTTCTTTCTGAGTGCTGTGGCTAAAACTTGCAAAAGTATGTTGAATAATAGTGGTGAGAGTGGGCAACATTGTTTTTTTCCTGATCTTAGTGGAAATGGTTTCAGTTTTTCACCACTGAGGAAGATGTTGGCTGTGGATTCGTCATATATGGCCTTTATTATGTTGAGGAAAGTTCCCTCTATGCCTGCCTTCTGCAGGGTTTGTTTGTTTGTTTATTTTTGTTTGTTTGTTTGTTTTGTGGTACTCGGGCCTCTCACTGTTGTGGCCTCTCCCGTTGCGGAGCACAGGCTCCGGACGCGCAGGCTCAGCGACCATGGCTCACGGGCCCAGCCGCTCCGCCACATGTGGTATCTTCCCGGACCGGGACACGAACCTAAGTCCCCTGAATCGGCAGGTGGACTCTCAACCACTGCACCACCAGGGAAGCCCTGCAGGGTGTTTATCATAAATGGGTGTTGAATTTTGTTGAAAGCTTTCTCTTCATTGATTGAGATGATCATATGATTTTTCTCCTTCAATTTGTTAATATGGTGTATCACATTGATTGATTTGCATATATTGAAGAATCTTTGCATTCCTGGGATAAACCCAACTTGATCATGGTGTATGATTCTTTTAATGTGCTGTTGGATACTGTTTGCTAGTATTTTGTTGAGGATTTTTGCATCTATGTTGATCAGTGATATTGGCCTCTAGTTTTCCTTCTTTATGACATCTTTGTCTGATTTTGGTATCAGAGTGATGGTGCCCTCATAGAATGAGTATGGGAGTGTTCCTCCCTCTGCTAAATTTTGGAAGAGTTTGAGAAGGATAGGTGTTAGCTCTTCTCTAAATGTTTGATAGAATTCACCTGTGAAGCCGTCTGGTCCTGGGTTTTTGTTTGTTGGAAGATTTTTAATCACAGTTTCAATTTCAGTGCTTGTGATTGGTCTATTCATATTTTCTATTTCTTTCTGGTTCAGTATCAGAAGGTTGTGCATTTCTAAGCATTTGTCCATGTCTTCCAGGTTGTCCATTTTATTGGCATAGAGTTGCTTGTAGTAATCTCTCATGATCCTTTGTATTTCTGCAGTGTCAATTGTTACTTCTCCTTTTTAATTTCTAATTCTATTGATTTGAGTCTTCTCCCTTTTTCTCTTGATGATTCTGCCTAATGGTTTTTCCATTTTGTTTACCTTCTCATGGAACCAACTTTTGGTTTTATTGAACTTTGCTATCGTTTCCTTCATTTCTTTATCATTTATTTCTGATCTGATCTTTATGATTTCTTTCCTTCTGCTAATTTCGGGTTTTTTTTGTTCTTCTTTCTCTAATTGCTTTAGGTGTAAGTTTAGGTTGTTTATTTGAGATGTTTGTTGTTTCCTAAGATAGGATTGTATTGCTATAAACTTCCCTCTTAGAACGCTTTTGCTGCATCCCATAGGTTTTGAGTCGTCGTGTTTTTGTTGTCATTTGTTTGTAGGTATTTTTATTTCCTCTTTGAATTCTTCAGTGATCTCTTGCTTATTAAGTAGTGTATTGTTTAGCCTCCATGTGTTTGTATTTTTTACAGATGTTTTCCTGTAATTGATATCTAGTCACATAGCGTTGTGGTCAGAGAAGATACTTGATATGAGTTCAATTATCTTAAATTTACCAAGGCTTGATTTGTGACCCAAGATATGATCTATCCTGGAGAATGTTCCATGAGCACTTGAGAAGAAAGTGTATTCTGTTCTTTTTGGATGGAATGTACTATAAATATCAATTAAATCTATCCAGTCTATTGTGTCATTTAAAGCTTGTTTTTCCTTATTTATTTTCATTTTGGTTGATCTGTCCATTGGTGAAAGTGGGGTGTTAAATCCCCTACTATGATTGTGTTACTGCCGATTTCCCCTTTTATGGCTGTTAGTATTTGTCTTATGTATTGAGGTGCTCCTATGTTGGGTGCATAAATATTTACAATTGTTATATCTTCTTCTTGGATTGATCCCTTGATCATTAGGTAGTGTCCTTCCTTGTCTCCTGTGATAGTCTTTATTTTAAAGTCTATTTTGTCTGATATGAGAATTGCTACTCCAGCTTTATTTTGATTTCCATTTGCATGGAATATCTTTTTCCACCCCCTCACTTTCTGTCTGTATGTGTCCCTAGGTCTGAAGTGGGTCTCTTGTAGACAGCATATATGCAGGTCTTTTTTTTGTATCCATTCAACCAGTCTATGTCTTTTGGTTGGAGCATTTAATCCATTTACATTACATTTAAGGTAGTTATTGATATGTATGTTCCTATTACCATTTTCTTAATTGTTTTGAATTTGTTACTCTATGTCTTTTCCTTCTTTTGTGTTTCCTGCCTAGATAAGTTCCTTTAGCATTTGTTGTAAAGCTGATTTGGTGGTGCTGAATTCTGTTAGCTCTTGCTTGTCTGTAAATGTTTTAATTTCTACATCAAATCTCAATGAGATCCTTGCAGGGTAGAGTAATCTTGGTTGTAGGTTCTTAATGAGTTTGTTTTTGAATTTTAAAAATCTGAGTAAAATTGCCATAAAATCAATTAGGTATTACCTACAAAAATTACCTTGTTAAAAACAGAAGAAATTATGTATCCTAAACAATCATTTAAATTGTCATTAAGATTTAATTCCAATATGAAATGTGAGCTCAAAATGTTGAAGAAATGACAACAACTTAAAAATACATTGGAGGAAGTTGAAATTTTTATGTCATGTCCCATTGTAGCTGATGAAAGCCCAAATGTAACAAATACCATCTGTTTAGCTATATTTGTATGTGTTGTAAATGAGAATATAAATGTGACTGAAGAAATTTTGGACATAAAACCCATGAGAGGCACAACATTCACAAACAAAGTATCTGTGTCGAGGAATGTTTTGAAATACTTAATGAAAACTGGCCAAGAAATATTAGGGAGTGACTCTAATATTAGATAGTGCCTCCATGAAAGTCTATGTTAATACCAAACTCCTGAGATGAAAATTTCAGGTGCTAAAATTTTGAGGGACACATACAATTTTCCAAGAATTACTTTGTACCAAATGATTTTTTAAAAAATGAAGCCTGTCTTCATTTGAAGTAAGGTAAGAAGATCCTGTGACTGAAATGTAGATAACTCAATGTTTACTTGAAGCCCAAGAAACACAATCAAATAAGTTGTCTAATGTGTATGCAGAGGCTAGGTGACTTGGTTGAGTCATTTTAGTTGTATTGAAGTTTCTTATTTTTAAGAGTTGAAAGAAATTGACTTGCTCATGTCATCTTGGGAAAATTTCTGCTTCAGCTCACCAGAGATTGAGGGATGAATCTTCATCTTTTTGGTTGATGTTACAACTCATCTAAACACTTTGAAAAGACCTTCACAAGTGGTTACCAATGATTTTATGTGCCCATTTCAAGTAAAATTGTGTCTTTGGGAAGCATCTGAGAAGGAAAATGGAAATTTACATTCCTCTGATGAAAGTGACTCTAAAAGCGACAACTGTAGCTTAAACTACATTCTCCAAGTATGAACTGGATTCCAGAAAATATTCTGATTTCACAGTTTATAAATATGTGATAATATTCAATTTCAGTCAAATTAAGCTCTCAAAATTAACTTTAATCATGTGAACAAAGAGCTTCAAATGGAAGTTTCTGAGCTGCAGAAATGTTTCTGAAAACTAAATAGAAGTTCTAGAATACTAGAATTCTACAAATATCTCTGTAGTTTTCTTAATTGTAAAAAACATTCTGTAAAGATTTTATAGGTGCCCAGATGTATTTAATTTTGTGAACAGCTATTTTCTTTTCTGAATAAAGCTAAATAAAACTCCCCAATAAAGGATTCAAGGCTGAATTCTGTACTGCACGTAGCAATATAAAACACACAACTAGACACAGTCATCTTGGTGTAGAAGTAAAAGGGTGAATTTTCCAGTTTTAAATCAAAGAAGCAATGAATTAGGAAAGAGAAATGTAATACTTAGTAGCCCCTGTTTTTTTTTTTTTTTTTTTCGGTATGTGGGCCTCTCACTGCTGTGGCCTCTCCTGTTGCAGAGCACAGGCTCCGGACGCGCAGACTCAGCAGCCATGGCTCACGGGTGCAGCTGCTCTGCGGCATGTGGGATCTTACCGGACTGGGGCACGAACCCATGTCCCCTGCATTGGCAGGCGGACTCTGAACCACTGTGCCACCAGGGAAGCCCGCCCTTGTTTTTTAATATGTATATATAAATAAATAAATATATATATATTTAATTGGGGTGTAGTTGCTTTAATATGCTGTGTTAGTTTCTGCTGTGTTAGTTTCTGCTGTATATGTACATGTATACATATATCCCCTCCCTCTTGGACCTCCCTCCCAACCCCCTCCCCATCCCAACCATCTAGGTCATCACAGAGTACCAAGCTGAGCTCACTGTGTTATACAGCAGGTTCTCACTAGCTATCTGTTTTACACATGGTAATGTATATATGTCAATCCCAATCTCCCAATTCATCTCACCCCCCTTCCTCATCCCATATCCACATGTCCATTCTCTACGTCTGCTTCTCTATTCCTGCCCTGCAAAAATGTTCATCTGTACCATTTTTTTAGAATCCACATATATGTATTAATATACAATATTTGTTTTTCTCTTTCTGACTGACTTCACTCTGTATGACAGACTCTAGGTCCATCCATGTCTCTACAAATGACCCAATTTCACTCATTTATGGCTGAGTAATATTCTATTGTATATATGTACCACATCTTCTTTATCCATTCATCTGTCGATGGACATTTATGTTGCTTCCATGTTCTGGCTATTGTAAATAGTGCTGCAATGCACATTGGGGTGCATGTGTGTTTTTGAATTATCATTTTCTCTGGGTATATGCCCAGTAGCAGGATTGCTGTGTCATATGGTATTTCTATTTTTAGTTTTTTAAGACACCTCCATACTGTTCTCCATAGTGGCTGTATCAACTTACATTCCCACCAACAGCACAAGAGGGTCCTCTTTTCTCCACACTCTCACCAGCATTTATTGTTTGTAGATTTTTAAATGATAGTCATTCTGACCAATGTGAGGTGACACCTCACTGTAGTTTTGATTTGCATTTCTCTAATAGATAGTGATGTTGAGGATCCTTTCATGTGCTTGTTGGCTATCTCTATGTCTTCTTTGGAGAAATGTCTACTTAGGTCTTCTGCCTATTTTTTGATTGGGTTGTTTGTTTTTTATTGATATTGAGCTGCATGAGCTGTTTGTATATTTTGGAGATTAATCCTTTGTCAGTTTCTTCATTTGCAAATATTTTATCCATGTCTAAGAGTTGTCTTTTAATCTCATTTATGGTTTCTTTTGCTGTGCAAAATCTTTTAAGTTTAATTAGGTTCCATTTTTTTTGTTTTTATTTTCATTACTGTAGAGGAGGTGGGTCAAAAAAGATCTGCTGTGATTTATGTCAAAGAGTGTTCTGACTATGTTTTCTTCTAAGAGTTTTATAGTATGTGGTCTTACATTCAGGCCTTTAATCTATTTGGAGTTTATTTTTGTGTACAGTGTTAGGGAGTGTCCTAATTTCATTCTCTTACATGTAGCTGTCCTGTTTTCTCAGCATCATTTACTGAAGAGACTGTCTTTTATCCATTGTATATTTTTGCCACCTTTGTCATAGATTAGGTGACCATAGGTGCTTGGGTTAATCTCTGGGCTTTCTATCCTGTTCCATTGATATATATTTCTGTTTTTGTGCCAGTACCATACTGTCTGGATTACTGTAGCTTTGTAGTATAGTCTGAAGTCAGGGCACCTGATTCCTCCACCTCCATTTCTCTCTCTCAAGATTGCTATAGCTCTTCGGGGTTTTTTGTGCTTCATCCATATAAATTGTAAAATGTTTTGTTCTGATTCTGTGAAGAATGCCACTGGAAATTTGATAGGGATAGTATTAAATTTGTAGATTACTTTAGGTAATATAGTCATTTTCACAATATCAATTCTCCCAATTTAAGAACGTGGTATATCTCTCCAACTGTTTTGTCATCTTTGATTTCTTTCATCAGTGTCTTATAGTTTTCTGAGTACAGGTCTTTTGCCTCATTAGGCAGGTTTATTTCTAGATATTTTATTCTTTTTGTTGTGATGGTAAATGGGATTGTTTCCTTAATTTCTCCTTCTGATATTTCATTGTTAGTGTATAGGAATACAGGAGATTTCTGTGCATTAACTTTGTATCCTGAAACTTTACCTAATTCATTGATTAGCTCTAGTAGTTTTCTGGTGACTTCCTCAGGATTTTCTATGTATAGTATCATGTCATCTGTAAACAATGACAGTTTTACTTCTTCTTTTCCAATTTGTATTCCTTTCATTTCTTTTTCTTCTCTGATTGCCATGGCTTGGGCTTCCCTAACTCTGTTGAATAAGAGTGGCAAGAGTAGACATCAGTGTCTTGTTCCTGATCTTAGAGGAAATGCTTTCAGTTTTTCACCATTGAGAATGATGTTTGCTGTGGGTTTGTCATATGTGGCCTTTATTTTGTTGAGGTAGGTTCCCTCTAGGCTCACTTTCTGGAGAGTTTTTTTTTTTTTTTTAATCATAAATGGTGTTGAATTTTGTCCAAAGCTTTTTCTGCATCTATTGAGATGATCATATGGTTTTTATCTTTAATTTGTTAATATGGTGTATCACATTGATTGATTTGCATATATTGAAGAATCCTCGCATCCCTAGGATAAATCCCACTTGATTTCAGTGTATGATTATTTTAATGTGCTGTTGAATTCTGTTTGCTAGTACCTGGTTGAGGATTTTTGGGTCAATGTTCATCAGTGACGTTGGTCTATAACTTTCTTTTTTTGTGATATTTTTGTCTGGTTTTGGTATCAGGGTGATGGTGGCTTTGTAGAATGAGCTTGGGAGTGTTCCTTCCTCTGCAATTTTTTGGAAGAGTTTGGGAAGGATCAGTGTTAGCTCTTCTCTAAATGTTCGATAGAATTCACCTGTGAAGTCATCTGGTCCTGGACTTTTGTTTGTTGGAAAATTTTAAATCACAGTTTGAATTTCATTACTTGTGATTTGTCTGTTCATATTTTCTATTTTTTCCTGGCTCAGTCTTGGAAGGTTGTACCTTTCTAAGAATTTGTCCATTTCTTCCAAATTGTCCAATTTATTAGCATATAGTTGCTTGTAGTCTCTTAGGATCCTTTGTATTTCTGTGGTGTCAGTTATCCTTTGTATTTCTGTGGTGTTAGTTTCTCAGAATTTGTCCATTTCTTCCTGATTGTCCAAGTTATTAGCATCTAGTTGCTTGTAGTAGTCTCTTAGGATCCTTTGTATTTCCGTGGTGTTAGTTTTTCATTTCTAATTTTACTGATTTGAATCCTCTGCCTTTTTTTCCTGATGAGTCTCACTAAGCATTTATCAATTTTGTTTATCTTCTCAAAGAATAAGCTTTTAGTTTCATTGATTTTTGCTATTGTTTTCTTTGTTTCTATTTCATTTATTTCCACTCTAATTTTTATGATTTCTTTCCTTCTACTAACTTTGGGTTTGTTTGTTCTTCTTTCTCTAGTTGCTTTAGGTATAAGATTAGGTTTTTTATTTGAGATTTTTCTTGTTCTTGAGGTAGGATTGAATTCTGTAAACTTTCCTTTTAAGACTGCTTTTGTTGCATCCCATAAGTTTGGGTCATTGTGTTTTCATTGTCATTTGTTTCTAGGTATATTTTGATTTCCTGTATGATTTCTTCAGTGATCTTTTGGTTACTTAGCAGCATATTGTTTAGTCTACATGTGTTTTTGTTTTTTTCAGGGTTTTTTCCTGTAATTAATTTCTTATCTCATAGTGTTGTGGTCGGAAAAGATGCTTGATACAGTTTCAATTTTCTTAAATTAATCAAGGCTTAATTTGTAACCTAAGATGTAATCTATCCTGGAGAATGTTCCGTGTGCACTTAAGAAGAAGTTGTATTCTGCTGCTTTTGGATGGAATGTCCTATAAATATCAATTAAGTCTACCTGCTCTGTTGTGTCATTTAAAGCTGTTTTTTTGGATTAATTTTCTTTCTGGATGATCTGTCCATTGGTGTAAGTGTGGTGTTAAAGTCCCCTGCTATTATTGTGTTACTGTCAGTTTCCCCTTTTATGGTTGTTAGCATTTGCCTTATGTATAGAGGTGCTCCTATGTTGGGTGCATAAATATTTACAATTGGGAGAGACTTTCAAGTTGTCGGAGGAGTAAGATGTGAAGATCACCTTCCTCCCCACAAATACATCAGAAATACATCTACATGTGGAACCACTACTACAGAACACCTACTGAATGCTGGCAGAAGACCTCAGACTTCCCAAAAGGCAAGGAACTCCCCATGTACCTGTATAGGGCAAAAGGAAAAAGAAAACACAGAGACAAAAAAATAAGGGTGGGACCTGCACCTCTGGGAGGGAGCTGTGAAGGAGGAAAAGTTTCCACACACTAGGAAGCCCCTTCACTGGCGGAGACAGGGGGTGGGCCAGAGGGAAGCTTCAGAGCCACGGAGGAGAGTGCAGCAACAGGGGTGCATAATGCAAAGTGGAGAGATTCCCACACAGAGGATCAGTGCCGCCAGCACTCACCAGCCTGAGAGGCTTGTTTGCTCACGCACCAGGGCGGGTGGTGGCTGGGAGCTGAGGCTCAGGCTTCAGAGATCAGATCCCGGGGAGAGGACTGGGGTTAGCTGCATGAACACAAACTGAAGGGGACTAGTGTGACACAGCTAGCCAGGAGGGAGTCTGGGAAAAAGTCTGAAACTGCCTAAGAGGCAAGAGACCATTGTTTGGGGTGCATGAGGAGAGGAGATTCAGAGCATCCCCAAAACGAGCTCCAGAGAGGGGTGTGAGCCACGGCTATCAGCACAGGACACCAGAGAAGGGCATGAGACACTAAGGCTGTTGCTGCAGCCACCAAGAAGCCTGTTTGGAAGCACAGGTCACTATCCACACCTCCCCTCTTGGGAACCTGTGCAGCCTGCCACTGCCAGGGTCCTGTGATCCAGGGACAATTTCCCCTGGAGAACACACAGCATGCCTCAGGCTGTTGCAACATCACACCAGCCTTGCAGCTGCAGGCTCACCTGGCATTCCATACCCTTCCCTCCCTCTGGCCTGAGTGAGCCATAGCCCTGAATCTGCTGCTCCTTTAACCCCATCCTGTCGTGGTGGGAACAGATGTCTTCAGGAGACCTACATGCAGATTTGAATCAAATCCAAAGCTGAACCCCAGGAACTGTGTGAACAAGAAAAGAAAGGGAAATTTCTCCCAGCAGACTCAGGAGCAGCAGAGTAAATTTCCACAATCAACTTGATGTACCCTGCATCTATGGATTACCTGATTAGACAATGAATCATCCCAAACTTGAGGTGGTGGACTTTGGGAGCAACTGTAGACTTGGGGTTTGCTTTCTGCATCTAATATGTTTCTGGTTTTATATTTATCTTACTTTAGTAGTTAGAGTTCATTATCATTGGTAGATTTGTTAATTGATTTGGTTGCCTCTTCCTTTATATATATATCATTTTTTGCTTTTTCTCTTTTTATGAGTGTGTATGTGTATGCTTCTTTGTGTGATTTTGTCTGTATAGGTTTGCTATTACCATTTGTCCTAGGGTTCTGTCTGTCCATTTTTCCATTTTTTTTTTCTTATGATACGTTTTAGCCCTTGCTATCATTGGTGGATTTGTTTCTTGTGTTGGTTGTTCTCTTATTTTTTTATTACTTTTTAATGTTTTTAATATTTTTTTATTCTTTGTTGTATTTTATTTTATTTTTCCCTTTTTTTCTGAGTTGTGTGGCTGACAAGGTCTTGGTGCTCTGGCTGGGCGTCAGGACTCTGTCTCTGAGGTGGGAGAGCTGAGTTCTGGACATTGGTCCACCAGAGACCTCCTGGCTCCATGTAATGTCAAACATCAAAAGCTCTCCCAGAGATCTCCATCTCAACACTAAGACCCAGCTCCACCCAATGGCCAGCAAGCTACAGTGCTGGAAACCCTGTGCCAACAACTAGAAAGACAGGAACACAACACCACCCATTAGTAGAGAGGCTGCATAAAGTCATAAGGTCAAGACACCCCAAAACACACCGCTGGACATGGTCCTGCCCACCAGAAAGACAAGATCCAGCTTCATCCAACAAAACACAGGCACCAGTCAGCTACACCAGGAAGCCTACACAACCCACTGAACCTACCTCACTGACTGGGGGCAGACACCAAAAACAATGGGAACTACGAACCTGCAGCCTGTGAAAAGGAGACCACAAACACAGTAAGTTGAGCAAAATGAGAAGACAGAAAAATACACAGCAGATGAAGGAGCAAGATAAAAACCCAACAGACCAAACAAATGAAGAGGAAATAGGCAGTCTACCTGAAAAATAATTCAGAGTGTTGATAGAAAAGATGATCCAAAATCTTGGAAATAGAATGGAGAAAATACAAAAAACGTTTAACAAGGACTTAGTAGAACTAAAGAGCAAACAAACAACGATGAACAATAAAATAAATGAAAATAAAAATTCTCTAGAAGGAATCAATAGCAGAATAACTGAGGCAGAAGGATGAATAAGTGACCTGGAAGATAAAATACTGGAAATAACTACTGCAGAGCAGAATAAAGAGAAAAGAATGAAAAGAATTGAGGAGAGTCTCAGAGACCTCTGGAACAACATTAAACGGACAAACAGTCTAATTATAGGGTTCCCAGAAGAAGAAGAGAAAAAGAAAGGGACTGAGAAAATACTTGAAGAGATTGTAGTTGAAAACTTCCCTAATATGGGAAAGGAAACAATCAAGTCCAGGAAGAGCAGAGTCCCATACAGGATATATCCAAGGAGAAACATGCCAAGACACATATTAATCAAACTATAAAAATTAAATACAAAGAAAAAATATTAAAAACAACAAAGGAAAAACAACAAATAACATACAAGGGAATCTCCATAAGATTAACAGATGATTTTTCTTCAGAAACTCTGCAAGCCAGAAGGGAGTAGCAGAACATATTCAAAGTGATAAAGGGGAAAAACCACAAACAAGATTATTCTACGCAGCAATGATCTCATTCTCATTTGACAGAGAAATGAAAACCGTTACAGACAAGCAAAAGGTAGGAGAATTCAGCACCACCAAACCAGCTTAACAACAAATGCTAAAGGAACTTCTCTAGGGAGGAAACACAAGAGAAGGAAAAGACATACAATAACAAACCCAAAACAATTAAGAAAATGGTAATAGGAACATACATATCGATAACTATCTTAAATGTAAATGGATTAAATGCTCCAACCAAAATACAAAGACTGGATGAATGGATATAAAAACAAGACCTGTATATATGTTGTCTACAAGAGACCCACTTCAGACCTAGGGACACATACAGACTGAAAGTGAGTGACCGGGAAAAGATATTCCATGCAAATGGAAATCAAAAGAAAGCTAGAGGAGCAATTCTCATATCAGACAAAACAGACTTTAAAATAAAGACTATTAGAAGAGACAAAGAAGGACACTACATAATGATCAAGTGATTGATCCAAGAAGACGATATAACAATTGTAAATATATATGCAACCAACATAAGAGTACCTCAATTCATAAGTCAGATGCTAACAGCCATAAAAGGGGAAATCGACAGTAACAGAATCATAGTAGGGGACTTTAACACCCCACTTTCACCAATGGACAGATCATCCAAAAGGAAAATAACTAAGGAAGCACAAGCTTTAAATGATACATTAAACAAGATGCACTTAATTGAGATTTATAGGACATTCCATCCAAAAACAACAGAATACACTTTCTTCTCAAGTGCTCATGGACCATTCTCCAGGATAGATCATAACTTGGGTCACAGATCAAACCTTGGTAAATTTAAGAAAATTAAAATTGTATCAAGTATCTTTTCTGACCACAACACTATGAGATTAAATATCAACTACAGGAAAAGGTCTGTAAAAAATACAAACATAGGGAGGCTAAAAAATACACTACATAAAAACCAAGAGATAACTGAAGAATTCAAAGAGGAAATTAAAAAAATACCTAGAAACAAATGACAATGAAAACAGGACAACCCTAAACCTAAGGGATGCAGCAAAAGCAGTTTTAAGAGGGAAGTTTATAGCAATACAGTTTTACCTCAAGAACAAAAAACATCTCAAATAAACAACCTAAACTTACACCTCAAGCAATTAGAGAAATAAGAAAAAACCTCAAAGTTAGCAGAAGGAAAGAAATCATAAAGATCAGATCAGAAATAAATGAAAAAGAAATGAAGGAAACGATACCAAAGATCAATAAAACTAAAAGCTGGCTCTTTGACAAGATAAAAAAATATGATAAACCATTAGTGAGACTCATCAAGAAAAAAAGGGAGAAGACTCAAATCAATAGAATTAAAAATGAAAAAGAAGTAACTGACACTGCAGAAATACAAAGGATCATGAGAGATGACTGCAAGCACAACCTGGAAGAATTAGACAAATTCTTGGAAAAGCACAACCTTCCGAGTCTGAATCAGGAAGAAATAGAAAATATAAATAGACCAATCACAAGCAATGAAATTGAAACTGAGAGTAAAAAACTTCCAACAAACAAAATCCCAGAACCAGATAGCTTAACAGGCGAATGCAAAATATAGCAAAGGGAGGAACACTATCAAACTCATTCTATGAAACCACCATCACCCAGATACCAAAACCAGACAAAGATATCACAAAGAAAGAAAACTACAGGGTGGTGTCACTGATGATCATAGCTGCAAAAATCCTCAACAAAATACTAGCAAACAGAATGCAACAGCACATTAAAGGGATCATTCACCATAATCAAGTGGGGTTTATCCCACTAATGCAAGGATTCTCCCATATAATCAAATCAGTCAATGTGATAATCCATATTAACCAACCATAGGAGAAAAACCATATGATCATCTCAATAGATGCAGAAAAAGCTTCGGACAAAATTCAACACCAATTTATTATAAAAACCCTCCAGAAAGTAGGCATAGAGGGAACTTACCTCAACATATTAAAGGCCACATATGACAAATCCACAACCAACATCGTCCTCATTGGTGAAAAACTGAAACCATTTCCTCTAAGATGAGGAAAAAGACAAGGTTGTCCACTCTCACCACTATTATTCAAAATAGTTTTGGAAGTTTTAGCCACAACAATCAGAAGAAAAAGAAATAAATGGAATCCAAATCAGAAAAGAAGTAAACCTGTCACTGTTTGCAGATGACATGTTATTATACCTATAAGGCCCTATAGATGCTACCAGAAAACTACTAGAGCTAATCAATGAATTTGGTAAAGTACTAGGATACAAAGTTAATGCCCAGAAATCCCTTGCATTCTTGTACACTAATGATGAAAAATCTGAAAAGGAAATTAAGGAAACAATCCCATTTACCATTGCAACAAAAAGAATAAAGTACCTGGGAATAAACCCACTGAAGGAGACAAAAGACTTGTATGCAGAAATGCATAAGACACTGATGAAAGAAATTAAAGATGATACAAACAGATGGAGAGATATACCATGTTCTTGGAATGGAAGAATCAACATTGTGAGAATGACTATACTAACTAAAGCAATCTACAGATTCAATGCAATCCCTATCAAACTACCAATGTCATTTTTCACAGAACTAGAACAAAAAAATTTCACAATTTGTGTGGAAACACAAAAGACCCCGAACAGCAAAAGCAATCTTGAGAAAGAAAAATGGAGCTCATGGAATCAGGCTCCCAGACTTCAGGCTATACTACAAGTCTACAGTAATCAAGACAGTATGGAACTGTCACAAAAACAGAAATATAGATCACTGGAACAGGATAGAAAGCCCAGAGGTAAACCCATGCACATATGGTCTCCTTATTTTTGATAAAGGAGGCAAGCATATACAATGGGAAAAGACAGCCTCTTCAATAAGTGGTGCTGGGAAAACTGGACAGCTACATGTAAAAGATGAAATTAGAATACTCCCTAACAGCATGCACAAAAAATACTTAATATGGGTTAAAGACCAAAATGTAAGGCCAGACACTATAAAACTCTTAGAGGAAAACATAGGCAGAACAGTGTATGATATAAATCACAGTAAGATGCTTTTTGACCCACCTCCTAGAGAAATGGAAAAAAAAACAAAAATAAACAACTTGGACCAAATGAAACTTAAAAGCTTTTGCACAGCAAAGTAAACCATAGACAAGACCATAAGACAACCCTCAGAATGGGAGAAAATATTTGCAAATGAAGCAACTGTCAAAGGATTAATCTCCAACATTTACAAGCAGCTCATGGAGCTCAATATCAAAAAAACAAACATGCAATCCAACAATGGGCAGAAGACCTAAACAGACATTTCTCAAAAGAAGATATACAGATTGCCAATAGACACATGAAAGGATGCTCAACATCACTAATCATTAGAGAAATGCAAATCAAAACTCTAATGAGGTATCACATCACACCAGTCAGAATGGCCATCATCAAAAAATCTACAAACAATAAATGCTGGAGAGGGTGTGGAGAAAAGGGAACCCTATTGCACTGTTGGTGGGAACATAAATTGATACAGCCACTATGGAGAACAGTATGGAAGTTCCTTAAAAAACTAAAGAAGTAGTACCATACGAACCAGCAATCCCACTACTGGGCATATACCCTGAGAAACCATAACTCAAAAATGGTCACGTTCCACAATGTTCATTGCAGATCTGTTTACAGTAGCCAGGACATGGAAGCAGCCTAAGTGTCCACCGACAAATGAATGGATAAAGAAGATGTAGAACATATATACAATGGAATACTACTCAGCCATAAAAAGTAACGAAATTGAGTTATTTGTAGTGAGGTGGATGGACCTAGAGACTGTTATACAGAGTGAAGTAAGTCAGAAAGAGAAAAATAAATACCGTATGCTAACACATATATATAGAATCTAAAAAAAAGAAAAGAAAATGGTTCCGAAGAACCTAGGGGCAGGACAGGAATAAAGTCGCAGATGTACAGAATGGGTTTGAGGACACAGGAAGGGGGAAGGGTAAGCTGGGACGAAGGGTGAGAGTGTCATGTATATATATACACTACCAAATGTAAAAGAGATAGCTACTGGAAGCAGCCACATAGCACAGGGAGATCAGCTTGGTGCTTTGTGACCACGTAGAGTGGTGGGATAGGGAGGGTGGGAGGGAGATGCAAGAGGGAGGAGATATGGAGATATGTGTATATGTATAGCTGATTCAGTTTGTTATAAAGCAGAAAATAACACATTATTGTAAAGCAATTATACTCCAATAAAGATGTTAAAAAATGTTTACAATTGTTATATTTTCTTCTTGGATTGATCCCTTAATCATTAGGTAGTTTCCTTCTTAATCTCTTGTAAGAGTCTATTTTAAAACCTAGTTTCTCTGAAATTAGTATTGCTACTCCAGCTTTCTTTTGATTTCCATTTGGGAATATCTTTTTCCATCCCCTCATTTTCAGTCTGTAGGTGTCCCTAGGTCTGAAGTGGGTCTCTTGTAGACAGATATATATGGGCCTATTTTTTGTTTCCATTTACCCAATTTATGTCTTTTGGTTGTAGCATTTAATCCATTTACATTTAAGGTAATTATCAATATATATGTTCCTATTACCATTTTCTTTATTGTTTTGGGTTCGTTTTTTTAGGTCTTTTCCTTCTCTTGTGTTTCCTTACTGTAGAATTTCCTTTAGCATTTGTTGTAAAGCTGGTTTTGTGGTTCTGAATTCTCTTAGTCTTTGCTTGTCTGTAATGCTCTTGATTTCTCTGTCAAATCCAAATGAGATCCTTGCTGGTTAGAGTAATCTTGGTTGTACGTTTTTGCCTTTCATCACTTTAAATATATCCTGTCACTCCCTTCTGGCCTGCAGTTTTTCTGCTAAAAAGCAGCTGATAACCTTATGGGGATTCCCTTGTATATTATTTGTTGCTTTTTCCTTGCTTCTTTTAATGTTTTTTTCTTGATTTTAATTATTGTTTGATTAATATGTGTCTTGGTGTGTTTCTCCTTGGGTTTATCCTGTATGGGACTCTGTATTTCCTGGACTTGGGCAGCTATTTCCTTTCCCACGTTAGGGAAGTTTATGACTATAATCTCTTCAAATATTTCCTCAGACCCTTTCTCTTTCTCTTCTTCTTTTGGGACCCCTATAATTTGAATGCTGGTGCCTTTAAGGTTGTCCCAGAGGTCTCTGAGACTGTCCTCATTTATTTTCCATCTTTTTTCTTTATTCTGCTCCTCAGCAGTTATGTCCACTATTCTGTCTTCCAGGTCACTTATTGTTCTTCTCTCTCAGTTGTTCTGCTATTGATTCCTTCTAGAGTATTTTTCATTTCAGTTATTGTGTTGTGCATCACTGTTTGCTCTTTAGTTCTAGGTCTTTATTATACATTTCTTGTTTTTTCTTGATCTGTTGCTCCATTCTATTTCCAAGTTTTTGGATCATGTTTACTATCATTCCTCTGAATTCTTTTTCAGATAGGTTGCCTATTTCCTCTTCATTTATTTGGTCTTGTGTTTTTTCTTGTCCTTCCTAATATTGTTTTTTGTCATTTCATTTTTTTTGTTGGGTGTGGCTGTGTTCCTGTCTTGCTGGTTGTTTGCCCTAAGGCATCCAGCCCTGGAGTTTGCAGGCAGTTGGGTTGAGCCAGGTCTTGGTGTCGAGATGAGGACTTCTGAGAGACCTCAAACCAATTAATATTCCCTGGGATCTGAAGTTCTCTGTTAGTCCAGCACTTGGTGGACTAACAGGTGCTTAGGCCTGACCACTGCCCTGAGAACCAAGACCCTGCAAGCTGAGTGGAAAGTCAAAAGAAAAAAAAAAAAAGAGAAGAAAAGAAAAAAATCAACAAACAGAAAAGAGCATAACAATAACAAAGAATAAAAACTAAAAATATATTAGAAAAATAATTAAACAACAACAAAACAAAACAGAACAGCAAAAAAAATAAACATAAACAATTTTTTAAATTAAGTAAAAAAGTAAGAATAAAAATAAAAGATAAAAATACTAAAAAAGTTTTAAAAAGAAATGAAAAATAAAATAATAAAAAATTCCCTGGTGCCTCCTCTATCAATGTTCTTGTCCTGATGGTGAGCTACATCCTAGTCCCACCTCCCCAGTAGGCCTCCAAGACCTCTATGGAGGTCTCTGGACCCACTGTGTCAGCCCCACTTCTGCGTGTGTTCCTCTCACCAGCGTCTGTTACTGGAGCTGACCCAGAGGACCAGTGCTGGGGCACAGGCCTCCATCGGTGCACTCACAGGGGCCAGCACAGTCAGAGGAGGCCTTGGAGGGGGGCGGCACTCAACCCACCTGGACCCGTGTGGCCAGAGGTGGCCCTGTCAGGGATGGTACTCAGGCTTCCAGGACCCACGCAGCCAGAGGAGGCTTTGGTGGGGGTGGGGCTTAGGCCTGGGACCCATGCAGCCAAAAGAGGCATTGGTTGTGAGAGGGGTCAGGCCTGGGACCCATGCAACTAGAAGAGGCCTGGTCGGGGGAGGAGGCTCAGACCCAGGACTCATCTAGCTGGAGGAGGCCTTGGGATCTGGGTGTTAAGTCCTGGGATCCCAGCAGGATTGCCAGGGCCCAAGTGGGCAGGGGAGACACCGCATCCCCCTCAAATCCCCACTGATCTCCCCATCTTGAGTGGGCCCTTCTGAGCATGGGAACCTCTTCCCTCCCCCAGCCTCCCTCAGGGGTGCTGGTCCCATCCAACCTCCATTTTTCCTTGCCCCTCCCCTTCCCTCCCACATCCTATCTGGTTGAGCAAGGATTCCTCCCATCAACTTAGGTGTCTGAGGTCCCCCACCAGCATCTAGCAGGAGCCCTAGCTGTGAGGAGACTTGAACTCTGTGTCCTCCTACTCTGCCATCTTGATTCTGCCAATGTGTATATTTAAGGTACAATTTAAAATGTAATCTCTGCTATAATACATTTTTGCATTATTAGACATAGTTAAATGATATTTCAATAAAATAAAAAATTGTTATATTTTTAGCAGTTGACACACAAAAAATCTGGTTTCCTTTACTCTTTTATTACTTTCCTGGAACCAAAGGCACTTGAATTTGAGACACTTGGATCAGTGTTTTATCTTAGCAAATGACAAGAAGAAATCTGGCTTTGCCCTCTAAATGCCTTTCAAATAATGACTGGAAGTTGATGATGACTGACTTCTCTCAGTGAGCACAGCCTGTACTATATTTAGCATGACAATGATCTTTGGCTAAGCAGTAGACTGCTTGCTTCTTCATTTACCTTTCTTCAAAATTGTTAAAATTGTTGGTGCTTCTTTGAAAATGCTGTACATTTTAAATAATTTGAAGCAAATATTGAATCAAAGATAAATCAATTATATAATATGTATTCAGCTAAAGTAAGCATATTCTAATTTTGTGAATAAGAAAAACTCACATATAAATAATAATGTCCTTAATAATATTATGACAGTATCTCCTTTATTTGTCAACGTTCTTTGTACTTAGTGGTCATGATTATTGATAGTGATTGTGATTTTCTTGATTAGAATATAAACTCCACAAGGGCAACACTTTAAAAATGTTAACTGGAGTAGTGCACCTCGCCGCTATGGCGGCAGTGCTGTCCAGTCAGCCGCTGGTAGTGGTAGCAACTTTCCCTCACGAAGTCCGGTCTCCGCCTCCTGCTCCCACCCACTTGCTCGGTGGCTGAGGCAGCGGTGGCGGCAACGGTTGTCCCTGCCTCCCCGCCTCCACCACCTCGGCCTACCCACCGACTGGCGACGTTGGTGGGGAGGGGGACTGTAGTTGTAGACGGCCGCCCCTGCCTCAGAGAAGATACCATGTTGAATGAGCAAAGACTGAACTTTATACAGATACCTTTTGTAAAAAGGCTTATAAGGAATAGTGACATAATTTGAATCGCAGTGGATTTCATATTATGAGGTGAATGGGAGTGGAGTATTGGACAAAAAATAGATTTTTTAATCTCTGCATCATGGTTTTTAGCTCTTCAGTTGTTGCACAGTCTCACTATTTGGGGAAAGTTCATGCTAAAAAACTGAAGCAATTAATGGGTGAATATGATCAAATTTCTCCACCAACTTCTCAACCTGATAAGGAGAATCCCTTGTCAACCTAATGAAGCATTCAAAGAACACATCTGACTCTTTTCAAGATGAACTTGAAGATTATATCAAAGTGCAGAAAACCAGAGGCTTAGAGCCAAATACTTGTTTCAGAAAGATGAGAGAGGATTATTTGGAAACCTGTAGATACAAAGAAGAGGTTGATTCTAGACCCAGGTGTAGAATGTTTGATCAAAGACTCCCTTATGAACCCATCCAGACCTACTGAAGACCATGCAATATTTCACAAGCAGTGGAGAAGCGGTTACCTCAGTGGCTACCAGCTTATGACAGCAGGCTGAGACTAGACTCCCTGAGCTACTGTCAATTCACCAGGGACTGTTTCTCAGGAAAACCAGTAGCCTTGAACTTTAGTCAACAAGAGTATAACTGTAGCTCATACAGTGTAGAATCTGGAGTTTACAGGTATCTCTCCTTAGAAAACAGCACCAGTGCCCTTCAAACTAGTTATAAACAGATACATCAGAAGAGAAAAAGACACCCAGAGGAAAGCTGGGATAAACCAGAAGAGGAGCGGCCCAAGCATAAGAGGAAGAAAGCTTATGAGGAAATGGACTTAGACAAACACAAGAGCATCCAAAGAAACAAAATAGAGGTGGAAACTGTCAGAGTCAGTACAGAAAAGCTTAAGAACTGAAAGGACAAAAAAAGCCAAGATGTAGCCTCTAAGAAAGAGGAATGTAAGTGTAGAAAAGAGAAAAAGGAACAAGGGAAAGAAAGGACAGAAGAGGAGATGCTTTGGGACCAGTCTATCCTTGGATTTTGAAGCTCTTGCATTGGTTCTCCTGAGGTTAAACTGAAAAAATAGTTGAGGAGCTTGGTTTTACGATGTCCATGTTCATATTGCTCTTTTCATGTGAACAGGTACAAAGGCTAAGTGAACAGAAAACATTTAGTGTACTTTCTGTCCAACATAGAAATTACTTTTCCTCTCTTCTAAAATCATTACTACATTTTTCTTATACATAATGTAACTTCCCTTAATGAGGGTGGCTCTGCTTTTATTCATCAAATTGCTATGATGGTGGAAGTATTTTTCCCTTGGGAGGTCATTTATTTTAAATTGGAGGATTAATAGGCTTTACAGAATCTATTTCTTGATTGGGTTTTAGTTTGGGGTGGGTGTTTTTATATTCATTAGTTTTCTCTGTGAAGCAGTTTAGATTGATTTTTTTTTCCTTCGTTAGATCTAACTTGCAGTATATTTTCTAGATTGGAAAGTGGAAAATGACATACATTATAATAGGCTTAAGTTACATACAGTTTTAAACGTTTCAAGAAGTCTTGATACAAAATCAGTTTATATTCTGGAAATGTTTATAATATAATAAAGTTCTAATTTCTCCAAAAATATGTTAACTGTTATATCCTAAATATTCAGTAGAGTGCTTGGCACATAGTAGATAATAAATGTCTGTTGAAGTATTATTTAAGGATAACTGAAAAAAAAAACCCTATATTTGAATAATATGTATTAGCCAGATTAGGCTAAATTGCATTGTCAGTAATAAACAACCTCCAAATATCAGTGGTTTAACATACAAAAGTTTATTTCTTGCTCCTGAAACATATTATTGTGGTTGACAGTGGGCTCTGCATCTGGATTGATGTAGGCTCTGCAGTCTTGTAGCAGCAACATTTGGATTAGAGCTCTCCACTCAGATACCATGGCAGGCGAAGAGAGAGAGACTTGAGAATCATGCACAGGCTTTTCTCCACTCATGTCTTTGGCCAGAAGTAGTCATATATCTTCATCAAGATGCAAAGAGGTTAGGAAGTGTTGGGAGCAAATAGAATATTGGATGAGTGTTACTGCCTCTGCCACAGCATGGTAAGTAAACCAGTGCCTAATTGTTACCTGAAGCTGCTGCTAGTAGCTGCTAGGATTATTGTTAGGCCCTTTAGTACATATTTACAGATGTTAAAAGGACTTCATCCCCCTAGGAGGACCATAGGGCAGGCTGTTATGTCACTCACTGGGGTTTCTGGAAATTCACAGTTGTGTCACATTGTTTATAATTTGGAGTGCTCTTTGAACCACATTTTTTTTTTTTGCGGTACGCGGGTCTCTCACTGCTGTGGCCCCTCCCGCCATACAGCACAGGTCCTGGACGCGCAGGCCCAGCGGCCATGGCTCACGGGCCCAGCCGCTCCGCGGCACGCGGGATCCTCCCGGACTGGGGCACGAACCCGCGCCCCCCGCATCTGCAGGCGGACCCCCAACAACCACGCCACCAGGGAAGCCCTTGAACCGTATTTGATTGACAGTACCACATGCATAGATTGACCCAAGGTATTGGACCCTATTGGAGGTTAAGAGGGTGGGTCTCCAAAGTGGATTCAGAAGTGAAATCTGAGGGATTATCTCCCCCTTCCAACGGAAACTCCTCTTTATTTCCCAAAATATGGATCTCAGAAGTAAGCATTATAGAAACCAGTCTAGTTAGGAATCATTTTGCTGGTTCTGCCAAGGATGCTGGGGTTACCCTCCACACTGATGGTATTCTTGGGACCATGGTCCATCTTTTATAAGGTAGCCAGATCTCATTCCTGGAACTGATATATCTTGCATTGACTTATCAAGGAATTTCTTTCTCTAAAGAGAAATCTTGTGCTAGCCACTAAGACAATACTGTCACTACTTTACATGCTTATGTGAAGGCATGTAATGCTCTAATACATCTTTTAGGTCTCTATTTCTGAGTAAAATCTGTTGAATATATATAATTTAAGTTATTTTTAGGCTATTATTTCCATAATGATGTGCATAGTCTACAAAATGATTCATAACCCTATGCATATAAGTTAGGAACAGAGTCATTCACCCAGTAAATGTTTGAGAAGCAACTCTGCATCAAGAATGAGGATAATTGATGATAACTATTGGATACACAAAGATGAATGAGACATAGTGACTACCTTTGAGATGCTCAAATGCTGGCTAGAGAAAGGCATGTCAATAGATAATTCTGGTACATTGAGATTACTACTGTAAGTTAGGAGAAAAGTGATTCAGGGAAAGGACTGTTCCTCCCCTGTATTTTCAGGCTTTTCAGCCGTTGTAGCTGACTTTTGAAAGTAGGTACTTCCTATCTGAGGCAGAGAATATTCCAAGGCAGATGGGAGCACTATGAAATATAAGAGGAGAAGCCTAGGTAAAGTTAAGGAGGTATAAAAGTTCATTACATGTCTGGGAACCTAGGAGAAAAACAATAAATTAGAATATTGTGTGCTTGTGAGGGAAGTAGTATACACTGAGTATAGAGATGTGTGGCTGCTGTAATAATGGCTTCTAAGGAATCATGCCTCCTGGAAGACTCATTCTGTATAATCTCCTCTCATGTTGAGTCTTGACCATGTGATATATAGAGGCTGGACAAGCACTCATGCACAAGACTTGCCTGGCTGGAGCCCTGAGACTGTCATGGATGAAGAGCCCAGATTAGCCATTAGAGATCTCATGGAGGAGTAGCAACATGGAAAGAGATCCCAATGAAGGAGAGACTATGTGGAGAGATATCCCATGGAGAGGGAGACCATGTGGAGGGAGATTCATAGAGAGAGACAAGGACACACACACACACACACACACACACATTGCACATGCAGAGAGATCCCATGAAAGGAGAGAGACCATGTGAAGATATGAGTCTCTGGAGGAATCCATCTCCAGTTGACAAGCAGGCTGAATGCAGTCATGTGTATGAACTCAGGCAAAAATCAACATGAGCACCATCCAGCTAAACAACAAAATTGTGGAAAGTAATAAACTTTGTAGTTTTAAGCTACTAAGTTTTGGAATGATTTCTTATGAAGCAATAGATAACAGATACAGAAAGTAACTTTATTTAGTTATTTATTCAACAATTATTTATTGAGTGTATTGAGTATCTCCTATGTGCCAGGAACTCTGATAGATCAAGACTGCATTTTGCAGGGCCTTTCATTTCTTGGTAAGGAGTCATCTTTTGTCTGTCCTAACTCTAGCACTACAAATGTCATTGCTATTGTTTAAATTGAGGGCTTCATCATATCTTACCTATTGTAATAATGTCCCAATTGTTTTCTCTTTCATTTCTGCTTTTTTCCAAAACACAAACATGATCTTTGTTATTATCCTGTTTAAATCTCTTTAATGGCTTATTATAACCTTCAGGTCAAATTTTAGACTCTTTTGTGTATATCACCTAATACCATTTATACCCTCTTCTCCAATGTCCAATAACTTGTATTTCCCTAAATAAGCAATGCTTACCTAGGTATTAGAACCTTTGCACAGTGTTGTTGTCTTGGCCTAGAAGGCCTTCTCTCATTTGTTTGCATGGAAAAAGCTTATATATACTTCCAGACACAGTCAAATCTATACACTTCTCTTCAATACCTCCATGTGGAATTGCTCACTCTTTTGCATTTTATGCTACAATTGACCATTTCATACTCTAATAACATACACTTGCCACATTATGTTGGTATGCTATTTTCCCTTCTAGATTGTGAGCTCCTTGAAGGCAAGGGATTTTATCTTTTTTCCATATTTCTTACCTTTTTACAGTGAGCTCTTAATTCCTAGCATATAGTAGATACTCTAAAAATATTTCTTGAGTAATGCCTTTATTTTATAGGCTGTAGGAAATCAATGACTATTTTATAGGAAGGAGTTTTAGAAAATTAATCCATGCATCAGGGTGAAAGAGGAAAAAACAAAGGCAAATTTACCCATTTCTTAAACCATTTAACCATTTTACTTCCATGGTCAAGGTGAGACATGAGGATTGCCAAAACTAAGGCAGTAGGGGCAAGGAGGAGGGGATCTACATAAAAGATCTATCAGAGATAGAATGGCCATGACATGGTGGAAACCTCCTAAACGTGGAGAAAGAGGAAAAGTGGATAATTGAAAAAATTTTGCCATTTCTAGCTTGGACAAATAGGTAGATAATGATGCCATTAACTAAGATAGAAAATAGCAGAAGAGGAGCAGGTTTAGAGAGGAAGAAGGTTATAATTATCAGTATACTGCCTGTTGAGAGTGAATGTCAAGGTTTCAGTAACTCTCCCTGGTAAGGAAACTGTTAGTTACAATGAGGGTGACTCTATTGGCAGAAAGCTGGAAATCACCGTGGCACTAGAAAATCCTTGTGAAAGATGATCTGGTTGGAATAGTCCTCAGGAACTCTGACTAAAGGGAAATGACCTAGATCAGTAAATTTCTCCAAAGCTGAATTTGATATACAAGCAGTTGGGTTTTATGCCGCAACCTACAATTGCAATTTCTTTAAGAAAATTTATTGTCTATTTATACCTAAATAGACAGTAATAGTCCCATTTTAGGGATGCTAAGACTGAGGTAATTCTTATTACACAGAATAACAGTGGTCACTGACTTAATTGGGCATGCAGTTGGTAGCTCCTACCACAGCAATGGCAAGTTAGAAATGATTCTTCAGAGATTTTATCCATGTGTGACAAGACTGAAACATTGTCTCTTCTATTCTTCTTCAGTCACTTATTGTTTAATAACAATAATCCAACAGCTAGAATACCAAACTAGTATGCTTTTTCTCTGACTGGAGGTCACCCTTCCTGACAAGACTTCAGTTCTGTATTTCTTACTTCACCAGGGTCATAGATAAAGAGCTTCAAGTAATACGTTGCCTATGACAGCACCCTCCTGTCATGCTAATTGTTCTGGGCAAGTTGGCCTTCCTTTTACAATTTTTCTCAGAGATAATTTAGATAATAATGAATTCATGTGAAATCTGCTTACTAGAGAAGGGAGTTGAGAAATGCAACTATGTATTATTTCTTTAGAGTATTTCTTACTACAAAAAAGAGGCAAAATCTAACCAAATCAGAGTTTGTGGGATATCAAAAAATAACATGAAACCAACACTTCAAAGACTTGAATTTTGCGATAGTGCAGCAAAGAAACACTCGATGCATCTGCAAAGCAAAGTTAAACAGATCAGATAGAGGGGGTCAAAACAAAAATTAAGAAGCCTGAATACCAAACTTAGAGTCTGGATTTTAACATGGCTCCCAGTTGTATTGCTGTATGAATGAAAAAGAGATCAGAGACTTTTATGATAAAATATATCAAGAAGCAGTAATATGTTGGTAACTGCTATTTTTAGTTTCTCTCTCTCGCATTGTTTTGCTTAAAGTGACAGTATAGGCTCACAATAGATTTATTCTCCCTCTGCTAGTCACTATTCCAGAGACAGCTCATGACATTCTTCTGATTCCTATAATAGGTTAATGCTACAGTGAACTCTGGGGGTCGACCGAGTTAGCTCTCAGGGGATACAAGTGTTATCACCCAGAAAAACACCTACACAGCACCAACATATAATCCTGACGTAGCTGGAAGCCTGTGCATTAGCTAGGAGAATGCATCTACCTCCATCCCTATCACAGAGACTGCACTTGGGATATTGTACACCAGTTTCCTTGTACTGTATCAATGAAACGGAGCATATCCTGTAACTGGAGGCTCAGCTGATGCTTGTGATAACTCAGGAACATATAACATCCACTCTCTTTGTAATTTGGGTAGCACTATGTTGGAGGCTAGTGATAAGTT
The DNA here is from genome assembly GCF_008692025.1 of Phocoena sinus. Lineage (NCBI taxonomy): Eukaryota > Metazoa > Chordata > Mammalia > Artiodactyla > Phocoenidae > Phocoena > Phocoena sinus. The sequence goes on from NC_045779.1 coordinate 33,712,980, forward strand.
AGGTGATATAGTGAAATTAAGTCCTTTAGGCAGTGCATATTTTATGTCAGTTTGTTTTGAAGCTGTGTTTACTTTCAAGGTGAGTAGTCCTGGCTTTTCAATTGCCTGTAAGTTAAATTAAGTCAGAAATATTCCTTGAAAGAGTTGTTTTTATTAAGAAAAGCATGCCAATGGCTGTGATGAATACGGACAACATATTTCCAGAGAATGGCAAAGAGCACAAAGCCCTTAACATAGTCAATGGCTGTGAAACATTTTAAATTTGATTTTAGCTACTAATATAAATTCATGTTTTTGCTGTTTTAATTTTGTTTTTAAAACTTAGTTGATCAAGTTAAAAATGTATTTTCCAAGAGTAGCCATGAGTTGATCGTTATAATAGTTTGATGGGTTTATTTTTCTATTCTACTTTTATTATTCTATTCTATTTTTACTTTTGTGGGGTTTTTTAATTATTGAAAGTAAAATATGTCCTCTAGCTAGATTTTTCAAATAGCTAATGAACTTATGCTGCTGCAAATTCAAATTTGCAAATTTGAAACTATAACTTTTATGTATAATGAAATCTCTGTGTGGGTACAAATTTTTTCATTGTATTTCTACTTGCCTAACTGTCAGTGATTTGGTCCTTTGGTTAATTTAGTCTTTGATATATTTAAGGAAGATAGGAGAATACATTTAATTAATGCATGATACTAATTTAGATATTTAAATTCAAGACAAGTAAAATATAGTTCTTACTTTCATGGAGCTTATAGTCTATTTTTGAAGACAGATAAATGCCAAAAACCAGACTTTGATAAGTATTTTAGTAAAGGTTGTTCTGTGAGGGTTAATTCCAATAGGCTTAGAATTGGCCTGAGCTGTTCTCCTTGTCTGTGTATGGCACTGATCCCAAGTCAGTAAAAGTATTGTTCTGTAACGATTAGTCTGAAGAGTTTCAGGTGGTTTGTGTCATTGTTTATTGGTAATGGTAAGATTGATAAGTTGTGCCTGGACTTGGTGAGACTCCTGGAAGAATCTAATGTTTGAGAAGACTAAACAAAAAGAATATGCCTATATGACCAGTAAAAAACGAAAAAACAAAAAACCCAAAACCCTAGTGATGACTTCATTTTAGCATCTCTGGTTCCAGAGTGTTCAGTGTCATAATGATGGTTCCTGATTCAAGAGAGAAGGTACATCCTGCCATGGCCCTCACAAAGGGAGGACAATAGGATTTTGCACTTGGCCTCTCCAGAACCCCTGCTATGAGATAGCCTTTGATTTTGATGCATATTCTTACTTGAATGCTATAGCTGTATTGTATCCATTTCCTGCAATAAACTGTAGATTTGTAAGCATTGTTATTTTGGGTCCTGTATGTCTTCTTGATTGAGCAATTAAAACTTGTATGACTTATACCATTAGTGAGAAGGCCCAATGTGGGTGAGGCTAATGCAAAAGAAACTGATTTTGTGTTTACATGCTGTGTGTATAGACCCATAAGTGCTTCACATGGAAGGTAGGGTCTGGAGAAATTAATACTTATTTTTAAAGGAAGATAGAGGAGATAGAAGGGTGCAATATGTCAGAAATAGCTTGGGGAAAGGCATGACAGATTCCAGGAAATATTCAATGTGAGTAGGATAAAATCTGGAGCTCAAATCTGAGCTCAATCCTAGAGATACAGTGCTGGGAATCACTAGCTGGGGGAGTGGATAATATTGTTCAAAGGGAGACTGTGGTATGAGATAACAGCTGAAAACTAAGTCTCACTGGTGATCTGTATTGGTAGAGAAATTCCAAAGAAAAGAAAGTTTCAGAAACCAAGGAAAGAGCTAGTTCATCAAAATGTTGAATCTAGTAGCAAGTTCAAGAAGAATGGGTATGGTGAAAAGATTTTTGAATTTTTTAAACAAGAAGGTAGAAGAAAGGTTTCAATTCAGAAGGAAATGGAAGAGAAATTTGGTGGTGAAAGGAAATGAGAGAGATGAGGTTAGAGCTTGAAAAGGAAGAAGGTTGATGGAAAATTTGTTTACAGTTGGTGAAGAACTGAAATGCCTGGCAACTAAGGGGAAAGATCTAGAAGAAGGGACAAGTTCAAGTGTAAGAGATGGGAAGAATTGATGGACAATGTCTTGAACTGGCGGATGAAGATAAAATCAAGAGGATGCTGCTTCTTTTGTGAAAGAAGAAGATATTAGTTTTATAAAAAGTAAAATGGAACATGCATTTTATGGGCCAAACAGTTTGGAACTTTAGGATAAGTATTTTGCCATTTTAAATATCAGATAACGTGTAGGCGTGCTGCATGATATGTGAGAGGGGCTTTAGGTTATCCTGGAGTTTAAAACTCTTACCAATCCTTACCAATCTATATTTGCATTTTCATGAATAACAAGCATTTTCTCCTGGGCTCAGACTTTATTTAGGCCATCTTACTTTGCTCAAGTGTTATCTAGCAGTGGCTTTTCAGGCTTTTGATACCTTCTGTGTCCATATATAAATATACTGAGATACAATACAAGGGTGGAGAGAGGCAGGTTTTTAACAAATGTTTCTATCAAAGTTGGTAGGTCTCCAAACTGACTGTCTATATTATAATATTTTCTTTAGCTTGTTCCTCAAATTAATTCACTGGTTCTTCTAAAATTAATCTTAATAAATTATATTTGGAAATTTTCCATTTTTAACTTGTACCCTATTATTTTGCATATAAAATTTTAATTTTCTTTACATATAACAGAGCACTTATGCTTTCAGCCAAATGGAATAATAAGGACTAGATTTACCATCTTATCTAAAGAAACCAAAAACAGGAAAATTATAAGGAACAACAAATTTTGAAGCTTTGGACAAAAGGAAATGAAGGACAGTGATCTATGAGAGATGAAAAAAATGAGATGTCTCCTATGATTACCCAAGTTTTTATTTTTTGCTTTGGGAGAATGTTTAGGGCATGGTACAGGAAGGAGGAAACCAGGCAGAAGCACGACAGAATCCCTGGGTTAAAGATCCAAAACTGAGTTCAGGGAGATCAGAGAGGCTAGAATTCACAAGACAGAGCGCTATAAAGGAGAGATGTGCAAAAAAGAGAACTCTAAAGATCTTCAGATTCTCTTTCTTGAGTAGTCAAATGAGTACTAATCAGCACATATGTCTTAGGAAGCTACTTGAGTCTGGAGAAAGAACTGCCTGAAAGTATTAGAGTTCAGTGCTCAGTGCTCACACAAGCCATAATGAAAAGCTTCATGATTCATGGGACATTGTGTAGACTATACAGAGGGGCCTTTGTAATGAGGAATAATTAGCCCCAGTTTGAGCTTCAGTCTGCCTAACAAATCTTAAAAGCAAGATGTAAAAGGATCAAATTGTTTCCAATAGTTTACAGCTTGTGTCCCAGAAAAAGGCTCAATATATACAGGTGTACAGAAACACCTGGGATCTAACAAGGTAAATTTTACAATGTCTGGCATTTAATTAAAAGTTACCAGTCAAATAAGGAAGCAGGAAAATACAGTTGATCCTTGAGCAATGTGGGGGTTAGGGAAGCCAAACTTCCATTAAGTCACATATAACTTTATAGTCAGCCCTCAGTATCTGGGATTTTGTATCTATGAACTTAACCAAAACTTGGATCATGTAGCGTTATAGTATGTATTTAGTGAAAGAAATCTGAACCTGTGCATTCAAACCCATGTTGTTCAAGGGTCAGTTGTATCAGCCATAATGAGTAGATAACTCAATCAATCAAAACCAACCTGGAATTGGCATAGATATTAGGATTAGCAAACAATGACATTAAAGCATTTATTATAACAATATTCCATGTGTTCAAAAAGTTAAGTTGAGACATGAAATCTATAAAAAAACCCAAATTGAATTTCCAGAGATCAAAACTACAATGTGTGAAGTAAAAAATAAACTGGGTAGAATTAATGGCAAATTAGACATTGCACAAGAAAATATTAATAAACTTGAATGCAGAACAATAGAAACAAAAATAAAGAACACAGAGGAAAGAGAATTAAATAAATATTAAGAGAGCATCAGTGAGCTATGAGATAATTTCAAGTGCCCTATAATATGTGTAATTGGAGTTCCTGAAGGAGAGGACAGAAGTGGGGACAGAAAAAATTTTGCAAAATTAATGGCCAAAATTTTTCCAAATTTAATGAAAAGTATAAATCCACAGATTCAAGAAGCTCAAAAAACCCCAAGTTCAAAAGCATGAAAAATCTGTATCAAGGTGTATCATAATCAAATTTCTCAAAGTCAGTGATAAAGAGAAAATCTTAATAGGATCCAGATTAAAAATGTTATATACAGTGTAACAAAGATAAAGATGGCAGCATATTTCTTATCAGAAACAATATAAGTGCTAAGTCAATAGAGAAGTATCTTTAAAGTACTGAAAAGATAAAAGATCAAACCAGAGTACTGTAACCCATGAAAATATCTTTGGTTCTCAGCAGTTTGACCTGGACATTGTTTTCTTTGTATTTGTCTCATAGGGGTTCACTGAACCTCTGGTAGACATAAATTTATGTTTTTCTTCAAACTTGGGGAATATGTGGCCATTATTTCTTCAAATATTTTTGGCCCATTTTCTCTCTTCTCTCCTTCTGAAAATTCAATTACACTATGTTAGACCATTTTCTATTGTCCCACAGATCTCTGAGGCTCTGTATATTTTTCTTTTCAGTATCTCTCTCTCTCTTTTTTCAGTTTGGATAATTGCATTGATCTATATTAAAGTTTAGTGATTTTGTCTTCTATTTCCTATCTAATATTGTGCCCATCCAGTATATATTTTATTTCAAGAACTGTACTTTTCTTTTTTCTTTCTTTCTTTTTTTTTTTTTTGGGTGCACTGTGCAACTTGCAGGATCTTAGTTCCCCAACCAGGGATTGAACCCATGCCCTCTGCAGTGGAAGCATGGAGTCCTAATGACTGGACCACTAGGGCATTCCTAAGAATGGTACTTTTTAATTTTATCATTTCCATTTAGTTATTCTTTCTTTCTTTATTTCTTATAATTAATTTTTATTGGTGTATAGTTGCTTTACATTTGGTTCTTCTTAGTTTTTCTTTCTTTGTTAAGATTCTCCATGTGTTTATTCATTATGACCATCTTTTCATTTAAATTCTTGACCATATTTATTCTAGATAATTTAAAGTCTTTATCTGAAAATTCAACATCTGGGTCATTATAACTTTGATTTACATTCTTTTTTATTTTTTTTCCCAAATCAAGCATCATATTTTCTGGTCTCTTCCCACATAGCTAGTAATTGACTAAAGGATGTAGTGATTACTATATTGTTTAGGGTTTGGGTTTTTCATTGTTTTGTCTTTCTTTAACAGGTGTTTCTTTTTGTTCTGGCATGCAGTAAGTATACTGGTTGATCAGTCTGCTCTTTTTGAATGTTGTTTTAAAGCCCAGTGCAGGCAGCTAAAAGCATTCTCTACACTAGTAATAGAGTAGCCATATTGTGAGGATTCTTAAGATGTCATATAGAGATGTTGCCTGGAGGGAAGGAGGGAGAAAACAAGGGAGAAAGGGAAGAAAAGAGAGGGAGAGAGAGAGAAAGAAAGGGGAGGGGAGGGGAGGAGAGGACATATGTGTGGCCTGGCCAGTGCCTAAATGTTTCAGGCATATCAACTAGGGTGCTAGATACTGGTGTGAGTGAAGGAGGTGTACTGAACATCTGGCATAGCTGAGCCATTAGCCACAGCCACTATCTGATTGCAAGTGCATGAGAAACTCAGAATGACTTATAAGTCCATTCAAATCATGGAACCATGAGATATTAAAAAAATATTATTTTTAAGCAATGAAGTTTATGGGTAATTTGTTGAGCAGCCATGGATAAGCAGACAATTATAATAATGATTGCTGCAATTGAAATAAGCTGTTTATGTCTAAATGACTGTTGCTTGTGGTGAGCTTTTAAGTCTCCAAAATGACAGACTCTACTAATTATTTTACTATTAAAGAGTTGTGATTATATTAAAAGTTTGAAATAACATTTAATTGTACTTGACACTTATCAGGAAGCACTCAATTTAGGGGTTGAAATGACCTGATGTTTCAGTTGAAATGATTGTATAATTTCCATGATTTTACTGTAGAACTTAGAGATTTGTTTCACTGATCAATTTATAAACCAAATTCTATGGGTTGACTTGAAGAATCAGATGATTGTACTTTTATTTCTGATAATTTTATTTCTATTTCTATTCATATTATTTTAATCAATGTTATGAACTATGATTGATTGTTCAGGAAAAGAAACCAAATAAAGTGTTGATGTTTTAAAAATTATACCCATGAATACTGTTGAGTTGTGAATATGGCTACTATTTTAGAAATCTGTTTCAACTTGTTTATCCCAAGCCTCACTGATAGAACTATTTCTCTGTTCAAATGGAACCCTATTCTATTGATTATTGTGTGGAAAGTTTGTCTGCCTGCTGAGGGTGTTTGTAAGAAACTCTTAATAGTTGTATCTGCTATTTTGAAGTTTTGATTTAGTATGTTCTTACCAGTGTTTCCTATTCTTTCTGCCTTACTCTTTCATGTTGTCATCTGATAAGTGCTGCTAAGGTATTCTTTGGTTACTTGTGTGCCAGATATGTTCTGAACAACTGAGAAGAATTATTTTTTATGCTGGTAAATTGGCTTTGCTGTATAATATTGTTGCTTGTGATTATGGTGTTAAAAATGTTTTCATCAGTTATCAACTCAACTCTAAAAAATATTGAAAATGTGATACATACAAATTTTCCTTTAAATAATAAATGTTTACATGTAAGTATAAAAGTAGTATATAACAACATGTGAAACAAAATAGTTATGTTTTGTAATTTCCACCATCTACTTTTATTTATGGCAGACACTAGTTTAGTAAGCAGAGATTATAGTCCAGATAATGGCTGCACACTATTACTGTCAATTGAATAGGTTGCTACATAGTATGAACATCTAGGCTGGATTTTATTTGTGGTCATATATAATCAGAAACCTGATGACACTACATTAACTTAGAAGCCTATAGGGCTCATCTGTAGCTGAGCAAGTGATCAATCATACAATAAACAAGTTTCTTAAAAATTATAAAGAGAGAGTAGTGGCCAAGATGGCAGAGTAGGAAGACACTGAACTCACCTCCTCTCATGGTCACACTAAAATTACAACTGCTTACAGAGAAACTATTGATGAGAAAGACTGGAAGACTAGTAGAAAAGACTTTCTGCAACTAAAGACATAAAGGAGGAGCCACAATGAGAAGCATAAGAGGGGTGGAGACTCAATATAATCAAGACATATCCCTAGTGAGAAACCCACAAACAGGAGTATAATTACAATTGCAGAAGTTCTCTCCAAAGAATGAGGGTGTCAGAGCTCCATTTCAAACTACCCAGCCTGGGGATCCTGCATGAGGAAAACAAGCCTCCAGAACATTTGGCTTTGAAGGTCAGCAGGGCTCACTTTCAGGGGAGATAGAGTGTGGTGGGAAATGGGGACACCACTCTTGATGGGTGCACACAAAATTGCACACCCTCTGGGACCCAGAGAAGAAGCAGTAATTTGAAAGGAGGCTAGATCAGCCTAAACTGCTGATCTTAGAGAGACTCCCAGAGAGGACGAAGGCAGCTAGAGGTCACCCTAGGGACACAGACACTGGTGACAGCCATTTTGGAGAACCCATTCTACCATGAGGACACTGGTGCTGGCAAGTGTCATTTTGGTATCCTTCCTATGGCTTATAAGCACAAGGACCCAGCTCTACCTCCCAGCCTGTTAGCACCAATACTGTGATGTCTCAGGGCAAGCAACTAGCCAGGCAGGGACACAGACACATCCACCAGCAAGCCAGCTGCCTTAAGAGCCCTTGAGCTCAGAGCAACCCTGAGACACAACCCTGTCCACCAGAGGGCCCAGAACCTGGGCTCACACACCAGACGGCCAATACTAGTCCTTGGATCAGCCTCACCCACCAGTGGGCAGGCACCAGCACCAGGAACTCCCAGGCTGGGCCCTGCCCACCAGCCTACACACCAACACTGGGATCCACAGGACCTTGCAACCAGGGATCCCAGGAACCACCTATTCCCATCAGTGGGCTGGCACTAGTCCTGGGACCTGGCCTCAACCACCAGTGGTTGGGAACCAGCACCAGAGCCACCACAGTCCCACAGTCTGCCATGTCAGTACCCAACCCACCCACCAGCAAGCTGGGATCAACCCCGAGGCCTTGGGCGCTGGACCTGTCCACCAGTAGGCTAAAACCAACTCTGGGAAACCTTGGACCCCTCAGCCAGCCAGCTTGGGATCTGGCCTCAACCACCATTGTGCCAACATGAGCTCTGGAACACCTAGAGCACTCAGGCAGGGACTCTGGGACATGGCTGTGCTTACCAGCACACTGACACTAGCCCCAGGAACTCCTGGGTCCCAGCCTCACTCACCAGCTGGCTGAAACAAGTTTTGAAACACTTTGGACCCCTTAGTCAGCCACCCTAGGATTCATTCCCACTCATCAGCAGGCTGACACACACTTTGGGACAATCCAGACCACACAGCCAGCCATATCAGGAACCAGCCCTGCACACTAGCAGGGTGACACTAGATCCAGTATCCCCAATGCCTCAACCACTTACCCCAGAACCTAGCCCTACACACCAGCAGCTGGCAATGTTCACACAAGGCAGGGCTTGAGAACCAACTGGAATGGGGACCAGCCACATCCACCAGACCACCCAGAGTAGTCAGCCTGCCACAACGGAAGGACACATGCAGTCCACAAAGGGGGAACCCCTAGAGCATATAGTTCTGGTGACTAGAAGGGAGATGCATAGGATGTCTCCTGCAAATGGCCAACTCTCCAAGGTTTGGAAATGTAACTAACCTACCAGATACATAGACATAAACACAGCAAATTAGGCAAAATGAGGCAACAGAAAAATATGTTCAAAATAAAGGAACAAGACAAAACCTCAGAAGAAGAACTAAGTGAAATAGAGATAAATAATTTACCCAATAAATAGTTTAAGGTAATGATTATAAAGATGTTCAAAGAACTTGGGAGAATATTGGATGAACAGAGTTAGAAGTTAGAAGATTTAACAAAGAGTTAGAAAATATAAAGAGGAACAAAAAAGAGATAACAATACAATAACTGAAATAAAAAATACAGCAGAAGGAAGCAAAAATAGATAAGATGATACACAGGAATGGATCAGTGAGCTGTAAAACAGAGTTGTGGAAATCACACAGACTGAACAAAAAAATGAACAAAAAGAAATAAGGACAGTTTAAGAAACCTTTGGGTCAATATCAAGCTTCTTAACATTTGCATTATAGGGGTCTCAGAAGGAGAAGGGGGGGGCAGAGAACATATCAGAAGACATAATAGCTGTAAACCTCCCTAACCTGGGAAAGGAATCAAACATCCAGGTTCAGGAAGCACAGAGAGTCCCAAACAGGATAAACCAAAGAGGACCTCACCAAGATACATTGTAGTTAAAATGGCAAAAATTAAAGATAAAGAGAGAATATTAAAAGCAAGAAAGGAAAGCAACAAGTAATATATAAGAGAACTCCTATAAGGATATCAGCTGACTTTTCAGTAGAAACTCTGCAGGCCAGAAGGGAATGGCATGATAAATTTAAAGTCATGAAAGGGAAAAACCTACAACCAAGAATAATACCCAGCAAAGGTTTCATTCATATTTGATAGTGAGATAAAAAATTTTAAAGACAAGCAAGGTTAAAAGAGATTAGCAAACCAAACCAGCTTTACAAGAAGTTAAAGGGGCTTCTCTAAGTGAAAAAAAAAGGCCATATTAGAAATATAAAAAACACTAAGGACAAATCTAATTTGTAAAGGCAAATATGCAGTAAAAGTTGTAAGTCCACCATGTAAAAAGCTAGTAGGAAGGTTAAAAGAAAAATATTTTTTAAATCATCTATATCCACAATAAATACAACAATAAAATCTATGGGGCACTGCAAAAGCAGTTCTAAGAGGGAAGTTTATAGTGATACAAGCCTACCTCATGGAACAAGAAAAATCTTAAACAGCCTAACCTTACACCTAAAGGAAGTAGGATAAAAAGAACAAACAAAACCCAAAGTTAATAGAAGGAAAGAAATCATAAACATCAGAGCAGAAATAAATAAAATAGATACAAAAAACCAAACAAACAACAGAAAATATCAATAAAACTAAAAGCTGATTCTTGGAAAAGATAAGATAAACCTTCATCCATATTCATCAAGAAAAGAGAGGGCCCAAATTAATAAAATCAGAAATGAAAAAGGAGAAATTATAACTGACAGTACAGAAATACAAATGATCATAAGAGACTACTATGAACAACTATATGCCAATAAAATGGACAACCTAGAATAAATGGACAAATTGTTAGAAACATGTAATCTCCAAAGACTTAACCAGGAAGAAATAGAAAATATAAGCAGACAAGTTATCAGTAATAAAATTGAATAGTAATTTTAAAAACTCCCAACAAATAAAAGTCCAAGACCAGATGGCTTCTCAGGTCAATTCTACTAAACATTTAGAAAAGAGTTAATGCCTGTCCTTCTCAACTATTCCAAAAAATTGCAGAGGAAGTAATGCTTCTGAACTCATTCTTTTTTTAAAAAATTTATTTATTTTTGGCTGTGTTGGGTCTTTTTTGCTGCACAGGCTTTCTCTAGTTGCGGTGAGCCAAGGCTACTCTTTGTTGCTGTGTGCAGACTTCTTATTGTGGTGGCTTCTATTGTTGTGGAGCATGAGCTCTAAGCCCATGGGCTTCAGTAGGTGTGGCACGCAAGCTCAGTAGTTGTGGCTCACAGGCTCTAGAGTGCAGGGTCAGTAGTTGTGGTGCATGGGCTTAGTTGCTCCTTGACATGTGGGATCTTCCTAGACCAGGGCTCACAACTATATCCCCTGCATTGGCAGGTAGATTCTTAACCACTTCACCACCAGGGAAGCCCCTGAACTCATTCTATGAGGCCAGTATCACCTTGATACCAAAACCAGACAAAGATATCACAAAAAATGAAAAGTACACTGATGAGCATAAATGTAAAAATTCTCAACAAAATATTAGCAAAGTGAATTTATCAATACATTAAAAGTACCATACATCATGACCAAGTGGGATTTATCCAGAGATGCAAGGATGGTTCAATACCTGAAAATCAATCAGTGTGATACACTACATTAACAAATTGAAGAATAAAAATCATACGGTCATCTCAACAGATGCAGAAAAGCTCTTGACACAATCCAACATTCATTTATGAAAGAAACTCTCAGTGGGTATAGAGGGAACATACAACAGCATAATAAAGACCATATATGACAAGCCCACAGCTAACACTGTATTCAATAATGAAAAGTTGAAAACATTTCCTCTAAGATCAGGAACAAGACAAGAATGCCCACTCTTTCCACTTTTATTCCACATAGTGTTGGAAGCCTTAGTCACAACAAGACAAGAAAAAGAAATAAAAGGAATCCATATTGGAAAGGGAGAAGTAAAACTTACTGTTTGCAGATGACATGATACTATACATAGATCCTAAAGACACCAAGGAAAAGCTATGAGAACTCATTAATGAATTGCAGGATACAAAATTAATATATAGAAATCTGTTGCATTTCTATACACTATCCATGAACTATCATAAAGAGAAATTAAGAAAAATAATCCCACTTACAATCTCATCAGAAAGAATAAATCTAGGAATAAATCTAACTAAGGAGGTAAAAAACCTGTATTTGGAAAACTGTAAGATACTGCTGAAAGAATTTGAAGACAACACAAACAGATGGAAAGATATACTGTGTTCATTGATTGACAGAATTAATATTGTTAAAATGACCATACTATCCAAGTCAATCTAAAGATTATTTGCAATCTCTATCAAATTACCAATGGCATTTTTAACAGAACTAGAACAAATAATTCTAAAATTTGTATGGAGACACAAAAGACCTCCAACAGACAAAGCAATCTTGGGAAAGAAGAATAAAGCTGGAGCTATCACATTCTCTGATTGAAAACTACACTAGAAAGCTACAGTAATCAAAACAGTATGGTACTGACACAAACAGGTACATAGATCAATGGAACAGAGTAGAGAGCCCAGAAATGATCCCATACTTAGATCAGCAATTAATCTATGACAAAGGAGGCAAGAAAATACAATAGGGAAAAGGTAACTTCTTTAATAAATGGTGTTTGGAAATTGGGACAGCCACATACAAAAGAATCAAACTGGACTACTCTCTTACACCATGTAAACAAATAAATTCAAAATTGATTAAAGACTTAAATGTAAGGCCTGAAGCCATGAAACTGCTAGAAGAAAACACAGGCAGTAAGAACTTTGACATTGTCCTTAGCAATAATTTTTTGGATAGGTCTCTTCAGACAAGGTAAACAAAAGCAAAATAACCAAATGAGACTCAAACTAAAAAGCTTTTAGATAGTGACAGAAACTATTAACAAAACAAAAAGGCCACCTACTAAATGGGAGAAGACATTTTCAAACAATATATCTGATAAGGGGTTAATATCCAAAATATACAAAGAACTTGTTCAACTCAACCTCAGAGAAACAAACAACCCAGTCATAAAATGGGAAGAAGACCTGATAGACACTTTTTCCAGAGAAAACCTACAGATGGCCAACAGGCACATGAAAAATTGCTCGACATCACTAGTCATCAGGGAAATGCAACTCAGAAGCACAGTGAGATATCATCTCACATATGTCAGAATGGCTATAACCAAAAAGACAGCAAATAAGTTTTAGCAAGAATGTGGAGAAAAGGGAAACCTTGTGTACTGCTGTAAATTGCTGCAACGTCTATGGAAAATAGTATGTAGATTCCTCAAAAAATTAAAAATAGAACTACCATGATCCAGCCATTACACTCAGGTGTACTTATCTAAAGAAATGAAAGCACTAATTTGAATATGCACCCCTATATTCATTGCAGTATTATTTACAATAACCAAGGTATGGAAGCAATCTAAGTGCTCATCAATAGGTAAATGCATAAAGATGTTGTATCTATCTATCCATACACAATGGAACATTACTCAGCCATAAGAAGGAATGAAATCTTGCCATTTGCAACAACATGGTTGTAGCCAGGGGGTATTATGCTGAGTGAAATAAGTCAGACAGAGAAAGACAAATACTGTATGATTTCACTTAGGTGCAGAATCTAGAAAACAAAACAAATGAACAAACATAACAAAACAGAAACAGATTTGTAGTTACAGAGAACAAATAGGTGGTTGCCAGAGGGGTGTTTGGTGTGGGAAGGAAAGAAATAGGTGAGGGAGATTAACCTCCAGTTGCCAAACAAATGAGTCATGGGTATGAAATGAACAGTGTGGGGAGTGTGGTCAATAACTAGGTAATGTCTTTGTATGGTGTCTAGACTTATTCTGGTAATCACTTTGAAATGTACAGTAACAATGAATAACTATGTTATGTAATAGGAACTAACATCGTTTTGTAGGTTATTTATACTTCAAAACTAAACAATCTTACAGAAAAAGAGATCAGATTTGTGGTTACCAGAGGTGTGGGGAGAGGAAATTGAATGAAGGCAGTCAAAAAATACAATCTCCCAGTTATAAGGTAAGTAAGTACTAGGGATGTAATGTACAACATGATAAATATAATTAACACTGCTGTATATTATATATGAAAGTGTTAAAAGAGTAAATCCTAAGAATTTTATCACAATGAAAAATACATATTTTTCTATTTCTTTAACTTTGTATCTGTATGAGATGATGAATGTTCACTAACTTATTGTGATAATCATTTCATGATGTATGCAAGTCAAATCATTATGCTGTATACCTTAAACTGATACAGAGCTGTATGTTAATTATATCTCAATAAAACTGGAAGAAAAAATAAAGCTGGGAAAAACTATTCGATTAAAACTAATTTACCGGGGGACGAGGGGAAGATGGCGGAAGAGTAAGACGCAGAGATCACCTTCCTCCCCACAGGTACAACAGAAATACATCTACACGTGGAACAACTCCTACAGAACAGCTACTGAACGCTGGTAGAAGACCTCAGACCTCCCCAAAGGCAAGAAACTCCCCATGTACCTGGGTAGGGCAAAAGAAAAAAGAATAAACAGAGACAAAAGGATAGGGATGAGACCTGCACCAGCGGGAGGGAGCCATGAAGGAGGAAAGGTTTCCACACAATAGGAAGCCCCTTCACGGGCAAAGACTGTGGGTGGCGGAGGGGGAAGGCTTCAGAGCCGCAGAGGAGAGCTCAGCAACAGGGCTGCAGAGGGTAAAGCGGAGAGATCCCCGCACAGAGAATCAGTACCGACCAGCACTCACCAGCCCGAGAGGCTTGTCTGCTCACCCGCCAGGGCAGGCGGGGGCTGGGAGCTGAGGGTCGGGATTCGGTTGGAGTGCAGGGAGAGGACTGGGGTTGGCAGCGTGAATGGGGGTTAGTGTACCACGGCTAGCCAGGAGGGAATCCGGGGGAAAGTCTGGACCTGCCGAAGAGGCAAGAGACGTCTTCTTCTCTCTTTGTTTCCTGGTGCATGAGGAGAGGGGATTAAGAGGACTGCTTAAAGGAGCTCCAGAGACGGGCGTGAGCCGCAGCCAAAAGTTCGGACCACAGAGACGTGCATGAGATGCTAAGGCTGCTGCTGCCGCCACCAAGAAGGCTGTGTGCGAGCACAGGTCACTACTCACACCCCACTTCCGAGGAGCCTGTGCAGCCCGCCACTGCCAGGGTACCGGGATCCAGGGACAACTCCCCCGAGAGAATTCACGGCACGCCTCAGGCTGGTGCAATGTCATGCTGGCCGCTGCCGCCGCAGGACCGCCCCGCACTCCGTGCCCCTCCCTACCCCCCCCCCCCCCCCCCCCCCCGGCCTGAGTGAGCCAGAGTCCCAGAAACAGCTGCTCCTTTAACCCCGTCCTGTCTGAGCAAAGAACAGACGCCCTCCGGCGACCTACGCGCAGAGGTGTGGCCAAATCCAAAGCCGAACCCCGGGAGCTGTGCAAACAAAGAAGGGAAATGGAAATCTCTCCCAGCAGCCTCAGAAGCAGCGGATTAAAGCTCCAGGATCAACTTGATGTACCTTGCATCTGTGGAATACATGAATAGACAACGAATCATCTCAAATTGAGGTGGTGGACTTTGAGAGCAAGATTTATAATCTCTTCCCGTTTTACTCTTTTTGTGAGTGTGTATGTGTATGCTTCTGTGAGAGATTTTGTCTGTATAGCTTTGCTTCCACCATTTGTCCTAGGGTTTTATCTATCCGTTTTTTTGTTTTGTTTTGGTTTGGTTTTTTTGTTTTGCTTTTTTAATAATTATTTTTATTTTAATAATTTTATTGTATTTTATCTTACTTTATTTTATTTTACTTTATCTTCTTTCTTTCTTTCTTTTTTCCTTCCTTCCCTCCTTCCTTCCTTCATTCCTCTCTCCCTCCCTCCTTTCTTTCCTTCCTTCTTTCCTCTTTTTTTGTTTGTTTCTTTCTTTCTCTCTCTTTCTTCCTTCTTTCTTTCTACTTCTACTAATTCTTTCTTTCTACTTTTTCTCCCTTTTATTCTGAGCTGTGTGGATGAAAGGCTCTTGATGCTGCAGCCAGGAGTCAGTGCTGTGCCTCTGATGTGGGAGAGCCAACTTCCGGACACCGGTCCACAAGAGACTTCCCAGCTCCACATAATATCAAACAGCGAAAATCTCCCAGAGATCTCCATCTCAACACCAGCACCCAGCCTCACTCAATGACCAGCAAGCTACAGTGCTGGACACCCTATGCCAAACAACTAGCAAGACAGGAACACAACACCACCCATTAGCAGAGAAGCTGCCTAAAATCATAATAAGTCCACAGACACCCCAAAACACATCACCAGACATGGACCTGCCCCCTAGAGAGACAAGATCCAGCCTCATCCACCAGAACACAGGCACTAGTCACCTCCACCAGGAAGCCTACACAACCCACTGAACCAACCTTAGCCACTGGGGACAGACACCAAAAACAATGGGAGCTATGAACCTGCAGCCTGCCAAATGGAGACCCCAAAAACAGTAAGATAAGCAAAATGAGAAGACAGAACACACAGCAGATGAAGGAGCAAGATAAAAACCCACCAGACCTAACAAATGAAGAGGAAATAGGCAGTCTACCTGAAAAAGCGTACAGAATAATGACAATAAAGATATTCCAAAATCTTGGAAATAGAATACACAAAATGCAAGAAACATTTAACAAGGAACTAGAAGAACTAAAGATGAAACAAACAATGATGAACAACACAATAAATGAAATTTAAAATACTCTAGATGGGATCAATAGCAGAGTAACTGAGGCAGAAGAACGGATAACTGACCTGGAAGATAAAATAGTGGAAATAACTACTGCAGAGCAGAATAAAGAAAAAAGAATGAAAAGAACTGAGGACAGTCTCAGAGACATCTGGGACAACATTAAATGCACCAACATTCGAATTATAGGGGTTCCAGAAGAAGAAGAGAAAAAGAAAGGGACTGAGAAAATATTTGAAGAGATTATAGTTGAAAACTTCCCTAATATGGGAAAGGAAATAGTTAATCAAGTCCAGGAAGAATAGAGAGTCCCATACAGGATAAATTCAAGGAGAAATACGCCAAGATACGTCTTAATCAAACTGTCAAAAATTAAATACAAAGAAAAAATATTAAAAGCAGCAAGGGAGAAAAAACAAATAACACATAAGGGAATCCCCATAAGGTTAAAAGCTGATCTTTCAGCAGAAACTCTACAAGCCAGAAAGGACTGGCAGGACATATTTAAAGTGATTAAGGAGAAAAACCGGCAACCAAGATTACTATACCCAGCAAGGCTCTCATTCAGATTTGATGGAGAAATTAAAACCTTTACAGACAATCAAAAGCTGAGAGAGTTCAGCATCACCAAACCAGCTTTACAACAAATGCTAAAGGAACTTCTCTCAGCAAGAAACACAAGAGAAGGAAAAGACCTACAATAACGAACACAAAACAATTAAGAAAATGGGAATAGGAACATACATATCAATAATTAACTTAAATGTAAATGGACTAAATGCTCCTACCAAAAGACACAGATTGGCTGACTGGATACAAAAAGAAGACCCAAATATATGCTGTCTACAAGAGACCCACTTCAGACCTAGAGACACATACAGACTGAAAGTAAGGAGATGAAAAATGATATTCCATGCAAATGGAAACCAAAAGAAAGCTGGAGTAGCAATTCTCATATCAGACAAAATAGACTTTAAAATAAAGAGTATTAGAAGAGACAAAGAAGGACACTACATAATGATCAAGGGATCGATCCAAGAAGAAGATATAACAATTGTAAATATTTATGCACTCAACATAGGAGCACCTCAATACATAAGACAAATAATAACAGCCATAAAAGGGGAAACTGACAGTAACACATTCATAGCAGGGGACTTTACCACCCCACTTTCAACAATGGACAGATCATCCAAAATGAAAATAAATAAGGAAACACAAGCTTTAAATGATACATTAAACAAGATGGACTTAATTGATATTTATAGGACATTCAATCCAAAAACAACAGAATACACTTACTTCTCAAGTGCTCATGGAACATTCTCCAGGGTAGATCATATCTTGGGTCACAAATCAAGCCTTGGTAAATTTAAGAAAAGTGAAATTATATCAAGTATCTTTTCTAACCACAATGCTATGAGACTAGATATCAATTACAGGAAAATATCTGTAAAATATACAAACACATGGAGGCAAAACAATACACTACTTAATAACAAAGAGATCACTGAAGAATTCAAAGAGGAAATTAAAAAATACCTAGAAACAGATGACAATTAACACACTATGACCCAAAATCTATGGGATACAAAAGCAGTTCTAAGAGGGAAGTTTATAGCAATAAAATCCCACCTTAAGAAACAGGAAACATCTCGAATAAACAACCTAACCTTGAACCTAAAGCAATTAGAGAAAGAAGAACAAAAAAAACCCAAAGTTAGCAGAAGGACAGAAATCATAAAAGTCAGATCAGAAATAAATGAAAAAGAAATGAAGGAAACGATAACAAAGATCAATAAAACCAAAAGCTGGTTCTTTGAGAACATAAAAAAATTGATAAACCATTAGCCAGACTCATCAAGAAAAAAAGGGAGAAGACTCAAATCAATAGAATTAGAAATGAAAAAGGAGAAGTAACAACTGACATTGCAGAAATACAAAAGATCATGAGAGATAACTACAAGCAACTCTATGCCAATAAAATGGACAACCTGGAAGAAATGGACAAATTATTAGAAATGCACAACCTGCCACGACTGAATCAGGAAAAAATAGAAAATATGAACAGACCAATCACTAGCACTGATATTGAAACTGTGATTCAAAATCTTCCAACATACAAAAGCCCAGGACCAGATGGCTTCACAGGCGAATTCTATCAAACATTTAGAGAAGAGCTAACACCTATCCTTCTCAAACTCTTCCAAAATATAGCAGAGGGAGGAACACTCCCAAACTCATTCGACGAGGCCACCATCACCCTGATACCAAACCAGACAAGGAAGTCACAAAGAAAGAAAACTACAGGCCAATATCCCTGATGAACATAGATGCAAAAATCCTCAACAAAATACTAGGAAACAGAAGCCAACATCACATTAAAAGGATCATACACCATGATCATGTGGGGTTCATTCCAGGAATGCAAGGATTCTTAAATATATGCAAATCAATCATGTGATAAACCATATTAACAACTTGAAGGAGAAAAACCATAAGATCTTCTCAATAGATGCAGAGAAAGCTTTCGACAAAATTCAACACCCTGGCTTCCCTGATGGTGCAGTGGTTGAAAGTCTGCCTGCCAGTGCAGGGGACACTGTTTCATGCCCCTGTCCAGGAAGATCCCAGATGCTGCAGAGCGGCTATATCCATGATCCACGGCTGCTGAGCCTGTGCACCCAGAGCCTGTGCTCCACAACGGTAGGAGCCACAACAGTGAGAGGCCCGTGTACAGCAAAAAAAAAAACTCAACACCCATTTATGATAAAAACCCTGCAGAAAGTAGGCATAGAGGGAACTTTCCTCAACATAATAGAGGCCATATATGACAAACCCACAGCCAACATCATCCTCAATGGTGAAAAACTGAAAGCATTTCCACTAAGATCAGGAACAAGACAAGGTTGTCCACTCTCACCACTCTTATTCAACATACTTTTGGAAGTTTTAGCCACAGCAATCAGAGAAGAAAAGGAAATAAAATGAATCCAAATCGGAAAAGAAGAAGTAAAGCTGTCACTGTTTGCAGATGACAGGATACTATACATAGAGAATCCTAAAGATGCTACCAGAAAACTACTAGAGCTAATCAATGAATTTGGTAAAGTAGCAGGATACAAAGTTAATGCACAGAAATCTCTGGCATTCCTATACACTAATGATGAAAAATCTGAAAGTGAAATCAAGAAAACACTCCCATTTACCATTGCAACAAAAAGAATAATATATCTAGGAATAAATCTACCTAAGGAGACAAAAGACCTGTATGCAGAAAATTATGACACTGATGAAAGAAATTAAAGATGATACAAATAGATGGAGAGATATACCATGTTCTTGGATTGGAAGAATCAACATTGTGAAAATGATTCTACTACCC
Organism: Phocoena sinus; assembly: GCF_008692025.1. Classification (NCBI taxonomy): domain Eukaryota; kingdom Metazoa; phylum Chordata; class Mammalia; order Artiodactyla; family Phocoenidae; genus Phocoena; species Phocoena sinus. Next base: position 33,732,714 of record NC_045779.1, read on the forward strand.
AAAGCAATCTACAGGTTCAATGCAATCCCTATCAAACTACCACTGGCATTTTCCACAGAACTAGAAGAAAAAATTTCACAATTTGTATGGAAACACAAAAGACCCTGAATAGACAAAGCAATCTTGACAATGAAAAACAGAGCTGGAGGAATCAGGCTCCCTGACTTCAGACTATAGTACATAGCTACAGTAATCAAGACAGTATGGTAATGGCACAAAAACAGAAAGATAGATCCATGGAACAAGATAGAAAGCCTAGAGGTAAACCCATGCACATATCGTCACCTTATCTTTGATAAAGGAGGCAGGAATGTACAGTGGAGCAAGGACCGTCTCTTCAGTAAGTGGTGCTGGGAAAACTGGACAGGTACATGTAAAAGTATGAGATTAGATCACTCCGTAACACCATACACAAAAATAAGCTCAAAATGGATTAAAGACCTAAATGTAAGGCCAGAAACTATCAAACTCTTAGAGGAAAACATAGGCAGAACACTCTATGACCTAAATCACAGCAAGTTCCTGTTTGACCCACCTACAATAGAAATGGAAATAAAAACCAAAAAAACCAAATTGGACCTAATGAAACTTCAAAGCTTTTGCACAGCAAAGGAAACCATAAACAATACCAAAAGACAACCCTCAGAATGGGAGAAAATATTTGCAAATGAAGCGACTGTCAAAGGATTAATCTCCAAAATTTATAAGCAGCTCATGCAACTCAATAACCAAAAAACAAAAAACCCAATCCAAAAATCGGCAGAAGACCTAAATAGACATTTCTCCAAAGAAGATATACAGATTGCCAAGAAACACATGAAAGAATGCTCAACATCATTAATCATTAGAGAAATGCAAATCAAAACTACAATGAGATATGATCTCATGCCAGTCAGAATGGCCGTCATCAAAAAATCTAGAAAAAATAAACCCTGGAGAGGGTGTGGAGAAAAGGGAACACTGTTGCCCTGCTGGTGGGAATGTGAATCGGTATAGCCACTATGGAGAACAGTATAGAAGTTCCTTAAAAAACTACAAATAGGGGCTTCCCTGGTGGCGCAGTGGTTGAGAGTCCGCCTGCCGATGCAGGGGACGCGGGTTCATGCCCCGGTCTGGGAGGATCCCACATGCCGCGGAGCGGCTGGGCCCGTGGGCCATGGCCGCTGAGCCTGCGCGTCCGGAGCCTGTCCTCCGCAACGGGAGAGGCCACAACAGTGAGAGGCCCGCGTAACGCAAAAAAAAAAAAAAAAAAAAAAAAAAAAACTACAAATAGAACTACCATATGTCCCAGCAATCCCACTACTGGGCATATACCCTGAGAAAACCATAATTCAAAAAGAATCATGTTCCAAAATGTTCATTGCAGCTCTATTTACAATAACCCAGAGATGGAAACAACCTAAGTGTCCATCATCAGATGAATGGATAAAGAAGATGTGGCACATATATACAATGGAATATTACTCAGCCATAAAAGGAAACGAAATTGAGCTATTTGTAATTAGGTGGATGGACCTAGAGTCTGTCATACCGAGTGAAGTAAGTCAGAAAGAGAAAGACAAATACCATATACTAACACATATATATGGAATTTAACGGGAAAAAAATGTCATGAAGAACCTAGGGGTAAGACAGGAATAAAGACACAGACCTACTAGAGAATGGACTTGAGGATATGGGGAGGGGGAAGGGTAAGCTGTGACAAAGCGAGAGAGAGGAATAGACATATATACACTACCAAATGTAAGGTAGATAGCTAGTGGGAAGCAGCCGCATAGCACAGGGATATCAGCTCGGTGCTTTGTGACCACCTAGAGGGGTGGGATAGGGAGGGTGGGAGGGAGGGAGATGCAAGAGGGAAGAGATATGGGGACATATGTATATGTATCACTGATTCACTTTGTTATAAAGCAGAAATTAACACACCATTGTAAAGCAATTACACTCTTATAAAGATGTTAAAAAAACTAATTTAGCACATTCTTTTGAAAAAATGAATATTATTATATTCATATAATATGAATATAATAATTATATTCATAGTATACTTTTTTTCATAAAAATAAATGTTTTAGATACGAAAACAAATTATAAAGAGAGAAGAGGAAGCAGTTGGCAGCGCTCATTATTTGTACTGTGGTGGAAAACTCTCTCCTTCATTTAATACAGAAAATGGTCAGAAAACCATGCAGAATGTGGGTGAGATGAGACAAGAAAGAAAACTCTGACATACTATTTTCAAATATGTTTTTAAAACAATAGTATTGTTGTGGGTCAAACACTAATGCTCTTGTCAAATAACCTATGGTTTATTACTGGCTTCTCTGCTCATGTTTGCATTTATATAGACTCTGTCACCCAGAAAGGCTTATAAATTATTAACTTAGAATTCCCTTCATTACATTCATCTGAGATGGGATTTATTATTCACTTTTTTGTATTGCTGCAGAAAGTTGAAGTAGGTGGGAAGGGTCACTTTTCATAACACCACAACATTAACATAGCCAGAATATTTCACTAACTCTCTTTATTCAAACCCTGAGCATCGACAAATTCAGACTTAATGTTTAGGCAATATTTAATAAATACTTGGAAGTCATAATCAGTTAACACCTACAGTGAACACAGCAATCCATTTGCTCTCTATTTTTATTTCTCCATTTTTGTTTGCTAACTAGAAAGTGTCTTTTGTTTTTTGTTGAGTGCTTCCAGGAATGAAGAAGATTCTTAGAGTTTGCCCAGCATTTCCATGTTCAATGCATGCTTGTGTACATCTCCTTGTACCCTTGTATACATAAGATCTTTCTTTGCCTTCCTCTTTCCTATAACACACCATGGACGTTATACCTACCACTTCCAGGATACAGAAGGCACAGGGAAGGACCTTTTTAACTCCTTACCCTCAGAACTTCTGAGGCCGTTGTCAAAATTTATGTTTCTTTTGTGGTAAACAATAAGATTTTATATTTTATATGGTTTTATATTTTTGTGTTTACTCAGATATCCAGTAAAGTAAAACATTCCAGGTGTAATGCTTTTATGCTGCTGCCAATAGGTAATATGAACCAGAAAGCAGATTCCATCCTGGAGGCACTCAGTGGAATGCATGTCCTGTAGTTGGCTGATACCAATCAGTGAAGGTTTAGTTTCAATGTGCCACAGCTGTTTTGGAATTCACCTCGGGTTTAACGTTCCTGGAACTTTATCCAGAAGAGCAAATTGCCTATGTAATGAATTCAAGTATCTGAAATGTTGTCTACTTATGTAGGTAGGCATATTTTAAAAAGGGGCGTGGGGGATACTAGACTGTTGTAGAAAATTGAATGGGAAACATGTCTAGTTCTACTTCTACATATTTGCCTACAGAGGTTGCAAGTTTTAAGAGATATACATTTTGGGTTAAAAAAAAAGGCAAAAGAAACCTCAAGGTATTTAATGAACTAAAATAATCTTAATATAGACAGTGGTGTTTCTGGTTAAGGAAAAGTCTACCTGATGTAGGAGTTGCACTTTGATCTTTGCATGGGTCATTGTGAGTAAACAATGTGAAAAATATGAAATAGAAAATAAAATTCTTGATTGAAATATTTTAGTGACAAAATTCTTTCATCCAATACAAAAGAGTTAAGATTTATTTAAAGAATTTTGTGAAGTATTTATATTCATTGTGATATTTAAAATATCTTAGAATAGAATTTGTAGTTTTTACATATTTGGTGCTGACTTCTTAGTGTAAGAGAAAAACATTAAATGGCTTCTTTAGTGTTTGTGCTCTGGTTTCTAAGTTCTTCTGTTATCTGATTCTGAATAGCCCACAGGTCAGACTTCTAACACCTGAATTATTTACTCTAAATGACTGGCTAGTGTTGCTCACAGATTTTTTTTCATTAGCATGTGATTCTAGTGTCCTTGGAAAGAATAATAAGAATGAGGAGAACAAAAAAAGAAGAGCAACTTTCTTGAAATGGGCTGTTGACTTTTTGTAATAGACTCCTGGCTTAGTTTCTAAATGTGGATTGGTTAGCAATAGAAGGGTATTATTATTCATGTGCCTATTTATGACATGAAATTTCTAAATGGAGTGTCCTAAATGTGTTGCAGGAAGAACAAGACACAGGAATGTCTTCTAATGCCACCCCCTCCTACTACAGTGTGTCTGATGACTCATTTAGATGGCTTTTGGGATTGACAAGGGACTTGAGTAGTAACCAATTCCACTAACTATTTTTGTCATAGTGGCCAGAGTATGCTGTAGAGCCATAGTGTAAAGGGCTGCCAGGTTATCCTTAAAACACCACTTTTGTTCTCTCATTCTCTATCTTTTACACTATAATGGCCATTCAGTGCCAGCTTGATGAAATGAAAATTCTATAACCTAGCATTGAGACACTCTGTTATAATTAAATGAGAGTATACAACTTTAAAGTTCTCATCATGGTCATTCATATAAGTGGTTTGACCATATATCTGAGTGACCTCAGGTAATTGCTTAACCCCCTCATCTCATTTTGCTTATGATTAAAGTAGAAATTATAATACCAAACTAATAGTATTGTCATGAAGATTAAATGAGATAATATGTGCTAAGTACATATACTGTCTGGTATATAGTAGGTCTGTAATAAATTGTAGCTATTTTATTTGGTGTTATTACTATTACTATTAGTGTTGCAACAGGGATGTTAAACAAGCAAAACTCATGGAATTTAATCAGAAAATATCTTTATTCTTGCTTCCTCGTAACATTTATTTAGTGGTGGACCTCCTCCATCCCCTTTTTGAAAACTTAGACTGAACCATGAATTTTCAGGTCACTTTTTTTTTTTTTTGGCGGTATGCGGGCCTCTCACTGTTGTGACCTCTCCCGTTGCGGAGCACAGGCTCCGGACGCACAGGCTCAGCGGCCATGGCTCATGGGTCCAGCTGCTCCGCAGCATGCGGGATCTTCCCAGACCGGGGCATGAACCCGTGTCCCCTGCATCGGCAGGCGGACTCTCAACAACTGCGCCACCAGGGAACCCCTCAGGTCACTTTTAATAAATACAAAGTATTATGTTCACTTTAAGTCATAAAACACAACAGTTTAATAGTTTAAAATGTTTAGGTTCACTAAGTAATAAAGTTCTGAACTTAAATATTTTCTCTTTCTCTCAGCCAGGATGTGTTGTAGGAGAGAAGTCTTTTGTTTGAGAAGGGAGCTTGAAGGAAGTAAACTTTACTTAGAAATTTTACATCAAATATAGGCATATGAAAAACATCCTTCTATTACTAAACAATCCACTTTCAGAATCTAAGCTAAGAAAGAAGCTATTACAGAAAACAAGAGTCTATTCTTCTCCCTCTCTTCCCATATCTTTGCAGTCAAGGTTTTTTATTCCTCAGGATGAAGGTGGGAAAAGACCAGGAAAGGCCTTATATGCTGGCATTACCATAAAACAACTTTCCACATCCCACCCAAGTCATTTATTCTTGTATGTTTTTTCAAAGGCTCTCATGGAAAACATTTGAGTTAATATCCAGTGATGAGGGCAATATGTTTTTCTCCAGTTGCTTCTTCTCATACTATTTTTATTTTTTCCATTTTTCTGGGAGGTCTTCTAGGGAAGAGTTTTAAATGGCTTCAGGCTATTTCTCTTGTGTGAAGTATTAACATAACTTTTGCCCTGAAAAGTTTGGGACTATAGGCTGATCTCAGTGAAGATGTTACTTTTCTCTTTCTCTGCTACGCAAGCAGAGATGTTACTTTTCTCTTTCTCTGTTACCCAAGCAGCCAACAGGACTATCTCTCAGAATTTCCAGGCAGGAACAAGTGACAAAAAAAAACCCTCCTCTGGAGACACATAAGACCCTGTCGGCTCCTGTTGAAGCTCTTCTCACAAAGCTCTAGTGAGGGGCCAGCACCCCACTTCTCCCAGAAAACCACCAGCTCTTTCCAAAAATAACATGTCATAAATCCTCTTCACACATCCACCCTCTGGACCCTGCTATGTCCTCTGTATGGCTAAGGGACGTTTAGAATCACAAAACAATTTTTGGTGATTTCTTTGAAAATTTGCATTTTGGTGGGACACCTTGTTTCAGATTTCTTTTCTACAGTATTTTGCTGCCTCAGTGAAAACACCCAATATTATGTCATTTTCAGACCTTTCATTTACTATTCTTTTAAAATCTGTTTTAGTCAGTTTCCTGTCTTTCTCTTAAATGTATTTTGTGATTTCCTTCTCTCTGTCTTTGCTTAGGTTGGTCCTTCTGTCCTGATTTTCTGAACATTTCCTTATTTTTGCTCTGTTCCATGTTCCCAAATTATTACCTTTCTTTCTCCAACCCACTTCTTCTTGGATGATTTAGTTCAGAAAACTAGCTTGTGAGGGAGTGTTATAAGTCCTACATAACATTTGCATTTTAACCCAAAAGAGTGAATAATATGAGAAGTACCTTGGAAGAAACAGTAGGAGACACTTCAAAGTCTTTAAGCCACAATAGTCAGCTGCCTCCTCAGTTTATATCCAAGGCCAGCTTGGCCCATTCCCTACCTATATGGGGCTACATCAAGAATAACTATTCTTTCCCTGTAATGCTAGCTGTAATACACCAAGAGGAACCACTATTAAGAGAAATGCTAGTTGGTCTTCTATGAGTCATTGTTACATTTGTTGAAATAATCACCATCTATTTGCATGTCACAATCTTACAGAGTTAGAACTGGGTTCAAGGTTGAATAGAATATGATCTTACAATTACTCTTGCTTGGGATTTGAGAAAGGAAACTTGTTGAATTAGTTGTCCTTAATCAGTAGAAGAAGATGGAAATATGCCTCTTTTTGTTAGATATGAGAAAGGAAGAGAGAGAGTTAGCATTTTATAATTTTGAACAAGAAAGTAAGTGAAAGGAAGCTACATATCTGTGTTGTAATGAGAAATGAAGTCTGCAATAAACTTTCAGTCAAAGGTATTTCTTTAACTTTGAAATCGTTCAAATAAGATTTCATTTAAATTTATGTTTGTCAATATGTTGTAAACAAAGGAAATCAAAGTACATAGGTGGTGCATAATAAATTTTAGTATTTATTTCAATAAAATACAATTAGGCTTCTGAACATAAGTATAATTGTTCTATAAGTATATAGATTGCATTTATTTTTTAATGTATAGAAGCAAAATCACTGGGGAATCAAATTTTATAGTGACTTTAATACATTTTAGGAAAGTCAACATTTGTGTATATCCTGAATTTCAGTAAGGTTGAAGCATTAAAAGCTAGCAAGAGTTTACTTGCATTCAAATTCTGTCTACTTAATAACAAACAGCTATTTTTAAGAGGTCATTAGTATTGCTTGGGATATAAAAAGGAAGGAAAAGCAATTAATATTTATCAAATGCCTAGAGAGAGAGCTACTTTCCAGTTTCTTCTTTTGCTTTCATTTCAACTTTTTTTCTTGTGACATGAGGCTCCCCACTCAAGTCTTCTTGTTTTAATCCTAGTGGATCAGTTTACTCTGTTTCATAATTAATAATTTCTGTTATTCCAACATGTAATACTATAAACTAAGTGCTAGCTATTGTTTGGAGCAAAAAAAAAAAATCAGGTATAAAATAAGTGAATTCCTGTTATGTTAGCAAATGTATTGTTTAGGATATTAATTTTATATTTGGAAATGAATCTGATCACTGATATAAAATTCAGAACTATCAATTTCAAACATAGGTGTGAAATGAAAAATTATCCATTTTAATCTATTTAGCTCAGATAGCAATAATTTAGAAATAACCACAAAATAGAAATCAAACTATGACGTTTTTTAGAACAAGAAAATAAAAAGAACAAGAACAGAGCAAATCTAAGTGGTATATCAATGGGTATAATGAGTAACTAAGGAAGGCTGTAAAAGTTAACAGTAAGTCATTCAATCACAGACTCTGGGAGACAGAACAGCCCTCAAGAGGTCATTTAATCTAGTTCTTTGCCTTAGAGAAATAGGATATCTCAGCCTCTTTCAATTCTGGCCCTTTGGCTACTCTTAAATACCTCAAAATAGATTACTCAGTTTTTCAGGTCAATAATAATTTATTGAGTTCCTACTATGTGGCAAAGACTAAGACATAAGCAGGATGTCTTAGATCGGTCCCCTTATCTGAAAGATTTTATAATCAAGTGGGAAGACAAACACATAGATGTATAGTTACAAGTCATATAATGTTAATACCTTGGTCAAGTATGCAATAAGTTCTGGGGTAAAAGAAAAAAGTTATTTCTTTCAGTTTCATTTAAGCCTGTTACTTCTTATTCTGGGTTCTACATAAAAAATGTGGAAAAAAATTTGTCAATGGCAAGAAGGGAGAGAATATAGGTGTGTCTGGTATGCCCCTAAATGTACATTTGGATATTTACAAGACTTCTAGGAAAATAAGAAAAATAGACCTAAGGGAAGAAGGATGATAAAGAACAAAGGTAAGTAGGTGAGAAAGAGAATAGCTGACTGGAAAAATAAAGATCTTCTTGTTTTTTATTTTCTGCTTCTTTTTTGTATTTCTTTATTAAAGCATAACACAAATACAGAAAAGTGCCCAAATCAGATCTATGAACTTTTACAAAGTAAACACACTCTTGTAACAACCACCTGGAACATGAAACAGAACATTCCCAGCACTTTAGAAGTTTCTTTGTTCTTCCTTCTAGTTATTAGGCACCCTCAAATGTAACCACTATTTGACTTCTATCTCCAAAGATAAGTTTTGTCTTTTTTTTTAATTGGAATAAAATTGCTTTACAATGTTGTGTTAGTTTCTGTTGTACAATGAAGTGAATCAGCTATATGTATACCTACGTCTCCTCCCTCTTGGACCTCCCTCCCACCACCGCCCCCCATCCCACCCATCTAGGTCATCACAGAGCACCAAACTGAGCTCCTTGTGCCATACAGCAAGTTCCCACTAGCTATTTTACACATGGTAGTGTATTTATGTCAAACCTAATCTCCCATTTCGTCCCACCCTCTCCGTCCCCCGCTGGGTCTACGTCTGTTCCCTACATCAACATCTCTGTTCTTGCCCTACAAATAGGTTCACCTGTATCATTTTTCTAGATTCCACATATATGCGTTAATATATGATATTTGTTTTTCTCTTTCTGGCTTACTTCACACTGTATGACAGACTCTAGGCCCATCCACATCTTTACAAATGACCCATTTTCATTCCTTTTATGGCCCAGTAATATTCCATTATATATATCTACCACATATTCTTTAGGCATTCATCTGTCATTGGACATTTATGCTGTTTCCATGTCCTGACTATTGTAAATAGTGTTGCAATGAACACTAGGGTACATGTGTCCTTTTGAATTATGGTTTTCTCGGGGTATATTCCCAGTAGTGGGATTGCTGGGTCATATGGTAGTTCTATTTATTGATTTTTAAGGAACTCCCATACTGTTCTCCATAGTGGCTGTACCAATGCTCATTCCCACCAGCAGTGCAAGAGTGTTCCCTTTTCTCCACCCCCTCTCCAGCATTTATTGTTTGTAGAATTTTTGATGATGGCCATTCTAACAGGTGTGAGGTGATACCTCATTGTAGTTTTGATTTGCATTTCTCTAATAGATAGTGATGTTGAGCATCTTTTCATGTGCCTCTTGGCCATCTCTATGCCTTCTTTAGTGAAATGTCTATTTAGGTCTTCCACCTATTTTTTAATTGGGTTGTTTCTCTGACACTGAGCTCCATGAGCTGTTTGTATATTTTGGAGATTAATCCTTTGTCCATTGCTTCTTTTGCAAATATTTTCTCCCATTCAGAGGGTTGTCTTTTCATCTTGTTTATGGTTTCCTTTGCTGTGCAAAAGCTTTTAAGTTTAATTAGGTCCCATTTGTTTATTTTTGTTTTTATTTTCATTATTCTAGGAGGTGGGTCAAAAAAGACCTTGCTGTGGTTTATGTCAAAGAATGTTTTTCCTACATTTCCCTCTAAGAGTTTTATAGTGTCTGGTCTTACATTTAGGTCTTTAATCCATTTGGATTTTATTTTTGTGTATAGTGTTAGGTAGTGTTCTAATTTCACTGTTTTACATGTAGCTGTCCAGTTTTCCCAGCACCACTTATTGAAGAGGCTATCTTTTCTCCATTGTATGTTCTTGCCTCCTCTTGTCATAAATTAGGTGACCATATGTCTCTGGGTTAATCTCTGGGATTTCTATCCTGTACAATTGATCTATATTTGTGTTTTTGCACCAGTACCATACTGTCTTGATTATTGCACCATACATAGAAAATTCTAAAGATGTCACCAGAAAACTACTAGAAGTAATCAATGAATTTGGTAAGGTTGCAGGATACAAAATTAATACACAGAAATCTCTGGCATTCCTATATACTAACAATGAAAAATCAGAGAGAGAAATTAAGGAAATAATCCCATTTACCACTGCAACAAAAAAGAATAAAATACCTAGGAACAAACCTATCTAAGCAGGCTAAAGACTTGTACTCAGAAAACTATAAAACACTGATGAAAAAATCAAAGGTGACATAAACAGATAGAGAAATATACCATGTTCTTGGATTGGAAGAATCAATATTGTGAAAATGACTCTACTACCCAAAGCAATCTACAGGTTCAATGCAATCCCTATCAAACTACCAATGGCATTCCTCACAGAATTAGAACAAAAAATTTTACAATTTGTATGGAAACACAAAAGACCCTGAATAGCCAAAGCAATCTTGAGAAAGAAAAATGGAACTGGAGGAATCAGTCTCCCCAACTTCAAACTATACTACAAATTTTTGTCTTTATATAGAGTGAGTCATGTATTTTTTTGTGTCTGACCCCTTTCATTTCACATTACATACATGATTCTTCCATGTTGTTTTAACAATTGTTCATTGTTTTCATCACTGTGTGGTAGTCTGTTGTATGAATATACTGCAAAATTTTTTCATGCCAAATAAATTTTTCTTAGTTGCTTTAGGTGTAAGGTTAGGTTGTTTATTTGAGATTTTTCTTGTTTCCTGAGGTAAGATTGTATTGCTATAAACTTCCTTCTTAAAACAGCTTTTGTTGTGTCCCATAGGTTTGGTATCATCAAATTTCATTGTCATTTGCCTCTAGGTATTTTTTGATTTCCTCTTCAATTTCTTCAGTGATCCATTGGTTGCTTAGTATCATATGGTTTAGCCTCCATGTGTTTGTGTTGTTTACAATTTTTTCCTGTACCTGATTTCTAATCTCATAGCATTGTGGTTGGAAAAGATGCTTGACATGATTTTAATTTTCTTAAATTTACAGAAGCTTGATTTTTGGCCCAAGATGTGATCTATCATGGAGAACATTCCATGGGCACTTGAGAAGAAAGTATCTTCTGCTGCTTTCAGTTAGAATGCTCTCTAGATATCAATTACATTTATCTGGTCTAATGTGTCTTTTAAGGCTTGTTTGCTTATTAATTTTCTGTCTGGATGACGTGCCCATTGGTGTAAGTGGTGTGTTAAAAGTCCCCCACTATTATTGCATTACTGTCGATTTCCCCTTTTATCTCTACTTCACACTGTAGGAGAGATTTCAGCTTTTCTTCTGTTAGCATTTGCATTATATATTGAGGCGTTCCTATGTTTGGTGCACATATATTTACGATTGTTGTATCTTCTTCTTGGATTGATACTTTAGTCATTTTTTAGTGTCCTTGTCTCTTGTAACAGTCTTTATTTTAAAGTCTATTATATCTGATATGTGTATTGCTACTCCAGATGTTTTTGATTTCCATTTTCATGGAATAACTTTTTCTATCCCCTCACTTTCAATCTGTATGTCTCCCCAGGTCTGAAGTGGGTCTCTTGTAGACAGCATATATATACATGGGTCTTGTTTTTGTATCCATTCAGTCAGTCTATGTCTTTTGGTTGGAGAATTTAATTTTAAGGTAATTATTGATATGCATGTTCCCATTGCAATTTTCTTAATTGTTTTGGGTTTGTTTTTGTAGGTCTTTTTTCTTTCCTTCCTCTTTTGTTTCTCTTTTCTTATGGTTTTAGTGTTTTGTTTGGGTTGCTTTTTCTTCTGTGTGTGTACCTATTGTAGTTTTTGGGTTTGCTGTTCCCATGAAGTTTTGATATAGCAGTCTATATATGTACAAGATTGTTTTAATTTGCTGGTCTCTTTCACACCTAGAGAAGTTCCTTTAGCATTTATTGTAAAGCTGATTTGGTGGTACTGAACTCTCTTAGCTTTGGCTTATCTGTAAGTTTTTGATTTCTCTATAAAATCTGAATGAGAGCCTTGCTGGGTAGAGTATTCTCGGTTGTAGTTTTTTCCCTTTCATCACCTGAAATATGTCATGACACTCCCTTCTGGTCTGAGAGTTTCTGCTAAAAATCAGCTGATAACCTCATGGGGATTCCATCGCATGGTATTTGTTGCTTTTCTTTTGTTGCTTTTAATATTTTTTCTTTGTCTTTAATTTTTGTCAGCTTAATTAACATCTGTCTTAGTGTGTTCTTCCCTGGGTTCATCCTATATGGGACTCTCTGAGCTTCCTGGACTTGAGTGAGTGTTTCCTTTCTTATGTTAGGAAAGTTTTTGCCTATAATATCTTCAAATATTTTCTCAGGGCTTTCTCTTTCTCTTTTCCTTCTGGGACCCCTATAATGCAAATGTTGGTGCATTTAATGTTGTCCCAGATGTCTCTGATAGCATCCTCATTTCTCTTCATTCTTTTTTCTTTATTCTGTTCTGTGGCAGTGATTTCTACCACTCTGTCTTCCAGGTTACTTATTCGTTCTTCTGCCTCATTTTTCTGGTATTTATTCCTTCTAGTATATTTTTCATCTCAGTTATTGTGTTGTTCATCTCTGTTTGTTCTTTAAATCTTCTAACTTCTTGTTGAATATTTGTTGTATCTTCTCGATCTGTGCCTCCATTTTTTTTCTGAGATTTTGGATCATCTTTACTATCATTACTCTGAATTCTTTTTCAGGTAGATTGCCTATCTCCTCTTTTTTTAGTTGTCCTTGTGGGTTTTTATGTTGTTCCTTTGTTTGCAACATATTCTCTGTCATTTCATTTTATCTAATATTTTGTGTTTGTGGTCTCCTTTCCAGAGGCTGCAGGATTATAGTTCCTCTTGCTTTGGTGTCTCCCCCCTCATGGGTGAGGTTGATCCAGGGGCTTGTGCAGGTTTCCTGATGGGAGGGACTGGTGCCTGTGTTCTCATGGATGAAGCTGGGTCTTGTCCTTCTGATGGGCAAGGCCATTTCAAGTGGCGTGTTTTGAGGTGGTTGTGAGCTCAGTATGACTTTAGACAGTCTATTTCTGATGGGCAGGGCTGTGTTCCTATCTTGGTGGTTGTTTGGCCTAAGGCTTTCTAGCACTGGAGCCTGCAGGTTGTTGGGTGGGGCTTCAACTTGGTGCCAAAATATAGACCTCCATTAGAGCTCACTCCAGTCAACACTCCCTGGGGTTTCTGCTACCAGTGTCCTCATCCCCACAGTGAGCTATAGTCAACCTTTGCCTCCCCATGTGCCCCTCCACAACACTTTGATAGGTTTAGCCCAGATTCTTACAGAGGTACTGCTTTGTGCTGGGTCCCAGTACATATGAGACCTTTTGTGTACCCTCCAAGAGTGGAGTCTCTGTTTCCCCCTGCCTTGGGGAGCTCCTGCTCTCAAGCTCCATTGGTTTCCAAGACTAAATGCTCTGGCAGTTCTTCCTTCTGATGCCAGACCCTCAGTCTGCCTTGAAGGGCTATTTTTTATGTGGGAACATCCTTGTGTAGCCTGCATGGGTTTAATCTTTTTTGGTGTGAGGGCTTTTTTTAGTACAGATGTCTGCCACCTTTTTCCTCAGTGTATGCTGGTCATTATCACCTTGATAGGAGGTGTGACTGATGTTATGGTGGCCAGAGCCTGCCATGGATATTGAACAGAGTCTCCCCTTTGCTCTGTGATTGTCACTGCTCTGTCAGAGGTGAAATCTGCTCCCTAGTTGTTGGAGTACAGGTCCCCCAGATCTGTTTCTTAGCTAAGTTTCTGATTTGCAGTGTGAAGTAGCAGGATTGGTGCACTCCCACTAAGAGGGAAGCCACTGAGTATTCCTTCTCTGGAGCTGTTCACCTTTTGGTGTGCTCTGTTGTGTCACCTTTCACCTGTTGTGAGAGCTCTTAGATTACACTGTTGTTGGCACTGCTCTTGGCTCCACCTTAACTATGGGTATGCCAGCAATTGGCTCTGGTGTCTCTCAGATGTTTCACCAGGCCACCAATGTAGATCCACTGAAGTCAGGTCCCAAGATTGCAGTAATCATAGATCTGGACCTGCTGTGTGTGCTATGGGGGCAGCTCAGACTCTGGCCTGGCCCAACCCCCATGTGTGTGTGCCCACAAAGTTTACAGTTGCTAAAGCTAGACCTGTCTTGGCTGTAGGAACACTCGTTTTGTGTTCAGGTGTTCTGTAGGTGCTGAGTTTACCAAGTTGTTCATGGGCGGTGTCAATTAGTGGTTTGCACAGCTGCGAGGAGAGATTTCAGCTTTTCTTCCTTAGTTGCACAGCCCCTGGGGCTCAGCTGTGGTTTCAGCCCCACCTCTGTATGTGGGCCACCCACAGGGGTCTGCTCCCTAGGTTACCCTGGAGCACACAATTCTGCCCCAGTGAGGAGGGGGTGTGGAGGCAGTGGTGGCTGGGGTCAAGATAGCACCTACCACAGTGGGGATGGGTCATGTGGGAGAGCTGGTGGCCATGGAGGTGAGAGAGCCAGCCCTGATAGGAGTTCTTACTAGTGCCTGGGGAGGCAGGGGCCAGTGAGTATGGAGAGAGGCTACAGTGGCCACCTGACACTTGCACATCACTCAACAATGGCCCTTCACTTCTATGGCTGTCTGGGCTTCCTCCACAAGCATTCCCAGTTGCAGATTTCCTCACTCCATCCCCTCAGGCTGTCTCCTCACAGCCAACAGTTGTCTTCTCCCTCCCTGGGTTTGTTCTCCAGACCCCAAGTTCCAGTCCCCAGCTCCCATCTGCACAAGCAGACACATGTCTCAGGCTGGAGTAGGCAGGAGTGGGGCACAACCATCTGTGTAGGTCTCACTCTGTCCTGTTTGCCACAGACCAGTTGCTGCACTCTCCTCTGATAGCCCCCAAAGCTCCCCTTCTGTCCCGACTAATCTCCCTGCCAGTGAGGGGCTTCCCCAGATGTGGAAACCTCTCCTCTCCTCCAGTTCTCCTCACCCCCAGGGGCACAGGTCCCCTCCCACTTCCTTTCCTCTTCCTTTTCCCTTCTTTCTTTTATCCTACCCATTTACATGGGGATCTTTCTTGTCCTTTCAGGTGTCTGATGTCCTCTGCTAGCGTTCATCTGGTGCTCTGTGAGAATTGTTCCATTTGTAGATGTATTCTTGATGAGTTTGTGAGGAGAGATGAACTCCACGTCCTCTTACTCCTCTGCCATCTTGACTCCTCCAAGAAGTGTGATTTTAGATTTTAACTTTCCCCACAATGTATTAACAGTTATCAAAAAGTGGTTGTCAGTCTTGTGAATGTGTTGGATGGATAAAGAAATAATCTATGACCGCTTCCTCTTTCAAACAAGCAAAGTGTAAACCAGGTTATGAGAAGCAGCAGGGTCAACAAGGTGTGGCCTGCTACAGAAATAGAGTACTCTCTTGAAGAAGATGGGGGAAGCTTCCAGAATGGCAGGTTGAACTGCCTTGTTACTCATGTGTAGTCCATGGACCAGAATCACCAGCATCCCCTTGGAGTTTGTTAGAATAGTGGAATATCAGTGTCTACCTTAGGGCTGAAAAATCAGAGACTCTGTTCTCTCTATCTGTGACTCTGTTTTGCTATACACATTTGTTTTAGTTATTAGATTCCATATGTAAGGAATATCATACCCAATTCATCACTGTCAATAAAGCAAGTTAACTCACACACACACACATACAAAAACACACACACACACACAAATTCTGGGATTGGTGTCTAGGAATGTTTTTCTAAAGCCCTCTAGGTGATTCTATTGCACATTGAAGTTTGAGAAGCACTAGGTTAGAGGACACAAGGGGGTAATATCAGAATAGATAAAATAAAGCCAAGAGGTAAGAAAATAGTTTTCTTCCTTAAATATAGGTGTTCACGTATTCAACAAAAAATTAGAGTGCTAATGGTTGAATTAGATTGATGGCTGTAAATATTTTCATCACAAAGAATCCATTTTGGTATTCTTATTAACCTATAAGCCACGTCAGAGTAGGATTTCTCAACAGTGGCACTACTGATGTTTTGGCCCCGATATTTCTTTGTTGTGGGAGGCCTTCCTATCCATTGTAGGATGTTTAGTAGCATGGTTGACCTCTACCCACTTGAGGCTAATAGCATCCCTAGTTGTAACAACAAAAAAATGTCTCCAGATACTGCCAAAAGTCTCCTAGGAGGCAAAATCATCCCTGGTTGAGAATCACGGGTTCAAGGGAAAACAAAATCCAAGCAAGGAACATCTATTAAGTAATAACATATTTCCTATTTTTATTAATACAGATATATGTAACTGATAACCAGAGCATGAAACAACAAGGCCTCCCGCACTCCACAGCCATTATTTACACACACTTTAGAGTCAGAACATCTGGGTTCAAATCCTGGCTCTCTAAATATTTGACCATGGGTAAAGATAGTGATTCTTTAAAGCCACAGTTTTATCATCAACAAAACAAGTGTAATATACGTATTATTCAAAGATTAAATGAAATAAAGATGGAAAGTTCTCAGCACAAAACAACTAGAAATGTTCATTATATTATACAGCCCTATTGTAAAGATGTAATTCCCATTGTACTTGAAATAGCTAGAAATAGCTAAGTACTCACATTGCTATCACCACAAGGTTCCAAGTGTCTGTGGACTCCTTAATGGAGCACCAAAATAGGTAACTCTTTAAAACCTCTCTCAGGTTCAACATTCTCTGGTTCTATATATATCTGGTTCATCTATATCTAAAATCTGAGTTTTTTGTTTAAAAATTCCTCTGTGATCTCATGAAAACCATAAATGCTCTCATTAAAAAAGTGAAAATATCTACATATACATACCATTTTCCAAGCTCAAGATGTTTCTAGAGCCCTTGAAACTCATAAGTCTTAGTTTAAAGTTTAAAGCTCTAGAGCCCTTGAAACTCATAAGCCTTAGTTTAAAGCTCCCTGATAAGCATGTCAACAGGCTAGATTTTTTTTACAGCCAGGGGCATGGGCAGGTAGAGTTGACAATCTATGTGAAAGACAGAATTGAAGTTGACACAGGGAAAGTAAAAGATGTCACTCTTCTAACTCTGAAGTAGTAAAGCCTGGAATGAACCTTTTAGCACTAGTTTGGTGTGGCAGTAAAGGAGAGTGACTGTGACAGAATCCTATTAGAACAGCAAGAAATAAAAAACAGGTTAAGAGGGACAATCAGGAGGAGGAAAGCCTTGCTTAGCCAAGGACAAGCAAAGATAAAAGTGGGTCGTAGTGGACATGGGACATGAAAATAAATTTTAAATGCATGTGGGGAGGTGATTAGCACTGATAATATACTACTGTAGGAGAGGTATTTTGCAAAATATTGTATAAGCATAAAAACAATGTGTACTACTTGCCATAGAGAGACAACTGCTCTTTAACCAGTTGTTAATGATGATGAGTGGAAGTGTTTAAAGAACTCTTTCAAAAGTAACAACAGATTCAGCAATGAGGGAAAAGTATATGAATTGGTGCTAGAGTTACAGTCCAAAAAGGGAGGGCTTCCTAACAGGTATCACAATCCGAGTGAGCAGTATTAAAATGATTGTAAAGACGGAGACTTGCCCATGGTTATGAACACCTCTGCTGACCTCTCTTATGACTTTTGAGCAGCCTAAGCAAACTTTTAACTATTATTTTCCCTAATAAGTAAAGAAAAAGTGAGATGGTACCCAGAATGGATCAAGTGATGTTAAGTGTATTTTAAAAAGGAAATAGTAAAGATGTAAAGTTTAGAGATTCTATCATTACAAAAACTGGTCACTAGATATGTATAGTTAGAAATTCTGATATAAAACTGAATTTAAAAGCAGGGGAGTTCTCTGGAAGTCTAATGGTTAGGACTTGGCACTTTCACTGTGTTGGCCCAGGTTCAATCCCTGGTCGGGGAACTAAAATCCTGCAAGCTGAGGGGCATGACATAAAATAAAATAAAAGCAGATACCATGGTATTAGATGTGCAGAATATAGCCAGCTAAATGGAGAAAGTGTGATCAAAGAGGAAAAATAATAAGCTGGTTAAATATATGAGTTTGGAATTAGACAGAAATTAATTCAAATTATTGTTTGGTGTGACTTTTGCAAGGTACTTAATTTTCTAAGCCTTATGTTTCTCATTCATAAAATGGGTAGAAGAATAGATATATCTAAGGACTGTCATGAACATAGGTAACTCACAAAAGATACGTACTGAAAATACCTGGCACATAGAAAATCCTTAATATGTGGTGCTTATTGTTTACTATATTCTGGGCACTTTTCATATATTTATTGGTTTAATCCTGACAATGATAATGTTGTTTAAGATTATGTTTATTAAGATTATGATGTTATAAAGGATAATGGTTGAAATGTTAAAATCACTAATAATTCTTAAATTTAGTATTCCTAACAGTTCTTAAGATAAAGTAACTTTTTGGGGGACATGGGGCATAATTTATCTGTTTTTGTATCCCTCATCTCACAGAGTTCCTTGTACTCTGTGTGAATTTATGCCTATGTGTTATTTAAAGTGACATCTTATGAGAATCATAAGGAAAAACCTGGGCGATCACATATTCTGCTCCCCTCACATAGACAATGGAATTTTAGAAAGAATGAATTTCTAAAGGTCACATGCTAATTAGTTTTGAAGAGTACAGACTAGAATGTAGGTTGTCTGATTCAGTTTCTAGAGTATATGAAATCTTTTGCTTTGCATGAAAAGCCTGTTTGTTCCTGGACAAGGTGATGGGGGTTTGGTTATAGAAATATGGCTATAGAGTGATTACCATAGGTTCCCGGACCATTGTCTCACATCACAGAAACCTGCTATGTGGGCAAGTACTTGGCAGAAGGTCCATGCTTGGCAGCTACTTCAGTAATTGTTTCCAATAAGAACTAGCTTTTAAAACTAAATCTTTTGATGGAAATGATAAAGAAAATCACTTCCTGCAATTTAATGCCTCAAATGTACTTGCTATGAGGAAGGAGAATTGGGTCTTTGCCTAGCATAAGTAAGTCTAATGTGCACAAGTCATGGAATTTCTCAGGTAGAAAATTAATTTGAAGTTCAAACTTCTTCAAGGTTTGTGCAAGGGTGTGTGTGTGTGTGTGTGTGTGTGTGTGTGTGTGTGTGTGTGTGTGTGTTGGGGCTGAGGGAAATATCAGGAAGGCTATAATAGGATGTGGGTAAGATTGTCTCACCAAAAACCCCCCCCAACATATAATACTATTAAGCTCCTCTTCCTCTTATTTTCCTGCACTCTTTTCTTCAGTGTTCCCTTTTTGATTTACTTCTTCCTTTTCCCTTAGGAAATTTTCTGATATCAATCATTTCCACCTAATCTCTACTCATGTCGGCTGGACCTGGTTACTGTGAAGTTGTATAATCTTAGATGTGCATCCTGACTCAGGCCATGAGACTTGAGGAAGTTCCTACACTTCTCTGAGCCTCTGCTTTGCTTCCTCTGTTGTCAAGGGAAAGAATGCTAGCGTCTATCTCATACTACTGTGGGGATTAAGTGAATGATTACACAAAAATGTTTAGCACGGTGTCTGCCATGGATTAGGCTCTTGTTTTATACACTTTTAAATTTGTATTCCCAGGAGGGTTACATTTAAGTTTTGTCTAATTGTGTACTGTAAGACATTGTAAAGAAGTTTCATGTTGTGAAAGCAGACTGGAGAGGGTTGGTGGAAATAAGGGACTTCTGAATTTATTCTTGGAGAGTCTTCCATTCTGCTAAAATATACTCTTAGCCTGTATAGGGACAGCCATGAAACTTATAGAGAGAATGATAATCCTGTAACTGTCTATGTGTGGAACACAAAATTATAACATATGTGAAGATTTCATTTCAAGGCTATTTACAATTATAGGTGTCATCTTTCCAACTGTTGGTGAATACGGTGTTCTGGGCCAAAGTGTGGCTGCTATTTTAACTGTGTGCTGCAGATCTCCACTATTGTATGAAGCAAGAGGCCCTGAACCCACAAGTTGCTGTAAATGTAACTTCTCTGTGCTGGTGGAGAACCCCTGACCCTCTATATTATCATGGAGGCTGTTCAGTGGACACTAAGTGATGTGTAATGATCTCTATCACTAGTCAGAAAACTCTTAGGCATAAAGCTTACTTATTTTTCTGTCTCCAGCACCTAGGATAGTATCCCCATAGTTGTCAATACTTGTTGAACTGGGTCAAAATATTCAACACATTATTTGGATAGTTTGGTGGGTCAATCTCTGTATTGTGAAAAGAACACAAAACTGGCTGTCATTGTGAAAACCAATTACTTCTTTTGTTTACAAATAAAGTTTCTCATTGTTCTGTGTGTCTAAAGAGGTACTCTTTAAATCCTGGTGGTGATAATGGCAGATTATGTGGCAGCAAGCCAAGCACAGTTGAGAGGACTGAGACAGGGTAACAAACCTGTAATCAGAGGAATGTGATGAGAGTCATTGAAAACCAAAGTTTGGTGTCAGAAGCTCAGCTTCAGAATAATTGTACTTCCTTACAAGAAAATCAAGAACAGTAAGGGGTTGACAAGGACTTGTATTTCCCAATATCTGAATCCCACCTGGCTCAGGCATATTTATTTGAAAATGTCTAGGTCCCTTAACAGACCATTAGTTACCTTAATCAGTGGTGACACTTCATCATTGTATCATTGGGATAAAGTAAAACATGGTATTTAGGTAGCAATTACTATCTACACAGCACAATTATCACCTTATTTTTCTCTGTAATAAATCAGCTCCCAATCCAAGCCAACTTATGTATGTCTATGTCCTGTGAATGAAAAGAGTTTGAAATAATTGTCTTCCAGTTATAGTATGGGCCTTAAGGGGATAGTATTGTGTATAGTAACAGGAGCATTAGATAAGGAATCAGACAGAACTAGGTGAAAATTCCATCTCTCATACTTCTGACCTTAAGCTAGTTACCTAACCTCTTTAAACAAAAGTATCCCTATAGAGTTAGGGATAGAGTAAGTGTTAGTTATTAGTGAGAATAAAATAAAATAATTTATAAAAAAGGGCTTACCACAGTGTATAGTGTCAGTGCTTTATAAATGATGGTAGCTATTATTGTTACTAGCAATAGCAATAACCCTACAGGTAATAGTAATAGTAGTGACATAGGAATGATAGTAGGATCCATCCTCAATGAGGTGAACATTGTGTCAATCACTTGGGAAGGAGGCAAGACCCTCAGACAGGAAACCAGAATTCAGGAGACCTAAGTCTTAGGCATGAAAAATCTCTCCTGCCTCTCTTGGGGATCTGGACTTACAAGTTTCTGGATGAGCTTTCAGGTGGGAAGGGAAAATTGGTTGGTCAGCCCTACAGGGAGCTACACTGAGAGGTTGCCCTGTAGAGACTCTGTCTAAAGATATATATGAAGCTTGGCTGGCATATCAGATTATTAAATTACAGGCCATTTTCTTTTTGTTCCTCCAGTCTTTTTTCAGCCTATTGTAATTTTTTACCTCATGTCAGATTTGTAATGAGTCACGAAAGAAGTTGGGATTTTCCTGATTTAAACTTCATCTTTATTGGGGTTACACACCACTTAAGCCTCCTACTCGGACCCTTGTTCTCCTTTCCAATAAGTCCCAAAGAGAAGGAGAAGTTGGGGACACAAGGTCCCCATAAGGATAGTCCCTTTCATTTGCAATTTTGAAATTCTTGCTTTTAATTTTATCAAGAATGCTTTCAGATGTTCCACCTACACTAAATTGTATACTGTGATGTACTCTTCCAAGTTCAGTATGTTTAATATAATCTTATTTTTTTCTATTAGATTATATTTCTATTATTGTACATTATAAAAAATCATCTATAGTATTTGACACAATAACCTGTAAGTGAATATTCAGTAAATATTTTTACTCTTTAACTAAATATTATATTAATTTAGGCATCAACATTGTATTTCCCTACTCTACCAGATCTTTTGGAGTTTCAGATATTTCTGTATGCTATCAAGATTGTCACTATATTTGCTTTTTTAACAAAATTAGAGCATGTCTTGGAGGATAATTAATGTCCAAAGTTCTCAATTCTCCAAAAATGTACAGCTGTGGGCTATCTCCAATATTTACCACTCAAAAATAGCTGACACAAAACTTAGCTAAGGTATCTTGCTACACAGGAAATGGCTTTTTAATTCACATTTTGAGAACCTAAATTACTGGAAATTTGTTACAGAAGCTGGATGTGAGAAATTAGAAGAGCCTATAGATGAGATGAAGCAATTAGAGGGACACAGAAAATCCAAAATGTGATCCCAAACTTATTTCCTGATGAATATATTGGCACTATAGTAGTATTTCCTTCCCCATTAGATTGTAAATTAGTATTAAATTGTGCATTCATTCCCTAAATTTGATGATGAGATATTGGTCCATATTAACAATTGAGAGCAAAATATTTCTTTTGGTTAAATAAGTACCTCCACTATGTACGTAAAAAATCTTCTGTCTACAGGGCTCAGAGCACACTTCTTTCCCTGTAAGATGGGGAGCAGCCATTCTGACTCAGTATGAAACCAGAGGGTGCAGACTCTGAGCAGCTTCCAGCACCCAAGCAGGTGCAGGGTACAGAGTTATGGAGATGAGGGCCAACTGTCAGCCAATACAAACGCTCATTTGAATTGGTTCCAACTCCAGGGAACATTATAAACAAAATAAAGGCACTCTTTAGTTGTTAGGGTGTGCCTGCGCTAATATTACTTGAAAAAAAAAGTGACTCATTAACTGAATTCTAACTACATGTCAGGTATTGTGGCTATTAGCTTTACAGGCATTATTTCATTTAGTCCCTTCAACCCTCTTTTATTTAGTAAGATGAGGTGAGCAAGGTCCTACATTAAGTAGGTAGGGCATCTCAGGCTAACCCAGGTTTGTCTGATTTCAAGCCTATCCTCTTCAGTCTTATGCTATTTTGTCTGGTGTTTTTGGAATGTACTCAAAAGCAGGGGTAATCTTAGCTCCACAAACAGCCTTAGTCTATCTGTTGAGAATGGCATTGTGATATTGTACAAGCTGAAAGTTCAGCCTGAAGAATACGGTGGTGAATTTGTCACAAGTAGGTAAATTCACTCACCAAACTATTCCAAAATGTATTAAGTAGTGAGTCTACCTGTGAGTACCCATGACTGTTTATTGATCTAGTGTTTGTAGATGAGGGGGTGGGCACCACTTAACCTCTGCCTCAACACTACTGCTTTGCACTTCTGCCTTTCAGAGGCAGCTCTTTCTATTCTTCACAAAGTTATGTCCCCCTTTTTAGTAGTCAGATGGTTATAAGGAATAGAGGTGGAGTGTTCATGACATTGTGATACCTGGATCCTATTTGTTAATCACATCCTCCTTGTGGGGTTTCAGTGGAAATCCTACAAATAAGGAATCAAGTAATAAATGAAGCAAAGTTCCACTTTACTAACAGTTGGACATGAACTGTGTAATCCATGCTGGATCTCTGCCAAGGAACTGATTTGGAGCTTGAGGCTTAGGACTGAGGCTTAAGCAAGGCTTTATCATTTATTTCCCTCATCTGCAAACGGAAAGTTTGAGACCAATATGCCAAAGTATACTTGCAAAAAAATAGAGATGGCTGGAGTTCACTTTAAGTCCACTTACACAAACACATTTTTACAGGAGCCATCATTATCCCACCCATACCTTCTCAGCATTCACAGTCTCAGCCTCTGTTGAAAGCATCCTACAGAATGTACCTAGGACTCATCATCTTAGGGTGTATTCTCGTCTGGGCAGGCTGGAAGTTAATGGCCCTGGAACAGCCCTCAGGTGATGAGAGTTGAAGGATAAATACCCCAGCTTCTTCACTATTTGGGTGGAACAAATCTGGGGCATATTCTACACTTTCTCCTAGAGTTCTCCAGCAGAGTTGAGACTCAGTGGCCTCTAGTGGTAACCTGCTTAATAATTGTAGTAGGTAGAATGATGGTCCCCAAGATGTCCACGCCTTTAACCTCTGGTACGTATGAAATTATGTTATATAGGAAAAGAGATTTTGGAGATGTAATAAGGTTACTGATCTTAAGATAGGGAGATCATTCTAGATTATCCAGGTGGGCCCAATCTAGTCATATGTGCTCCCCATAGCAGAGAATTCTCTCCAGCTGGAGGCAGAAGACATACAATGGAAGAAGTTGGAGAGATTTAGCATGAGAAGGAGTTTATGCATTGTTGCCAGTTCTGAGACATAAGGACCAATGTTCACGGACCAGAGAGAGGACTCAGGAGCCAAGAGTAGCCCCCAGCTGACAGCCAGCAAGGAAACAGGACTTACAACAACAAGGAACTGGATTCTGCCAGCAACCTGAATGAGGCTGGAAAGAGAGTTTCCCCAAGAGAAGCCAGATAAGAGCCCAGACCTGCCAATATCTTGGTGTTGATCCTGGGAGATCTTCAGCAGAGAACCAGCTCAGCCTTGCTGTGCTGGGGCTTCTGACCTATGAAAACTGGGAGAAACTAAATTCATGCTGATGTAAGTTGTGGTAATTTGTTATGACATCAATAGAAAAAAAATACAATAGGCACACTCTCTTGGTCTGCTCCCTTCCCTGATTTTACCTTCCAACTCCCCTACTGGTGTTTCCTGGGATCCCTTCCCAAACAAACCATTTGTGCTCAAATCCCAATTTGAACCTCAATGAGGCTGTCATGGAGGCCTCCCACTCAGTTCCCTTTTAATAGAGAATCTTCCATGAGGAGTCAGGCAGCCAACAAGCCTCTAGCCTCAGGCCTTTGAGATTAGCAGCACTGGAGCTGAGGACAGGCTCTCCTTGGGAGTTCCTGGCCAATAACTGGGCTCAGCAGAGTAGCTGAGCCTGACCATTTCTGCCCAGATCAGTACACTTCCACAGGTGACCTTTTGCTGGCCTCCCATTGTGCTGAGGGTCTTTAGAGCCACAGTGTGAGGCTTTTCCTACCCACATATCCTTCCTTTCCCTTTTCTCTTCACAGGTGTCAGATCTCTTTACTGTCTGAAGCTTTTCTTTGTCTACTCCAGGTTGCCCTTTTTGCACACGTTACCCCAATTTCCTGCAATTATAATTCTGTCTTGGCATCTACTTCCCTAAGTGACAAACCAACTAAAAATACACACTGGGGTTTGTGCAAGAAGGTAGAGCTTACCTAGATAAACTTACCACAGAAATAAAATCAGATATATAAGAAAAGAAGTTCTGTTCTGTACATGTCTGTCAAGGCATAGTAATACTCCTTATTAAAAACTGTGGTCCAATGAATGTTCTGGACTCTAACAACTCTGAACAATTCCATACGAAGTAGAAAGATAAGTTTGTGGTTGAGGGCACTGAGATGGGGAATCAAGAAACAAGAGTAAAATCCTCTGCTTTTCTTCAGCGACCTGAATTTCTGCATGATTTAGGAATCATATAAGGATCATATAACTCTGTAAAAATCATAAAAATTCAGGAAAATGTGAAGAAGGCTGTAGCAGGATGATATTCTATTCTACAGTGTCCACACAGAAATGATGCATGGCTGGCCAAGAAATTCTTCCTAGGAAAATTAGCCATGTAGCTCTGTTTCTTTCGGGGCAGGAGACTCCACCAAAGGCCTTATTCATGGGAACATCTAAGCCAAAACTGATCTGCAAAGGCAGAATCTCAAGCCATGCAAATGTAAATCCATATATGAGAATTCGAGCTTCAAAGGCACACTGTCATTTGAAAGCCAACTATATTATGTGCTTCAATACTGGTAATAAATTTACAATAATAGCAAAACAAGCAACTGTCTTAGATTGAAAATTCTCTATTTTTAATTAAGCTGTAATTGAAGTATGATTTAAAGGAATTACTTATAAGTATATCCACATATAGGCCTATCCACTGATGAGGACATTGATTTTACCAGGTCCAGCAAATTCAACTATTATTCTTTTTTTATTAAAGCATAGTGGATTTACAATGTTGTCCTAATTTCTGGTGTACAACAAAGTTATTCAGATACATATATATATATATACATATATATATGTATATTATATATATGTATATATATATATATATTCTTTTCTGATCATTTTCCATTACAGTTTATTATAAGATATTGAGTATAGTTCCTTGTGCTATACAGTAGGAACTTGTTATTTATCTATTTTATATATAACAGTCTGCATCTGCTAATTCCAAACTCCTAATTTATACCTCCAACTCCCTCACCTCTTCCCCCCACCTGCAATTCCCCTTTGGTAACCTTAAGTTTGTTTTCTATGTCTGTGAGTCTGTTTCCATTTTGTAAATAAGTTTATTTGTATCATTTTTTAGATTACACATATAAGTGATATATGATATTTGTCTTTCTGTATCTGACTTACTTCACTTAGTGTGATAATCTCTAGGTCCATCCATGTTGCTGCAAATGGCATTATTTCATATTTTTTATGGCTGAGTAATATTCTATTGTGTGTGTATATATATATATATATATATATATATATATATATATACCGCATCTTCTTTTTCCATTCATCTGTCAATGGACATTTATGTTGCTTCCATGTCTTGGCTATTATAAATAGTGCTGCTATAAACACTGGGGTGCATGTATCATTTTGAATTAGAATTTTTGTCTTTTCCAGTTATATGCCCAGGGGTGGGATTGTTGCATCATATGGTAACTCTATTTTTAGTCTTTAAAGAAACCTCCATACTGTTTTCCATAGTGGCTACAACAATTTACATTCCCACCAACAGTGTAGGAAGGTTGCCTTTTCTCCAGACCTTCTCCAGCATTTATTATTTGTAGACATTTTAATGATGGTCATTCTAACTGGTGTGAGGTGACACCTCATTGTAGTCTCAATTTGCATTTCTTTAATAATTAGAGATGTTGAGCATCTTTTCATGTTCCTGTTGGCTGTCTGTATGTCTTCTTTGGAGAAATGTCTATTTAGGTCTTCTGCCCATTTTGGGTTGTTTGGTTTTTTAGTAATTGAGTTGTATGAGCTGTTTGTATATTTTGGAAGTTAAGCTCTTTTTGGTCACATCATTTGCAAATATTTTCTCCCAATCCGTAGGTTGTCTTTTCATTTTCTTTATTGTTTACTTTGCTGTGCAAAGGCTTATAAGTTTGATTAGGTTCCATTTGTTTATTTTTATTTCTATTGCCTTAGGAGACTGATCTAAGAAACTATTTTTACAATTTATGTCAGAGAATGTTTCGCCTATGTTCTCTTCTAGGAGTTTTACTGTGTCATGTCTTATATTTAAGTCTTTAAGCCATTTTGAGTTTACTTTTGTATATGGTGTGAGGGAATGCTCTTACTTCATTGATTTAAATGTGGCTGTCCAGCTTTCTTAACATCACTTGCTGCAGAGACTCTCTTTTCCCCATTGTTTATTCTTGCCTCCTTTGTCAAAGATTAATTGACCATAGGTGTGGGGGTTCATGTCTGGGCTCTCTATTATGTTTCACTGATCTATATGTTTGTTTTTGTGCCAATACCATGCTGTTTTGATTACTGTAGCTTTGTAGTATTGTCTGAAGTCTGGGCATTATGCCTCCAGCTATGTTCTTTTTCCTCAAAATTGCTTTGGAAATTCTGGATCCTTTGTGGTTCCATATTATTCTAGTTCTGTGAAAAATCTCATGGGTAATTTGCTAGGGATCACATTAAAACATGTCTGCTTGTTAATCTTGTATTCTGCTATCTTGCTGAATTCTTTTTATCAGTTCTAGTAGTTTTTGTGTGGAGTTTTTAGGAGTTCCCTATATATTATCATATCTTTTGCATATAGTGACAGTTTTACCTCTTCCCTTCCAATATGGATACTTTTTTTTCTTGTCTTATTTCTGTGGCTAGGACTTCCAATACTATGTTGAATAGAAGTGGTGAGTGTAGGCATCCTCATCTTGTTCCAGATTTTAGCATGAAGGCTTTTAGCTTTTCACTGTTGAGTATTATGTTGTCTGTGGTTTTGTCATAAGTAGCTTTTATTATATTGAGATATATTCCCTCTATACCCATTTTGTTGATAGTTTCTATCATGAATGGATGTTGAATTTTATCAAATACTTTTTCTGCATTTATTGAGATTGCCATGTGGTTTTTGTCCTTTCTTTTGTTATGTGGTGTATCACATTGATTGATTTGCATATGTTGAAAAATCCTTGTGATCCTGGGATGACTCCAACTTGATCATGGTGTTTGTGTTCTTGGATTCAGTTTACTAATATCTTGTTAAGAATTTTTGCATCTATTCATCAAAAATATTGGCCTGTAATTTTCTTTTTTGGTAGTGTCTTTGGTTTTGGTGTCAGGGTGATGGTGGATTCATAGAATGAATTTGGGAGTGTTCCCTATTTTTCAATCTTTTGGAAGAGTTGAGAAGGATTGGTATAAATTCTTCTTTGTATCTTTGGTAGAATTCCCCAGTGAAGCCACCCAGTCCTGGACTTTTGTTTGTAGTGAGTTTTTAAAAATAAAGATTCTATTTTACTTCTAGTGATGCATCTGTTCAAATTATCTATTTCTTCTTGATTCAGTTTTGACAGGCTGTATGTTTCTAGAAACTTGACAATTTCTTCTAGGTTGCCCAATTTGTTGGCATATAACTATTCATAGTACTCTCATTATTTTTTGTATTTCTGTAGTTTTGGTTGCTATTTCTTCTCTTTCATTTCTTATTTTGTTAATTTGTGTCCTCTCTTTTTTTCTTTTTGAGCCTGGCTAGAGGTTCATTGATTTTGTTTATCTTTTCAAAAAAACCACCTCTAATTTTTATTGATCTTTTCAAATTTTTTATTTCTAGTTTATTTATTTCCTCTCTGATCTTTATTATTTCCCTCCTTCTGCTGACTCTAAGTTTTGTTTGTTCTTCCTTTTCTAATTCTTTTAGGTGAGAACTTAGGTTGCTTGAGATTTTTCTTGTTTCCTGAGGGAGGCCTGTATCACTAGGAACTTCTCCTTAGGACTGCTTTTCCTGCATCCCATAGATTTTGTAAGGTTGTGTTTTCATTGTCATTTGTCTCAAGGTATTTTTTGATTTCCATTTTGGTTCATTCTTGACCCATTGGCTTTTTAGTAGCAGGTTTTTTAGTAACCATGTGATCATTTTTTTCCAATTTTTTTTCCTGTGGTTGATATCTAGTTTCATAATGTGGTCAGAAAAGATGTTTGAAATAATTTCTTCCTCTTAAATCTCTTGAGTCTTCTTTTCTGTCCTAGTATGTGGTCTATCCTAGAGAGTGTTCTATGTATGCTTGTAAAGGATGTGTATTCTGTTGTTTTTTGGATTTAGTGTCTTGTAGATATCAGTTAACTCCAACTGGTTTATTATATCATTTAGGATCTCTGTTGCCTTATTCATTTTCTGTCTGGAAGATCTGTCCATTAATGTCAATGGGATGGTAGAGTTCCTACTGTTATTCTTTATGTCTGTTAGTATTTGTTTTAAATATTTAGGTGCTCCTATGTCAGGGGCATACATGTTAACTAGTGTAATATCCTCTTCTTGTATTGATTCCTTTACCATTATATAGTGTCCTTCTTTTTCTTTCTTTATGGACTTTGTTTTAAAGTCTATTTTGTCTGATATGAGCATTGTTACTCTTGATTTCTTGTGGTTTTCATTCCTTGAAATATCTTTTTCCATCCCCACACTTTCAATCTATGTGTGTCCTTCACCCCAAAATGAGTCTCTTGTAGGCAGCATATTGTAAGCTCTTGTTTTATTATCCAATCTGCCACTCTATGTCTTTTGATTGGAGCTTTTAGTCCATTGACATTTAAAGTACTTATTGATAAGTATGTATGCATTGCCATTTTAAACCTTGTTTTTAATTATTTGATTTTGTAGTTATTCTTTGTCTATTTCTTCTTCTTTTTGGTTTTCCTTTTGTGGTTTGATGGTTTTCTTTTGTATTATGCTTGAGTTCCTTTATTTTTGTTTTCTGTGAATTTATTATATGTTTTTGATTTGTGGTTACCCTGGTTTTCAAGTATGTTAACTACATGTGCTTTCTTTAGACTAATAGTCTTATAAATTAAAACACATTCTAAAAGATCTGTATTTTTAAACTCCCTTCTCCCACATTTTGTGATTTTGATGTCACATTTCAATTCTTCATATTTATCCTTTTCCTCTTAATTGTAGTTAAAATTGCTTTTACAAAAATTTTTTGATTGTTTTTTAATCTATATACTGGATTATTTAAGTGATCTTCAATCCATTTATATACTTCCCTTTCCTATTGTGATTTTTCCTTTCCTAAGTATTCTTGCTCCTTTACTATTATGGAAGACATTTCAATATTTCTTTTAGGATAGGTTTAGTATTGCTGTCTTCTTTTAGTTTTTGCCTGCCTGAGAAATTCTTTATTTCTCCTTGTATTCTAAATAATAATATTGCTGGGTAGAGTGTCCTAGGTTGCAGAGTTTTCCCTTTTAGAACTTTGAATATATCATGCCACTCCCTTCTGGCCTGCAACTTTTCTGTAGAGAAATCAGCTGATAGCCTTATGGTGGTTTCTTTGTAGCTGACTCCTTGTTTTTCTCTTGCTGCCTTTACAATTCTCTCATTATCTTTAACTTTTGCCATTTAATTATAATATGTCTTGGTGTGGATCTGTTTGGGACTGACTGTGTTTCTTGTACCTGGATATATATTTCTTTCTTTAGGTTTGGGAAGTTTTCAGCCATAATTTCTTCAAATACCTCTTTGATTCCCTTCTCTCTCTTTTTCTTCTTCTGGAACACTTATGATGTGTAGGTTGGTATACTTTATATTATCCCATAGGTCTCATATATTGCTTTCTTTTCTTCATTTGTCTTGCTTTTTAATGTTCTGATTGGGTGATTTCCTTCATTCTATTTTCTGCATTATTTAGTCTGCTATTCACTGCTACTAGATTGACTTTTATCTTTTCAAATGTGTTGTCTCATTTTGATAGTTGTCTCATTGTAAATTTTCTAGTTCCTTATAGTGATTTTATCAATACTTTTTAAAAATTCCTGTTGCATTTTTATTACCTCCTTTTTGATCTTGGAGTCTAGTAGACTGGTGAGATCCCTTTCATTGTTCTTTCAGGGGGTTTCTCTTGTTCTTTTAATTGGGTGTAGTTCCCCTGCTTTTTTATTTTACTTAACTTTCCATGACTTTATGGAATTAGAAAGAGTTATCTACTGTGGTCTTGAAG
Organism: Phocoena sinus; assembly: GCF_008692025.1. Lineage (NCBI taxonomy): Eukaryota > Metazoa > Chordata > Mammalia > Artiodactyla > Phocoenidae > Phocoena > Phocoena sinus. The sequence goes on from NC_045779.1 coordinate 33,764,151, forward strand.
TGCTGTTTTCATGTGGGAACCTCCCTGTGTAGACTGTGTGAGTCCAATAATTTTGATTTAAAGACTGTTTGTGGTATGGATGCCAGCTATTCATGTCTTTCCTCAGAGTGTGCTGGCTGTTATCCCCTTGATAGTGATTGTTGTTGTGGTCACCAAGGCCTGCACTGGATGTTGGGTGGGGCCTTCTCTGTGCTCTGTGGCTGTCACAGCCCTGTTGGGTACAGGGTATGCCCCTCAGTTGTTGGAGTAGAAGCCCTGAGGGTAGGGTTTAGTAAGGCTCCATTGCCCATAAATGTGTGCTCTATCTCCAAATAGGTGAGAACTGAAGCAAGTGAGACTTGTGAGGTCACAGCGAACCTATGTGCTGCCCATCCAGGCATCAGTGGTTCTGTCCAGAAGCAGCCTATGGTTGTGTCCCTTTCTCCATTGTGCTTGTCCCAGACTTAGTGCTAGGCTGGTGCTGGGTGCCAGGACACTGTGGCTGTAGGAATCAAGGTGATTGTGTTGCTGCTTGGGACCTGGGCTGTCTCTGTGATAGGTCTCTCCTAGGATCTGTCCAATCCAGATATGGCTCCAAGGTGAAGCGTGAAGTGGGCAGAACTGGAGTGATCCTGCTGGGAAAGGAATCACTGCATACTTCTCCCCAGGGGCTGTCCACTGGAGTTGTGCAATTCTGTGATGCTGCTGGCCACCTGGTGTATGTGCTGACAAAGTCTGATGCTGCCAGATCTGCCTGTGGACCCACCCCTGCAGTGTGCATGCTGACAATGGGCTCTGAAGTTCAGCCTGGACCACGCCGCAGGTCCTCTAGGTTGTCTCCATGTAGCTAGACCAAGTCCTCTCCCAGAGCATTGTGTGACCTGGGAGTTTCAGCACCTAATGGCTGCTTATGTTAACAGCCGTGCCCATTGTGCATTTGGGGCTGGAAATTGTGGCAAGATGGCAGCTGTCAACACTGGTCTTCTGCCTTTGCTACTAGCAAGCCAGCTTTCTCTCGAACAGAGTCCAGGCTCTTCTGGCAGACCTTCCAGCAGGCAGGGGGGATTTACAGAGTGAGGGCCTGCCTGCGAGGATGCTCCCTCTTTCACAGATTCCCCTCAGGGGAGATGGTCCCATTCTGAAGCTATTTTCTTTCTGTCCTACCCAGTTATGGGGGGATCTTTCTTGCAGCTTTGGTTGTTTAAAATATCTTCTGTCACATTCCAGTTGGCTTTCTATGAGAATTGTTCCCCATGTAGGTGTATTTTTGATGTGTTTGTGAGGGGAGGTGAGCTTCACTTTCTTCTACTCTTCTATTTTGATATACTTCCCACATTTTCTGTTTTTGAAATCATATTTTACATCTTCATATATATATATATTTTTTTCACTGTTTATTGTAGTTATATTTGATTTTATACATTTTTGTCTTCTAATCTTTGTACTAGCTTACTTCAGTGGTTGATCCTCAGCCTTTACTCTATACTTGTCTCTCTTTTTTCCCAAGGTCTACTAAGCTTTTTAATTTTTAGCATAAATAAAAATTGTCAAAAGTAGATTTATTCATTCCATAATCTCTTTGTAGTTTTATCACTATCTAATGAAGAAACTACTCATGTTACCAAATTGATTTATAAAACACTTCTTTAGACATGTATTGTAATCAGACATTTTGACACTGCACGTTTACAGATTACCATAACAAAGGCAATAAATGGAAGATGACATAATTAAGAAGTTATTTTTATAGCAAGATAAATCAAATTATCCTCAACAGTATAACCCATAGAGAGACCAACAATAATGAAAGAATTTTAAAATATGCAATAAATTGGCCTAGAAGGAAGGAAAGTGTTTCTCCATAGCACTTTTCAATGCAACAAAGTGGTTATTGAAAAACATTGCATACATTTTAGGTACTTATATTGAAATCCACTTTTATATGTTTTACTTTCATAAGTGTATCTCCAAAATATTACATGTGAATATTGCTGGCTAAAATTTTAAACTTGATGTGTCTTTTTTTTTTTTTTTTTTTTTGCGGTACGCGGGCCTCTCACTGTTTTGGCCTCTCCCGTTGCAGAGCACAGGCTCCGGACGCGCAGGCTCAGCGGCCATGGCTTACGGGCCCAGCCGCTCCGTGGCATGTGGGATCCTCCCAGACCGGGGCACGAACCCGCGTCCCCTGAATCGGCAGGTGGACTCCCAACCATTGCGCCACCAGGGAAGCCCTTGATGTGTCTTTGTATGATGGTTTTCAATATTATATTTGCTCATTTATTTACTGAAATTTTTTTCACAAATATTTATCAGGTAACTTCTATGTGTCAGGAATTTTTTAGGTGCTGTTAAAAACAAAAGTTCCCACCTTCAAGAAATTCATTTATTTTCGAGTTTTTCAAAGGAAACTAGTTCCTCTTAGTATCAGTTTAATGAAGCTTTACTTTTTCAGCATATTATTTTACATTATATTATAAAAGTGATTACAAATGTTAAACTCTCATTGTGTGTATGTGTGTGAGACAGAGAGAGAGAAACAGAGAGAGAACTTGAGAACTCACTAATGGAGAGGTTCCTTAGGGTATTTTGTCTAGTTTTTTCATGTAGGTTTCAGGCAATTTTATCCATACATATTTTGTAATGTGATTAATTTGTAACTGCTTAAATTATATCATCTTTATTGTCTATATATTTGCCTTTGCTGGTGTGTTTTTTACTTTCCTATAGATATTTACTTCTGGTTACATTTTCATTTCCACTTAGAGAAGACTCTTAATTCTTTTAGGTTAGGGTTAGTATTGATAAACTAGTTTTGGCTTTTCGGAGAAGTTATTTATCTCTCCTTCAAATTTTTGGTGTCAGGAGATCTAGTTCTAAGTTTAGATTCCTCACCATCTGTCTCACATTGTAGTTAGTTAGAGAGGTAATACTCTGATGCAGAAAAAGTAATAAAGAAGAGATGGAGGAACTAAGTAGTTACCCTGTCCCCGCGGATGATGTACTAATACCAACATATATGCTAGGCCCTGTGCTAGACACTGAGAAATACAACAATCTGGAGACTGATATTGTCAGTTCCTTCATAGAGCAGGCATCTTAGAGAGGGGAAAATAAAACATATGTAAACTGATAACTAAGTGAAATATTCATAAAACCTGATAAAGTACCATGAAGAAAGCTACAAGGGCTTTAAAAGAAGCTGAGAGAATTGAAATGCAAAAACTATTTTCTTGTACTCCTGCTATAGCTGACTTAAGAACTGACAGAAGATGTTCACTTCCCCTATTCTCTGTGAATATTTCTCACCAGAACTAGAATAACTTCCAAAGAGATGACCATAAGCATTAAAAATTATCTTATGAAAACAGGATATACTGTACTGACACTCATGGTCTGAAATTCTAGACAACAATCTTCTGAACCAATTTAAAAACATGACCTTGGACTTGCTTGCCACAAGCTTTTAATTAAGGCATAGAATGTTAATAGAAGGAGATTTTTATAGGTTTATCCAGACTCAGGAAAATAAAAGAATGGAAAGAAACATGATTTCTTAAATTTCCAGTGACATGCCTGAAAATACATTATAGAATTTACTTATTGGGTATAAATGAAGCAGGTTGGATATATAGATTCTTGGACAAGCCCTGCTCAGGGTGTTTTCTCACAATTAAAAGAATTTCGGAGCAAAATTGTTGCAATGGAGTCACACACAGAACTGGGTCTATGTGTTTGTAGCCACAGATACGAAGCTTGCCAAAACTGAGATAACATTAGTTAAATCTTTGCCCAGGAAACCACAAAGTGGCAAGTACTGGTAGCATGCCTTCAAAAGTAGAATGATGCTTGGTTGTGGCAGGAAAATTACATTAAGAAATAAAGTAGACTTGGATGTAAGACCTTAAACCATAAAACTCCTAGAAGAAAACATGGAGAATAAGCTCTTTGACATTGGTCTTAGCAATATCTTTCTAGATATGTCTCCTCAGGCAAGAGAAGCAAAAGCAAAAATAAACAAATGGGACTACATCAAACTTGAAAGTGTCTGCACAGCAAAGGAAACCATCAACAAAATGAAAATACAACCTACTCAATGGGAGAAGATATTTGCAAATGATATATCTGATAAGGGGTTAATACCCGATAACTCATACAACTCAAAAACATAAAAACTAACAACCCAATTAAAAAATGGGTAGAGGAGCTTAATATACATTTTCCTAAAGAAGACATACAGATGGTCAACAGACACATGCAAAGATGTTCAGCATTACTATTTATTATGGAAATACAAATCAAAACCATGGTGAGATATCACCTCACACCTGTTAGAATGGCTACTTTCAAAAAGCCAAGAAAGAACAAGAAAAAGTTGCCCTCATACACTGTTGGTGGTGATATAAATTGGTGCAGCCACTGTGGAAAACAGTATGGAGATTCCTCAAAAAATGAAGAATAAATCTACCATATGACCCAGCTATACCACCCCTGGGTGTTTATCCAAAGAATACTGAAACACTAATTCAAAAAGATATATACAGCCTTATGTTCATCGCAGCATTATTTATGATAGCCAAGATATGGAAACAACCTAACAATCTTCAACAGATGGATAGATAAAGAAGATGTTTTATATACACAAATGTTTTATATATACATATAAGTTATATATACATATAAGTTATATATATATAAAATGAAATACTCCTCAGCCATAAAAAAGATGAAATCTTGCCCATTTGCAACAACATGAATGGACCTGGACGTTATTATGCTACATGAAATAAGTCAGACAGAGAAAGGCAAATACCATATAATTTCATTCATATGTGGAATATAAAAAAGAGACTAAAAAAACCCCAAATAAATAAACAAACCAAGACAAACATGTAGATGCAGAGAACAGAGTAGTGGTTACCAGAGGGGAAGGGCAGGAAAAATGGGTAAAGGGGATCAACTGTATAGTGATGGATGGAAACTAAATTTTTGGTAGTGAGCATGCTGAAGTATATGCAGAAGTAGAAATATAATGTTATATACATGAAACTTATTTATTGTTATATACCAAGTTTACATCTTCTACTTTTAAATAAATTTTAAAAAGAAGTAAAATGGACTTCCTTGAAATATCGTCCGTAAGGAACTTATTAATTAAATTCTCATTGACCCTATTTGTCAACTTTATATGATCTCAGATCTAGGCAGAATTTTGAAAAGATGGAATGAAATTTATTTTACTGATCTCTTTAAACACCCCCTCTTTCTCCCAATGATACATCAGTGGAGTGACAGCACTGGATTTGACAGTATGATCAATGGAAACAATCTGCACTTACTTCTCAGCAACTTGTTTCACTGCTATAGCTAGTGTGTGCAGCTGAATATGCAATGAAATGAAAACAGCCAACATGAAGTGTTTTCTTTTCTGATGGGCATTCCATGTCCTTTCTCATACTTGTCAAATCACCTTATCTCAAGTACCTGTTGTGTTTCAAAGATAACCTGGTGATAGGAAGTTGGGTGCTTTGTTATTTATATCCCTTCTATTGCAACTGTTGGTAGTAGAGTTAGACTAGATAACAACTATTATCCATTTTAGCTCTCTCTGGAGAGGTAGGGAATTAATTTATAGATAAGAACCAGTCGTGTGCTGGAGTCAGTGATACTGGCTTGCAACTTCACATTTAGAGACATCTTGTTGGCAGCTTGGCTATAGTGGGAATACTTACACCCAGGAAATTGGCAAATGTTATAAATTAGGACTTCTCGCCACCTCAGAATAACAATTTTACCTGTACCAAACTGAATAAATCTCAGATGTCTTGTAATATTCACAGTAGAGACTGGCTTTCATCTCACTTTGTCCATGTGAATTTGGGAGAATTCTTGTTAGATTGATTAAGTGAGGACATTTGTTTATGCACATTAAAATATTTATTTTTTAAAAAATTTTAAATATAATAATGTGTACATATCAGTCTCAAACTCCCAGTCTATCCCTCCCACCATCCTTCCCCCATGGTAACCATAGGTTCATTCTCTAAGTCTGTGAGTCTGTTTCTGTTTTGTAAATAAGTTGATTTGTATCAACTTTTAAAAATATTTATTTACTTATTTATTTAATAGATCTTTATTCGAGTATAATTGCTTCACAATACTGTTAGTTTCTGTTGTACAACAAAGTGAATCAGCTATATGCATACATATATCCCCATATCTCCTCCCTCTGGAGCCTCTCTACCATCCTCCCTATCCCACCCCTCTAGGTCATCACAAAGCACCGAGCTGATCTCCCTGTGCTATGCTGCTGCTTCCCGCTAGCTAACTATTTTATATTCGGTAGTGTTTATATGTTGATGCTACTCTCACTTCACCCCAGCTTCCACCTCCCACTCTGTGTCCTCAATTCCATGTCTACGTCTTTATTCCTGCCATGCAACTAGGTTCATCAGTACCATCTTTTTTTTTAGATTCCATATATAAGAGTTATCATATGGTATTTGTTTTTCTTTCTCACTTACTTCACTCTGTATGACAGACTCTAGATCCACCCACCTCACTACAAATAACTCAATTTCATTTCTTTTTATGGTTGAGTAATATTCCATTGTATATATGTGCCACATCTTCTTTATTCATTCATCTGTCGATGGACATTTAGGTTGCTTCCATGTCCTGGCTATTGTAAACAGTGCTGCAATGAACTTTGTGTATCACCTTTTTTAGATTTCACATATAAGTGATATCAGATGATATTTGTCTTTCTCTGTCTGACTTACTTCACTTAGTATGATAATCTCCAGTTCTATCCATGTTGCTGCAAATGTCATTATTTCATTCTTTTTAATGACTGAGTAATATTCCATTGTATATATGTACCACATTTTCTTTATCCATTGATCTATTGATGGATATTTAGGTTGTTTCCATGTCTTGGCTATTGTAAAGAGTGCTGCAATGGACATTGGGGTGCATGTATCCTTTTAAACCATGTTTTTCTCTGGATATATGTCCCAAAGTGGGATTGCTGGATCATATGGTAGCTCTATTTTTAGTTTTATAAGGAACCTCTATACTGTTCTCCAGAGTGTCTGTACCAATTCACATGCCCACCAACAGTGTAGAAGGAGTCCCTTTTCTCCACACCCTCTCCAGCATTTATTATTTGCAGATTTTTTGATAATGGCCATTCTGACTGGTGTGAGGTGATATTGTAGTTTTGATTTGCATTTCACTAATAATTAGAGATGTAGAGCATCTTTTCCTGTGCCTCTGGACCATCTGTGTGTCTTCTTTGCCGAAATGCCCATTTTTTGATTAGGTTATTCATTTTTTTGATATTGAGCTGCATGAGCCGTTTGTAAATTTTGGAGACTGATCCCTTATTGGTCACATCGTTTGCAAATATTTTATCCCATTCTGTGGGTTGTCTTTTCATTTTGTTTATGGTTTCCTTTGCTGTGCAAAAACACTTATCCTTCTGAAACTATTCCACAGAGAATACTCCCAAGCTCATTCTATGAGGTCACCATCACCCTGATACCAATACCAGACAAAGATATCACACAAAAAAGAAAATTACAGGCCAATATCACTGATGAATATAGACACAAAAATCCTCAGCAAAATACTAGCAATCTGAATCCAACAATACATTAAAAGGATCATACACCATGATCAAGTGGGATTTAACCCAGGGATACAAGGATTCTTCAATATCCACAAATCAATCAGTGTGATACACCACATAAACAAATTGAAGAATAAAAACCATACTATCATCTCAATAGATACAGAAAAAGCTTTTGACAAAATTCAAAACTATTTATGATAAAAACTCTCCAGAAGGTGGGCATGGAGGGAACATACCTCAACATAATAAAGCCCGTATATGACAAACCTATAGCTAACATCATACTCAATGGTGAAAACCTGAAAACATTTCCTCTAAGATCAGGAACAAAACAAGGATGTCCACTTTTGCCACTTTTATTCAACATAGTTTTGGAAGTCCTAGCCATGGCAATCAGAGAAGAAAACAGAAATAAAATGACTCCAAATTGTAAAAGAAAAAGTAAAACTGTCACTGTTTGCAGATGACATGATGCTACACATAGAAAATCCTAAAGATGCTACCAGAAGATTACTAGAGCTCATCAATGAATTCAGTAAAGTTACAGGATACAAAAGTAATACAGAGAAATCTGTTGCATTTCTATACACTAACAAAAAGAGATCAGAAAGAGAAATTAAAGAAACAATACCAGTTACCATTGCATCAAAAAGAGTAAAATACCTAGGAATATACATACCTAAGGAGGCAAAAGACCTGTACTCTGAAAACTATAAGACGTTGATGAAAGAACTCGAAGACAACACAGATGGAAAGATATGGTTACCATGTTCCTGGATTGGAAGAATCAACATTGTCAACGTGACTATACTACCCAAAGCAATCTACAGATTCAATGCAATCCCTAGCAAATTACCAAAGGCATTTTTTCACAGAACTAGACCCAAAAAATCTTAAAATTTGTATGGAGATGCAAAAGACCTCAGATAGCCAAAGCAATCTTGAGAAAGAAAAATGTAGCTGGAGGAATCAGGCTCCCTGACTTCAGACTATACTACAAAGCACTTTTAGTATTTTGCTCCTGAGAATAGCAGCAAACGCAATATTTGTTCTAAGTGACAGCAGCCCTTGTCACTTCAAACCTTCAGAGGAGATCTGTACAAACACTTGGCATCATGGGTAAAAATATTTCTGGTGATAGTTTTCTTTTCAGTATCTTGGTAAAACGAAGCTTTCCCTTGGATTGTTTGCTTGTGTATTTTTGGAAACTTTTCCTCTCATTGTGAATAATTGGCTCTAAGTGCCACAGTTCTTTTCTTTAAAACTCTTGCCTTCATTAATACAGCTATTACATTCGATGATTTTATAAGTATCTTTGTTCAAAGGGACTTCCTTAGATTTGGAATCAAAATAGTATACTTAGTATACTTCACTGTACATATACCAAACTGCATTTGCCAGAAAAAAATGTGTGTGGGTGTTATTTTAATTAGAATTACAGTATTTGTTGGGAAAAGAGAGAAGGCAATAGGGAGAGAGAAAAAGATGTGGAGCTAAAATGTTTCTTACTAAGCCAATTTTATTTACCCTCAAATATCCTCTGGATGGAATTTTGACATGTTATTGTTAACTCATTCTAGTATCACTCCTGAAGTCTAGGTGGATATTTATTTTTATTCAACTTGACAGCTAGCAAAAGTTCTGTTATAAATGGTGAGGTTTAGACAAGCAGAGACATGACCAAGGGAATGGGAGGAGGAGTTCCAAGTTCATGACAAATCAAATTGTGAGATAGGAAAAGTTTAAATTTCTTGCCTATTTCTCTTTCTTTATTTTTTTCCCATTATTTCCCCCACCTTGAGACACTCAGAGCCTTTCTTCATTACTCCCTCTGCTTATTTGGTTCTCCACCAATATGCCACTTTACCTGGTCCAGTTCAGTTCAATTCAACAAACATATATTGACTGTATTCTGCATGCCAGGAATTGTCCTAGACCCAGGGAATTCAACATTGAATAAAGTACATTCATGCTCAAAAACAGTCTCCACAATTTAGTGTGGCACACACACTAAAAGTAAAAATATTCAGATTGGGTATATATGATTCGATTGCTATGAACCAAGTTCTACATTGATACTGGGGAGATAAGAAAGTTTTCTCAAGTTGGAAAGGAGGAAGGAAGGGGAAGAATATACACCAGTTATATGAAGAGTTAATATTTATTGAGCACTTATGTTGCTCAATAAAAATAGTTGCTTTTCTAAGGGTTTTACATATCTTAAACTCATTTCATCCTTGCAACAATCCTATTATTAGTGGGAATATTATTGCCAATTTACTAACATATCCGTTGGGTATGGTGAGGTTAAGTTGACAAACACTCACAACTAATAAGTTGTAAAGACAGTTTTAAACATAGCAGAGCCATCGTGGTCACCACTGTGCTGTTTGCAAAGATAGATTTTTGTTCATCTATCCATAAGTATACATTTATGTATATTAAGTAAAAAATCCATGTTCTTGCATTGTAATAGTTCTAGTGATATGAAGAAAAACTGAAAATGATTTATGCCTGCAAGCATTTCAAAATTTAATGGAATAGACATCTCAGCAAATAGAATGTGACAAATTCCATTTAAGTACTGTAAAATTGTTGATGAAAGGACATATGAGGGACTCCTACCTGAGATAGGAGTCTCGTACAATCAATATTAGTTTTATTAATTTTCGATGCTATGCCTACTTCTAAAAATATTTCACTCCAGAAATATTTATTATCTACAGTGAACCTAACTGGGCTTAGCACTTGAATACAGTAGTGTATTAAAAAGATATTATCTCTTGTATCAGGAATGTCACATTTCCAAAAATACCCTTTCTTTCAGCCAAACTCTGAGAACTATGAGGGCAGTGGTGAGTTTGAATTGTATTTCCATTCAGAACCTAGAGTGCAGCTATATTAAGTTTACATTTTTAATGTGTTTCTTTTTGATTATTATGTCATGATTGTTAACAACCTGCACTTTGGACTCAAGCAGACCTGAGTCTGAGATTTAGCTTTACCACTTACTACCATCTTGAGCAAGTTACTTAACTACTGCAAGCATCAGTTTCCCTATGCAAATTTTTTTTTTAAAATATGGGTGTGTTACAAGGATGCACATATGGGTTAGGAGAGAGCTAAATAAGATAATGTTGCTATTTAAAGCACTTAGCACAGAGCCGGCAATTTTGTAAGGGATAGGAAATTAATGATTTATCTGGTCAGCTGAGCTGTAAAAAACTGAAAGAACTAATAAGGACTTTAGTGTGAGACCAGTCCCTCCTTCACTTGGAAATAGTTAACAAAATATCTGGGTACTCATGGGAGAGTAGAAGGAGATGCGATGTGAAAAGCAGGCAAGACCGGCCACTTCAATTACATGCTAAGGAGTCTGAAAGCTCCCTAAGGAGCTTTAGGGATGGGGAAAATTATAGATGAATTTTAAGTATGAGGATGACACGATCAGATTTATGTTTTACATTTATTACCCTGTTTGTAGTCGGGTTCGGGTGATGAATTAGAAGTTTGGAAATTTGAAAAGAATAGAACCAGGGAGCCAATTAATAATTGAGATAAAAGATGATGAGAGCTTAAACCAGGACAGTGTGACTGGGAATAGAAACTCCTTCTAAACTTCCCTGTTTTGTATTCCATCTTTGAGAGTACTGATGTATGACTGTTAACTTTTCTGATATTTTATTTGACTCAGTGCTTCTTTTGCTTATTATGCCTTATTATGAGGTCCCCACAAAAGACCGTGGGTGTACTAGCATCTTCAATGCCTAAATCCAAGGCTTAATTAATATGAGATTTCAAGCAGCATAACAAGGACCATGGAGATGATATCTTGGGGAAAGAGAATTTTCCCTATTTTTCTTAGGCTCAAGTAAAGCCCTAAATAATTTTGTTCACAGATATCACAGTTGATATTGACACCTGCTTTCATCCCATAGCCCATATTTTTAAAAAAACATTGTGACCAAGTATTCTATGTTGTCAGAATAAAGGGAAGTTCTTTTATTAAAACAATGCCAATGTTATCCTAGAGGGTATTAGATATTTTTTCAGGCTTTACTTCTACCAGAGTACTTCAAAGTCAAACAGGAACTTTTAAAAAATCTTGTTTCAGAAACAAAGATAGGATTTAACCAAAGGCATATTCTGTCAACTCATGACAGCAATGGAAATGGAGGCAGCATGCCAGTAACAGCCTGGAACTATAAGATTGCTAAATCAGGCCCTTCACTGGTGCTGTTTCCCAAAGTGGTATCCAAACGCCCTTTGTCATTAATGAATTCACTGGGGGTGAGACGGTGGGTATAATGGAGAGAAGAGAGTATGGGCAAACAGTGGGAAGGAAGAAAAAAACAATTCCTTTCTATTTCCTCATTAAGTTCTTGTGATGGGGAAGAAATCTGGTAGAAGCTTGAAGGAGCCAGAAGACTTTTATTCCATCTTCTGTCTCTCATATGCTAACTGGTTCACTATTTGTAGGTCATGTAACTCTTGTTTTCTCAAATGTAAAATTCATTAAACATCCTTTCAACAAATATATAATGAGTGCCAACTGTGTGCTTCACTCTTTTCTAACCAAGCATGGGCATGTAACATGTATAAAATGGACAAACCCTCAGGGAGTTTAATTCAAATGGGATAGGAAGATATTAAACAATTAAAATGCAAACATATCATTTGCATTATTCTTTATATATGGTAACTATGTGCTTTATATATTTGTATTATATTTGGTATAGATTAATACATAATCTAATTAATTACAAGAGGTATAAGCTATTACATAATAAATTATATACTGCATTTAATAATATGTAATGAAATGACAATAATAATGTCTTTCTTCTAAACATCACAAGTGGCATAAGAATTGAAATTTCTAAAGTCCTTTTGAAAAATACAACATGCTCTGTGAATGAAAACCACATTTATTCATTCACAAGTTTATAAAGGTAGTGCTAGATTTAATTTAAAGGTTCTCTGTCTCTAATATTTCAGGTCCTGGATTTAGAAGGGTACTGACTTTTTAGACCCTGATGCTCAGACTCATATCATCAAAAGATCTTGAAGACCACCAATAAAGTTGAGTTTGGAGATGCAGGCTGGTGTTGCCCCTAGTCTGGCAGTTCTGGTTGGCATAAACATGTGGTCTTGGGGAACTTTACTGGCTTAACATGCTTTATGGTATTAGACAGTGGCTACCCTAGCAGCTGGTATATTTCTTATAGCACATTCTGCTTCCTGTAATTATTTTATGTCTCCCTGAGGGCTAGAGAGATGCTTGATATATCTTTATGACCTTTCTGCCTAGAATAATGTCTGACCTCTGATAGGTGCTCAGTAAGTGCTGAAACAATTATTGTTTGACTACATGGTAACTGTTGGTATTGGCACTTACTGTAGAACTACTGGAAGTGACTGGGAAGTGTTAATGTACCTGGATGAGCTCCCTGCTATCTGCTGCTTTCAGTGCAGACCTCTTTTTCCTTTTCAAGGTAATTCATGGAGAAAAGAAACAAGGCAAAAAAGTAGTTTGGCACCTCTGGAAGCTGAGTTCTCCCTATCACTTAAATTTTTTCAATTTTTTTCTTGAGAACATCTTGTATCATTCAAAAGGTATGCTTTCTTTTTTCTGAGACAATGAAGTTAATGATAGACATTTATTTTATAGTAGGTTGAAAAATTATTTTTATTCTTCATGGGAATATCACTCCATGGCTCCTAAATTCATAGAAAGGTTGGCATTATTTTAGCTTATGAAGTATAACAGTTTTTTAAAGAACAGATGAATCAGGAGGAATTGTCTACTCTAGTTTTTAGGATTTCTGGGTAATGTTATCAAAATGAAAATAGTCTTATTGAGATTGAAAAGTTAACAGACTGTGTTAATAGCAAATTTACTCCCATAGTTTGACAATCTACTTTTTTCTTCTTAGTAAGTTTGGATTTCTAGACAAAGCTTATGTTGCTGTAGCTCAGTGTTGTTTTTTTTTTTTTTTTCGGTATGTGGGTCTCTCACTGTTGTGGCCTCTCCCGCCGCAGAGCACAGGCTCCGGACGCGCAGGCTCAGCGGCCATGGCTCCGTGGCATGTGGGATCCCAGAATTTGACTTTTGCTGTTTTTGTGCCCTGGGATTGCATAAAATTCAGCTGACATCAGCTGTGCGAACAGATAACTGCCTATCTTCCAAGATGACACATTAATATGAGTAACTAAGATAAGTAAGATTATCTTATCAAATTCCTGGTGAATGCATTCTTTCTCCCCACCCTCTAATCCCATAGGCATCTGAAGAAACAACAAATAGAAATAATATAAATTTAATGGTGATACTGACTGATTTTCCCCCAAAGATGTTTTAGAAAGCAAAATGAAACCTAAAGATTTTTGTAAAATGAGTTCATATGTAATATAGCCTCTAATATTCCAGTAAATAAAAATAAAGTTGGACTGATAGAGCCTCAAAAATGTTGACAGTTGTTTGAATTCCTGCCAATTTTGGTCGGACCAATTTTATCTAATTTTGCTGTAGAGGAGTTGGAGTGGAATTGCATGTGGGGGTCATTACTTTCACTTTTATTAGTAGAAGCAGAAGGCAACCAGGAAACAAATGGGAATGATCCAGAGACTGAGGTAATGGGTATTAGTGATCAAAACAGATGGAATGAACTTGTTGACTTAAATGTAGAAGCAGGATAGTCAGGAGAACCATAATTCAAACTGCATTTCAAGTACTCTAGATGCTATACTGCCTGAGAATCATTGACAGAAAGGAATTTTGAAATTTGAAGGGAACATCATAAAAAGAATGATTTTCTTTAACAGAAAATTCTGAAATCGAGATCCCTAGAGGATTGATAGATGGTCTTCATGTTGTCCCTGAGCCCTTGACATTATAGGCAAAATTTTGGAGGACTTTTAGATATGCATTTTTTGGAGGGTAGAGAATTTTATAAAATTCACAGAGGGTCTATGATCCAACAAAATCTATGAACAATGGGTATAAAGGAAATAGCACCACTCAGCTCTAGCACTTATTCTCTGTGTGACCTTGGATAGTCACTTAGCTTCTATGAATCTTTGTTTCCAATATGTGTGAAATTGACTCTGTCCTGCTTTCTCCACCAGTGCTATTATGGGGATCAAATGAGATAATGTCTATGAAAATATTAATAGCTAATGCTACTCTACAGAGAGCACTTACTATGTGCCAGGCAGATTTTAGAGAACTCTATCTCATTTAATCTTTATGACAACTCTCTGAAATGAGAATAATCACTTTGTCTATTTTACCTATGAGAAAACTGAGTACAGAGAGATCAAGCAACCTCTTTAAAGTCACACAGCTAGTAAATAATACCACTGGGACTTGAAACTACATAGTCTGATTCCTGAGTTTAAGTTTTTTTACTGAAATACTATAAATGCCTATCTAAAAAGCCTTATAAAACATCATTTAAACATGAACTAGTTTAAACATGAACTAGTTTCTGGTTGATAGAGATATCCTGATGATG
Organism: Phocoena sinus; assembly: GCF_008692025.1. NCBI lineage: Eukaryota > Metazoa > Chordata > Mammalia > Artiodactyla > Phocoenidae > Phocoena > Phocoena sinus. The sequence goes on from NC_045779.1 coordinate 33,779,280, forward strand.
AAGAAGTTAAAACTTTCTGTTTTTTTAAGAGGTCGTGATTACAATGAGTGCTTGGAAATACCAGCTTGGGGAACCTTAAGTAGCATTAGAGGAGTTACAAAATTTAAGCAGAAAGTGTACTAGTTTCACCTGTCCTTAGCCTTACTTGATGCTCTGTATTTATTAAAGAAAATTGGTCTCAAGCTAAAACATAATTAAAAAATAACTTTAGCCAGGTCAACCTTAATGTGTTTGGTTAAGCTGATTTAGGAAGAGCCTAATGGTCTTCTCCATGTTACAAATGTGTTTGCTTAGTGTGGCGCTTTGGCTGATTTCTGATGGAGGGCATATGGAGTATGGATGTGACAATGGTTCTCTGCTTTCCAAAAAGTGGAACTTGAGGACTGCAATCAGATAGTTAGGGATGGTGTTTGATGAAATATTAAGGAACAATATTTGCTTTAACAAGAATTTATTTTTGCCCATCCTTTTCCTGTTCAAGCAGCATATTCTGTTTCAGGTGTGGACTGCTAGTATTTTTCTTTTTTTAACATCTTTATTGGAGTATAATTGCTTTACATTGTTGTGTTAGTTTCTGCTGTATAACGAAGTGAATCAGCTATACATATACATATATCCCCACATCCCCTCCCTCTTGTGTCTCCCTCCCACCCTCCCTATCTCACCCCTCTAGGTGGTCACAAAGCACCGAGCTGATCTCTGTGCTGTGAGACTGCTTCCCACTAGCTATCTATTTTACATATGGTAGTGTATATATGTCCATGCCACTCTCTCACTTCATCCCAGCTTACCCTTCCCCCTCCCCATGTCCTCAAGTCCATTCCCAACATCTGCGTCTTTATTCCTGTCCTGCCCCTAGGTTCTTCAGAACCTTTTTTTTTTTTTAGATTCCATTATATATGTGTTAGCATACGGTATTTGTTTTCTCTTTCTGACTTACTTCACTCTGTATGACAGACTCTAGGTCTATCCACCTCACTACAAATAAATCAGTTTAGTTTCTTTTTATGGCCCAGTAATATTCCATTGTATACATGTGCCTCATCTTCTTTATCCATTCATCTGTCAATGAACACTTAGGTTGCTTCCATGTCCTGCCTATTGTAAATAGTGCTGCAATGAACATTATGGTACATGACTCTTTTTGAATTATGGTTTTCTCAGGGTATATGTCCTGTAGTAGGATTTCTGGGTCGTATGGTAGTTCTATTTTTAGTTTTTTAAAGAACCTCCATACTGTTCTCCATAGTGGCTGTATGAATGGACTGTTAGTGTTTTGATGAGATGTAGAACAAGAAGAGTGACAACTTAGGCATTCCAGCCTGATGCCAGAAATCACAGAAAATTGTATAGTTATGGCTGGTAGATACTGTGCCTGTCTCTGTTTTTTTAAGTAAATGACCAATCATCCTAGTCTTCTCAGTACTGTCCAGGTTTTAGCACTTTTAGTGCTAGTCTTAGGTCCTGGGAAACCCCTCCCTAGAATGTGAAAAGTCCTGGTTTGGGGGGATGAATGAAGAAGGATGAGGAAAAAGTTCAAAATGCACATGTGGCCCAAACAGTAGGGACTGGAAACAACACTGTTTTAGTGTCAAATGAATGTGTCATAAATTATCTGTCTTTTATGGTTTTTATCACTGTTTTTTCTTTCCTTCTCTTCCCCGATCACTGATGTTGGTAACCACAATCTGTGGTTCACAACAATGGATGCAGTTAAAGTGTGTAATTAAAGTGCATTGTCATTGTGAGTGTTTTAGTCAGTCTTTGACTTTGTATGTAGATAAATTACTGTACTTTGCATTGAGATAGTGCTGTTTTAACTTTGGAAATGTTTTTGTTTTTCACAATAACATGAGTGACCATATTTTTAAGAGTTCAGAAAATTAAAATGGGAATGATTATTATAATAACAATTCCAGCACAACAAAGACATCATAAAAAAGTCTAAATGACTATGTATTATTTTAATGATAGATGAAAGGACACATACAACTGGATTAGGAAGACAAGTACTCAAAACAAAACAGGTTGCAACTAACCTCAGAATGTCCTTTTGGGGAGCAAAAAAGACAAATTTTGATAACAAGTGCATGGAGCTGATTCTGTCAGATCTTACCAACATTTATACCTTTTACTGTATATCAAGTGATGCCCCAAGTTACAGCAATAAAAAGTATACCTCCTAGCTCTTAGGCATTTTGATTTGAAAAATGGAGTTTTCAAACATCTTGATTTCTCTGAAGATTTTAGTAAAGTCTCAGAAAACATAAAACATAAGATTGTTGATATGTTTTCATGTTCCAATGACAGTGAAAATATAAATTTTGGAAAATTCCATTCAGTCTATAAATTTCTTCCCAAAGATAATGAAAAAGACCTTACCAGCTAAATGTCCTGAATATCTCATACACAACATTGCTAAAAATGTGTAAGTTATATTTACCTATGATATTGAAAAACTCATGATAAAAATTTTGGGTCACTTTTCAGTTTCTTCAAAATGTATAGAAGCTTTTAATGAGATATTCAACTTGACAGAAATTAAAGGAGATAGTTTCCTTAGACAAGTGCCTATGAGATAGACAGCGTTGTTGCTGGTCATAGAGAAGACTTAAAAATGCTGGCTTGCTGTAAAATCATATTTTCAAAGTGTGAGACAAGAAGGACTTTCTGTAATTTGGAAATACATTGAGAATGAAAATGGAGAAAAGGAGAAATTTATATGCAGTTTTCCAGAAGTCTTTGGTAATTTTTAAAGAGTCCATAAGGAACCTAGAAAAAGATGAACTAACTACGCTTCAGTTGTTTTATGTTATGTGTGGGTGGCAACAAATACTCATACAGCAAAAAAAAAAAAAAAAAAAAAGACAAATTTTTGAGAAAAAAAAAAATGGCTTCAAAACAAAAAAGTCACTAGAACAGGGAAGCCAATTAGAAAAGGACTTCCTCAATTTACTTTTTAAAACTAACTTATTTGGAATCCAACTTCAGTTTATCAAGTACCTATAACTTTTGTCCTTAGAAAGAAAACTATAATGTATAATTACATCTAATGTGCTTTGAAGAGTTTAAAAATGATGGACATTTTAGACATGGTTAGTCATTATAATGAATTTATAGATGCAAAGGATCTGATTGACTAACAACTGGTCTACCAAGATAAGCCAGCAGATACAAAGTGGATGGGAATTTTGGGAGAGTTGGAATTGAATTCCTACAAATCTAAAATCTCACTGTGTAAAACAAGTGAATGAATATAAAAAAACAGAAACACACTCACAGATACCGAAAACAAACTAGTGATTACCAGGGTGGAGTGGGACAAGAAAGGTGAAAGTGATTAAGAGGTACAAACTGCTATATGACCACCTAGAGGGGTGGGATAGGGAGGGTGGGAGGGAAGGAGATGCAAGAGGGAAGAGATATGGGAACATATGTATATGTATAACTGATTCACTTTATTATAAAGCAGAAACTAACACACCATTGTAAAGCAATTATACTCCAATAAAGATGTAAAAAAAAAAAAAAGAAATCAACAGTTTTCAAATACCACCAATTTATTTTGCCATTTCTTCTAGTATCACTATCTTTATTTCCAAATAACATGCCTTTATATTGCTGTATCCTTTTTAGTTCTAGAAATTATTTTTTGATTTCCTTCTATGATAAATATGGATTTACCTCTTATAGAACTTTCCTATCACACTCATATTCCCTCAATCTATCTTCTGAAAAGTTTTAGCCCTATATTAATGTTCATTGTTTATATATTATGTAAATTGTAGTCATGATGATTAAATCAATATTCAGTGAAAAAAAAGATACAAGGATATCATGTACAGTGCAGGGAATATAGCCAATGTTTTACAATAACTTTATATGGAGTATAAAGATATTGAATCACTATGTTGTGCACCTGAAACTAAAATAATTTGTAAGTCAGCTATACTTCAACAAACAAACAAAAAATAAAACACTGTTGCTAGGAAGTAAAATCCTAAGTATTCCATGACCCAACACTTGTGTTGCAGGGATATTTAACTTGTTACTATTGTATTGTACTGAGACCAAGAATCAGTATATGTGTACTTGAAGAGTAGAGCCACAAGTCAAAGTAAACATGTTTATGTTTGATTGTATTCAGTTTTGCCACTACATAAAAATGAAAGCTGTTCTAAAGACTGCAGTCAGTTCAGAGAAGCATTAATGAAAAAAAAAAATGGAAAGAGCAAAATATCCTAGGACAGAAAGAATCAATATCCTTTTTTCATTAAATGTAGGCAATTTATATATTTAGTTTTATTATATTTATACTGTCCTTTTAAAGTCTTTAATTTATATATCTTCTGGGTACACAATAAAATAATCTGCAAATTTTAAATACCTAATAAAGTTAAAAAGGTTAAAATTGCTCTTCAGAAGATGGAAATTTAAAATATTATTAATTTTTACACCTATATATTTATTTAATTTGTCCTACTTTTAATTACTACTAGTTGTGTATTGCCTATTAATTATTTCTATTGTTGTTTGTTAATTTAATTTTTAAGAGGGAAAGATGGACTTTTTAAAAAAATTTTTTTATTATAGTTGATTTACAACATTATATTAGTTTCAGGTGTGCAGCATAGTGACTGAATACTTTTATATATGATACTCCATATAATATGTTGGCTACATTCCCTGTGCTGCACAGCATATCCTTGTATCATATTGATTTTAATCCCCTATCCTTATCTTGCACCTCCCCTTCTCTCTCCCACTTGTAAGCATGAGTTTCTTCTCTATATCTGTGAGTCTGTTTCTGTCTTGTTATATTCATTCGTTTTATATTCTAGATTCCACATATAAGTGAAAACAGAGTATTTGTCTTTCTCTGTCTGACTTACTAAACTAAGCATAATGCCCCTTTAGATCCCTCCACATTGCTGATAATGGCAGAATTTCATTCTTATTTATGGCTATATAATATTCCATTTTGTATATATACCACATAGTCTTTATCCATTCATCTGTTGATGAACATTTGGGTTGCTTCCATATCTTGGCTAATATAAACAGTACTACTATGAACATTGGCATCGGGGTGTAAGTACCTTTTTGAATTGATGTTTTAATTTTTTCTGGATATATACCCAGGAGTGGAACTGCTGGATCATATGGTAGTTCTATTTAAACTTTTTTGAGCAATCTACATACTGTTTTCCATAGTGGCTGCACCAGTGTACATCTCCATTAAAAGTATACAAGGGTTCCATTTTCTCCACATACATGCCAACATTTGTTATTTGTAGACTTTTTGATGATAGCCATTCTGGCAGGTATGAGTGCTATCTCCTTGTTGTTTTAATTTGTGTTTTTCTAATTAGTGATGTTCAGCATCTTTTCATGTGACTGTTAGCCATCAGTATGTCTTCTTTGAAAAAATGTTTATTCAGGTCTCTGGCCCATTTTTTGGTTGGTCTGTCTGTTTTTCTGATATTGAGTTGTAGTTGCTCTTTGTATATTTTTTATATTTACCTCTTATTGGTCATGTCATTTAAAAATATTTTCTCCCATTCAGTAGGTTTTCCCCTTCTTGTTCATGGTTTCTTTTGTTTTCAAAAAGCTTTTAAGTTTAATTAGATCTCATTTGATTAATTTTTGCTTTTGTTTCTTTTGCCTGAGGAGGCAGATCCAAGTAATATTGCTACAACTTATGTCAAAGAGTGTTCTGACTATGTTCTCTTCTAGGAGTTTCATGGTTTCTGGTCTTTTAGGTCTTTAATCCATTTTGAGTTTGTTTTTGTATATAGAGTATGGAAATGTTCTAATCTCATTGTTTTACATATAGCTATCCAGTTTTCCCAGCAATACTTCTTGAAGAGACTGTCTTTTCTTCACTGTATTTTCTTTCCTCCTTTATGGAAGATTTACTGACTATGGGCACGTGGGTTTATTTCTGGACTCTCTTTTATCTTCCACTGATGTATGTGTCTGTTTTTGTGCCAATACCATGCTGTTTTGATTAATTTAGGTTTGTAATATAGTCCAAAGTCTGGAAAGGTGATATTTTCAGCTTTGTCCTTTTTTCTCAAGATTGCTTTGGCAATTTGGTTTTTGGCAATTTGTGATTCCATATGAATTTTAGGATAACTTTTTCTAGTTATGTGAAAAATGTCATGGGAATTTTGATAGGAATTATATTAAATCTATATATTTCTTGGAGTAGTATGGCCATGGTAACAATATTAATTCTTCCAATCCATGAACACCTGATGTCTTTTGACTTCTTTGTATCATCTTTAATTTCCTTCATCAATGTTTTATATTTTTCAGAGTACAGGTCTTTCACCTCCTTGGTTAAGATTATTCCTAGGTATTTTATTCTTTTTGATGCTTTATTAAAGAGATTGCTTTCTTGCTTTCTCTTTCTGAGAGTTAATTATTAATGTATAGAAAAGCAACAGATTTATGTATATTAATCTTTTATCCTTCAGTTTTACTGAATTTATTTATTAGTTCTAATAGTGTTTTAGTGGAAACTTTAGGTTTTTTTTGTATATAGTATCATGTGATCTGCAAATAGTGACAGTTTTACTTTTTCCCTTCCAATTTGGATACCTTTTATTTATTTTTCTTTTCTGATTGCTGTGGATAAGACTATATTAAATAGAAGTGGTGAGAGTGGTCATCTTTGTCTTTTTCCATATTTTAGAGGAAAAGCTTTCAGCTGTGGGTTTGTCATAAATGGTCTGGTTTGAGATATGTTCCCTCTATATCAACTTTGATGAGAGTTTTTATCATGAATAAATGTTAAATTTTGTTAAATGCTTTTTCTGTGTCTATTGAGGTAATCATGTGATTTTTATCCTTTGTTTTGTTAATTTAGTGTATCCCATTGTTTGATTTGTGGATATTGAATACTGCTTGCATCACTGAAATAATGCATTGATAATAAATAATTAATAATAATTGATCATGTTATATTATCCTTTTAATATATTGTTGAGTTCAGTTTGCTAATATTTTGTTGGGGATTTTTGCATCTGTATTCATAAGAGATACTGGTCTGTAATTTTTCTTTATTTTGATAGTGTCTTTTTCTGGTTTTATTACCAAGGAATTTGGGGGTATTCCCTCATCTTCAATTTTTTGGAATAGTTTGAGAAGGATAGGTGTTAGCTCTTCTTTATATGTTTGGAAGAATTCCCCTGTGAAGCCTTTCAGTCCTGGACTTTTGTTTGCTGGGAGTTTTTATGCTTACTGACTCAATTTCACTACTAGTGATCAGTGTTCAGATTGTCTATTTCTTCCTGATTCAGTCTTACAAGATTATATGTTTCTAGGAATTTATCCATTCCTTCTAGGTTGTCTAATTTGTTTATATATTCTCATGAATTTTTGTATATCTGTGATATCAGTTGTAATTTCTGCTCTTTCATTTCTTATTTTGTTATTTGGGTCCTCTCTCTTTTTTTCTTAATAGGCCTGCATAAAAGCTTATCAATTTTACTTATCCTTTCAAAAAACCAGCTCTTGGTTTCATTGATCTTCTATTGGTTTTTGGTTACTATTTTATTGATTTAATCTCTGATCATTACTACTTTCTTCCTTCTGCTGACTTTGGGCTTTGTTCTTTTTCCTAATTCCTTTAGATGGTATGTTATATTGTTTATTTGAGATTTTTCTTGTTTCTTGAAGTAACCTTTTTTTTTTTTTTTTGCGGTACACGGGCCTCTCACCGTTGTGGCCTCTCCCATTGCGGAGCACAGGCCCCGGATGCACAGGCTCAGCGGCCATGGCTCACGGGCCCAGCCGCTCCGTGGCATGCGGGACCCTCCCCGACCGGGGCATGAACCCGTGTCCCCCGCACCGGCAGGCGGACTCCCAACCACTGCGCCACCAGGGAAGCCCGAAGTAACCTTTTAGCTATAAACTTCCCTCTTAGAACTGCTTCTCTTTAAATTTTATTTATTTATTTATTTATTTATGGCTGAGTTGGGTCTTTGTTGCTGCACACGGACTTTCTCTAGTTGTGGTGATTGGGGGCTACTCTTTGTTGTGGTGCATGGGCTTCTCATTGCGGTGACTTCTCTTGTTGTGGAGCATGGGCTCTAGTTGTGCAGGCTTCAGTACTTGTGGTTCATGGGCTTAGTTGCTCCGTGGCATGTGGGATCTTCCCAGACCAGGGCTGAACCCGTGTCCCCTGCATTGGGGACCAGGGCTTGAACCCGTGTCCCCCTCATTTTGTGTGTGTGTTTTTTTTTAAATCACATCATCTTTTTTAAAAAAAATTTAATTTAATTTATTTATTTATCTTTGGCTGTGTTGGGTCTTCATTTTGGTGTGAGGGCTTTCTCTAGTTGTGGCAAGCGGGGGCCAATCTTCATCACAGTGTGTGGGCCTCTCACTATCGCAGCCTCTCTTGTTGCAGAGCACAGGCTCCAGATGCACAAGCTCAGTAGTTGTGGCTCATGGGTCTAGTTGCTCAGCAGCATGTGGGATCTTCCCAGAATAGGGCTCAAACCCATATCCTCTGCATTAGCAGGCAGATTCTCAACCACTGCACCACCAGGGAAGCCCTTGTTTTGTGTTTTTGATGTCACATTTTATGTCTTCATGTCTATACCTTAACTGTTTATTGTAGTTATAGTTAATTTTATAACTGAAGTCTTCTAATCTTTAAACTAACTTATTTAAGTGGTTGATCTACAGTATTTGCTATGAGTTTGCTTTTACTTAGTGGGATTTTTCCTTTCCTATAAATTCTTACTTCTTGTTGTAGTTTTTCCTTTTTCACTTAGAGAAGTCCCTTTACACTTCTTGTCAGATTGGTTTAGTATTGATTAAGTCTTTTAGTTTTTGCTTGCCTTCCCCTTGTTTTGAGGCAGGGTTTGGTCAGAGTTGGCTCTGTTCTATGTGTGCACTCTCTTCTTGCAACAGCAGTCTTTTCCCTAATGGAGAACTGTACTGGAACAAGAGGGGCTGCAGCAGGCTTATGGAACATGCTGGGATGCATACCACTGGGGTGGTCACAGGAAATTGGCTAGAGCCTTGAGGAGTTTTCAGCCGGCTTCCTTTGCTTTGTTCATGTACACATGCTCTTCATGAGCAGAGTCTTGGTTTCTTATATCCATCTGGTAAGTCCCGCTGGTTTTCAAACCAGCTAAGGAGACTCATCTTCCCAGAGTTGGACCACCGGGTTAGGGTGCCCAATATTTGCTCAAACCCTCACTCCCTAGGGAGGATCCCCAAACCTGTGATATTCTCCCCTTCTTCTGTATCCATTGCTGGGGTGAAGGCCCCAACACAATCATTTCTCCTCCTTTCTCACCTGATTCTGTGTGGATCTTTGTTTACAGCCTTGTTGTAGAAGAGCCTTACTGCCAGTCTCCAATTTGTTTTCAGTGAGAGTTACTCCACATGTATTTTTGATGTGTTCGTTGGGGGGGTGACATCAGTGTCCTCCTGCTCTGCCATTTTGATCTCCCTCCCTATTGTTATTTGTTTAAATCTAACAATTACATAACAGAAAAGTAAATGGTGCAGAATAATCTATAATTTATGTAAACACATATTTCTCATATTTTAAAGTTAAGGTAATGACACATGTATATATTTTTTTAATATGTTGTATTATTATGGTGTTTGGTTTGATATGACTGTGTCCCAGACTGGCTTCCTAAAATGGTGCTAACAATAAACTCATACATATATGGTCAACTAATATTTTACAAGGGGGCTAAATATACACAATGGGGAAATGCTAGTCTCTTCAATAAATGGTGTTTGGAAAACTGGATATTCGTATGCAAAAGAATGAAACCGTACCCTTACATCACTCAGAAAAGTTAACTTGAAATGGATTAAGTAATTAAATGTAAGACCCGAGCCCATAAAACTCCTAGAAGAAAACATAGGGAGAAGTCTCCTTGACATTGATCTTGGCAATGATTTTTTGGGGTTTGACACCAAAAGCACAAGCAACAAAAGCAAAAATAAACAAGTGAGACTACATGAAACTAAAAAGCTTCTGTATAGCAAAAGAAACAATCAATAAAATGAAAGGCAATCTATGGAATGGGGGAGACATTTGCAAATCATATATCTGATAAGGACTTAGTATCCAAAATACATAAAAAACTCATACAACTCAAAAGCAAAACAAAACAAAACAAACAAACAAAAACAATGCACAAATAGATATTTTTTCCTGAAAAGATGTGCAAATGGACAACAGGTACCTAAAAAGGTACTCAACATTAATAATCATCAGGGAAATGTAAATCAAAATCATAATGAGATGTCACTTCATATCTGTTAGGTTAACTATTATTAAAAAAGAAAAGTGGTAAGTGTTAGTGAGAATGTGGAGAAAAAGAACCCTTGTGCAATGTTGGTGGAAAGGTAAATTGGTTCAGGTACTGTGGAAAACAGTATGGAAGTCCCTTATTGTTGAATGACTACCAAGATAAAGATAATTAACACATCCATCACTTCACATAGTTAACTTTTTTTGGGTGGTGAGAATGCTTAACATCTTAATTTAATAAATATTGAATTATTTTGGGGCAAGGAAAATATCTTATTTATCTTTGAACCTCAAAAACTGACTAATACTACTTGAACAGAATAAATACTCATGTTAAATACTTTTTCAAAAAATAATTGGGTTATGAAATCGATCCAAGTATAAAAGTATAATGAAAAAACATATTAAGGCTTATACTTCAAGTCTGGAGGTAGCACAGTCAAAGTTTGAAATAAAATTCTATTAGAGCCTGATATTAATTTTTTGGTAAATCAATTAAAATATATACATATATGTATATACATATATGTGCATGACACACATACATTCATATTGGGAAATTTTATACATTACTATATTTTAACTGATTATCAGTCCCATTCAGTTCTTCCTGTTTAAAACCACTTATACCATCACACGATATTCAATCCATTTGCTATACAGGATTGATCTACAGTGTTTTGAGTACAGTACTTGGAAATTTTTATCAGGAATTTGTGCTACTAAAGCTTGATATGTAGCAAATTATCCTTGATTTCTCTCTTTCTGCCTTTTAAATGTAGACTTCTTTTACCATGCTGGTGGTCATCTGGAAGGGTATTTAAAACTTCAGATCACCTAAACACTCCTTTTAAACAGTCCCAGGTGGTTCCTTCAACTACCATCTTAATGTTGATACCCAGTCTAGACCTCTCTTCAAGTTCCCTGAATCTTATGTATCACTGCCTAAGGGATACAAGATTTCTCCACTTGTTGTCTCAGAGGAACCTCAAATTCAGCACAAATAAAACTAAACTTATTACTATTACTCCTTGAGAGATATTATCTAGCTGTAATCAGCATCCATTTCTATTCTCTTCCTACGTTCCAACACTTTCCCCCTTCATATGGTATTAGAGGGGCTAATAGTCTAAACACTATATTTTAGAGATTCCTTTGTGGCTAGGGTCCTGGATGTGATTTAGGTTCTGCCAATGAAATGCACTCATGAACTATTAGGAAGGTGGAGGTCATTCTTTTCTACAGTGTTAATGACAGAAAAGCATCTCCATCAGATGAGTGCTGGCACTCGGAGTCTACTATCCCACATGTGATGTTGGCAGCAGTGTCCTTACCTTGAGGTGGAAGCAGCCGTTACTCATCTTTGAATTCTGTTTCCTGCACCAAATGCTGACTAACACACACCTGAAATGGCTTCTCACTGTGAAGGTTCTGTCTTAGAGAATGTCACCACCATCCAGACAACTACCTAACCCAGTCAGTATGCAGATGGGTCCCAGATCTAATTTTCTACCTTTGAACTTTTCTGTTTCCATATCTTCATTGGACATATTGACTTATCTGACCCAGAGCCACTCCAAAACTGACAGTTCTAAAATAACCTTTCAAAACTCAGTTTAAGACAATGATACTGTTATTAACAGAGATAAACAATGTTATCAGTTGGATTGTCCTATATATTAACTGTAGTACTACATGTCTTCAAGGCACTCAGGCTTGAAATGTTAGACTCATTTTTCACTTTTCATCTTTCTTCTCTTATTTTCAATTATTCTCTGTTCAGGAACTTATCATTTTCACTGGATTATTCTTTCCTTGAAATTCATCCTATTTGTGTGACCACACTGATCTTAAAACTCTATATTGTGTAATTCTCTTTTCTTCACAAACCTTCAGCGATTTCCTATTGACTATTTATTTAATAAACCTGGAACAGTTTAGCCTGGCATTTAAACTTTTCCAGGATCTTTTTACTTGAATTTATGTCTTTTTGTTGAGATAGGATGGGATAGGTAATGTGGTGGTAATAGGCAGCTCCTAAATCTCAGTGACTTAAAACAACAAATGCATGCTATATATCCCTACAGCTCAGCCATTCCTCTGATTCACACTGTCCTTATTCTGAGGCCCAGACTGATAGAGCAACCACTTTCTGAAACACTGTTAGTCATTGTGGCTGTAGGAAAAGGAGCTCTAGTTAATCTTGGACTAGAATTAAATGTGTTGGGCAGAAGTAGTCACATGGTCAATCCTATCATTTTCCCATTCTCTTTTAAAGGTAGAGACAGAAATATAGCTACTTCACTCTTCTACTCATTGTCTTCTTTAAACAGTTTAGGGTAAAGAAAAAAAGATGAGAAATGTTGTACATTTGAAAAGAATGAGTTCCATAAAATAGAAAAATTAGCAGAAGTGAATCAGACAGGCAGAACATTTAGGAGTCTACGAACTATTGCCTATCCATCTTTTTGTAACTTAACAAAGTTGTTAAGTAGCTCATTGATCTTCAAAAGATAATAAAGTTTGCATACTCTGAAGCCATCTTATCTTTATGCCAACAAATTTTGTATTGTGCAGAACTGAATACTTCAGGAATCACTTGTTATGAATGGGAAAACCTCAGCATCAGTTTTGTGATACTGACTTGTAATTAACTCACCTTGCAAGAGGAAAGAAATCGATAGCCTTACTTTTTTTCATTTGATAAATTTTAATTGATTTCTTAAGTATCAGATAAAAGGAGTATTAAAAATATTTAAGCAAGATAAAAAGAATAGTAGTAAAATAAATATCCTGGAAATTTTATAGAAGCATTAGCCAGACAATACCTTTTCTCAGTTCTAAGGGTTTTAAACATACTTTGCTGATTTAGGGATATGGATTCATCCTTCAGAGTTCCTCTTCCTCGTTCTTCCCATAAGCTCATATCACCATCTACGGTTCTTATATCCACTTGCCGTTTCTTCTCCTTTAAGCCCTTCTATTTTTCTTAATTCCTTAGGTAGCTCTTTCACACTCATTCAGATTCCATTTTTCTTGGTAACTTTACAGTCCAAATTTCAAAAGCCTGAACCTTTACATGAATTGAAGTCAGAGACTTAAGAAATTTATCCTGCTGCTGTTTCCTCATACTTACATCATCCCTACAACTTCAAAAGAGGAGTAAGTTTGGGTAGTTAATAGATAATTTTAAAAGATCTCTTTTATTCAGAACCTATAAAATATAATGGTCACTGTTAGAGGTCTAAATATTGTACAAAGTTTTTTGGTTAGTTTATAACTGACAGTAGCAGAAAAAGAAATTGATATTTCGATCTCAAAGCCAATCTAGTTTGATTCTGAGTTCTACTACTTACAAAGGTGTATTGGTAGATTTCTTAATTTCTTTGAACCTCAATTTTTAAATCTGTAAAACGAAGTTAATAATGTCTATCTCATAGTGTTGTTTTCTTGAGAATTCAATAAGATAATTTGTGGAATGTGCATATTATTAGGTTTTTGGACCTGGAACATCTAAAATGAATTTATTTGTAGAACTTAAAAAATAAGTGTAATCAGGTAATTTATTCATAATTCTTAACCATTTTCAGTATATACTCATTCAAATCCTGATTTTTAAATTCAGGCTAAAATTTACTATATTTTCTGAGCTTGGCAGTAGATGGAGAGGTTGTTTACCATAGTGGTTATGAACATAAAATTTGGAGCAAACTGCATATGTTTTAATGCTATTTCTGCATTTGTAGATTTGTGACCTTGAAAAAGTTGCTTAAGCTCTGTATGCCTTGGTTTCCTCATCTGAAAAATGATGATAGATAGTTCTTACTTAATAGATATGCTTTGAAGGTTAAGTGTATTAATTTTTCTAAAGGGCTTTTAATCCTTGAGGAGGTTGTGTTGGGGGGAAAAGATATATCCAAGGAAGAGCCAATGTTAGGTTGATTTGATGTTAAAAGTACCTTTAAAAATTTTTTCAAACTTTGTGATTCTCTCATGTTTTCTCCTTTTGCTTTTCTCCATTCAGGTCTGAGCTTAAATATAATTTTCTTCCACAAACTTCTTGGATCTCACAGAGGAAGTTAGGTGATAACAGCATCTTTGTGGACTCTCTTCCCCTCAAATTCATAAGGCCCATGAAGGCAAGGATTAGACTGTCTTATTCACCAATGAAACAGCTCCTAACAGTGTGCCTGGAAATGTCTGTTGGAGAATGCATTCCCTGTCTAATTCCTCACATTCCTCTTACTCAGTAGCAGATGGACTATTCATTGGGAGGTTAATAGATGCAAATAAAAGAGAGTTTTGGGTTTCTTTTCTGGCCTTATTTTCCAGGAAGACCTTAAATTCCTTCTGAAGCCTTGCAGATTTCTCCTTGCCACAGACAGGTAAAGAAATTACAGTCCCAAAGGATGAATGAATTCCCACAGGGGTTTCTTACCAGCAAAAGAAGTAATTTTTTCCACTCTGGAAGGAGAAAGGAATCTTTTTCTGACAAGGAAACTTAAAGTTTGCTACACCTTCTTTGAGATTTGAAGGCAATTTAAATACAATCTCTTTTCAATTGAGGTTACCCCTGACAATGAGCTCCCACAGCTGAATCAGACTTATGCTTTCTGATAGAGTGTCTTTCTGAAGAATTGGAATTCCTTCAGAAGGATATTAAATCAGAATTTCAGTTGCTTGTTAGATACACAGTGTTTTCCTCACAGAATTCAAATGACCTGATTATTTGTAGATATTGTTGGCTTCTCATTCAGCAATGCTGCTCAGCAGGAACTTTTCTCAAATTCTTTCCTGTCAGTGAGGGAGGATCCTTGGCAAGGGAAGTGAAATAACACTGATGGCATTCAGATAATATGCAAATTAAGCATTCTTACATACTTTCAATTATTTATCATCACTGAATAAGTCAGCATCAAATAAGACTTCATGTAAATATTGTCAAGTAAGACTTCATCATAATCATGAAGTATCCATAGAGTAAAAGATAACAGAAATAGAAAAAAGTCCTTGATTGTCTTGATCATTAAATATACAAAAGAGAATTACACTTGACCATAGTCACACAAGTATATTCCTTTTCAATAATGCTAAAATGCCCAAGAAAAGATAAACCTGCAGAAAGATTCCTGTTAATTCACATAGAAAAGCAGAGGAAGGCATCTGCAAAGGACCCTATATGCAGTTTCTGCCTGTGAAATTTGGAAATAAAACATCAAATATTTAACAACATTCAGATTCATCTAACAGGTCTAAACTTGACAACCTCTTATTAAGGTCAATACAATACTTACTGGTCATGATAAGCCAATTTTTAAGACATAATTAAAAATTCTATAACAAAGTCTGAATGTTATTTGGGATTTGTGGAACCACCCTAAAGTTAGGAATTCTACTTTATCTATGAAAAATACAAGGTGAATATCAGCAATGTGAAATGTCAATTTTATTTGTCCTTAATTCTTTTCTGTAAGGATGGTGTCAATTATTTTTGTTCTCCCATTTACGTTGTGTCAGATAGTCAGTCAGTCAATGGCATTTAATGAATATCTGCTATGTTCTCTAGGGAGGCATAAGAGAAAACAGCTACTCTTCTTGAGGAAATTACAATGAAATGGGAGAGATAAAGCAAACACATGAACAAATATATAATGTTTGTCATAGAGTCTCGGGCTAGTTTTCCAGTTAAAACAAATAACTAAAACAAAAGAGGTTTAGGTTTTCCAATTTCTTTTGTTTGAAAGTTCAGAGGAAAATGTCACTTATTTTCAGGTGTATCTAGAAGACTACCTGAACAAATATGAGGATTTATTTTAGGCATTCTAGGAACATTCCTTAGATTTTTAAAGTCAGTATGAGTTTAGAACTATTGAATTCTTCAGCAGGGTATATTTAAATACCCACATATAAACAGGAAATCTTGGCTTAGGTTCCTGAGGTTGGAACCTAAGATACAGGATACAATATCTCTAAACATGTTGGTAATTCTGTTTTCACAGTTTCGATGTTAGCAGTTACCTGTCGACTAAATAGTATATTAGAAGTTACAAGTTGCAGGAAAGTAATGCTTTCCTGATTTATTTTTCTTGCTTCTATCGGATAGGTAAGATAAAAATACATGGTTTCCTCAAAGTCTGATTTCTGAGCTATTGCCAGTAAGGGCTACCAATAAAAGCTATATGACTGTTCACTATATGAGCTGTTCCTATGGAAGACATGGTACTGACTTTAAGGAAGACAAGTTTTTTCATTCATTTCAGGTTTGTTCTCAGTGTCTTTCTGTTTGCTATCTGGCCCATCTTCTGCACCAGATGCTTCCTTGCCCTAGTGGCAATACTTCTATTGCCCAAGTCCATGACTGGATATTTTGGTAATGGGTTACCATTGTGAAGGAATTTTACCTTCCAAATCTTCTCCCTTACTCCCGAATTCACCTAGTCTTTCAGGTGAGGCAAACTGACAAGTTAATCCACACTAATATGCTAATGACTTTAATAGTTCATTATGATCTTTTAGTATTTGCATCCTAGTAAGGACTTCTGAAAGTGACATGAATCTGTTTCTTTTATTGAAAAAACATTATGTGGATGACTGGGAGAGATCTTTCAGGGTAGGATGGCATTTTTAGGGCCCTGAATTATTGCCCTCAGATGAGTTTTATTCTCGCCCTGACGGGATAGCCATGTCGAGGATTGGAGTGGGAGATGATTTAGGGAAACATTTAATCTGTCCTCACTTTTCCAGGTTGGTCATTGTATCACATCCTTCTCAATCCCCAATAGTTTATTACAGTCAGAGTAAAGTCTAAACTCTTCACTCTGGCTTTAAACTTTACTTCTGCTCACTTTCTGATTTCATCTTCTCTATTCTCCCTTACCTATTCCTGGCCTAGACAGCCCAGGAATTATTAAGGCTGGCACCTTCCCAGTATTCAAGTCTCCTATTAGATGCCAGTTCCTCAGAGAAGACTTCTAAATAAGAACTTCTAAACTCCTTTCTCTCATCTGTTATATTTTCTTTATAGCACTTCTATTTTCTGGAGTACTCAAGCTTTTTTTTTTTTTTAATTTATTGTATGTTTTCTACTGCTGACTGAAATAAAAAAGCACAACATGAGAGTTGTGAGTTAAGTTTTATTTGAGGCAAAATGAGGACTACAGCCCAGGAGACAACATTTCAGATAGCTCTGAGAAACTGCTCCAAAGAGGTAGGGAGGAAGGTCAGTATAAATGTGATTTTGGTGAAGGAAGTGTACATGCAATCAAGCACATATTTTTTTGTGGAAGGTTACTGCTCGTCTCATGAAGGTTACTGCTAATCATGAGGAGCAGATGTCACCATGAAGGATTTTAGTGCTTTTCTAGATATGAGGAGATACAAGAATTGGGCTCATAAAATCGTCTCCTGAAAATATCTAACTATGTGAAGATTGGTTCTGCCAGCTTTTCCCAGAGCACAGAGTGCCTCATTTTTGCTCTTCACCCTGAACTCCTTTCAGAGGGTGTTGAAAGTCAGCAGCGGCAGCTCAGGATTTAATCCTTGTAGAGGTATATGGCAAGTGCTGATGGCAAGTGCCAGTTTTTAGTTGACACTACCATTGTAAGCTCTTGAGGTCTGAGACTTTATCTCATGACTGTTATATCTTTAGGGTCCAGAACTACGCTAAACAAATTGTTGATGCTCAATGAATCTTTGGTAAAAAAATGTTAGTTGAATATAGTGTATATAGTATATAGTGTGCTATATGCTGACTTAAAATTCTGGTTAAGGAAAAAGAAAACACCCAAAATTAATGCTTCCCTGCTGACAACCTGACCCTATATTATAGAAGAAATGATTACTTTGTTGTTACACTCTAAACCTCTTCACAAAAGAGTGGAATGTGAACATTTCTGTTCTTTGAATATCTTCATTCCTTAAGAGAGGAAACAAAGAAAGACTGACTACAAGTTAGGAAAAGCTAATTGCATCTTTTGGGAGGGAAAGCGTGCAATGGATCATAGTGTAACTAGGAAATTATTGATAAATGATTACTACAGAAATGAAACTGCAGGGAAATAAGTCACTTCCCAGAAGGCTGTTGTAGTGAATCCATGCAATATTTCCTTCTTGATCCTTCCTGGAAGCAGCAGAGTATGGACTAGAGGCTTGATTATGCTAAACACAAAAGTGTGAACAGAAACAAAAACTGGTGACAGACATAGCAGAGAGGCCATGGCAGCAATCTCTGACTCCATGTTGGCTGGTAGTTGATTAAGACAGAGCACAAGGAAGAACAATTGTTTGTATTTGCCATGATGATGACAAGTGACCTACCTGCACAGACCCCAAACATCTTAGAGAGGGTCCTTACTTTTTGTCAGCTCCTCAATAAGAAGGTTTCCCCTGCAGTTACACTGGTTATTTTGAAGGTATATGAGATTTTATGGAGATGAAAACAGGAAAAGAAGAAAAATGGTAGGATTTTTCTCATTCATTTGAACTCTCATTTGCTGTTTATTTTGTTTCTTTTTTGTGGGTTGTATTTGCTTCACCAATTTTCCAACCTTTCTGAATTTCTTCAGTAATCTGTCTCATTGTAACTTTGTGCTCACTGAGTATCATAACTGGAAAAAATCTCTATCAACTTGCAAGGTAAACAATGGTAACACATTCATTTGTATTTCTTTGATGACTTTTGAGCTGAACACATACATGTTTTGACAATTTCCTTCTTCCCCAGAGTATAACCCATTCATGTCATTTGTCTTTTATTTCCCATTAGCGTGTTCCCATTCTTCTGAAAGCTCAGTAGTTAAGATCATAGACTCTCTAGAGTTGATTTCCTGAGCCTCACTCTGGCTCTGGCACTTGTTATAGACATCAATACCCAAGTTACAGAGTGACAGTATGCATGAGTTCTCATCTTTAAAATGGGGGAAGATAATCATTGCTATGTCTCAGAATAGTTGTGAGGAATAATTAGATAAAATATGTTAAGAGCTTATAGCACTGCCTGGCACATGTCATTTATTATTATTAGCTATTTAAATATTAAGTCTGTAGGTCTTTTATTCTAACAAATATTTTTCTTCATTTGGTTTTTGCCTCTTTATTTCATCTGAAGTTTTGGCCTTCAAATGTATTCAATTTTAGGTAGTTAGATTTGTTGATCTTTATGTTTTCCTCCAATACTTTCATGCTCAGAAAGTTTCCCTCAACCACAATTTTTGAAATAGATTTTCATACACAATTTATAGTTTTCATCTTCCCTTTACTACTCTTTAATCTCCTGCTATCTGGCTTCAGTCTTCTCCATTGTTTTTTTTCAGTTATTTTTGTTTTTAATTGTGGTTAAAAGTATACATAACATGCACTTTACCATCTTAATCATTTTTAAGTGTACAATTCAGTAGTGTTAAGTACATTCACATCATTGTGCAATCTCCAGAAGTCTGTTCATCATGCAAAATTTAAATTAAAACCCATTAAACAATGACTTTCAATTCCCCACTTCTAGCCCCATAGGCAACCACCATTATACATTTTGACTTTATAAATTTGACTGTTCTACCTTCTGTAAGTGGAATCATACAGCAGTTTATCTTTTTATGTCTGGCATATTTCTTGTAGCATAATATCTTCAAGACACATCCATAATATAGCATGTGTCAGAATTTCCTTTCTTTTTAAGGCTGAATAACATTCTTTTGTATATGTATACCACATTTTTTCCATTCATCTCTGGATGGACATTTGTGTTGCTTCCACCTTTTGGCCATCGTGAATAATGCTGCTATGAGCATGGATGTACAAATACCTCCTTGAGACCCTACTTTCAATTATTTATATACCCAGAAGTGAAAATGCTGGACTATATTGTAATTCTAATTTTTTTGAGGAATTGACATACTGTTTTTCATAGCTACTGTACCATATTACATTTCCACCAACAGTATGTAAGTTTTCCAATTTCTCCATATCCTTGCCAACACTTTTCTCTCCATTCTTTTGAAACTGCTCTAATAAAAGTCAACAATGATTTCTTTGTGAATACATCCCCTGGAAACTTTTCAGTTTTATCTTGTTGGACTTTGAAATACAACACTGTTAAATACATGCTCACTCTTGAAAGTCTCTACTCCCTTGGTTTAACTTCCTTGATGTTACTCTCTTGATTTTTTACCTTGTGATGCTGACTGTTTTCTCTCGACTTCCTTCATGGACAACTCTTTTAATAAGTTCTAAAGCACTGGTGTTCCCAAGCGTTCTGTTCTTGTTTGCCCTCCTCATTTTAGACACTATCTCTAAGTTATCTTGTAAAGACAACCCGTGTAGTGATAATTCCTAAATATATTTTTACAACTCTGATCTTACTGAAGCCTCATGCTTAGAAGTGAACTCAAAAACAGGAAAAAGGTCACTCTGGACCAGAAATGAAATAGAATTAAAAAATGGAGACAGCAGTTGATGACTCTGGCTTGTTGGGATCTGAGTCTAAATCAAGCAGTGGTGACTGGGGATTGAGTTTCTAAGGGGGAGAGGAAACTAAAAATGCTCCTTGCAAGGCAGGGGATGGAAGCTTGTCTCATTAATTCAGATTTGTACTGGATGGGGGGTTTCCCCTCTAGAGTGAAAGGATACCCAGAGCTAAGAAATATGAAAAGCTGCAGATCTAGGGAATAAATATAACATTAAGAACAGGAACTGAGCTAGCAACACACTGGCTGTGTAACCAGATTTACAGAATCTTCAATTCATTCAAGGCAGTAACTCCAAGCTTCCAATAAAAGACCTGGTTCTGTATTAAGGCAAGG
Organism: Phocoena sinus; assembly: GCF_008692025.1. NCBI lineage: Eukaryota > Metazoa > Chordata > Mammalia > Artiodactyla > Phocoenidae > Phocoena > Phocoena sinus. The sequence continues at coordinate 33,800,373 of NC_045779.1, forward strand.
AGTGGTGGTGGCAAATGCAAAACTGCTAGACAAGTAGGGGTGCACATAGAAGGAGACAAAGAAAAATAAAAACAATAAATTCCCATTCATACTGAGTCTAAAAACTAAATTCCAAAGTTTTTAAAAAGGAAATCTAATATTATGGAAAGAAGCTAATAAAAATGCATGGTTATAATAAAAATAAAATTATAAATTTTATAATAAAATAAAATTTTATTTTATTTGTTCTCAAATAAAGTTATAGAACAACATATACGTATTTAGGGTGTTTAAAAAATAGACTAAAGACATAATGTCCATTTAAATAAGAGGAAGGTACTAGGAAACAAAGGTTTGCAGCAAGAATGAAACAAAAAAGACCCACTTAGAAAAATTAAAAATGGAAAAAGTATTTGGTCATTAAAATTAAAAATGCAATTAAAGAGATAAACAGTAGACTATAGATATCAAATAATGGATTAATGAATTCAGAAACACTAATGGACTACTATAGAGGACTTTTCCAGAATCTTGTAAAGAGAAACAAAAAGTTAAAAAGTGCAAAAGAGAAATTAAGAGAGAAGAGGAGAATAGCTGAAATGGTTCCAAAATTTTTAAGTACCAAAAGAAGGGATTGAAAAGAATAGCTTAGAAAAAAAAGCCATGAGTTTGTAACTGAGTAGAAAAATCTGTGTACCCAGGAGTATAAATAAAAATAAACAATACATTCACATCTAGACACATCATGCTTTAACAGTTTCAGAGACAAATAAGTAATGCTAAAAGCTATTTAAAAAGACATTACAAAATACTAGCAAACAGAATCCAACAGCATACTAAAAGGATGATACACCATGATCAAGTGGGCTTTATCCCAGGAATGCAAGGATTCTTCAATATACACAAACCAATCAATGTGATACACCACATTAACAAATTGAAGGATAAAAACCATATGATCATCTCAATAGATGCAGAAAAAGCTTTTGACAAAATTCAACACACATTTATGATAAAAACTCTCCAGAAAGTAGGCATAGAGGGAACTTATCTCAACATAATAAAGGCCATATATGACAAACCCACAGCCAACATCATTCTTAATGGTGAAAAACTGAAACCGTTTCATCCAACATCAGGAACAAGACAAGGTTGCCCACTTTCACCACTATTATTCAAGACAGTTTTGGAAGTTTTAGCCACAGAAATCAGAGAAGAGAAAGAAATTAAAGAAATACAATTGGAAAAGAAGTAAAACTGTCACTGTTTGCAGATGACATGATACTACACACAGAGAGTCCTAAAGATGCTAACAGAAAACTACTAGATCTAATAAATGAATTTGGTAAAGTAGCAGATACAAAATTAATGCACAGAAATATCTTGCATTCCTATACGCTAATGATGAAAAAATATGAAAGAGAAATTAAGGAAACTCTCCCATTTACCATTGCAACAAAAAGAATAAAATACCTAGGAATAAACCTACCTAAGGAAACAAAAGACCTGTATGCACAAAACTATAAGACACTGATGAAAGAAATTAAAGATGATACAAACAAATGGAGAGATATACCGTGTTCTTGGATTGGACAGAATCAACACTGTGAAAATGAGTATACTACCCAAAGCAATCTACAGATTCAGTGCAATCCCTATCCAACTACCAATGGCATTTTTCACAGAACTAGAACAAAAAATTTCACAATTTGTATGGAAACACAAAAGACTCCGAAAAACAAAAGCAATCTTGAGAAAGGAAAACAAAGCTGGAGGAATGAGGCTCCCTGACTTCTGACTATACTACAAAGTTACGGTAATCAAGATAGTATGTTAATGGCACAAAAACAGAAATATATATTAATGAAACAGGATAGAAAGCCCAGACGTAAACCCACACACATATGGTCATCTTATCTTTTATAAAGGAGGCAAGAATATACAATGGAGAAAAGACAGCTTCTTTAATAAGTTGTGCTGGGAAAACTGGACAGCTATATGTAAAAGAATCAAATTAGAACACTTCCAAACACCATACACAAAAATAAACTTAAAATGGATTAAAGGCCTAAATGTAAGGCCAGACACTATATAACTCCTAGAGGAAAACATAGGCAGAACACTCTATGACCTAAATCACAGCAAGTTCCTATTTGACCCACCTACAATAGAAATGGAAATAAAAACAAAAATAAACAAATTGGACCTATGAAACTTAAAAGCTTTTGCAGAGCAAAGGAAACCATAAACAAGATGAGAAAACAACTCTCAGAATAGGAGAAAATATTTGCAAATGAAGTAACTAGCAAATGTTTAATCTCCAAAATATACAAGCACCTCATGCAGCTCAATATTAAAAAAACAAACAACCTAATCCAAAAATGGGCAGAAGAAATAAATAGACATTTCTCCAAAGAAGATATACAGATTGCCAACAAACACATTAAAGGATGTTCAACATCACTAATCATTAGAGAAATGCAAATCAAAACTACAATAAGATATCACCTCACACCAGTCAGAATGGCCATCATTAAAATATCTACAAACAATAAATGCAAGAAAGGGTGTGGAGAAAAGGGAACCCTTCTGTACTGTTGATGGGAATGTAAATTGTTACAGCTACTATGGAGAACAGTCTGGAGGCTCCTTAAAAAACTAAAACTAGAACCCCCATATGACCCATCAATCCCACTGCTGGGTATATACCCTAAGAAAACCATGATTCAAAAACAGACATATACCACAATGTTTATTGCATCACTATATACAATAGCCAGGACATGGAAGCAACCTAAGTGTACATTGACAGATGAATGGATAAAGAAGATGTGGCACATATATACAATGGAATATTACTCAGCCATAAAAAGAAACGAAATTTAGTTATTTGTAGTGAGGTGGATGAACCTAGATTCTGTCATACAGAGTGAAGTTAGTCACAAAGAGAAAAACACATACCGTATGCTAACACATATATATGGAATCTAAAAAAAAAGTTTCTGATGAACCCATAGACTTGACCCAGGGAGGGGGAATGGTAAGCTGGGACGAAGTGAGAGAGTTGCATTGACATATATACACTACCAAATGTAAAATATGTCATAGGAAGCAGCTGCATAGCACAGGGAGATCAGCTTGGTGCTTTGTGACCACCTAGATGGGTGGGATAGGGAGGGTGAGTGGGAGATGCAAGAGGGAGGAGATATGGGGATACATGTATACCTATAGCTGCTTCACTTTGTTATACAGCAGAAACTAAGACAACATTGTAAGGCATTTATACTCCATTAAAGACATTAAAAAAAAAAAGACATTATTTGCCAAAATATTACTGCTATATTGACAGCAGACTTTTCACTGGCACTAATAGGTCCCAGATAAAAATGGAATATATTCAAAGAGCTGAGGAAAAATAATTTCCAATCTAAAATGTAGTACCCAGTTAAACTATCACGCTGTTATTCAAGTGTGATGGCAAAATACAGACTTGCTCATGCATAAAAAGATTAATAGAATTTCTTGTTCTCAGAGCTACAGTAAAAAAAGTATTAAATTTTGTGCTTTAACAATAAGATGGTATGTTAGCTAGAGTTCTCTAGAGACACAGAATCAACAGGAGATAATAGATAGATGATATATAGATATAGATAGATAGATAGATAGATAGATAGATAGATAGATATAGATGTAGATATAGATAGATGAGAGACAGATAGATGTTTATTATGAGGGGTTGGCTCACATGATCATGGAGGCTGAGAAGTCCCATGAACTGTGGTCTGCAGGTTAAAAGGTCAGGAAAGCTGGTGGTGAAGTTCCAGTCAAAAGTTGAAGGCCTAAGCATCAGAGGAGTCAATGATATGTCTCAGTTCAAATCCAAATGCCTAAGAACCAAGAGCACCAATATTTGATGGTAGGAGAATACGGATTTCCCAGCTTAAGCAGAGAACAAGTTTGCCTTTCCTTGATCTTTTTGTTCTACTCAAGATCTCAGCAGATTGCATGATGCCCACTCGCATTAGTGGGGACAATATTATTTATTCAGTCTACAGATTCAAATGCTAATTTCTTCTAGAAACACCCTCAGAGTCACACCAAAAATAATGTTTCACCAGCTATCTGGGCATCCTTTACCCAATCAAGTTGACACATTAGGTTAACCATCATAGACGGTGAACTCAGAATAAAGGTGAGGCACAAAAATTTCTGAGTTAAATTCTAATTTGATAACATGTAGCTGGAAAGATCAAAATCGCAGAGTAAGAGGACATGGAACTCACATTCCCCACAAACACATCAAAACCACATCTACATGTGGAACAATTCTCACTGAAAACTAACTGGAAACTGGCAGAAGGACTACTGCACAACCAAGGCTGTAAGAAAAATACACATGTAATCAAGTAGGAAAGGAAGAAAAACAATTGGGTTAGGACCTGTGTCCCTGGGAGGGGACTCAGAGGAAAAGGGAGATTGCATGGTGGACACTTGCCTAGGGGAGTGAGCACGTCAAGCCACAGACTGGGAATCTGTCCTTGGATTCTACAGAGAGGATACAAGTCTTCTTGGCTTGTTGGAGAACTGCTGGGACAGAGAAAGGCTGGAGAAGACTGGACTCCACTCATGAGAAACATGTGTGTACTGGCTAGCCCCAGAGGTAGGGCAGAGAGAGGTCTGCTCTAGCAGATGCCAGAAATCTGGAAACTGCCTTGCTGCATGCCCTGGCCCAAGGTGCACAAATGCTCTGGCCCTGCTCACTCCAGGCCATGGAATGGCACTAGATCTGGGGTGACAGGGTCCAGGGAAAACACTCAACCTTGGGATGCAGAGGTTCACCATACCTTGGAGCAGAGCCTGGGTGGGACTGCAGCAGCCATTGGTGCTTACTCAAGCAGTGGCCCAGAAACAATCCATTTCCAGACAACAGCTACTCTACCACAGCCCAACCCCACACCCCCATATAGGCAGAGAAACCACACGAGCCCTGACTCCCCTGTAGAGCCATTCCACAACAGGGTAGGATGGCAGAGGCTGGGGACAGTGATCACCTAGAAAAAGAAAGGGGTCTTGTCCTTGAGGCAAGAGGGAGAGAGGTCTGCTCTAGAGGCTGCCAAGTTTCTCATGACTGCTTTGTCATGTACTGCAGCCCTAGCTTAGCAAAGGCTCTGGAACCCCTCACTCTATACCACAGTGTGGCGCTGGGATCTGGAGCGGCCATGAGCAGAGTAACTGTGGACTGGGTCTGAGCAGAGCTGCAGATGCCTACACAGGCAGCCCATCTGACCTCTGTATGTGAATGGGCTTCACTTCCTTCAACACTCCCCTCCTGTGGGACATAGATTCCAGTGCAAGGAGAGGAAAAAACCCATAGGGAACAGAGCCAGATCAAGCTCAACCTTTAAAATTTCTTCTCCAGTATCTTGGGATCAGACACCACCTTTGACAGGATGGTGACATCGACTGAGCATAGAGAAAGTCATGCCCCATACCAAGCCTGGTTTTAGCCCCTCCATATCCAGCTCCACCTCCTACCAAGGTGATAGCTGTTGGCAAAAATGAGGAAAAGTGTGACAGCATCCACATGAAATCAGCCCTCTCACCAAAGGCATTTGGCACATACCATCTGCATAGGAATACTCCCACATAAGAACAACTCTTCTAGACCTGCAAAAGGTAAATGTTTCACCTAAATTCATAGAGGCAGAGAAAGTTAAGTAAAAATGAAAAGGCAGAGGAACTACTCTCAATTGAAAGAGCAAGAGAAAAGCCCTGAAAACATAAATAATGAAACAGAAATTTTAAAATTATGAGATAAAAAATTCAAAATATTGATAATAAAAAGTGTTAACTGAATTAAGAAAAATAATTGATCTAAACACTGAACATTTTAAGAAGGAACTAGAAAATATAAAAATGAACAAATGAAAAATGAGTAATTCAGTAACTGAAATAAAAAACACACTAGAAGGAATGAACAGCAGACTAAGTGATATGGAAGAATGCATAAGTGATCTGGAAAATAGAATAATGGAAATCACCCTATCAGAACAGCAGAAAGAAAAACAAATTTTAAAAAATGAAAGCAATTTAAGAGATCTCTGAAATAATGTGTCCAAACATTCTCATTATAAGGGTTCCAGAAGGAGAAGAAAGAGAGAAGGGATTCAAAAATGTATTTGAAGAAATTATGGCTGTAAACTGCCCAAACCTGGAGAAAGAAGCAGATATCCAGGCACAGGAAGCACAGGTGCCCAAAAAGATGAACTCAAACAGACCCACACCAACATATATCATAATTAAAATGGCAAAAGTTAAAGATAAAGAAGGGATTCTAAAGGTAGCTAGAGAAAAAGAGTCATTTACAAGGAAATACCCATAAAACTATAAGCTAATTTCTTTGCAGAAATTTGCAGGCCAGAAGGGAGTGTCATGATATACCCAAAGTACTGAAAGAGAAAGGCCTGCAGCATAGGATACTCTGTCCAATAAGATTATCATTTAGAATAGAAGGAAAGATAACATCTCAGACAAACAAAAACTAGAAGAATTCAGCAATTCTAAATCTACCCTAAAAGAAGTGTTGTAGGGTCTTTTCTATATGGAAAGGAAGTAAGAATCTATAGGAAAAGGGAAATCCCAATTGGAAAGGGAAATATATAATAAGGATTGAAGACTACTTAACTAATCCAGTATGTAGATTAAAAAGACAAAAAACTGTAAAATCAATTTTAACTGCAATAAACAGTTAAGGGATAAGAATGAAGATGTAAAATAGGATATCAGAAACAAAATGTGGGGGAAGGGAATAAAAAGTGTAGATCTTTAGACTGTATTTGAACTTAAATGACTACCAGTTTAAAACAGTAGCTATAATTATGGGTCAACATATAGAAATCCCATGGTAACCACAAATCAAAAACCTACAATAGATACACAAGAACGAAAAAGAAAGGAATTCGAGCATACTACTAAAGAAAATCATCAAGCCACAAGGGAAGAAACTAAAAGAAGTAATGAACAGAGAAGAAGTACAGAAACAACCATAAAACAAGTAATAAAATGACAATAACTACATATCTATCGATAATTACTTTAAAAGTCAATGGACTAAGTGCCATTATCAAAAGACAAGGTGGCTAACCAGATTAAAAAAGCAAGACCCTTCAATATGCTGCCTAAAAGAGACTCACTTCAGGGCTAAAGACACACACAGACTGAAAGTGAGAGGATGTAAATGATATTCCATGCAAATGGGAACAACAAAAAAACTGGGGTAGCAATACTCATATCAGACAAAATAGACTTTAAAACAAAGGCTATAAAAAAACCAAGGAAGTGCATTACATTATGATAAAGGGATCAATAGAAGAAGAGAAAATTACACTTGTTAACATATTTGCACTCAATACAGGAGCACCTAAATATATTGATATAAAGCAAATAGTAAGAGACATAAGGGGAGAAATTGACAATAATACCATAATAGTAGGGGGACTTTAACACCATACGTCTATCAATGGACAGATTATCCAGACAGAATATTAATAAGGAACCAGTGGTCTTAAGTGACATAGTAGACCAGTTGAATTTAATAGATATCTATAGGACATTACATCCAAAACATTAGAATTAAAATTCGTTTCAAATGTACCTGGAATGTTTGCTGGGATAAACCACATGCTAGACTACAAAACAAAACAAGTCTCAACAAATTTAAGAGGAGAGAAGATATATCAAGTATTTTTTCTAATCAGAACAGTATGAAACTAGAAATCAAATACAGAAAGAAATATGGTAAAAGACAAACAAGTGGAGAGTAAACAACATGCTACTAAAAAAAGTCCCTGGGTCAATGAAGAAATCAGAAAAGAAACCAGAAAATACCTCGAGACAAAGAAAAATGAAAATATAATACTCCAAAATCTATGGGATGCAGCAAAAGTAGTTCTAAGAGGGAAGTTCATAGCAATAGAGGCCTTACTTAAGAAACAAGCAAAATCTCAAATAAACAACCTAATCTATCACCTACAAGAATTAGAAAAAGAAGAAAAAACAAAGCCCAAATTCAGTAGAAGGAAGGAAATAATAAAGATCAGAGAAGAAATAACAGAATAGAGATTAAAACAAACAAAAAAAACACAATAGAAATGATCAGTAAAATCAAGAGCTTGTTTTATAAAAGATAAACAAAACTGATAAATTTTAAGCCAGGAAGAAGTAAAGGAGAAAAGAAAGAAAAAAAGAAAGAGGACCCAAATAAACAAAATAAATGCAAGAGGAGAAATAACAATACCACAGAGAACAATAATAATAAGAGAATACTATGAACAGTCACATGCCAACAAATTGGACAACAAAGCAGAAATGGACAAATTTCTAGAAACATAAAACCTGCCAAAATTGAATGAAGAAGAAACAGATAATTGAGCAGATCTATCACTAGCAGTGACATTTAATTTGTATTAAAAAAAATTCAAGCAAATAAAGTCCAGGACTGGATGTCTTCACAGGGTAATTATACTGAACATATGAAGAAGAATTAATATCTATTCTTCTTAGACTATTCCAGAAAATGAAGAGGACAAAACATTCCCAAATTCATTTTGTAAGGTCACCATTACCTTGATATCAAAACTAGACAAAAAAAGAAAATTACAGGTCAATACCTTTGACAAATATAGATACAAAACTCTTCAACAAAATATTAGCAAACCAAATTCAACAATATATAAAAAGGATCATTCATCATGATCAGTTGAGGCACAAGAATGCTTCAATATTCTCAAATCAATCAATGTGATACACCACATTCAAACAAAGGAAGAAAATCTCATGATCATCTCAATAGACACAGGAAAAGAAGTTGACAAAAATTCAACATTCATTCATGATAAATACTCTCATCAAAGTGGTTATAAAGGGAACATATCTCAACATAATAAAGGTCAGTTAAGACAAACCCACAGCCAACATGACACTTACAGGTGAAAAGCTGAAAACCTTCCCACTGAATTCAGGAGCAAGGCAGAGATGCCCACTCTCACCACTTCTATTTATCATAAGTAATGGAAGTCCTAGACACAGCATTCAGACAAGAAAAAGAAATAACAGGCATCCAAATTGAAATGGGAAAAGTAAAACCGTCACTATTTGCAGATGACATGATACTTTATACAGAAAACCCAAAGTCTCTACCCAAAAACTATTAGAACTAATAAATGAGTTCAGCAAAGTTCCAGGATAGAAGCTGAATGTACAAAAATGTGTTGCTTTTCTATATACATTCAGAAAGAGGAAGTAAAAAAGAAATCCCACTTAAAATTGCATCAAAAAGAATAAAATACTTAGGAATAAACTTAAACAAGGAAGTGAAAGATGTAAATTCTGAAAAATATAAAACACTGATGAAGGAAATTAAAGATCATAGAAAGAAATGGAAAGATATCTTGTGCTGTTGGATTTAAAGAATTAATATTGTTACAATGGCCATACCACCACAAACAACCTACAGACTTAATACAACCTCTATCAAAATAACCATGATATTTCCCACAGAACTAGAACAAATTATTCTAAAATTCACATGGAACCACAAAAGACCCTGAATTGCATAAGCAATCTTGAGAAAAAAGAATAAAGCTCAAAGCATTACTCTCACAGACTTCAGAATACTAGAAAAAAGTAATCAAACCAGCATGATATTGGCACAAAACAGATCCATAGATCAGTGGAACAAAATGGCACAGAAATAAGCCCACACATCTATGGTCAATGAAAATACAACAGACGAGGTAAGGATATACAATGGAAAAAGACAGTACTGGGAAAACTAGACAGCTACATGTAAAACAATGAGATTAGAACTTTACCTCACACCATATTCAAAAATAATCTCAAAATATATTAAAGACCTAAATGTAAAACTTAAAACTATAAAAATCTTAGAAGAAAACATAGGCAGAAAAATCTTTCATGTAAATTTCATGTAGCAATATTTTTTGCATCTGTATCCTTGGGCAAAGGAAAAATAAGTAAAAGTAAACAAATGGGACCTAATTAAATTTAAAACCTTTTGCACAACAAAGGGAACCATCAACACAGTGAAAAGACCACCTACTAAATGGGAGAAAATATTTGCAAATAATATGACCAACAGGAGGTAAATATACAAAATATGGGAACTGCACATACAACTCAGAATCAAAAAAAACCAAACAAACCAGTCAAAAAATGGGCAGAAGACCTGAATAGACATTTTTCTGAAGAAAACATAAAGATGGCTAACAGGCACATGAAAAGATGCTGAACATCACTAATTGTTAGAGAAATGCAAGTCAAAACAATAAGATATCACCTCACACCTGTCAGAATGGCTATCATCAAAATGTCTACAAATGACAAATGTTGGAGAGGATGTGGAGAAAAGGGATCCCTTGTATGTTGTTGGTGGGACTGTAAATTGGTGCATCCACTATGGAAAATAGTGTAGAGATTCCTCAAAAAACTAGAAATAGTAGTGCTATATGATCCAGCAATTTGATTCCTGGTTACATATTGAGAAAAAACCCACTAATTCAAAAAGGTACATGCACCCCAACGTTTATAGCAGCACTGTTTACAATAGCCAAGATGTGGAAGCAACCCAAATGCCCAACAACATATGAATAGGTAAGGAAGATGTAGGAGAATGTGTACGTGGAATATTACTCATCCATAAAAAGAATGAAATTCTGCCATTTACAGTAAGGTGAATGTACCTAGAGATTATTATGCTTAGTGAAGTAAGTCAGTCAAAGAAAGACAAATACTGAATGAAATCACTTATATGTGGAATCTACAATATAATTCAAGTGAACGTATATGCAAAACAGAGAGACTCACAAGTATAGAAAACAAATTAGTGGTTACCAAAGGGATGAGGGAAGAGAGGATGGGAAAATTAGGGGTATAAAATTAAAAGATACAAACTACTATGTATAAAATAGATAAGCAACAAGGATACCTTTTATAGCACAAGAAATTATGGTCATTATTTTATAATAACTTTTAATAGGGTATAATCTGTAGGAACACTGAATCACTATGCTCTACACCTGAAACTAATATAATATTTAAATCAGCTATACCTCAATTAAAAACAAACAAAAAACATTTGATAACATGTAATATTAAATATGCTTGAATAATTATCATAAAAACATAAGTATTTTTAGTTTTTAAAAGGTAAAATGGGAACTAAAAATGACAAGATTGTGTGAGAGAAAGTGTTCAGTGGGTAGTTTAAGCATCCTAAGGAAATTCTCAGGATGAGAAAAGAAATACTGAATAACAGTAGTTCTGTTAGAAAAATGTATGATGTGTAAATTTTGTATATGTTGTACTGCATATCAACAGGGTGTTCTTTTTATTGCTGAGTAGTTATCTCATTGTGTGCATATACTATGCTTTGCTGCTTCTGTCACCGTTTGATAGATATTTGAGTTGTTTTCAATTTTTTGCTATTATGAATAATGCTGTAGTGAACATTTATGTACAAGTCTTTGTGTGAATTTCTGGGTTATGGCAACTTTATGTTTAACTTTTAAAGATGCTTCTTAACTGTTTTCCTAATGGATGTACACTTTTACATTCCCTCAAGTCACGCATGAGAGTTCTAGTTCTTCACATTCTCATCAACCTTTGTTATTGTCTGTTTTTTGTTTAGAACCATCTGAGTGGGTTTGAAGTTATACAGCATTAATTTATTAATCATTTATTTAATTATTTAATTTTAAATGTGCCCTTTTGAATTAGTAAAATCTTTGAGAAACTGACCGTGACCCCTCCCTAGGTCTCTGGGCTCCTAAATCTTTAATCTACTATGTAGTGTTGTTTTAAAAATTATGATATAGCCATAATTCATTCATTGATTCATTCATTAATTGATTCTTCCATTCAACAATGATTAATTGAATACCTACAATAGGTCAGGCAAAGTTCTGGGATAAAAAGATGAGTTAACATGATTCCTGCCCTCAAACACTTACTAACCTAACTGGAACCATGGACCAATGTAATAGATGCAAATAAAGTACAAAACGTACTCATTTTCTGGTCTAGTTAATATGTCAAGCCCTTTCAGTTGCCATTTTCCTCATCATGAGAACATCTTTCTCACATGCTCAAGGTTGATTTCTAGTGGTAAGGGAATTAGGTTGGAATGAGGAACATACTTCCAACAACACTATTGTGGGCTTCATATTTCACTTTACTTTAGTCCGTTATCAAAGCTACTATAGATAGTTCAGAACTTGATATGATGAAAACACCCCAGTTTCTGTTCTTGCATCTTAAAGTAGAAAGATCAGATACTATTTCCATTAGTTGTCCATCTAAGGATAGGCCATTCCCTTGATAGATTTAGTTTCACCACCACACACTAACTTTTTCTTGAGGAAGCAGCTGGAATGAATGGAGATAAATTCTGAGATTCTGAGAACAATGGCATTTGAAAGCCATTTGTATCAGGTAAAGAGGGCAATCCCTAAAGTGGTCTTCCTCCGATGTTCTTGTGATTTTTGCTTTATTGTATGCCCACACATAACGACCACCACTTCATACATCCAGTGAATGACTAACTTGCACAAAATTCATCTACAGATTTTAAACATTAATAAAAAGAATGAATTCCTGTGATTGTTTGGTACTTCCCCTGATCTTTAGATAAAACTTAACTAAATTATTTCAGGTAGACATTTTCATAACTTATTAAATAGGGAAGAAATTCTACAATCTATTCCACATTGTTCAGAAGTCCTAAAGTCTATGATTTAACATGGAAAATAAACTAGGAAGTTGAAGAATTTATATAACTCATATCTAAAACACACATGACTAAATTAGCTGAATTTTCCAGAGTATAACAGATATACATTTAAAATCTTGGTGAAGCATGCCATAAAATTATATTTTGTTCATTAATTCTGTCAGTTCACAAGCACTTATTAGGTATGGGTAATATATCAGACAATATGTTAATTACCATAGGTACACAGATAAGAGAAAGATGATTCTCAATTTAAAGGAACAGACTCATTGGAGAGACAGATCTGTAAACAAACAATTACCACACAATATAATAAGCATAGAAAAAATCATCAGGACAAGAATGAGGCAGTTTTAGGGAACACGTCTAAAGGAGAAGATTCTTGAGTTGTGTCTTAAATATTTGCTGCTTGAAGTGTGGTTTACAGACCAGTGGTATTTGCAACAGCTGGAAGGCTGGTAGAAGTGTAGAATTTCAGGTCGTTCTCCATACATATCAAATAAGAATCTGCATTTTAATAAGATCTACTGGTTATTTGTATGGCATTAAACTTTGAGAAGTTTTGCCTTAAAGTATTCTTAGGAATTCTCAGGTGGATTGGAGGAAGGAAAGAATATTCTATGGAAGTAGGAACAATATGTGTAAAGAGACTACATTGGGCAGGGAATCCCTATAATAGTGGATTCTGAGACAAAGATTTGTGTACAAGCAGTTTATTTGGGAGGAAGCATTGATAGGGAAGTGGGAACGAGGCAAGGAAGGTTACAATGACACAAAGAATATTTTTCTAATAGGTTTCCTCTGTGAGTAGCTAGGACTCAATCCCTTGGGAGAACCTTAGGAAATAATACAGAATATGACTTGGTGTTATTCACCAATTCCAGTAATTTTGTGGTTGAGAGCTGCTCCCAGGCAATGTTAATTCTCCAGAATTTTAGACTTTCCACAGGTTTGGGCTCTATGGGCTTTAGTCACCAAAGAAAGCCTTCAGGCAAAGAGATGTAGGTACAAACCAGCAGTTTGATGTTCACAGAAATGGTGAAGGCTGAGGGGATATATGTGGGTGGTTGCTATAGGGATCAAGGCATGAAACAGCACTACAGGGTTTTCTCAAGGAATTTATGGTTACTCAGCATTCTGGAAGGACAGGAAGTGAGTGTATAAGTATCAGAATCCAAGGCTGCCTAGATATATAGGAGTCCAATCATAAAGAGGAAGTGAGGAAGATATACTTTGGTAGCTGAGGTTCATTTTGTGGGCCATTATGTATTTTTAAAATGGAGTGCTGTGATAGAAATTTTATTTTTAGAAAGATTGTTTTGAAGACAGTTGAGAAGATGAATGGGAGTCAGTGAGGCTGAAGGCAGAGGGCCAATAAGAATTATATAATCTAAATTACAGCTTCTGTAGTTAAGATATCACTGTTAACATACTGGATTAATCAATATCTCTATCAGACTTCTAAGATGTTCATAGCATTTTTGCAAGTAGCAAACTACAAAGTATCATGTCTCTACCTTTCTTTGTCTTTAGTTTATTAAGATAATCTATTTAAACTGAAGTCCAGTCAACATATTTGTGCCATTGTTGTCTGTTAGTAAGTGTTGGTGTGTTCAAGTTCAACATGGATTTGTATATTGCATAGGTCTTGAATGCCCTACCTGATGCCTACTGTCATTCTTTTTTATTTTTTAACAAAACTATAGTTCTTCTGAGAACACAGGACATTATTTATACTAATAATTTTATTTTTATCAAATAGAACTTTAAGTCATCTCCCAATTAATAAATTAATATTCTACCCTGCTCATAGGCATTAGTCACATTTTATTTTGATCATTGCCACATCTCATATAATAGGAACTTCTTGGTTATTGCTATACTCACTCACATCAAAGTGTTGCATACCATTTCTCTTTAGCTAAGTTATGTAGAATACTGTTTCTTAAGCCAGAGGAATAATGGTTTGTTTCCTAATCCTTCTGAGATTAAAAATCTGTGGTGTTAAACATGGAAGAGATACCTGCTGTGTCACTTCAAAATTTTAATTTTGCTGTTGCATGTGTATGTATGTATGTATGTAAAATGTCATGTTTTTCATACTTTGTTTCAGTCTCTGAAGTGTATTGAAAAGCCTCATTCTGTATTCTCCATTACGGACATCACTATAAAGATTTGATGCTGACTAAGGTAATAATTGACTTTCTTAAGCCAAACTTCTTTGTTCACATTTATATCAGTTGAGATGAAATTTTTCTCCTTAATTTAAAAAAATTTTAAATTATTATTTTTTCATATGCTTATTTTCATTTGCATATTTCCTTTTTTAAAAAATATCTTTATTGGAGTATAATTGCTTTAAATGGTGTGTAAATTTCTGCTTTATAACAAAGTGAATGAGTTATACATATACATATATCCCCATATCTCTTCACTCTTGCATGTCCCTCACTCCCACCCTCCATATCCCACCCCTGTAGGTGGTCACAAGGCACTGAGCTGATCTCCCTGTGCTATGCGGCTGCTTCCAACTAGCTTTCTATTTTACATTTCGTAGTGTATATATATATGTCCATGCCACTCTCTCACTTTGTCCCAGCTTACCCATCCCCCGGCCTGTATACTCAAGTCTATTCTCTAGTACATCTGTGCTTTTATTCTCATCTTGCCCCTAGGTTCTTCATGACCATTTTTTTTCTTTTTTAGATTCTATATATATATGTGTTAGCATACAGGATTTGTTTTTCTGTTTCTGAGTTACTTGACTCTGTATGACAGAATCTAGGTCCATCCACCTCACTACAAATAACTCAATTTTGTTTCTTTATATGGTTGAGTAATGTTCCATTGTATATATGTGTCACATTTCTTTATCCATTCATCTGTCAATGGACACTTAGGTTGCTTCCATGTCCTGGCTATTGTAAATAGAGCTGCAATGAAAATTGTGAAACATGACTCTCTTTGAATTATGGCTTTCTCAGGGTATATGCCCAGTAGTGGGATTGCTAGGTCATATGGTAGTTCTATTTGTAGTTTTTTTAAGGAACCTCCATAGTGTTCTCCATAGTGGCTGTACCAATTCACATTCCCACCAACAGTGCAAGAGGGTTCCCTTTTCTCCACATGCTCTCCAGCATTTATAGTTTGTAGATTTTTTGATAATGGTCATTCTGACAGGTGTGAGATGATACCTCACTGTAGTTTTGATTTGCATTTCTCTAATGATTAATGATGTTGAACATTCTTTCATGTGTTTGGTGGCATTCTGTATATATTCTTAGAAGAAATGTCTATTTAGGTCTTCTGCCCATTTTTGGATTCGGTTGTTTGGTTTTTTCATATTAAGCTGCATGACCTGCTTGTAAATTTTGGAGATCAATCCTTTGTCAGTTGCTTGATTTGCAAATATTTTCTCCCATTCTGTGAGTTGTCTTTTTGTCTTACTTATGGTTTCCTTTGCTGTGCAAAAGCTTTTAAGTTACATTAGGTCCCATTTGTTTATTTTTGTTTTTATTTCCATTTCTCTAGGAGGTGGGTCAAAAAGGATCTAACAGGCTTCCCTGGTGGCACAGTGGTTGAGAGTCCGCCTGCCGATGCAGGCGACACGGATTCGTGCCCTGGTCCAGGAAGATCACACATGCCACGGAGCAGCTAGGCCTGTGAGCCATGGCTGCTGAGCCTGCACATCCGGATCCTGTGTTCCACAACGGGAGAAGCCACAACAGTAAGAAGACCATGTACTGAAAAAAAAAAAAAAAGGATCTTGCTGTGATTTATGTCATAGAGTGTTCTGCCTGTGTATTCTGCTAAGAGTTTGATAGCGTCTGGCCTTACATTTAGGTTTTTAATCCATTTTGAGTTTATTTTTGTGTATGGTATTAGGGAGTGTGCTAATTTCATTCTTTTACATGTAGCTGTCCAGTTTTCTGAGCACCACTTATTGAAGAGGCTGTCTTTTCTCCACTGTATATTCTTGCCTCCTTTATCAAAGATAAGGTGACCATATGTGCGTGGATTTATCTCTGGGTTACCTATCCAGTTCCAGGGATCTATGTTTCGATTTTTGTGCCAGTACCATACTATCTTGATTACTGTAGCTTTGTAGTATAGTCTGAAGTCATGAAGCCTGATTCTCCCAGCTCCATTTATCTTTCTCAAGAGTGCTTTGGCTATTCGAGGTCTTTTGTGTTTCCATAAAAAGTGTGGAATTTTTTGTTCCAGTTCTGTGAAAAATGTTAGTGGTAGTTGATAAGGATTGCATTGAATCTGTAGATTGCTTTAGGTAGTATATTCATTTTCACAATGTTGATTCTTCCCATCCAAGAACATGGTATATCTCTCCATCTATTTGTATCATCTTTAATTTCTTTCATCAGTGTCTTGTAATTTTATGCATACAGGTCTCTTGTCTCCTTAGGTAGGTTTATTCCTATGTATTTTACTCTTTTTGTTTTAATGGTAATTGGGAGTGTTTTCTTAATTTCACTTTCAGATTTTTCATCATTAGTGTATAGGAATGCAAGAGATATCTGTGTATTAATGTTGTATCCTGCAACTTTACTAAATTCATTGATCAGCTCTAGTAGTTTTCTGGTAGCATCTTTAGGATTCTTTATGTATAGTATCATGTCATCTGCAAACAGTGACCGCTTTACTTCTTTTTATCTGATTTGGATTCCTTTTATTTCCTTTTCTTCTCTGAGTTCTGTGGCTAAAACTTCCAAAACTATGTTGAGTAAGAGAGGTGAGAGTGGGCAGACTTATCTTGTTCCTGATCTTAGTGGAAATGGTTTCAGTTTTTCATCATTGAGGATGATGTTGGCTGTGGGTTTGTCATATATGGCCTTTATTATGTTGAGGTAAGTTCCCTCTATGCCTAGTTTCTGGAGGGTTTTTATCATAAATTGATGTTGAATTTTTTCAAAACCTTTTTCTGCTTCTATTAAGATGATCCTACGGTTTTTATCCTTCAATATGTTAATATGGTGTATCACATTGATTGGTTTGTGTATATTGAAGAATCCTTGCATTCCTGGGATAAACCTCACTAGATCATGGTGTATGATCCTTTTAATGTGCTGGTGGATTTTGTTTGCTAATATTTTGTTGAGGATTTTTGTATCTGTTTTCATCAGTGATATTGGCCTGTAGTTTTCTTTCTTTGTGACATCTTTGTCTGGTTTTTGTATCAGAGTGATGGTGGCCTCATAGAATGAGTTTGGGACTGTTTCTCCCTCTGTTATATTTGGGAAGAGTTTGAGAAGGAATGGTATTAGCTCTTCTCTAAATGTTTGGTAGAATTTGCCTGTGAAGCCATCTGGTCCTGGGCTTTTGTTTGTTGGAAGATTTTTCATCAGTTTCAGTGCTTGTGAGTTTTCTGTTCTTATTTTCTATTTCTTCCTGGTTCAGTCTTGGAAGGTTGTGCATTTCTAAGAATTTGTCCATTTCTTCCAGGTTGTCCATTTTATTGGCATAGAGTTGCTTGTAGTAATCTCTCATGACCCTTTGTATTTCTGCAGTGTCAGTTGTTATTTCTCCTTTTTCATTCCTCATTCTATTGATTTCAGTCTTCTCCCTTTTTTTCTTGATGAGTCTGGCTAATGGTTTATCAATTTTGTTTATCTTCTCAAAGAACTAACTTTTAGTTTTATTGATCTTTGCTCTTGCTTCCTTCATTTTTTTTTTCTTTTTCCCTGTGATCTGATCTTTATGTTTTCTTTCCTTCTGCTAACTTTGAGGTTTTTATGTTCTTTTTCTCTTATTACTTTAGCTGTAAGGTTAGGTTGTTTATTTGAGATTTTTCTTGTTTCTTGAGGTAGGATTGTGTTTCTATAAACTTCCCTCTTAGAACTGCTTTTGCTGCCTCCCATAGGCTTTGCATTGTGTTTTCATTGTCATTTGTTTCCAGGTATTTTTTGATTTCCTCTTTCACTTCTTCAGTGATCTCTTGGTAATTAAGTAGTATAGTTTTTAGCCTCCATGTGTTTGTATTTTTTACAGATTTTTTCCTCTAATTGATATCTAGTCTCATAGCATTTTGGTCAGAAAAGATACTTGATGCGATTTCAAACTTCTTAAATTTACTGAAGTTTGACTTGGGACACAAGATATGATCTATCCTGGAGAATGTTGCATGACAACTTGAGAAGAAAGTATATTCTGTTCTTTTTGGTTGCAATGTCTGATAAATATCAATTAAGTCCATATTGTTTAATGTATCTTTTAAACCTTGTGTTTTTTTTTCAATTTTCACTTTGGATGGTCTGTCCAATGGTGAAAGTGGGGTGTTAAAGTCCCCTACTATATTTGTGTTACTGTCAATTTCCCCTTTTATGGCTGTTAGTATTTGCCTTATGTATTGAGGTGCTCCTATGTTGGGTGCATAAATATTTACAATTGTTATATCTTCTTCTACGATCGATCCCTTGATCATTATGTAGTGTCCTTCTTTGTCTCTTCTAATATTCTTTATTTTAAAGTATATTTTGTCTGATATGAGAATTGCTTCTCCAGCTTTCTTTTGATTTCCATTTACATGGAATATCTTTTTCCATCCCCTCACTTTCAGTCTGTATGTTTCCCTAGGTCTGAAGTGGGTCTCTTGTAGACAGCATATATAGGGTCTTCTTTTTTATTCATTCAGCAAGTCTGTCTTTTGGTTGAAGCCTTTAATCCGTTTACATTTAAGGTAATTATCAATATGTATGGTCCTATTATGATTTTCATAATTGTTTTGTGTTAGTTATTGTAGGTCTTTTCTTTCTCTTCTGTTTCCTGCCTAGTGAAGTCCCTTTCGCATTTGTGGTAAAGCTCGTTTTGTTGTGCTGAAATCTCTTACATTTGCTTGTTGTAAAGGCTGTAATTTCTCTGTCAAATCTGACTGGGATCCTTGCTGGGTATAGTAATCTTGGTTGTAGTTTTTTCCCTTTCATCACTTTAAATATGTCCTGCCCCTCCCTTCTGTCTTGAAGAGTTTCTGCTGAAAGATCAGGTATTAACCTAATGGGGATTCCCTTATATGTTAATTGTTGTTTTTCCCTTGCTGTTTTTAACATTTTTTCTTTCTATTTACTTTGTGATAGTTTGATTAATATGTGTCTTGGCATGTTTCTCCTTGGATTTATCCTATATTGAAGTCGTTGTGCTTTCTGGACTTGACTATTTATTTCCTTTCCCATATTAGGGAACTTTTCAACTATAATCTCTTCAAATATTTTCTCAGTCCTTTTCTTTTTCTCTTCATTTTCTGCCACCTCTATAATTCGAATGTTCATGTGTTACTGTTGTCCCTGAGACTGTCCTCAATTCTTTTCATTCTTTTTCCTTTATTCTATTCTGCAGTAGTTATTTCCCCAATTTTATCTTCCAGGTCACTTATCCGTTCTTCTGCCTCAGGTATTCTGCTTTTGATCCCTTCTAGAGAATTTTAATTTTCATTTATTGTGTTGTTCATCATTTTTTTTTGCATTATAGTTCTTCTACGTCCTTGTTAAATGTTTCTTGTATTTTCTCCACTCTGTTTGCAAGATTTTGGATCACATTTACTATGGTTATTCTGAGTAATTTTTCAGTTAAACTGCCTATTTCCCCTTCATTTGTTAGGTCTGGTGGGTTTTTACCTTGCTCCTTCATCTTCTGTCTTTTTCTTTGTCTTCGCATTTTGCTTAACTTACTCTGTTTGGGGTCTCCTGTTTGCAGGCTGCAGGTTTGTAGCTTCCATTGTTTTTGGTGTCTACCCCCATGGCTAAGTTTGGTTCAGTGGGTTCTGTAGGCTTCCTGGTGGAGGGGACTAGTGCCTGTGTTGATGAGGTTGGATCTTGACTTTCTGGGGAGCAGGTCCAGGTCTGGTGGTGTGTTTTGGGCGTGTCTGTGGACTTATTATGATTTTAGGCAGCCTCTCTGCTAATGGGTCAGGTTGTGTTCCTGTCTTGCTAGTTGTTTGGCATACAGTGTCCAGCACTGTAGCTTGTTCATCACTGAGTGGAGCTGGGTCTTGGTGTTGAGATGGAGATCTCTGGGAGATACTTGCTGTTTGGTATTACATGGAGCTGGGAGGTCTCTTGTGGACCAATGCCCTGAACTTGGCTCTTCCCACCTCAGAGGCACAGCCCTGATGCCTGGCTGGAACACCAAGAGCCTGTCATCCACACAGATCAGAATAAAGGGCAAAAAGAAAGAACAAAAGAAAGAAGGAGATAAAATAAAATAAAGCTATTAAAATAAAAATTTAAAAATAATTATTAAAAAAATTTTTTAAGTAATAAAGAGAAAGAAAGGTTACCAGGAGAAGATGGTGGAATAGTAAGCTGCAGAGATCACCTTCCTCCCCACAGATACATCAGAAATACATTGATATGTGGAACTGCTCCTATAGAACACCTACTGAACACTGGCAGAAGACCTCCCAAAAGGCAAGAAACTCCCCACATACCTGGGTAGGGCAAAAGAAAAAACAAAAAACAGAGACAAAAGAATAGGGGTGGGACCTGCACCAGTGGGAGAGAGCCATGAACGAGGAAAGGTTTCCACACACTAGGAAGCCCCTTCACGTGCGAACAATGTGGGTGGTGGACGGGGGAGCTTTGGAGCCATGTAGGTAAGCCCAGCAACAGGGGTTCAGAGGCCAAAGTGGAGAGATTCCCGTATGGAAGATCAGTGCCGACCAGCACTCACCAGCCCGAGAGGCTTGTCTGCTCACTACCCAGGGTGAGCGGGGGCTGGGAGTTAAGGCTCAGGCTTCGGTAGCATGCCAAGGAGAGGACTGGGGCTGGTGGTGTGAACACAGCCTCAGGGGGCTAGTGCACCATGGCAAGCCGGGAGGGAGTCCAGGAAAATTCTGGACCTGACGAAGAGGCAAAAGACTTTTTCATCCCTCTTTGTTTCCTGGTGCGTGAGGAGAGGGGATTAAGAGTGCTGCTTAAAGGAGCTCCAGAGATGGGCGAGAGATGCAGCTATGAGCGTGGACCCCAGAGACGGGCGTGGGATGCTAAGGCTGCTGCTGCTGCTACCAAAAAGCCAGTGTGCAAGCACAGGTCACTCTCCACACCTCTCCTCCCGGGAGCATGTGCAGCCGGATACTGCCAGGGTCCCATGATCCAAGGACAACTTCTCTGGGAGAACGCACAGCATGCATGAGGCTGGTGCAATGTCACGCTGACCGCTGCCACAGCAGGCTCTCCCTGCATCCATACCCCTCCCTCTCCCTGGCCTGAGTGAGCCAGAGGCCCTGAATCAGCTGCTCCTTTAACCCCGTCCTGTCTGAGCAAAGAACAAATGCCCTCAGGTGACCTACAGACAGAGGGGGGGGGCCAGATCCAAAGCTGAACCCCAGGAGCTGTGCGAACAAGAAGAGAAAGGAAAATCTCTCCCAGCAGCCTCAGAAGCAGTGGATTAAAGCTCCACAATCAACTTGATGTACCCTGCATCTGTGGAATACCTGAATAGACAATGAATCATCCCACATTGAGGAGGTCGACTTTGGGAGCAAGATATATTATTTTATCCCCTTTTCCTCTTTTTGTGAGTATGTATGTGTATGTTTCTGTGTGAGATTTTATCTGTATAACTTTGCTTTCACTATTTGTCATAAGATTCTGTCTGTCTGGACTTTTTTTCTATTTTTTTAACTTTAAAAAACATTTTTCATAATAATTATTTTTTATTTTAATTAATTTATTTCATCTTTATTTTATTTTATTTAATCCTTTTTCTTTCATTCTTTTTCTTTCTTTCTTTCTTTCTTTCATTTTTCACCCTTTTATTCTGAGCCCTGTCGATGACAGGCTCTTTGTGCTCCAGCCAGGCTTCAGGGCTGTGCCTCTGAGGTGGGAGAGCCAAGTTCAGGACACTGGTCCACAAGAGACCTTCCAGCTCCATGTAATATCAAATAGCGAAAATCTCCCAAAGATCTCCATCTCAACACCAAGACCCAGCTTCACTCAATGACCAGCAAGTTACAGTGCTGTACACAGTATGACAAACAACTAGCAAGACAGGAACACAACCTCATCCATTAGCAGAGAGGCTGTCTAAAATCATATAAAGCCCATAGACACCCCAAAACACACCAACAGATGTGGACCGGCCCATCAGAGAGACAAGATCCAGCCTCATCCACCAGAACACAGGCACTAGTTCCCCCACCAGGAAGCCTACACAACTCACTGAACCAACTGTAGCTAATGGGGAAAGACACCAAAAGCAACAGGAACTACAAACCTGCAGCCTGCGAAAAGGAGACCCCAAACACAGTACGATAAGCAAAACGAGAAGACAGAAAAACACAGAACAGATGGAGGAGCAAGGTAAAAATCCACCAGACCTAACAAATAAAGAGGAAATAGGCAGTCTACCTGAAAAAGAATTCAAAATAATGATAGTAAAGATGATACAAAATCTTGGAAGTACAATAAAGAAAAGGCAAATAACATTTAACAAGGACCTAGAAGAATTAAGAGGAAACAAGCAATGATGAACAACACAATAAAAGAAATTTAAAATACTCTAGAAGGGATCAAAAGCAGAAAAACTGAGGCAGAAAAATGGATAAGTGACCTGGAAGATAAAATAGTGGAAATAACTACTGCAGAGCAGAATAAAGAAAAAAGAATGAAAAGAACTGAGGACAGTTTCAGTGACATTTGGGACAACAATAAACACACCAGCATTCAAATTATAGGGGTCCTAGAAGAAGAAGAGAAAAAGAAAGAGACTGAGGAAATATTTGAAGAGATTATAGTTGAAAACTTCCCTAATATGGGAAAGGAAATAGTTAATCAAGTCTATGAAGCACAGATTGTCCCATACAGGATAAATGCAAGGAGAAACATGCAAAGACACATATTAATCAAACTATCAAAAATTAAGTACAAAATAAACATATTAAAAGCAGCAAGGGAAAAACAACAAATAATGCACAAGGGAATCCCCATTAGATTAAGAGGTGAACTTTCAGCAGAAACTCTGCAAGCCAGAAGGGAGGGACAGGATATATTTAAACTGATGAAGGAGAAAAACCTACAACCAAGATTACTCTACCCATCAAGGATCTCATTCAGATTTGATGGAGAAATAAAAACCTTTACAGACAAGCAAAACCTGAGAGAGTTCAGCACCACCAAAACAGCTTTACAACAAATGCTAAAGGAACTTGTCTATGAAAGAAACACAAAAGAAGAAAAAGACCTACAATAACAAACCCAAAACAATTAAGAAAATGAGAATAGGAGCATACAGATCGATAATTACCTTAAATATAAATGGATTAAATGTTCCCACCAAAAGACACAGACTGGTTGACCCATATATATGCTGTCTACAAGAGACCCACTTCAGACCAAGTGACACATACAGACTGAAAGTGAGGGGATGGAAAAAGATATTCCATGCAAATGGAAATCAAAAGAAAGCTGGAGGAGCAATTCTCATATCAGACAAAATAGACTTTAAAATTAAGACTATTACAAGAGACAGAAGGACCCTACATAATGATCAAGGGATCAATCCAAGAAGAAGATATAACAATTGTAAATATTTATGCACTCAACATTGGAGGACCTCAATACATAAGGCAAATACTAACAGCCATAAAAGGGGAAATCAACTGTAACACAATCATAGTAGTGGACTTTAACACCCCAATTTCATGAATGGACAGATCATCCAAAATAAAAATAAATAAGGAAACACAAGCTTTAAATGATACATTAAACTAGATGGACTTACTTGATATTTATAGGACATTCTATCAAAAAACAAGAGAATACACATTTTTCTGAAGTGCTCATGGAACAATCTCCAGGTTAGATCATATCTTGGGTTACAAAACAACCCTTGGTAAATTTAAGAAAATTGAAATCGTATCAAGTATCTTTTCCAAACACAATGCTATGAGACTAGATATAAAAAAGATCTGTAAAAAATACAAACACATGTAGGGTAAACAATACACTACTGAATATCCAAGGGATCACTGAAGAAATCAAAGAGGAAATCAAAACGTACCTAGAAACAAATGACAATGAAAATACGATGATCCAAACCTATGGAATGCAGCAAAAGCAGTTCTAAGAGGGAAGTTTATAACAATACAATCCTACCTTAAGAAACAAGAAACATCTCAAATAAACAACCTAACCTTGCAACTAAAGCAATTAGAGAAAGAAGAATAAAATACTCCCAAAGTTAGCAGAAGGAAAGAAATCATAAAGATCAGATCAGAAATAAATGATAAAGAAATGAAGGAAATGATAGCAAAGATCAATAGAACGAAAAGCTAGTTCTTTGAAAAGACAAACAAAATTGATAAGCAATTACCCGGACTCATCAAGAAAAAAAGGGAGAAGACTCAAATCAATAGAATTAGAAAGGAAAAAGGAGAAGTAACAGCTGACACTGCAGAAATACAAAGGATCATGAGAGATTACTGCAAGCAACTCTATGCCAATAAAATGGACAACCTGGAAGAAATGGACAAATTCTTAGACATGCACAACCTGCTGAGACTGAACCAGAAAGAAATAGAAAATATGAACAGACCAATCACAAGCACTGAAATTGAAACTGTGATTAAACATCTTCCAAAAAACAAAAGCCCAGGACCAAATAGATTCACAGGTGAATTCTATCACACATTTAGAAAAGAGTTAACACCTATCCTTCTCAAATTCTTCCCAAATATAACAGAGGGGGGAACACTCCTCACCCTGATACCAAAACCAGACAGAGATGTCACAAACAAAGAAAACTACAGGCCAATATCACTGATGAACATAGATGCAAAAATCCTCAAGAAAACACCAGCAAACGGAATCCAACAGCACATTAAAATGATCATACACCATGATCAAGTGGGATGTATTCCAGGAATGCAAGGATTCTTCAATATATGCAAATCAATGAATGTGATATACCATATTAACAAATTGAAGGAGATAAACCATATGGTCATCTCAATAGATGCAGAAAAACCTTTTCACAAAATTCAACACCCATTTATGATAAAAACCCTGCAGAAAGTAGGCATAGATGGAACTTTAATCAACATATAAAGGCCATATATGACAAACCCACAGCCAACGTCATCCTCAATGGTGAAAACCTGAAACCATTTCCACTAAGATCAGGAACAAGACAAGGTTGCCCACTCTCACCACTATTATTCAATATAGTTTTGGAAGTTTTAGCTATAGCAATCAGAGAAGAAAAAGAAATAAAAGGAATCCAAATCAGGCGAAAAGAAGTAAAGCTGTCACTGTTTGCAGATGACATGATACTATACATAGAGAATCCTAAAGATGCTACCAGAAAACTACTAGAGCTAATCAATGAATTTGGTAAAGTAGCAGGATACAAAATTAATGCACAGAAATCTCTGGCATTCCTATACACTAATGAAGAAAAATCTGAAAGTGAAATTAAGAAAACACTCACATTTACCATTGCAAGAAAACGAATAAAATATCCAGGAATAAACCTACCTAAGGAAACAAAAGACCTGTATGCAGAAAAGTATAAGACACTGATGAAAGAAATTAAAGATGATACAAATAGGTGGAGAGATATACCATGTTCTTGGATGGGAAGAATCAACATTGTGAAAATGACTCTACTACCCAAAGCAATCTACAGATTCAATGCAATCCCTATCAAACTACCATTGGCATTTTTCACAGAACTAGAAGCAAAAATTTCACAATTTGTATGGAAACACAAAAGACCCCGAATAGACAATGCAATCTTGAGAATGAAAAAAGGAGCTGGAGGAATCAGGCTCCCTGACTTCCTACTATACTACAAAGCTACAGTAATCAAGAGAGTATGGCACTGGCACAAAATCAGAAATATAGATCAATGGAACTGGATAGAAAGCCCAGAGATAAACCCACACACGTACGGTCACCTTATCTTTGATAAAGGAGGCAGGAATGTACAGTGGAGAAAGGACAGTCTCTACAATAAGTGGTGCTGGGAAAACTGGACAGGTACATGTAAAAGTATGAGATTATATCACTCCCTAACATCATATACAAAAATAAGCTCAAAATGGATTAAAGACCTAAATGTAAAGCCAGAAACTATCAAACTCTTGGAGGAAAACATAGGCAGAAAACTGTATGACATAAATCACAGCAAGATCTTTTTTGATCCACCTCCTAGAGAAATGGAAATAAAATCAAAAATAAGCAAATTGGACCTAATGAAATTTCAAAGCTTTTGCACAGCAAAGGAAACCATAAACAATACCAAAAGACAACCCTCAGAATGGGAGAAAATATTGCAAACCAAGCAACTGACAAAGGATTAATCTCCAATATTTACAAGCAGCTCATGCAGCTCAATAACAAAAAAACAAACATCCCAATCCAAAAATTGGCAGAAGACCTAAGTAGACATTTCTCCAAAGAAGATATACAGATTGCCAACAAACAGATAAAAGAATGTTCAGCATCATTAATCATTAGAGAAATGCCAATCAAAACTACAATGAGATATCATCTCACACCGGTCAGAATGGCCATCATCAAAAAATCTAGAAACAATAAATGCTGGAGAGGGTATGGAGAAAATGGAACTGTCTTGCACTATTGGTGGGAATGTAAATTGATACAGCCATTATGGAGAACAGTATGGAAGTTCCTTAAAAATCTAAAAATACAACTACCATATGACCAAGCAATCCCACTACTGGGCATATACCCTGAGAAAACCATAATTCAAAAAGAGTCATGTACCACAATGTTCATTGCAGCTCTATTTACAGTAGCAAGGGCATGGAAGCCACCTAAACCCCCATTGACAAGTGAATGGATAAAGAAGATGTGGCACATATATACAATGGAATATTACTCAGTCATAAAAAGAAACGAAATTGAGTCATTTGTAGTGAGGTGGATGGACCTAGAGTCTGTCATACAGAGTGAAGTAAGTCAGAAAGAGAAAGACAAATACCATATGCTAACACATATATATGGAATCTAAGGGAAAAAATGTCATGTAGAAACTAGGGGTAAGACTCGAATAAAGGCACAGACTTACTAGAGAATGGACTTGAGGATATTGGGAGGGGTAAGGGTAAGCTTTGACAAAGTGAGAGAGTGGCATGGTCATATATACACTACCAAACTTAAAATAGATAGCTACTGGGAAGCAGCTGCATAGTACAGGGAGATCAGCTCGGTTGTTTGTGGCCACCTAGATGGGTGGGATAGGGAGGGTGGGAGGGAGGGAGATGCAAGAGGGAAGAGATATGGGAACATATGTATATGTATAACTGATTCACTTTGTTATAAAGCAGAAACTAACACACCATTGTAAAACAATTATACTCCAAAAAAGATGTTAAAATGAGAAAAGA
Source organism: Phocoena sinus (assembly GCF_008692025.1). NCBI lineage: Eukaryota > Metazoa > Chordata > Mammalia > Artiodactyla > Phocoenidae > Phocoena > Phocoena sinus. Next base: position 33,828,518 of record NC_045779.1, read on the forward strand.
AAGAAAGAAGAGAGCTACCAAACCAAAAAACCAATTCACCAATGATAACAAGCACTAAAAACTATACTAAAGAAACAAAACAAAACAAAAAATCCAAAAAATGGACAGACAGAACCCTAGGACCAATGGTAAAGGAAAGCTACATAGACAAAATCACACACAGAAACATACACATACACATTCACAAAAAGAGCAAAAGGGGAAAAAAAGTATATATGGTTGCTCCCAAAGTCCACCTCCTCAAGTTAGGACAGTTTATTGTGTATTCAGATATTCCACAGTTGCAGGGCACATCAAGTTGATTGTGGAGACATAATCCACTGCTCCTGAGGCTTCTGGGAGAGATTTCCCTTTCTCTTCTTTGTTTGCACTGCTCCTGGTGTTCAGCTTTGGATTTGGTCCCGCCTTTATTTGTAGGTCTCCTGAGGGTGTCTGTTCCTCGCCCAGACAGGACAGTGTTAAAGGAGCAGCTGATTTGGCGGCTCTGGCTTACTCAGGCTGGGGGGCAGGAGGGGTACGGAATGTGGGGCAAGCCTGCTGCAGCAGAGGCCGGCGTGATGTTGCACCAGCCTGAGGCACGCTGTGTGTTCTCCCAGGTAAATTGTCCCTGGATCACAGGACCCTGGCAGTGGCGGGCTGCACAGGCTACCAGGAGGGGATATTTGGATGATGACGTGTGCTTGCACACAGGCTTCTTGGTGCCTCAGCAGCAGCGTTAGCATCTCATGCCCATCTCTGGGGTCCGTGCTGATATCCATGGCTCATGCCTGTCTCTGGAGCTCCTTTAAGCAGCACTCTTAATCCCCTCTTCTCACGCACCAGGAAACACAGAGGCAAGAAAAAGTCTCTTGACTCTTGGGCAGCTCCAGACCTTTTCCCAGACTCCCTCCCAGCTAGCTGTGGTGCACTAGCCCTTTTCAGGCTGTGTTCATGCAGCCGACCCCAGTCCTCTCCCTGTGATGTGACCTCCGAAGCCCGAGCCTGAGCACCTAGCCCCCATCCATCCCAGCGGGAGAGCAGACAAGCCTCTCAGTCTGGTGGCACATATATACAATGGAATATTACTCAGTCATAAAAAGAGTGTAGGTTGGCACTGATCCTCTGTGTGGGAATCTCTCTGCTTTGCCCTCTGCACCCCTGTTACTGCTCTCCCCTCCGTAGCTCTGAAGCTTTCACCCTCCACCACCCACAGTCTCCACCCACGAAGGGGCTTCCTAATGTGTGGAAACCTTTCCTCCTTCACAGCTCCCTCCCCTAGGTGCAGGTCCCATTCCTATTCTTTTGTCACTGTTTTTTCTTTTTTCTTTTGCCCTACCCAGGTACATGGGGAGTTTCTTGCCTTTTGGGAGGTCTGAGGTCTTCTGCCAGCATTCGGTAGGTGTTCTGTAGGAGTTGTTCCACATGTAGATGTCTTTCTGATGTATTTGTTGGGAGGAAGGTGATCTCCACATCTTACTCTTCTGCCATCTTGAAGTTCTTCTATCCCCTTAATTTTTAATTTGCATCCTTAATTTGCATGCTTACTATTGATATCTTGGTCGTCTCAGAACTATGCCTTCAATTCACAAAAGGAGGTTCTAAGATTTGACTAATGTGATGACTAGATTTGTATTCAGTATTAAAGTAAGAATTTCTTAGCCTCTAGCTTATTCTTTATTTTAACACAGAGAAAATTACTGGAGAGATTAAAAATGTTAAAGTTATGGAAGGCAATAAACAAGATGCTGAAATAGAGTCTAAATCTTCCATAATCGCCAAAGCTATTTGATAAGAAATTTATCTCCTCTGAGCTACTTCAGCTTAAAATAAATTAAGCATAATGAATCATGACCCATTCTGTGTTCATTTATCCTCATATCTTACTTGATGTGACAAGGATTAAACAAATTCTGGTTGTCAAATAAGTTTCACTCTCTGTTAGAAAGCTTGCACATGTTAAAAAAGTAACACATGTTATTTTTATTTACACTCATTTATAGCAACTTTTTCTATGATAAGTATCATAGAGGACGAGTTGGAGGAATCTGTTAGCTTATCTTAGAATATTTTCACCCATTCATTCATCTGAAAAGTGAAGCTACCCAAAGATTGTGTAAATTGATCTAATGCAATGGGGAAGTCCGCTGGGGAACTTAAACAATAGATCAAGTTTTAAATCAATTCTTAAAATAATTACATGATCTTAAAATGCTCAACAATTTCTCTGAGTGGTCTTTTGTGTATATTCATCTAATGAGACAGTAAAGTGACCTGATAAAGAGAGTAGGTTTTGGAATCTCTGTTCATATCTGTTAGGGAAGTACAGATTTGTTGGATAACTTTGAGTAAGTTTTTACCCTCATAGTAATGCTCATACTGTAAGGATGAACTGGTGTAAAGTGATTGTCATAAGTCATATTTTTAAAGCTTCATAATTGGGGGAAAAATAAAAATATCTGTGGATAGCTTTACCTCTCACAAAGAGAAGAAACATGGTTTGGAGATTGATGAAAGGACCCAGAATAAATGTCCTTTCTTCCATAATTTCTAAATTTCCTGTAACTTGTCACTCTCTTTCACTCAAACTCTCCTTTATTCCAGTTATACAGTGGTGCTGCGGGCCTTACGGGCATTACTGCTATGTACAATTTTCCATTTAATTTTAAAGTTCCATTGTTTTGTGACATTGATTGTTATCAGAATTCAAAGGCGATTGAACCACAGAAACTGGAGCACAACATATTTTCTTTCACAATTTTAGAACCTCATATTTATTTTGAAGACCAGTGAAGACCTTCTTTCACTCTCCTCTCAATGCTGTTTGAGCTTTGAAGCTTCCACTTTTTTGCAGTACAATTTGTAACATTGGTGGCTAGCCTTAAACTTCGCAAAAAATTCCCCCCCCCGCTTTTTTTTTTTTTTTTTTTACTTTTGCTGAAGTGAGCTCTTCCAGACAGCTGTAGCTCAGCTCTTATTGGTGAACTGTTAACAGTGGAAGCACCTGAACTTTGAAAATAACTCTATATCAAAAGAAGTCAAGCAGCAAAGGTCTGGCAGAAACATGAATCCTGATGCTCATAAAAGCCCCAGGCAGGCATTCTATAGAATCTGAGAAGCTGGTCTCTCCGGAGAGAGAGAGCATTGTGTTCTCACCCAGTCATCCTCTACTGCTGCTCAGGACAACATAAACATACTCTAGTGAAAGTCAGCTTTTGCTCAAGTGAAGGGAGATAAGTAAAATACTTTCAGGTGAAAATAAGGAAAATGATAAATGAGAAAAATTGTGAAAATGGAGTGATTTTTAAATGTTAGCAATTATAAGCTGAAGATGGCTATTTAAGTCAGATATAAAATGAATTTATTTGTGTTTACTGCTTTTACAGTTGAATAACCTCTACCTAAATAGAATCCTTACTGAGGCAATTGTTCTTAAATCTCACTTTTGGAGTCATCATTTTTTCTTGGTAAATTAAAACTGTTTAGAATGATAGCTGTAGAGTGATAGGTGATTAAAGAAGACATAATAGGGTATGTGCTCAGAAATAAAAATAGAACACCTTTGATAATGTGGAACTAATGAAGGATGCATGAGAATCTCTTCAATGATCTTCAGGTTTTCTCTTGTTTGTCATAGGTCTGGCACACAATTGGTAAGGTGTGGGATGATGTAACCTAGACACAGTTATGTAAAGACTCGTTCTTCCCTTCACTTAAATTACTACCAGCCAATTATCCCTTTACAAATGGTATGTATTCCATTGTCATATATACATCTTAGAAATATGATGTATGATTCATGTCTGTGATAGAATTTTTTAGGCTCCTCATTTTAAGATTGCCCATTAGTGTAGATATTGTTAGATGTCACACTCACAAGCCACCCTAGTTCCTTGTCTGAGACCCATCGTGAAAGCTTGCCATTGTCATCCCAGCATTACTCAAAGTTCTTTTTTGTGAAGCAGCGTAAAGCAGAACTGAATTCCTAAATAATTAGACATACTGTGTGAAAGCTGATTATCTTGTTGAAAGCTTATCCAGACTCCTAGAAGCTTTATAATTTTTTTGTTTAAAATTAATTTTAATGAAAAAATATTAGGAGGACTTGTTTTGGCTATTTTGAACTATGTCATTTCTTTTGGGGATATTAATTACTCCAAGGTAGAAGAAGTAGTAAAATGAGACAGCTGCTTGCTTGTGTGATTACGGAAGAAATATTATGTTTTGAGAAAGAGAACCCAAAGGTAATTCTCTTGAGGAAAAGGGAGTATGGCACCTTGGCACATTCCATAAAGCAATTAAATATCTTAGCAGAACAAGTTGCCTTGGAAATGCTACTCTATGTGGAGAACATAAGCTCAGATTTCAGAGACAAATCTTATCTCAACTTTTTTCTTTTTGCTTCCTTATTCTCTACCCCCATAAGTTTCTCATCTGTAAACAAGAAAATACTCCTTAGAATATTAGCTTGCATTAGCATGAGTTATGGAAAATACTGTGAGCCAGTAATAGAATGCAATGCTATGTGTGTTAATAATCCCAGATGCACAGTAGTCAGATCCAACAGCATGCCTGAACTTGGGTGAGTCATCTAGTCATGCTTTGTTGGTTTCCTCGTCTATAAAGTGGTGATGGTGATACTATCTACCTTGCTAATATTCTACAATATTACTGAAATTGTAGGTGGTTAGCATTTTAAAGGAATGTGCTATTAAAAATGCACTATTGCCATCTCTTCAGGGTATAGAATTCTCCTCATAGTCAGGAGCTATGGTACTGTACAACATGTCCTTGAAGTTTGGAAAGGAGAAGAATGTGGAATCTTAGAGGAGCGCTCAAGTTCCTCTAAGATTTAAAGTTTATTTAAATCATGACAAGGTAACACACTGATTTGTAGGTAGAGAAATACCACCTTTGCTTGTGGCAATAGATGCCCACAAATAAAAATAAATAAAACTAACTTATATCCCCATCATACCCAAACAAAAAAAATTGAAAATTTGTCCAGAAAAGAGAAAATATGCATATCTGTTGAGGGGAATGATTATCCACACTAACCCTCAGTATGTTGTAATCAATAACCTAGAAGAGTGCCTAGGTTATTTTCATATAGTCTGCTTATAGCCAACTCACACTCATGGCCACCAGATACTCAAGAGTTTTCATTAGACACCATGATCAAAATCAACAGGCTTTCAGTTTGAATGAGAAATAGGAGAAAAGGACTATAAATTACTGTTATTTAAGCTTTAGTTTCTCTCCAAGATGCTGATGTGCTAAGTATTACCTAACAGTAGGCATTGCAGCATGGAAATATCATGTTTCAATTCTGTGGCCAATCTGCCTGAAATTCTGCAGCAATGAAAATACTAATTTTCTTAGAATCCCATGGTCTAAGAACCTTTCAAAAAGTTTCTGCTCATAGAAATAAAAGTTTTCTTTCAAAGAATGTGCACTAAACAGAAATAATAGGCCAACATACTTTAAAGTGCACTTAGATGACAAGAAATGATCATTGATAGTCACAAAACCCAACCTTCATGTGCCATTAACAAGTGCACTTTCAGATTTGAATGCCATTAGTTGTCCGTAATTCAGGCATGTTAAACCTGTAAAAAGAAAGGATAGAGACATCTGTCTATGACAGTTTTAAATAGAGTAATAACCTTAGTTCTATTATTTTCAAGTCTCAAAGACAGTGATACCTAATCATAGAATCATTTGTCTATTTATGGATTCTCAGTAAATAGTATGCGTTAATTTATTGTTGTACTTGGTTTGATGTATATTCTTTGTCAGAGCAGTTAAAGAGCAATTCTTATCATTTGAGGGGCTGAAAGAGAGTTGCTGGGTCAGGTTTAGGTTTGAATGTAGATCAAGTTGCCCGAGACAACATTTTTCTCTCTTTTCTCTCTTCCTTTAGTATATAATGTGGGTCAAGAAAATTAGAAAAATATGCACATTTTCTACTCAATTCCCTAAATGAGCAACTCAGGCCATTATTAGCTCTTCAATCACTTAGCACATATGCTCTCTGGTAGAAAGAGTGGAAGGACAGAAGGCTCTGAAATTGCTCAGCTGTCTGGGGAGACCTGGGAGACACAGGATTGAGAGTGTGTGTACCCTAAAATCTATCTGTGTGTATGTTTGTGTGTTGCAGTCACTTCACTCACTGGTTTAGAAAACTGTCAGTGCTTACAAGTAACACTTAAGAACTCTTAACTGATGGCTCAGTTTGGTATGAATGTGCTCCCAATGGCAGAATTGTTGACACCTGCTTGGCTTTTTAAGTAAACTTAGAAAATGGATGTTAAAACTTCTGGTGATTCAACAGTGGTTGGAAAAGGTTATTGCTGTGCTAGAAGGATTTTTTCTATAGACAAAGAGCTTTATGTATTTGTCTGGGTTATCTAATAATATTTTTAGGTTTATAGACTCCATTAATTTATGCTTCTCTGTCTATAGGTGGAACACACTGCCATGTTACATAAACCCTGAACCAATATTGCATGTTACTATTTTTATACTTTTGCAGTTTACACACCAAATTAGGGAAAATCTTCATACTTAATGCACTAAAAGGCTGTTTTGAGGGCTGGCCTTCACATAATTTAAGATTTAACTGTACATTTAAAAAACCAACTACTGTCCCCTTTCCACTTTTCTCCAGATGTCTGAATCAAGCCCCTCCCCATGGTAAAACTACATTTAGTACTAACTAGTTCAGGTGACAGGGTATCTTATTCAATTTAATCCATAGATATAAACCTGAATTTGAATAACTGAAGCAAACTCAGGCAGTTGCTAGCAGAAAGTACTGTCATTGCAACTCCAGGCAGTCATTAAATAAAGATAATTTATGGTGCTTATCATCAAAATAAGGTGTATGAAACTTTTTGAACTCTATAATCAAAAGGAATTAAACCCAACCATAATTCTGAAAGTTATCATTCTAAAACTTTGAGGATCAAGATGGTGTTTTCTCCATTCCCAGTCATACCACACCACATAATTATTATGTATAAAAAGAAAATATTTCATAAGCCTTGTAAGCAAAAATTAATGAGAGAAAGTCTTAAAATACACAAGTTTCAGAAAACGGAGTCCATTCACCCACAGGACTATGAGTGCTACAGATATAATTGTCATAAAAAAATAAGAACATTTAAAACATCGACGTGTTGTGTTAGGTGCCCCACATAGCAAAATATTGATAATTTGGCATATTTCTCATTCTATAAGAATTTAGAATCTTAAATTGGGAGTCAGAAGAATCATCCTTTCCAAACATTCATTCCATAAATATGCCAAACAATTATTCTACCTCTCAGACAATGTCTCAGCTGTGTTGTCAATAGACTGGACTATGGTATCACCCATGTGCCTTTCAGTTCTAAGAGTCTTAAAGATAGAAGAGAGCATTTTTACATTGAAACACAAAAGTAGTTTCAGAGTTTAGAGCAAGACATATAAATATAGTAAGAATTGTATAATGAAAGGAGGGATAAAGAAATGGAAAAAGGGAAAAATCCTCAACAATGTTTTTTTTTTTTTTTATTTCACTAAAACAATTTATTGGAGTATAGTTGATTTACAATGTTGTGTTAGTTTCAGGTGTACAGCAAAGTGAATCAGTTGTACGTATACACATATCCACACCTTTTTAGAGTCTTCTCCCACATAGAACATTACGGAGTATTGAGTAGTGTTCCCTGTGCTATACAATAGGTTTCCATTAGTCACCTATTCTATATATATTGGCGTGTATGTCAATCCCAATCTCCCAATTTATCCCCACTCCACCCCTTGGTAACCATAAGTTTGTTTTCTGAGTTTCTAGCTCTATTTCTGTTTTGTAGATAAGTTCATTTGTACCCTATTTTTAGATTCCACATGTAAGCGATAATATATGATATTTGTCTTTGCCTGACTTACTTCACTCAGTATGACAATCGCTAGGTGCATCCATGTTGCTCTAAATGGCATTATTTCATTCTTTTATATGGCCGAGTAGTATTCCATTGTATATACATGCCACACCTTCTTTATCCATTCCTCTGTTGATGTACATTTAGGTTGCTGCCATGTACTGGCTATTGTAAATAGTGCTGCAATGAACATAAGGGTGCATGTATTTTTTCAAATTATGTTTTTTTCCAGATATATGCCCAGGAGTGGAATTGCTGGATCATATGGTAGCTCTATTTTTAATTTTTAAAGGAATCTCCATACTGTAGTGGCTATACCTATTTACATTCCCACCAACAGTGAAGGATGGCTCCCTTTTCTCCACACCCTCTCCAGCATGTATTTTTTTACATCTTTATTGGCATATAATTGCTTTACAATGGTGTGTTAGTTTCTGCTTTATAACAAAGTGAATCAGTTATACGTAGACCTATGTTCCCATATCTCTTCCTTCTTGCGTCTCCAACCCTCCCACCCTCCCTATCCCACCCCTACAAGTGATCACAAATCACCGAGCTGATCTCCCTGTGCTATGCGGCTGCTTCCCACTAGCTATCTACCTTATGTTTGGCAGGGTGTATATGTCCATGCCACTCTCTCGCTTTGTCACAGCTTACCCTTCCCCTCCCCATATGCACAAGTCCATTCTCTAGTAGGTCTGTGTCTTTATTCCTGTCTTACCCCTAGGTTCTTCATGACATTTTTTCCCCTTAAATTCCATGTATATATATGTGTCAGCATAAGGTATTTGTCTTTCTCTTTCTGACTTACTTCACTCTGTATGACAGACTCTAGGTCTATCCACCTCATTACAAATAGATTAATTTCGTTTCTTTTTATGGCTGAGTAATATTCCATTGTATATACATGCCACATCTTCTTTATCTATTCATCCGATGGTGGACACTTAGGTTGTTTCCATCTCTGGGCTACTGTAAATAGAGCTGCAATGAACATTTTGGTACATGACTCTTTTTGAATTATGGTTTTCTCAGGGTATATGCCCAGTTGTGGGATTACTGGGTCATATGGTAATTTTATTTGTAGTTTTTTAAGGAACCTCCATACTGTTATCCACAGTGGCTGTATCAATTTATAATCCCACCAACAGAGCAAGAGGGTTCCCTTTTCTCTGCACCCTCTCCAGCATTTATTGTTTCTAGATTTTTTGATGATGGCCATTCTGACTGTTGGGAGATGATAGCTCATTGTGGTTTTGATTTGCATTTCTCTAATGCTAAATGATGTTGAGCATTCTTTCATGTGTTTGTTGGCAGTCTGTATATCTTCTTTGGAGAAATGTCTATTTAGGTCTTCTGCCCATTTTTGATTTGGGTTGTTTGTTTTTTTGTTATTGAGCTGCATGAGCTGCTTGTAAATTTTAGAGATTAATCCTTTGTCAGTTGCTTCATTTGCAGATATTTTCTCCCATTCTGAGGGCTGTCTTTTGGTCTTGTTTATGCTTTCCTTTTCTGTGCAAAATCTTTGAAGTTTCATTAGGTCCCATTTGTTTATTTTTGTTTTTATTTCCATTGCTCTAGGAAGTGGCTCAAAAAGGATCTTGCTGTGATTTATGTCATAGAGTGTTCTGCCTATGTTTTCCTCTAACAGTTTGACAGTTTCTGGCCTTAATTTTAGGCCTTTAATCCATTTTGAGCTTATTTTTGTGTATGGTGTTAGGGAGTGATCTAATCTCATACTTTTACATGTACCTGTCCAGTTTTCCCAGCACCACTTATTGAAGAGGCTATCCTTTCTCCACTGTATATTCCTGCCTCTTTTATCAAAGATAAGGTGACCAGATGTGCGTGGGTTTATCTCTAAGCTTTCTCTCCTGTTCCATTGATCTATATTTCTGTGTTTGTGCCAGTACCATACTGTCCTGATTACTTTAGGTTTATAGTATAGTCTGAAGTCAGGGAGCCTGATTCCTCCAGCTCCATTTTTCATTCTCAAGATTGCTTTGGCTATTTGGGGTCTTTTGTGTTTCCATACAAATTGTGAAATTTTTGGTTCTAGTTCTGTAAAAAATACCAGTAATAGTTTGATAGTGATTGCATTGAATCTGTAGATTGCTTTGGGTAGTAGAGTCATTTTCACAATGTTGATTCTTCCAATCCAAGAACATGGTATATCTCTCCACCTACTTGTATCATCTTTAATTTCTTTTATCAGTGTCTTATACTTTTCTGCATACAGGTCTTTTGTCTCCTTAGGTAGGTTTATTCCTAGATATTTTTTTCTTTTGTTGCAATGGTAAATGGGAGTGTTTTCTTGATTTCACTTTCAGATTTTTCATCATTAGTGTATAGGAATGCCAGAGATTTCTGTGCATTCATTTTGTATCCTGCTACTTTACCAAATTCATTGATTAGCTCTAGTAGTTTTCTGGTAGCATCTTTAGAATTCTCTATGTAGAGTATCATGTCCTCTGCAAACAGTGACAGCTTTACTTCTTCTTTTCTGATTTGGATTCCTTTTATTTCCTTTTCTTCACTGATGGCTGTGGCTAAAACTTCCAAAACTATGTTGAATAAGAGTGGTGAGAGTGGGCAACCTTGTCTTGTTCCTGATCTTAGTGGAAATGCTTTCAGTTTTTCACCCTTGAGGACGATGTTGGCTGTGGGTTTGTCATATATGGCCTTTATTATGTTGAGGAAAGTTCCCTCTATGCCTACTTTCTGCAGGGTTTTTTTCAAAAATTGGTGCTGAATTTTGTTGAAAGCTTTCTCTGCATCTATTGAGATGATCATATGGTTTTTCTCTTTCAATTGGTTAATTTGGTTTATCACATTGATTGATTTGCGTATATTGAAGAATCCTTGCATTCCTGGAATAAACCCCACTTGATCATGGTGTATGATCCTTTTAATGTGCTGTTGGATTCTGTTTGCTAGTATTTTGTTGAGGATTTTTGCATCTATGTTCATCAGTGATATTGGCCTGTAGTTTTCTTTCTTTGTGACATCCTTGTCTGGTTTTGGTATCAAGGTGATGGTGGCCTCGTAGAAGGAATTTGGGAGTGTTCCTCCCTCTGTTATATTTTGGAAGAGTTTGAGAAGGATAGGTGTTAGCTCTTCTCTAAATGTTTGATATAATTCACCCGTGAAGCCATCTGGTCCTGGCCTTTTGTTTGTTGGAAGATTTTTAATCACAGTTTCAATTTCAGTGCTTGTGATTCGTCTGCTCATATTTTCTATTTCTTCCTGATTCAGTCTTGGCAGGTTGTGCATTTCTAAGTATTTGTCCATTTCTTCTAGGTTGTCCATTTTCTTGGCATAGAGTTTCTTGTAGTAATCTCTCATGATCCTTTGTATTTCTGCAGTGTCAGTTGTTACTTCTCCTTTTTCATTTCTAATTCTATTGATTTGAGTCTTCTCCCTTTTTTTCTTGATGAGTCCAGCTAATGCTTTATCAATTTTGTTTATCTTCTCAAAGAACCAGCTTTTAGTTTTATTGATCTTTGCTGTCGTTTCCTTCATTCCTTTTTCATTTATTTCTGATCTGATTTTTATGATTTCTTTCCTTCTGCTAACTTTGGGGTTTTTTTTTATTCTTCTTTCTCTAATTGCTTAAGGTGCAAAGTTTGGTAGTTTATTCGAGATGTTTCCTGTTTCTTAAGGTAGGATTGTATTCTATAAACTTCCTTCTTAGAGCTGCTTTTGCTGCATCCCATAGGTTTTGGGTCATTGTGTCTCCATTGTCACTTGTTTCTAGGCATTTTTTGATTTCCTCTTTGATTTCTTCTGTGATCACTCCATTATTAAGTAGTGCATTGTTTAGCCTCCATGCGTTTGTATTTTTTACAGATCTTTCCTGTAATTGATATCTAGTCTCATAGCATTGTGGTCAGAAAAGATACTTGATACAATTTCAATTTTCTTAAATTTATCAAGGCTTGATTTGTGACCCAAGATATGATCTATCCTGGAGAATGTTCCATGAGCACTTGAGAGAAATGTGTATTCTGTTGTTTTTGGATAGAATGACCTATAAATATCAAGTAAGACCATCTTGTTTAATGTATCATTTAAAGCTTGTGTTTCCTTATTTATTTTCATTTTGGATGATCTGTCCATTGGTGAAAGTGGGGTTTTAAAGTCCCCTATTATGAATGTGTTACTGTCAATTTCCCCGTTTATGGCTGTTACTATGTGCCTTATGTACTGAGGTGCTCCTATGTTGGGTGAACAAATATTTACAATTTTTATATCTTCTTGGATAGTCCCTTGATCATTATGTAGTGTCTTTCTTTGTCTCTTCTAATATTCTTTATTTTAAAGTCTATTTTGTATGATATGAGAATTGCTACTCCAGCTTTCTTTTGGTTTCCATTTTTATGAAATATCTTTTTCCATCCCCTTACTTTCAGTCTGTATGTGTCTTTAGGTCTGAAGTGGGTCTCTTGAAGACAGCATATATATGGGTTGTGTTTTTGTATCCATTCAACCAATCTGTGTCTTTTGGAGGGAACATTTAGTCCATTTACATTTAAGGTAATTATCGATATGTATGTTCCTATTCCCATTTTCTTAATTGTTTTGGGTTCATTATTGTAGGTCTTTTCCTTCTCTTGTGTTTCTTGCCTAGAGAAGTTCCTTTAGCATTTGTTGTAAAGCTGGTTTGGTGGTGCTGAACTCTCTCAGCTTTTGCTTGTCCTAAAGGTTTTAATTTCTCCATGAAAACTGAATGAGATCCTTGTTGGGTAGAGTAATCTTGGTTGCAGGTTTTTCTCCTTCATCACTTTAAATATGTCCTTCCAGTCCCTTCTGGCTTGCAGAGTTTCTGCTGAAAGTTCTTCTGTTAACCTTATGGGGATTTCCTTGTGTGTTATTTGTTGTTTTTCCCTTGCTGCTTTTAATATGTTTTCTTTGTTTTTAATTTTTGAAAGTTTGATTACTATGTGTCTTGGCATATTTCTCCTCAGTCTTATCCTGTATAGGACTCTCTGTGCTTCCTGGACTTGATTAACTATTTCTTTTCCCATATTAGGGAAGTTTTCAACTATAATCTCTTCAAATATTTTCTCAGTCCCTTTCTTTTTCTTTCTTCTTCTGGAACCCCTATAATTCGAATATTGGTGCATTTAATATTTTCCCAGTGGTCTCTAAGACTGCCCTCAGTTCCTTTCAATCTTTTTTCTTTGTTCTGCTCTGCAGTAGTTATTTCCATTATTTTATCTTCTAGGTCACTTACCCGTTCTTCTGCCTCAGTTACTCTGCCTTTGATCCCATCTAGAGTGTTTTTAATTTCATTTTTTGTGTTGTTCATCATTGTTTGTTTCATCTTTAGTTCTTCTCGGTCCTTGTTAAATGTTTCTTGCATTTCATCTGTTCTATTTGCAAGATTTTGTATCATCTTTACTATCATTATTTTGAATTCTTTTTCAGGTAGACTGACTATTTCTTCTTCATTTGTTAGATCTGGTGGGTTTTTATTTTGCTCCTTCATCAGCTGTGTGTTTTTCTGTATTCTCATTTTGCTTATCTTACTGTGTTTGGGATCTCCTTTTTGCAGGCTGCAGGTTCATAGTTCCCATTGTTTTTGGTGTCTGTCCCCAGTGGCTAAGGTTGGTTCAGTGGGTTGTGTAGGCTTCCTGGTGGAGGGGACTAGTGCCTGTGTTGTGGTGGATGAGGCTGGATCTTGTCGTTCTGTGGGCAGGTCCATGTCTGGTGGTGTGTTTTGGGGGTGTCTGTGGCCTTATTATGATTTTAGGCAGCCTTTCTGCTAATGGGTGGGGTTGTGTTCCTGTTTCTCTAGTTGTTTGGCATAGGATGTCCAGCACTGTAGATTGCTGTTCGTTGAGTGAAGCTGGATGCTGGTGTTGAGATGGAGATCTCTGGGAGATTTTTGCCATTTGATATTATGTGGAGCTGGGAGCTCTCTTGTGGACCACTGTCCTGAAGTTGGCTCTCCCACTTCATAGGCACAGCACTGACTCCTGGCTGCAGAACCAAGAGCCTTTCATCCACACGGCTCAGAATAAAAGGGAAAAATAGTGGAAAGAAAGAATTAGTAGAAGTAGAAAGGAAGAAAGAAAGGAGGGAGGGAGGGAGCAAGGGAGGAAGGAAGGAAGGAGGGAAGGAAGGAAGAAAAGAGAGAAGATAGAGTAAAACAAAATAAAGTAAGATAAAATATAGTAAAGTTATTAAAATAAAAAAATAATTATTAAGAAAAAACAAACAAACAAACAAAAATGGACGGATAGAACCCTAGGACAAATGGTGGAAGCAAAGCTATACAGACAAAATCTCACACAGAAACATACACATAAACATTCACAAAAAGTGGAAAAGGGGAAAAAATCATAAATGTTGCTGTCAAAGTCCACCTCCTCAATTTGGGATGATTCGTTGTCTAAAGGAGGGAATTAAGGAAAGAAAGAAGATAAAGTAAAATAAATTTAAGTTGTTAAAATAAAAAATAATTATTAAGAAAAAAATTTAAAAAAACAGAGAGATAGAACCCTTGGACAAATGGTGGAAGCAAAGCTATACAGACAAAATCTCACACAGAAGCATACACATACACACTCACAAAAAGAGGAAAAGGGGAAAAGATCATAAATCTTGCTCTCAAAGTCCACCTCCTCAATTTGGGATGATTCGTTGTCTATTCATGTATTCCACAGATGCAGGGTACATCAAGTTGATTGTGGAGCTTTAATCCACTGCTTCTGAGGCTGCTGGGAGAGATTTCCCTTTCTTTTCTTTGTTCTTACAGCTCCCAGGGGCTCAGCTTTGGATTTGGCCTTGCTTCTGAATGTACGTCTTTGGAGGGTGTCTCTTCTTTGCTCAGACAGGACGGGGTTAAAGAAGCCACTGATTCGGGGGCTCTGGCTCACTCAGGCCTGGGGGAGGGAGGGGCACGGAGTGTGGGGCGAGCCTGCGGTGGCAGAGGCCGGCATGACTTTGCACCAGCCTGAGGCGCACCATGCATTTTCCTGGGGGAGTTGTCCCTGGATCCCGGGACCCTGGCGGTGGGCGGCACAGGCTCCCCAGAATGGGGTGTGGATAGTGACCTGTTCTCACACAGAGGCTTCTTGGTGGCAGCAACAGCAGACTTAGCATCTCCTGCCCATCTCTGGGGTCCCCGCTTTTAGCCGCGGCTCATGCCCGTCTTTGGAGCTCCTTGAAACAGCACTCTTAATCCCCTCTCCTCGCTCAGCAGGAAACAAAGAGGAAAGAAAAAGTCTCTTGCCCCTTCGGCAGGTCCAGACTTTTCCCCAGACTCCCTCCTGGCTAGCCGTGGTGCACTAACGCCATGCAGGCTGTGTTCACGCCGCCAACCCCAGTCCTCTCCCGGCACTCTGACTGAAGCCGGAGCCTCAACTGCCAGCCCCGCGCTCCCCGGCGGATGAGCAGACAAGCCTCTCGGGCTGGTGAGTGCTGGTAGGCACCAATGCTCTGTGCGGGAATCTCTCCCCGCTTTGCCCTCCCTGTTGCTGTGCTCTCCTCCATGGCTCCGAAGCTTTCCCCCTCTGCCACCCACTGTCTCCACCCGCAAAGGGGCTTCCTAGTGTGTGGAAACATTTCCTCCTTCACAGATCCCTCCCACTGGTGCAGGTCCCGTCCATATCCTTTTGTCTCTGTTTATTCTTTTTTCTTTTGCCCTACCCAGGTACGTGGGGGTTTCTTGCCTTTGGGGAGGTCTGAGATCTTCTGCCAGTGTTCAGTAGGTGTTCTGTGTAGGAGTTGTTCCACGTGTAGATGTATTTCTGGTGTAGCTGTTGAGAAGAAGGTGATCTCCATGTCTTACTCTTCCACCTCCAGCATGTATTGTTTGTGAATTTTTTTCACGATGACCATTCTGACTGGTGTGAAGTGATACTTCATTATAGTTTTGATTTGCCTTTCTCAAATAATTAGTAATGTTGAACATTTTTTCATGTGCTTTTTAGCCATCTATATGTCTTCTAAATGTCTATTTAGATCTTCTGTCCATTTTTTGATTGTGTTGTTCATTTTTTTAGATATTCAGCTGCATGAGCTCTTTGTATATTTTGGAAATTAATCCCTTGCCTATTGCTTCATTTGCAAATATTTTCTTCCATTCTGTAGGTTGTCTTTTCAGTTTTTTTATGGTTTCCTTTGCAGTGCAAAAGCTTTTAAATTTAATTAGGTCCCATTTTTTAATGTTTGTTTTTATTTTCATTACTCTAGGGGTGGATTGACTAACTTCTTGCTGTGATTTATATCAAAGATTGTTCTGCCTATGTTTTCCTATTAGAGTTTTATAATATTTCGCCTTACATTTAGGTCTTTAATCCATTTTGAGTTTATTTTCATGTATGGTGTCAGGGAGTGTTCTAATTTCAATCTTTTACATGTAGCTGTCCTGTTTTCTCAGCAAATTTTATTGAAGAGATTGTCTTTTCTCCATTGTATATTCTTGCCTTCTTTATCATAGATTAAGTGACTGTGGGTGTGTGGGTTTATCTCTGGACTTTCTATCCTTTTCCCTTGATCTACATTTCTGTTTATTGTGCCAGTACCATACTGTTTTGATTACTGTAGCTTTGTAGTATAGTCTGAAGTCTGGGAGCCTGATTCCTCCAGCTCCGTTTTTCTTTCTCAGTATTGCTTTGGTCATTTGGGGTCTTTTGTGCTTCCATACAAATTGTAAAATTTTTGGTTCTAATTATTTTAAAAATGTCTTTGGGAGGGGGGGACCTTGAAGATGGCGGAAGAGTAAGACGCGGAGATCGCCTTCCTCCCCACGGATACACCAGAAATACATCCACACGTGGAACAACTCCTACAGAACTCCTACTGAAGGCTGGCAGAAGACCTCAGACCTCCCAAAAGGCAAGAAACTCCCCACGTACCTGGGTAGGGCAAAAGAAAAAACAGAGACAAAAGAATAAGGACGGCACCTGCACCAGTGGGAGGGAGCTGTGAAGGAGGAAAAGTTTCCACACACTAGGAAGCCCCTCCACGGGCGGAGACTGCGGGAGGCGGAGCGGGGAGTTTCGGGACCGCGGAGTAGTGCACAGCGACAGGTGCGGAGGGCAAAGCGGGGAGATTCCTGCACAGCCGATCGGTGCCGACCAGCACTCACCAACCCGAGAGGCTTGTCTGCTCACCCGCCGGGGCGGGCGGGGCTGTGAGCTGAGGCTCGGGTTTTGGTTTTGGACGGAGCTCAGGGAGAGGACTGGGGTTGGCGGCTTGAACATAGCCTGAAGGGGTTAGTGCACCACGACTAGCCGGGAGGGAGTTCGGGGAAAAGCCTGCACCTGCCGAAGAGGCAAGAGACTTTTTCTTCCCTCTTTGTTTCCTGGTGCGCGAGGAGAGGGGTTTAAGAGCGCTGCTTAAAGGATCTCCAGAGACCGGCGCGAGCCGCGGCTAAAAGCGCGAACCCCAGAGACGGGCGCGAGCCGCGGCTAAAAGCGCGAACCCCAGAGACGGGCGCGAGCCGCGGCTGAAAGCGCAAACCCCAGAGGCGGGCGCGAGCCGCGGCTAAAACCGCGGACCCCAGAGACGGGCGGGAGACGCTAAGGCTGCTGCTGCCGCCACCAAGGGGCCTGTGTGCGAGCACAGGTCACTCTCCACACCCCTCTTCCGCGGAGCCTGTGCAGCCCGCCACTGCCAGGTTCCCGGGATCCAGGGACAACTTCCCCGGGACAACGCACGGCGGGCCTCAGGCTGGTGCAACGTCACGCCGGCCTCTGCCGCAACGTCACGCCGGCCTCTGCCGCAACGTCACGCTGCCTCTGCCGCCGCCGGCCCGCCGCGCACGCAGTGCCCCTCCTTCCCCCATCCCCCAACCCCCGGCCTGAGTGAGCCGGAGGCCCCGAATCAGCGGCTCCTTTAACCCCGTCCTGTCTGAGCGAAAAAACAGACGCCCTCCAGCGACCTACACGCAGAGGCAGGGCCAAATCCAAAGCTGAGCTCCTGTGAGCTGTGAGAACAAAGAAGAGAAAGGGAAATCTCTCCCAGCAGCCACAGAAGCAGCGGATTAAAGCTCCACAATCAACTTGATATACCCTGCATCTGTGGAATACCTGAATAGACAAGGAATGATCCCAAATTGAAGAGGGGGAATTTAGGAGCGAGATCTATGATTTTCTTCCCTTTTCCTCTTTTTGTGAATGTGTACGTGTATGCTTCTGTGTGAGATCTTGTCTGTATACTCTTGCTTCCACCATTTGTCCTAGGGCTCTATCCGTCCATGATTTTTTTAAAAAATTCTTTTTCTTAATAATTAAGTTTAATTGTAATAACTTTATTATACTTTACCTTCGTTCTTTCTTTCTTTCCTTCCTTCCTTCCCTCCTTTAGACAACGAATCACCCCAAATTGAGGAGGTGGTCTCTGGGAGCAGGATTTATGATTTTTCCCCCTTTACCTCTCTTTGTGAAGGTGTATGTGTATGCTTCTGTGTAAGATTTTCTCTGTATAGCTTTGCTTCCAACATTTGTCCTAAGGTTCTATCCGTCCCCCCTTTTTTTTTTCTAAATATTTTTTAATTCAATAACTATATTATACTTTATTTTATTTTTACTGTATCATCTTTCTGTCTTTTTTCCTTCTTTCCCTCCTTCCTTCCTTCCTTCCTCCCTCCCTCCCTCCCTCCTTTCTTTCCTTCTTTGCTTCTTTCTTCCTTCCTTCCTTTCCTCCTTTCCTTCTTTCTTTACTCATACTTCTACTAATTCTCTCTACTTTTTCTCCCTTTTATTCTGAGCCGTGTGGATGAAAGGCTCTTGGTGCTCCAGCCAGGAGTCAGGGCTCTGCCTCTGAGGTAGGAGAGCCAACTTCAGGACACTGGTCAACAAGAGACCTCCCAGCTCCACATAATATTAAACGGTGGAAATCTCCCAGAGACCTCCATCTTAACACCAGCACCCAGCTTCACTCAACGACCAGCAAGCCACAGTGCTGGACAACCTATGCCAAACAACTAGCAAAACAGGAACACAACCCCACCCATTAGCAGAGAGGCTGCCTAAAATCATAATAAGGCCACAGACACCCCAAAACACACCACCAGACGTGAACCTGCCCACTAGAGAGACAAGATCCAGCCTCATCCAGCACAACACAGGCACTAGTCCCCTCCACCAGGAAGCCTACACAACCCACTGAAACAACCTTAGCCACTGGAGACAGACATCAAAAACAACGGGAACTACGAAAGTGCAGCCTGCAAAAAGGAGACCCTAAACACAGTAAGATAAGCAAAATGAGAAGACAGAAAAACACACAGCAGATGAAGGAGCAAGATAAAAACCCACCAGACCTAACAAATGAAGAGGAAATAGGCAATCTACCTGAAAAAGAATTCAGAATAATGATAGTAAGGATGATCCGAAATCTTGGAAGTAGAATGGACAAAATGCAAGAAACAGTTAACAAGGACCTGCAAGAACTAAAGATGAAACAAGCAACGATGAACAATGCAATAAATGAAATTAAAACCACTCTAGATAGGATCAATAGCAGAATAACTGAGGCAGAAGAACGGATAAGTGACCTGGAAGATAAAGTAGTGGAAATAACTACTGCAGAGCAGAATAAAGAAAAAAGAATGAAAAGAACTGAGGACAGTCTCAGAGACCTCTGGGACAACATGAAACGCACCAACATTCGAATTATAGGGGTTCCAGAAGAAGAAGAAAGAAAGAAAGGGACTGAGAAAATACTTGAAGAGATTATAGTTGAAAACTTCCCTAATATGGGAAAGGAAATAGTTAATCAAGTCCAGGAAGCACAGAGAGTCCCATACAGGATAAATACAAGGAGAAACACGCCAAGACACATATTAATCAAACTGCCAAAAATTAAATACAAAGAAAGCATATTAAAAGCAGCAAGGGAAAAACAACAAATAACACACAAGGGAATCCCCATAAGGTTAACAGCTGATCTCTCAGCAGAAACCCTACAAGCCAGAAGGGAGTGGCAGGACATACTGAAAGTGATGAAGGAGAAAAGCCTGCAACCAAGACTACTCTACCCAGCAAGGATCTCATTCAGATTTGATGGAGAAATTAAAACCTTTACAGACAAGCAAAAGCTGAGAGAGTTCAGCACCACCAAACCAGCTTTACAACAAATGCTAAAGGAACTTCTCTAGACACGAAACACAAGAGAAGGAAACGACCTCTAGTAGCAAACCCAAAACAATATAGAAAATGGAAATAGGAACATACATATCGATAATTACCTTAAATGTAAATGGACTAAATGCTCCCACCAAAAGACACAGATTGGCTGAATGGATACAAAAACAAGACCCTTATATATGCTGTCTACAAGAGACCCACTTCAGACCTAGAGACACATACAGACTGAAAGTAAGGGGATGGAAAAAGATATTCCATGCAAATGGAAACCAAAAGAAAGATGGAGTAGCAATTCTCATATCAGACAAAATAGACTTTAAAATAAGGACTATTAAAAGGGACAAAGAAGGACACTACATAATGATCAAGGGATCGATCCAAGAAGAAGATATAACAATTGTAAATATTTATACACCCAACATAGGAGCACCTCAATACATAAGGCAAATACTAACAACCATAAAAGGGGAGATCGACAGTAACACATTCATAGCAGGGGACTTTAACACCCCACTTTCACCCATGGACAGATCATCCAAAATGAAAATAAATAAGGAAACACAAGCTTTAAATGATACATTAAACAAGATGGACTTAATTGATATTTATAGGACACTCCATCCAAAAACAACAGAATACACATTTTTCTCAAGTGCTCATGGAACATTCTCCAGGATAGATCATATCTTGGGTCACAAATCAAGCCTTGGTAAATTTAAGAAAACTGAAATTGTATCAAGTATCTTTTCTGACCACAACGCCATGAGACTAGATATCAATTACAGGAAAAGATCTGTAAAAAATACAAACACATGGAGGCTAAACAATACACTACTTAATAATGAAGTGATCACTGAAGAAATCAAAGAGGAAATAAAAAAAATACCTAGAAACAAATGACAATGGAGACACAACGACCAAAAACCTATGGGATGCAGCAAAAGCAGTTCTAAGGGGGAATTTTATAGCAATACAAGCCCACCTTAAGAAGCAGGAAACATCTCGAATAAACAACCTAACCTTGCACCTCAAGCAATTAGAGAAAGAAGAACAAAAAAACCCCAAAGCTAGCAGAAGGAAAGAAATCATAAAAATCAGATCAGAAATAAATGAAAAAGAAATGAAGGAGACGATAGCAAAGATCAATAAAACTAAAAGCTGGTTCTTTGAGAAGATAAACAAAATAGATAAACCGCTAGCCAGACTCATCAAGAAAAAAAGGGAGAAGACTCAAATCAATAGAATTAGAAATGAAAAAGGAGAAGTAACAACTGACACTGCAGAAATAAAAAAAATCATGAGAGATTACTACAAGCAACTCTATGCCAATAAAATGGACAATCTGGAAGAAATGGACAAATTCTTAGAAATGCACAACCTGCCAAGACTGAATCAGGAAGAAATAGAAAATATGAACAGACCAATCACAAGCACTGAAATTGAAACTGTGATTAAAAACCTTCCAACAAACAAAAGCCCAGGACCAGATGGCTTCACAGGTGAATTCTATCAAACGTTTAGAGAAGAGCTAACACCTATCCTTCTCGAACTCTTCCAAAATATAGCAGAGGGAGGAACACTCCCAAATTCCTTCTACGAGGCCACCATCACCTTGATACCAAAACCAGACAAGGATGTCACAAAGAAAGAAAACTACAGGCCAATATCACTGATGAACATAGATGCAAAAATCCTCAACAAAATACTAGCAAACAGAATCCAACAGCACATTAAAAGGATCATACACCATGATCAAGTGGGGTTTATTCCAGGAATGCAAGGATTCTTCAATATACGCAAATCTATCAATGTGATAAACCATATTAACAAATTGAAGGAGAAAAACCATATGATCATCTCAATAGATGCAGAGAAAGCTTTTGACAAAATTCAACACCCATTTATGATAAAAACCCTCCAGAAAGTAGGCATAGAGGGAACTTTCCTCAACATAATAAAGGCCATATATGACAAACCCACAGCAAACATCATCCTCAATGGTGAAAAACTGAAAGCATTTCCACTAAGATCAGGAACAAGACAAGGTTGTCCACTCTCACCACTCTTATTCAACATAGTTTTGGAAGTTTTAGCCACAGCAAACAGAGAAGAAAAGGAAATAAAAGGAATCCAAATCGGAAAAGAAGAAGTAAAGCTGTCACTGTTTGCAGATGACATGATACTATACATAGAGAATCCTAAAGATGCTACCAGAAAACTACTAGAGCTAATCAATGAATTTGGTAAAGTAGCAGGATACAAAATGAATGCACAGAAATCTCTGGCATTCCTATATACTAATGATGAAAAATCTGAAAGTGAAATCAAGAAAACACTCCCATTTACCATTGCAACAAAAAGAATAAAATATCTAGGAATAAACCTACCTAAGGAGACGAAAGAGCTGTATGCAGAAAATTATAAGACACTGATGAAAGAAATTAAAGATGATACAAATAGATGGAGAGATATACCATGTTCTTGGATGGGAAGAATCAACATTGTGAAAATGACTCTACTACCCAAAGCAATCTACAGATTCAATGCAATCCCTATCAAACTACCACTGGCATTTTTCACAGAACTAGAACAAAAAATTTCGCAATTTGTATGGAAACACAAAAGACCCCGAATAGCGAAAGCAATCTTGAGAACGAAGAAAGGAGCTGGAGGAATCAGGCTCCCTGACTTCAGACTATATTACAAAGCAACAGTAATCAAGACAGTATGGTACTGGCACAAAAACAGAAAGATAGATCAGTGGAACAGGATAGAAAGCCCAGAGATAAACCCACGCACATATGGACACCTTATCTTTGATAAAGGAGGCAGGAATGTACAGTGGAGAAAGGACAACCTCTTCAATAAATGGTGCTGGGAAAACTGGACAGGTACATGTAAATGTATGAGATTAGATCACTCCCTAACACCATACACAAAAATAAGCTCAAAATGGATTAAAGACCTAAATGTAAGGCCAGAAACTATCAAACTCTTAGAAGAAAACATAGGAAGAACACTCTATGACATAAATCACAGCAAGATCCTTTCTGACCCACCTCCTAGAGTAATGGAAATAAAAACAAAAATAAACAAATGGGACCTAATGAAACTTCAAAGCTTTTGCACAGCAAAGGAAACCATAACCAAGACCAAAAGACAACCCCCAGAATGGGAGAAAACATTTGCAAATGAAGCAACTGACAAAGGATTAATCTCCAAAATTTACAAGCAGCTCATGCAGCTCAATAACAAAAAAACAAACAACCCCATCCAAAAATGGGCAGAAGACCTAAATAGACATTTCTCCAAAGAAGATATACAGAATGCCAACAAACACATGAAAGAATGCTCAACATCATTAATCATTAGAGAAATGCAAATCAAAACTACAATGAGATATCATCTCACACCAGTCAGAATGGCCATCATCAAAAAATCTAGAAACAATAAATGCTGGAGAGGGTGTGGAGAAAAGGGTACACTCTTGCACTGCTGGTGGGAATGTGAAATGGTTCAGCCACTATGGAGAACAGTATGGAGGTTCCTTAAAAAACTACAAATAGAATTACCATATGACCCAGCAATCCCACTACTGGGCATATACCCTGAGAAAACCAAAATTCAAAAAGAGTCATGTACCAAAATGTTCTTTGCAGCTCTATTTACAATAGCCCGGAGATGGAAACAACCTAAGTGCCCATCATCAGATGAATGGATAAAGAAGATGTGGCACATATACACAATGGAATATTACTCAGCCTTAAGAAGAAATGAAATTGAGCTATTTGTAATGAGATGGATAGACCTAGAGTCTGTCATACAGAGTGAAGTAAGTCAGAAAGAAAAGGACAAATACCGTATGCTAACATATATATAGGGAATTTAAGGGAAAAAAATGTCATGAAGAACCTAGGGGTAAGACAGGAATAAAGACGCAGACCTACTGGAGAACGGACTTGAGGATATGGGGAGGGGGAAGGGTGAGTTTTGACAGGGAGAGAGAGAGAGTCATGGACATATACACACTAACAAACGTAGTAAGGTAGATAACTGGGGGGAAGCAGCCGCAAGGCACAGGGATATTAGCTCGGTGCTTTGTGACAGCCTGGAAGGGTGGGATGGGGAGAGTGGGAGGGAGGGAGACGCAAGAGGGAAGACATATGGGAACATAAGTATATGTATAGCTGATTCACTTTGTTATAATGGTATATAACACATTAGTTAACACATTGTTAGGTATAACACACCATTGTAAAGCAATTATACCCCAATAAAGATGTTTAAAAAAATAATAATAAAATAAAATAAAAATGTCTTTGGGAATTTGCTAGCGATTGCATTGAGTCTGTAGATTACTTTGGGTAACATAGTCATTTTGACAATATTCGTTCTTCCAAACTGAGAACATGTTATATCTCTCCATCTGTTTGTGTCATCTTTGATTTCTTTCATCAGTATTTTATAGTTTTCTGCCTACAGGTCTTTTGCCTCCTTAGGTAGGTTTATTCCTAGGTATTTTATTCTTTCTGATGAAATGGTAAATGAGAGTGTTTCCTTAATTTCTCTTTCTCATCTTTCATTGTTAGTGTACAAGAATGCAAGAGATTTCTGTGTATTAATTTTGTATCCTGCAGCTTTACCAAATTCACTGATGAGCTCTTGTTTTCTGGTAACATCTTTAGGATTTTCTATGTTCAGTATTATGTCATCTGCAAACAGTGACAGTTTTACTTCTTTTCCAATTGGAGTTCTTTTATTTCTTTTTCTTCTCTGATTATTGTGACTAGGACTTCCAAAACTATGTTGAATAACAGTGGCAAGAGTAGACATCTTTCTCTTGTTCCTGATCTTAGAGGAAATGCTTTCAGTTTTTTACCATTAAGAATATGTTTGCTGGGATTCCCTGGTGGTGCAGTGGTTGAGAATCTGCCTGCCAATGCAGGGGACACGGGTTCGAGCCCTGGTCTGGGAAGATCCCACATGCTGCGGAGCAACTAGGCCCGTGAGCCACAACTACTGAGCCTGCGCATCTGGAGCCTGTGCTCCGCAACAAGAGAGGCCACGATAGTGAGAGGCCCGCGTACTGCGATGAAGAGTGGCCCCTGCTTGCCGCAACTAGAGAAAGCCCTCGCACAGAAATGAAGACCCAACACAGCCAAAAGTAAATAAATAAATATTAAAAAAAAAAAAAAGAATATGTTTGCTGTGGTTTTGTCATATATGGCCTTTATTACATTGATGTGTGTTCCCTCTATGCCCAATTTCTGGAGAGTTTTATCATAAATGGGTGTTGAATTTTGTCAAAAGGTTTTTCTGCATCTACTGAGATGATCATACGGTTTTTATTCTTCATTTTATTAATGGGGGTAACCAATGGATCACTGAAGAAATCAAAGAGGAAATAAAAAAATACCTACAGGCAAATGACAATGAAAACACAATGATCCAAAACCTATGGGATGCAGCAAAAGCAGTTCTAAGAGGGAAGTTTATAGCAATACAGTCTTACCTCAAGAAACAAGAGAAATCTCAAATAAACAACCTAACCTTATACCTAAAGCAACTAGAGAAAGAAGAAAAAACAAAACCCAGTTAGTAAAGGGAAAGAAATAATAAAGATCAAAGCAAAAATAAATAGAGATGAAGAAAACAATTAAATGAAGATCAATGAAACTAAAAGCTGGTTCTTTGAGAAGATAAACAAAATTGATAAAACTTTAGACAAACTCATCAAGAAAACAAGGGAGAGGTCTGAAATCAATAAAATTAGAAATAAAAAAGGAGAAGTAACAACTGACACTGAAGAAATACAAAGGATCATGAGAGACTACTATAAGAAACTATGCACCAATAAAATGGGCAACCTAGAAGAAATGGACACATTCTTAGAAAGGTACAACCTTCCAAGTTTGAACCAGGAAGACATAGAAAATATGAACAGACAAATCATAAGTACTGAAATTGAAACTGTGTTTTAAAAGCTTCCAACAAACAAAAGTCCAGGACCAGATGGCTTCACAGGGGAATTCTATCAAACATTTAGAGAAGAGTTTACACCTACTCTTCTGAAACTCTTCCAAAAAATTGCAGAGGAAAGAAAACTCCCAAGCTCATTCTATGAGGGTACCATCACCCTGATACCAAAGCCAGACAAAGATATCATAAAAAAAGAAAATTACAGGCCAATATCACTGATGAATATAAGCAATGTTTTTTTAAAGATAAAGTTAATTAAAATTTGTTAGTGGAAATTTTTTTTAATTAAGAAATTTCAATATACCATAGCATCAATAAGAACAAAATCCTTAGAAACATATTGAACAAAAGAAATACAAAACTTTAATACTGAAAACAATGAACTGTTATTGAAATAAATGAAAAAGACTTAAAAATTGGGACGATATTCTGTATTAATGGATTGGAAAACTTAATATGATTAAAGTGGCAATGTTTCACAAATTGTTCTACGGATGCAATGCAATCTCTATCAAAATGCCAACTGGCTTTTTGAAGAAATGGACAAGCTGATCCTAAAATTCATATGGAAATGAAGGGATATAATAGGGAGCATTATTCAAGGAACCACACCCAGCAATTCTACTCTTAGGTATAAATCCAAAAGAAATGAAAGCATATGTCCACACTAAAATTTGAACACAAATGTTGATAGCCATGTTATTCATGATAGCTCAAAAGTGGAAACAATCAAAGTGCCCATTACTGAAGAATGTATAAACAAATTGTGGTATAACCATATAATGAAATATTTTTGTCCACAGAATGTAATGACATACTGAAACATGTTACCACATGGATGAACCTTGAAAACATTATGCTAAGTGAAAAAAGTCATATAAAAAAGGCCATATACTTTTTATATGACTTGTACAAATTGTCCATAATAGGCAAATCTATAGTGACAGGAAATGGATTAGTAGTTTCCAGGAGCTGTGAGGAGAAGTGAATAGGGAATGTCTGCTAATGGATATGGAGTTTCTTTTTGGGTGATGAAAGTACTCAAATTAGATAATTGATTATACAACTTTGTAAATATTGAAAAACACCTGAATTGTATACTTTAAAGGGGTGAATATTATGGTAGTATGTGAATTATTTTTCAATAAAGATGTATTAAAAATAGGATCATAATTTTACATACAAGTTAACTATTTTTGTGCCTAAAGTTCAACCTGGGCCATGGAAACTTGTTTGGCCTTCAGTCAGAGCAGATCATGGCAGTCAACTCTACTAACCTGAAGATCTTGATCATACATAGACCAGTCCACTTTAATTTAATGAGTTTTTCAGTTATAGTCCTCAATAAATTTAGGTGTTATTATTTTAATTTGTTAATTATAAAATAAGCTATAAAGCTGGGTTTCACCAAAAAGCCTCACAAACCAGCCTCAGTGACAAATCACCCTAGTTCTCCAACATTCTCATGTCACACAGTAAGTGATAACTATTCTTTTCTTTTTCCTTTCTTTGAGGTATTAAATATAACTCTGGGCTGAATGTTTGTGTCTCCCCAACACTCATATCTTAAAGCCAAAATCCCCAATATAATGGCATTCGGTTGTGGGGACTTTGGGAGCCTTCATGAATGTGATTAGTGCCCTTATAAGAAGAGACGGGAGAGAGCTGATCTCTCTCTTCACCATATGAGGATGGTGGCTTCCATCTGCAACCAGGAAGAGAGTTCTCACCAGGAACCCAATCAGCTGGCACCTTGACCATGGACTTTGCAGCCTCCAGAACAGTGAGTAATAAATGTTTGTTGTTTAAGCCATTCAGACTATGGTAATTTGTTATAGCAGTCTGAGCTGATTAACATAATGCCTTATCCATAAATGAAGAGGGATGACGGCTAAACTTAAAAGTCCTTTCCATCTCTTGGATTGTCTAAACCATAATTTTAAATTCAATATTTCAATATTGAAAAAGGTCTTGGTTGAAAAGTTTAGACAATTATTGTTTGACAGTGTTACCAAAGGAAAAACTAAGCCATGTCATATTTACTATACAAAGGAAATTAGGATATTTCTGAACATGTAAGATTTCTTGGGAGGATTTATTTCAATAAATCTTACTTTTGTTAGAGAGCACTAAACAAGAGAGGAGGATACACAGCCTGGAAAAGATTGGCATGTGGCAATTAAGCAGAGTCTCAAGGTCTTCTAGCAGTTTATTCTTTCTTTCACTTGTCTAATTTTAATAGATATTGTTTGAGTACTTACTATGAGCCAGCCACTGTGCTAAGTGTTGAACAATAAATATGAACAAATCAGACAACTTACCTCATGGACCTGCCACCTGTCACCATTATATTGGACCAGTCTTGTATATAACACAATCAGAGCAAAACCTCTATTTTTTCCAACATTTATTTATTTTTCTACTTGTTTAAGAATAAATTAGTCTTATAATTTTTCTGCCTACATTTAGGTAGCAGACAGTCTTGTCACTTTACATTGCCAGCATTTTCAATTCAGGAATTAGGCTAATCAACAGAAAATAGTAATCAAATTTTCAAATGTTATTGAATGACAAAACTCTCATCTCTCAGTTGGGCTTTCATTCACCTGGAATATTCCAATGGGAATGATTTGAGTGAAAGAAATCATGGTCTAGAATATTATCGAAGGCAGCTTCAGTCAGAGGCATGTGTTCTAATTGGTAGGGTCCCAGAGACACTGTAGATTTAGAAAAGGGTCCCCCAGCATAATGACCAGCTTTTTTCTCATTCAATTTAAAACTGCATGTCTACAAACAGAAGGAGAGATATACCATGTTCTTGGATTGGAAGAATCAACATTGTGAAAATGACTATACTCCTCAAAGCAATCTACAGATTCAATGCAATCTCTATCAATCAAGGGCATTTTTCACAGAACTAGAACAAAACATTTCACAATTTGAATGGAAACACAAAATACCCCAAATAGCTAAAGCAATCTTGAAAAAGAAAACTGGAGCTGGAGGAATCAGGCTCCCAGACTTCAGATTATACTACAAAGCTATTGTAATCAAGACAGTATGGTACTGGCACAAAGACAGAAATATAGATCAATGGAGCAGAATAGAAAGCTCAGAGATAAACCCACATGCATATGGTCACCTTATCTTTGATAAAGGAGGCAAGAATATACAATGGAGAAAAGACAGACTCTTCAATAAGTGGTGCTGGGAAAACTGGACAGCTACATGTAAAAGAATCACATTAGAACACTCCCTAACACCACACACAAAAATAAACTCAAAATGGATTAAAGACCTATATGTAAGGCCAGACACTATAAAATGCTTAGAGGAAAACATAGGAAGAACACTCTATGACATAAATCACAGCAAGATCCTTTTTGACCCACATCCTAGAGAAATGGAAATAAAAACAAAAATAAACAACTGGGATCTAATGAAACTTTAAAGCTTTTGCAGAGCAAAGAAAACCATAAACAAAATGAAAGATAACCCTCAGAATGGGAGAAAATATTTGCAAATGAAGCAACTGACAAAGGATTAATCTCCAAAATTTACAGGCAGCCCATGCAGCTCAATATCAAAAAAACAAACAACCCAATCCAAAAATGGTCAGAAGACCTAAATAGACATATCTCCAAAGAAGTTACACAGATTGCCAACAAACACATGAAAAGATGCTCAACATCACTAATCATTAGAGAAATGCAAATCAAAACTACAATGAGGTATCACCACACTGGTCAGAATGGCCATCATCAAAAAATCTGCAAACAATAAATGCTGGAGAGGGTGTGGAGAAAAGGGAACCCTCTTGCACTGTTGGTGGGAATGTAAATTGATACAGCCACAATGGAGAACAGTATGGAGGTTCCTTAAAAAACTAAAAATAGAACTACTATCTAACCCAGCAATCCCACAACTGGGCATATACCCTGAGAAAACCAAAATTCAAAAATAGATATATACCTCAATATTCATTGCAGCACTATTTGCAATAACCAGGACATGGAAGCAACCTAAGTGTCCATCGACAGACGAATGGATAAAGAAGACGTGGCACATATATACAATGGAATATTATTCCATAAAAAGAAACAAAATTGAGTTATTTGTAGTGAGGTGGATGGACCTAGAGTGTGTCATACAGAATGAAGTAAGTCAGAAGGAGAAAAATAAATACCGTATGCTATCACGTATATATGGACTCTTAAAAAAAAAATGGTTCTGAAGAACCTATTGGCAGGACAGAAATAAAGACGGAGATGTAGAGAATGGACTTGAGGACATGGGGAGTGGGAAGGGTAAGCTGGGACGAAGTGAGAATGGCATGGACATATATACACTACCAAATGTAAAATAGATAGTTAGTGAGAATCAGTTGCATAGCACAGGGAGATCAGCTCGGTGGTTTGTGACCACCTAGAAGGATGGGATAGGGACCGTGACAGGGAGATGCAAGAGGGAGGAGATATGGCGATATATGTATAAGTATAGTTGATTCACTTTGTTATATAGCAGAAACTAACACACCATTGTAAAGCAATTATATTCCAATAAAGATGTTTTTAAAAAAAGCGTATGTCTATCAACCAGCTCAGCAATTCACATAGAGCAACAAGTAAGCCTTTCTTTGTCTATATTCTCGTATATGAACAAGCAACAAAGAATCACAGAAATTAGAGGAAAACAAAACAAGAAATATAGATGAAAATAAATTTCATCTGTGGAAACAGGGAAATTTCCAGGAATTAAAAAAGAATTAAAACTAAATTAGTAGCCTCAGAGATATCTGTGAAGATATTGCATGTGTAAAATAAGTTCAGCGTATTGTGAAGAATGAACAATAAATTCCAATTCAAGATGGCAGTCTTATCACATGCATTTATCTCTCCTTCCTTCTGACTCCATCAAAACAATAGCAAAATAATAGAAAAAAAAAGCATAAACCTACATAAAGACAGTGAGAGATGTCCACTAGAAAATATGAGATTAACATAGGTTTCTGGACTCTAGGTAGAAACACAAAGATCACTGGTGAGTAATGAAACAGAGTTGTGGGATTACAAGCTGAAGAAATGGGTCCTTATTATTAATACACACCTGGTGAGGCCTAGGGCACGTGAGTTTTAATAGATTATTGCAAGAGTGTAGGAGGAAGGTCATGAGAGCCATGGCAAAATGAGTTTATGAAAAGCCATTTAATTTGTTGGTAAACATATTAGGACTTAATGGAGAAGTTCTTACAAAAGAGTTAATAAATAGGTATTAAACTTTGAGAATTTATCCTTTGGAAGGAGAGGAGACACTTCTTCCAAATGTTAGTGAAAGAAATGTATAGAGGATGGGTAACATGAGATGAGAACATGTGCTGAGAATCAGGTGGGCTACAGATAATCTAGGGACTTTACAGGAGTGGTAAATGCTTAAAACATCTATTGAGGAGTATATATATATAAATGAACTGAAACAAGATGAGAAATTGTTCCTCGATCACAGTGCTATCTCAGCTAAGGCAAGAATGGATCATAATGCAATTGATTACACAGTGATTTCCCTCAATCATGCTTAGATGCCATGGGTTTTAACAGAGTGCAGGGCCAAAAGGCCTAAAGGGCTAGAAGACCCAGAATGCTTGTGTAGATCCACTGAAATGTTTGATCATGGAAGATAGGCAGAGTCAAAGTAATGTAAATGAAATCAGAAGTGGTTCATGGACTGGGAGAACATGCAGAGAAATGAGGCTGCAAAAACAATGAGAGTAAAGAGCAGGCTTAGTGGAAGTAAGGCTATTCAGAGGTGAAAGACTTGGAACAATGATTTCAAAGAAAGAACAAGGTCTTAGCTTACAAAGTTAGTGTATTTCCTATGAATGAGAAGATCCAAAGTATAACTTTAAAGATCACTGACATACATGTAGTATATCAGAAATCATCTTAAGCATTTGTTGTATAATTAAATACATAGTCTTTGAAAAGAAGTTTAAAAAATTTGTGTGTATTTGTTTATGTGTATGTTTCCAAAAATGAATCAATATAATTAGGATGAAATAGATTTTGTGAAGGTTCTCCAAAAGATGATAGTGAAAAAAAATTTCTAATAAGGCATATCAAAATAAACTGTAAGTAGTTATTTTTATCTCTCAAAAGCAAATTTTCCAATAGTGTTACACATGTGGTAGATCTATTTCCAGAGCAGAAATAAATTATTTTAAAAAGAGACAAAACATATGCCTGGCTAATGATTACTAGTAAGGGAAAATCATTTCTGCATGACCAATAAATAGTCAAAAGATACAAAAGATTTTTGACCAATAAATAGTCAACAGATAAGATATTTGAATAAATGGACAATCCAAGGGCTAACATATTAATCCAGCTACCTATAATCCATTAAATGGATTAAGTATATTAAATAAATATTGTTTTGGTTATCTCATTGCATAATAAATCACTCCAAAACATAATAGCTTACAACTACAACAATTATTTATTATCTCTCATGATTCTGTGGATTGACAGGGCTCCACTGTGCAGTTCTTTTGCTACACGAATAGTTGGTAAGGGCTGAAGTCAACTGAACTCTCAACTGGGCTGGAATGTCTAGATCAACTCACTTACTTGCCTGGCAATTGGAGATGTGTGTTGGCTGGGAGTTGGTTGGGGCTGTTGACCAAGATGTCTCTCTTTTCCTCCATGTAGATTTTCCATATATTTTGACCTTCTCAAAATACTGTGGCTGGGCTTGAATATTTAAAGTTCTAAGTAGAAGCTGAAGATTTCTCAAAGCCCTGCTTTGAAAGTTATGTAATGTCTCTTCTGCTGCATTTTGTTTGTCAAAACCATCTTGA
Source organism: Phocoena sinus (assembly GCF_008692025.1). Taxonomy (NCBI): domain Eukaryota; kingdom Metazoa; phylum Chordata; class Mammalia; order Artiodactyla; family Phocoenidae; genus Phocoena; species Phocoena sinus. The sequence continues at coordinate 33,861,358 of NC_045779.1, forward strand.
ATATGGCCACGTTCAATTTAGAGTCGAGATATGTGGAAGTGTCTTTTTGTTAAGTTAAAGTAATATATACATACAATTTTTAAAAAATCAAATACTGAGAAGATCTTGTATGAAAAGTAATGATTCTCTATGTGCCCTCAACTCCCTGCTCTCTAGGGATTTTGCACAGCCAATTTTCTGGAATTCTTTTTATTAATATACGGCATTGATTGAACTGTTTCCTGAACTCATATTATTCTTTTTTCATTTATTTGTTTATTTTTCTGGGGCACATTTTCAAGTATTATCTAAAAAGAGGGTACGTGAAACATAGTTTTTCACTCCTTGATTATTTAAAAATATTTTATTCTGTAACCACACTTGGTTGTTTGTGTGTGTGTGTGTGTGATATAGAATTCTAGACTGAAAAAAAACTTTCCTCCAGAATTCCAAATGCATTTTTTGTATAATTTTTAGCACCAAGTATTACTGATAAGTAGCCTAATTCCAGTATTATTCCTGTTATTTTGTAACTATTACCTAGAATATATATGGAGTGGGTTGAACTTGAGGCCAGCTGATTTGCCTTGCAAAATCCTATAGATGTTTAGGACTATCACATTTTTATTATAATAGAATGTGGGAACAAGGGATGGAGCTACAAAGAAGGTATGCTAAGAAGAATGGCTCCTGTAAAAATGCCCGTACTGGAATCCCAGGGACCTGTGAATATGTTACATTATGTGACAAAAGGAAGTTTACAGATGTAATTAAATTTGTAGACCTTAAAGTAGGAAAATTATCATAGATTATCTGGACCCAATATAATCACAGGAGTCCTTTATAAGCAAAGAACTTTCTCTTACGAAAGTTAGATGCAGTACAAGGAAAAGACAGAGAGATGCAAAACAGGGATGAGAATCTGTTGAGTCTGGAGGGGTCAACATGGAAAGAATGAAAAGGAATGTGGGTAGCTTCCAGGACTGATAGACAGCAAGGAAAAGGAACCTTCATTCCTATAATCACATGGAACTGAATTTAGATGACAAACTCAAATAGGCTGAAAGCATATTTCCCCCAAAGCGTCCAGTAAAGAATGCAGCACTCAAGGCTGATTTCAACCTTGTGAGTTCCTAAGCAGAGGACCCAGCTGAGCCCACCTGGACTTCTGATCTACAGAAACTGTGAGATCATAAATTTGTGTTATTTTAGGTCACACGTTTTTGGTGATTTTTTACAGCAGCAATAGGTAGCTAATATGGAAAGTCATTAATTGAAATCAGTATATATATTAAAAACATGGTTCTATCCTTTTTTCCAACTCTCTACATGTAGAATATCTGTCAGCAGGATTACTCGTCAGCTAAAGACACACACAAAAAGAAATACACAAGAATTTCTCTGAAAAAATATAACCATCTACACTGCTAAGAGGTAGGGCAGTTACCCACACTTATGTATGACTTGGTTACAAAATTGAGGGGCCCCCACCAACCTCCCCTTAATGTTTGATAATTTGCTAGGACAGCTCATAAACTCCAGAAAACACTTTATTATTACTGGATTATTATAAAGAATACAAATGAGGAGCCAGTTGGAAATGTACATAGGGCAAGGTCTGGAAAGGTACTTAGTGCAGGAGCTTCTGTCCCTGTGGAGTTAGGATATGCCACTCTCTTGACACATGGATGTATTGGCCAACTTGAAAGCTCTCTGAATCCTGTTGTTTAGATGTTTTTATAAAGGTTCCATTACATAGACATAATAATTGATTAAATTGTTGGTCATTGATGACTGAACTCAATCTCCAGCTCCTCTCTCCTCTCCATCAGTTGGCTGAAAGTTCCATGTGAGTAGTCACATGGTTGGTTTCTCTGGCAACCAGTCCCATCTTGAAGCTAACTAGCATAAATTCAAGTATGGTTGAAAGGGGCTAACTATGGGTAAAAGATGCTCCTATTACCCCTATCATTTAGGAAATTCCAAGAATTTTAGCATCTCTGTGTCAGGACCAGGGACAAAGACCAAATATTATATAGACTTCTTATTATGTCACATAAGCAAACACAAATGAACACAGGTGTAACAGAAAATGCAGTAAGCAGAAAAGAACTTTCAAAAAATTGAAAGAAAATAACCAGTAATAGAATACTAATTTGTATTCTAGAATTATTTTAGAAGATTGCACTGATGATGTAAGAATAGGATACTAAACACAATGAATACAAAACAAAGAAATTAGAAAATATTAAAAATCATTATGAAAGCAAAATATGATAGTTGAAAGAAAAAAATCAATGGACTGTTGGGGAGAAAATTAACAAAATCTCCCTTGAAAGTTAAAAAAATGTATATCAATGGAAAAATTTTGAGAAAATATTACATATATAGAAGACCAAGATGAGAAGCTCAAAATCCAGTTAAAAAGAATTTAAGAAAGTGAGAACAGAGGATAGAAGGGAGGAAATTTTGAAAGAAACAACACAGTGTTTTCCAAAGTTTCATGAAGGATACATGTTTCTAGATTGAAAGGATAAATACAGGCATATAATTTACCCTTTTTTTCCAGCCAAATGGGTAGAAAGAGGGAATTTCTCTTAGAGATTATATGCCTATGTTGCCATATAGTTCTGCAGGACTAGGACTGCTTTTGGGGTAAAGTAGTAAGAAAACACAAAGAAGAAAATAATGGGGATTGCCTCACACTCATGGGACCACAGGTCCCACCCCTCCGAGTTCATTTGGCCAGAAAACTAGTTTTAGGTATCTGCACAATTGCTCCCACTGCTGCAGTGATGCTCTGTGACAGAGGTTCCCCTTAGAGGCAGGGCTTAGAGAGAAAAAAAAAGGAAAAAAGCAAACATACATATTCTCCAGAACACAGGTGTCACTTTTCCAAGTTGAGAAAGACAAGATTTCTCTCTGCATTTTTGCTTCCCACACCTGCTGCATAGTTCCGCATTTGAAACACCCTTGGGCTAAAGCCAGGAGGTAAAAAAGAGGAAAAATAAAAGCAGAAAAATGCTTGCTTACTGTTTTTTCCAGTTTGGGTATCCCTCCCCAATTCATCTTTTTAGAGTTCTCAGATTTTGTTATTTGTATTTTAACCAGAAGTTATAGGTATAATCAGTGGGATAAACAGTATCAGGCTGACTATGAACGTCTAAATCAGGTTTTGATGTTTAACTTAAGTGTAAGAAGTAAAGTCCAGCAGAATATAAGAAATACGTGACTAGAAAAAAAGCTATACGATTATATGTGGAATGTTAATTGAGTAATTAAATCAACAATGATTTAGGTTCCATCTAGTATATAGGTATGATGCTTTACTTTGGGGAGTAACAAATGCATATAAAGGCATACCTCAGAGATATTTTTGGATTGGCTCCAGGCAAAGTGAATATTGCAGTAAAGTGAGTCACACGGAGTTTTTGGTTTCCCAGTATATATATATGTTATGTTTATACTATACTGTAGTCTATGAAGTGTTCAATAACATTATGTCTAAAAAAAATGTTTTTGCTGTTAGAGGGTCTTGCCTAGTTGTTTATGGCTGGTGACTGATCAGGATGATGGTTGCTGATGTGTGGGGTGGCTGTAGCAATTTCTTAAAATAAAACAACAAAGAAGGTTGCTGCATTGATTGACTCTTTCTTTCATGAATGATTTCTCTGTAACATGTAATATTTTGGGAACTGTTTCCAAGAGTAAACATACTGATTGAACAGAGAAGATACCCATGCCATTTTAGTGACCTGCTGACATAGTGGTATTTTACTATATTTCAATAGTCAAGGCAATTACAGAAGTCAATCCTTATCCAAGAGGAGGGGCATAGGCACCTTTGCTCAATGGGAGGAATGTAAATGTCACTTGTAAGAAGAACATGTGAGACAAAATATATTATTCTGGCTCTCTTTGGAAAGTACAATTTGCAGCAGTGTGCCACGGTTTTTAAAAGCATCATAATACAAACATGGGGAGTTAAAAAATATATAAAATAGCAACCTCTGGTGGTTATTTTTAAGTACAGAGAGTCCATATGATAAGCAACACATCAAAGGTAAAATGTAATAATCTGGAGCTATCAACTCCCACAAATTAACACATTTATTTATTTGTTAATAACTGATTAAGCATTCAATGTTTTCTGAGTCCTGGGGGTTATACAAATGAGTAAGACAAGGTCCTGTCTCTAATAAGACAAATAAGTTCACCATAATTTTAATGCTGTTGCCTAATTTTGGGACACTCAGGGTGCTGACACAGTAAACTCTTAGAAGAGTTGGTCTCTGCTTCAAGGCACCTTATGATATTTTCTATCTCATTGTTTCCCAGTGGGTGTTGCCTACTTTTAGTGTGACCTATATAGTCAATGTGTATTCATTGTCCCTTTGAATCTGATGTGTGAATCTGCCAATCACTTGCTTCTGGTAAGCCCCAGTATTGCTATTCACATTATCATTGATTTAAATAACCATGGTGCTTGGCTTCTCAAGGATACCCCTCTGGAGGGTATACAGATTTATCTAGAATTAAAGTAAATTGGAGCAGTGTATTTAGTTACAGAATATAGCAATGTGCCCTACTAAGGACAGATTCTTCATCAGGGGAAAGCTATATTTAACTAACTCTTTTTTAATTGCTTTGATGTAGTTTTAAGAGCATTGAAATTTAATCTCATAGGAACATTCCCCTTTTTATAGATCCCTGGCCTTTCTCAGGTTTAAAAAATGCATTTACCTCATTTTAGCAAAGAACAAATACTCCATCATGCAAAAGAATATTAAAATAAAGTATATTTCCTATCTGAAATGATACATGTTTCAACAACATCTAAGATGTGAAACAAATGAGTGAATAAACCTTAATAAAGTTAGTGTTTTTTGCACACTCACTTTCTCCTTTATAAACTCATATGAAGATGGGGCACAAAGCAAATTTGTATAAACTTGGAGTGATAACTACTATGGTACCACAAATAAAGTGGGTCATGAAGACTTTCAGAATATATTTGTATTTCTGTATTTATATTCATGACATAGACAATATAAATATGATGACCATCTCAAAGAAATCTATTTGCACAGTGTAGGAGCATATTCAGTTGAAGATCTGGTGTGGCAATTTCTCTGGCATATTTGAGAATCTTTAGAAACCATGGAGAATAATCTGCCAGATGGAATAGTCTTACAGAGTGAGATATTGGAGCTTACCTGGGAAGGTATAAGGTGGTTTCTGCCACTAAAGTAAAACTGTTTTCTAATCTGCTTGGAAAATTGCAATGAGAGGCATTTCACATTTCACTGCATCACAAAGCAGTCTTCCCACTTCCCCAGTTCTTTCCATTGCTGAAACATTCCTCTCTGGGCTGAATCCAAATCTTCCTTATAAATTATTTCTTTTTAGATCTAAAAGTAAAAAAACTTTTGAAGATGGATTAAGGAATTTTCTTTTCAAATATTTGAAGGTAATTCAAACATGTCTACTTATCCAGAGGAAAACATTTCTATATTTTTTAGCCACTCTCCATATAATGTTTTTTTAGACCTATCTACTGCTTTTTCATAGTAGATTCATCATTAGTAGATAGAGTCATTAATCTGTGGTAAAACAAAGTGCCTACTCTAGATATTGTGTTAGGTACTTACACATACATATTTTCACTTCATTTCAGAGTAATCTCCTGAGGTAGATATTGTGAACCAGGAATCTGAATGACAATGTTAAGAAATTTGCCAAAAATCACAGAGTTGTGAGTGGTGAAGCTGGTTTTCCCAAGCAGATCCTTTGACTTCATCTTCAGGTATCTCTGCTTCTCCATAAATACCATAGGAGTGAACTGTCAGAGGCAGAGACAAGTTGATGGAGTAGAAAAATGTGAGCTCACCCTCTCTCACAAAAACACCAAATGACTATCGATCAAGAAACTCTGGAACCTACTAAAAAAGATATCCTACATCCAAAGTCAAAGAAGAAGTCACAACGAGATAGTAGGCAGGACACAATCATGGTAAAACCAAATCCCATACCCACTGGGTGGGTGATCACAAACTGGAAAATAATTATATTGTAGAGGTTCTCCCACAGGAGTGAAAGTTCTGAGCCCAACGTTAGCCTCCCAAACTGTGGTCTGGCATCAGGAGGAGGAGCCCCAGAGCACCTGGCTTTGAAGGTCAGCCTGGTTTGATCACAGGAATTGCACAGGACTGGGAGAAACAGAAACTCCACTCTTAGAGGGTGCACACAAGGTCTTGTGCACACCAGGACCCAGGTGACTGCATAAGAGGCCTGGGCCAGACCTACCAGTTGGTATTTGAGGGTCTCCTGCAGTGGTGGGGGGAAGCTGTGGCTCACTGCAATGACCAAGATACTGGTGATGGTAGTTCTGGGGAATACTCACTGGCGTAAGCCCTCCTGGAGGCTGCCATTTTCTCACCAAGAACTGACCCCACTCAACAGTCTCTGGGCTCCAGTGCTGGGATGCCTCAGACCAACAGGGTGGGAACACAGCAGTACCCATCAGCAGACAGGCTGCCTAAAGTCTTCCTGAGCCCACAGCTGCCCACTAAACACACTACTTGACATGGCCTTGCACACCAGAGGGACAAGACCCAGCTCCACCCACCAGTGGGCAGGCACCAGTCCCTCCCACCAGGAAGCCTGCATAAGCCTCTTAGTCCAACCTCATCCACCAGGGGGCAGACAACATAAGCAAGAAGAACTACAACCCTGCAACCTGCAGAACCAAAATTGCAATCACAGAAAGTTAGACAAAATGAGACAGCAGAGGAATATGTCCCAGATGAAGGAACAAGATAAAACCCCAGAAAAACAACTAAGTGAAGTGGAGATAGGTAATCTTCCTAAAAAGGAATTCAGAGTAATGATAGTAAAGATGATTCAAGATCTCGGAAAAAGAATGAAAGCATAGATCAAGAAGATAAAAGAAATGTTTAATGAACACCTAGAGGATCTAAAGAACAACAAACAGAGATGAACAATACAATAACTGAAATGAAAAATACACTAGAAGAAAAAAGTAACAGAATAAATGAGGCAGAAGAACAGATAAGTGAGCTGGAAGACAGAATGGTGGAAATCACTGCCATGGAACAGAATAAAGGAAAAAGAATGAAAAGAAAAGAGGACCATCTAAGAGTCCTCTGGGACAGCATTAAGCCCACCAACATTCACAGTATAGGGGTCCCAGAAGGAGAAGAGAGAGAAAGGACCTGAGAAAATATTTGAAGAGATTATAGCCAAATACTTCCCTAACATGGAAAGGAAACACTCAAGTCCAGGAAGCACAGAGAGTCCCATATATCATAAACCCAAGGAGGAATAGGCCAAGACACATATTAATCAAACTCACAAAAATTAAAGACAAAGAAAATATTAAAAGCAACAAATAAAATACAAGGGAATGCCCATAAGGTTATCAGCTGATTTCTCAGCAGAAAATCTACAGGCCAGAAGGAAGTGGCATGATATATTTAAAGTGATGAAAGGGAAGAACCTACAAGCAAGAATACTCTACGCAGCAAGGCTATCATTCAGATTTGACAGAGAAATCAAAAGCTCTACAGACAAGCAAATGCTAAGAGAATTCAGCACCACCAGACCAGCTTTGCAACAAATGCTAGAGGAACTTCTAGGTAGAAGAGAAAAGGCCACAACTATAGAAACAAGAAAATTACAAATGGAAAAGCTCACCAGTAAAGACAAACATACAGTAAAATTAGGAAATCATCCACACACAAATATGATATCAAAACCACCAATTGTGAGAAGAGGAGAGTACAAGGAAAGTTAGTGAAAATGCATTTGAAATTAAAAGACTGGCAACTTAAAATGATCTAGCTTATATACAGACTGCTATATCAAAACCTCATGGTAACCACAAACTGGAGTGAGCTATCATTCATGAAATACTGATTAAATATCTGGTATTATTGAGACCAGCAGTGCTTAAATATTAGTGGGCACCAGAATCACCTGGAGGGCTTTTAAAAACATGTATTTATTAATCTTACCTTAGAGTTTCAGATACAGTATGTTTGGGGTGAGGCCTAAGAATTTTTATTTCTATCAAGACCCCAGGTGTTGCTGATGCTGCTGGTCTGAGGACCACACTTCAAGAACTACTGATTTAGAGGATTCTGTGGTGCTTGTCTGGAGGACTCTTGTAGTCAGAGCTGTACTCTGGTGATTAACAGGAAAATAACAGAAAACATTGCCTTCTCCAAGAAGCCTATGTAGATGTAGTAATGGCCTCTACCCTGTACACCACACTCTAATTTCCCCTCTTCTCCACCCCCACAAGGCACCACTCTCCTAATCCCATAATCCACTGTGCATATCTCTGTTACTACATTTATCACAATGTATATGAAATATTTTTTTCTCTGTTTCCTCCTATTAGACTGGGGAGCTACTGAGGGCAGAAGCTACTTTATTTCTCTCTGTACCCCTGACATCTTGTGAAGTGTCTGACATTCAGCAGAAACTCAATAATTTTAGAATGAATGGTGGAATAAATATGACATGGTAATTACATTTGTAAGTAGCAGAAAAATATGAAAATAGGTCGTGTGTCTACAACAACATAAAATTTTTTTAAAGTTTTGAAAGATGTGAGCTTAAATGAAGAAGATAAAGCATCATAAAGAAAATGCAAAATTTCAAATTCATATTCAAAAGGAATTTTTTTTTTTTGCGCTACTCAGGCCTCTCACTGTTGTGGCCTCTCCCGTTGCGGAGCACAGGCTCCGGACGCGCAGGCTCAGTGGCCATGGCTCACGGGCCCAGCAGCTCTGCGGCATGTGGGATCTTCCCGGACCGGGGCACGAACCCGTGTCTCCTGCATCGGCAGGCGGACTCTCAACCACTGCACCACCAGGGAAGCCCTAAAAAGGGATTTTGAATAATCTCTGTTGAAGTTGATGTGAAAAAGTCTTAGGGGTTTTAGTTAAATCTCAGTTCAGTATAAATCAATAGTATGAAGTAGCTGCTAGGACAATTAATAATTATGAGGCTTATGTAGAGAGTGTATGTATTTAATACGGTCAGACTATTTGTTAATTTTTAGTTTAAAGGCAATAGTAGTGTTTGAAAGAAAAGAGCCTGGTAGGAGGATGGGTTCATATTCCCAGTGCTTCCTTATTATACCAAAAGCCAGATTATGTGTAAAGTATGTTGTCTTTCATCTGGTCCTATTTAAATTTTACTTCAGGGAGACTTCATTGGTTTTTTAAAATGTAAAGATGCAAACTTTTTGTCTTTTTTTTTTTTTTTTTTTGCGGTATGTGGGCTTCTCACTGTTGTGGCCTCTTTCATTGCGGAGCACAGGCTCCGGACGCGCAGGCTCAACAGCCATGGCTCACGGGCCCAGCCGCTCTGCGGCATGTGGGATCTTCCCGGACCAGGGCACGAACCCTCGTCCCCTGCATCGGCAGGCGGACTCTCAACCACTGCGTCACTAGGGAAGCCCAAGATGCAAACTTTTAACTGTAGGTTTCCTTTTCTTTTTCTAGCTGGGAGGAAGCTGTAGCCAATAACTTATTATAGCCTTCACTATTGAAAGTAGTCTTTAATTGTTCATGCCTCTTTTTACCAATGCCTAATATTTTGAAACAGATCTCTTTTGAGCTTAAAGTTCATGCATCTAGTCTTAGTTCAGGTAAGAGAATAATTGAAGGAAAGAATAATTTAAAATAAGGCCATTTATTTTTTCCAGCTATCTATATAGAGCTAATTTCCTATTAGAAAAAAACCTGATTAATGTTTTAGAAAATATCATATTTATAATAATTGACATCTAAAATTGAAAAAAATTAGTTTTAGAAAAAAAATTTTTAAATGGAAAAATTTTAGCTGATCAAATGCTCTGTCTCTGAATATGGATTGGAATGATTAAAACAAATAAGAAGTTGATGCTTTTTTCTCTTTTATGATCTAATTCTATTCTTATTTTTCTCATATTTATCTGTACATTCATTCTCTATTTTCTTTGCTGGACATTTCCCTATGGGCCACAAATCTTCCCTCCTTGTACTTATTCTCAAAGTCTCAATTCTTGATTCTCGTTTCTTCCCTTTTTATAGTCTCCTTCAGAAATAATTCCTTTTCCATTTGTACCTTTTAATAACTTTAACTCTCACCAATACATAGTTAATTCTAATGCATAATATCCAGTTCTATTTATGGTTTCAGGTTCAATCCCAGTTGTTTTAAGCTATCTATTTAATTCCACATAAATATCCTGTCATTACCTCAAATGTATTATTTTTTCAAATGGGATATACTGCCTTTCGGTTCCAATCAGATCTCGCTCCTAAATTCAATGACCATATCGAAGCACTACCATTTTCTCAAACACTTAAGTTTAAAATTTTACATCAACTTTAAAATATTTTTTCTCTTTTATATAAATCCTATCAGTGTTTCTTGCAAAGACTCTGTCTCCTCTTTCAATTCCAATGGCCATTGCCCAAGTCCATGCTCTCCTTCTTGGATATCTCAATCTTTGCCTCACTGTTCCCTTTCAGTGCAACCACTTCATCCCCTAAATTTATAGCAACACATAACAGCATCCTGTGTACAATTAACTGGCTCATGGCAACTTAAATTCAGGAATTTGGAGTTGGCTCTTTAAGTAATAGATAAACAAAAGGTCATGTTGGAGTAGGATAGCCGAGTTTTGTCCATATGTATACAGGTGACAGGCAGGGCTAAAGTGAACCAAGAGAAGCAAGAATATTAAACCATCTAGCAGAGAGATCTGATGAGCCAAGTTAGCATGCCTTCCTGAGAGAAGATCCTCACTTGTTGACCTTTTATTTCAGCATCCAAGTGACTTGGCCTACTTTATTTACTGCGCTGAGATTTTTGTAAACTTGCAGCTTGTTTTCTCACAATGTCTCCTTTTACTTAAATTAACTGGATTGAGATTTTCTTTCCTGGAAACAAACATGTCCTTACCCAGATGTCACCTTCCAATCACATGTGGACATTAGCCATAGCTCCTTAATTCACCTCATTAATGTTAAGATTTAGGGATTTAAATCATTCTTGCATATACCTGCTACATTAATATTTCTAATCAAATATATCATACTTCTGTTAAAAAATATAACCTTCTGGAAGTACCCCTCTAAAATTTATAAAAATGAAAGCTCCTTTTCCTGGCTTTCATTAAATTTTGATTTACTTGTTGAATCTAACTTTTCCCTTTTACCAATATAAATCCACCACTGAGTCAAGCTGGTGTGTTTCAGAATTGCCGTGTTTATTTGTCGTTCCATGCCTTAACTAATAGTGTTGGCTTCATTTGTAATGCTGTCCCATTATCTCCTCTATTTTTTCTACACCTTTGGCTTAATAAAGCTACACACTCCAACAAACATACATCTGGCAAATGACCACTAATTCTTTAGCTCATGCATTATCAGATTTAGAGAGCCTTTCCTGACTCTTGTATTTCAGTGACTCTTTCTTTTTATATTATTACCTTAATATTGTATTAATACCATATGTTCAAGTATTTATCTTTCCCGAATAACTGTTCATGCTGTGAAATCTAGGCAGAGATCAACTTTGTATCTGTATAACATAACAAAGTGCTTAGAGTCAGTTCTTAGTAAATGAATGTTGAATGAGTAAATGAACCAATGAATGAATGCTTACCTCTTAAGACTCAGGTTAAGTCCAACCACCCTAATGAAGCCTTTATAGATTATTCCCAACATTTATTGATGTCTTTTTCATCAACAATTATAGATTTTGCTACACAATTTAGTATTCAACTATTTATACATTTACTTTTTACAATTTTGTTTTATATTTTGATCTTCTCTGTCTCATTCAGGTCAGAAGTTTTTGAATGTCAAGGAACATACCATTGTCTTATTCTGTGTTTTCTACACTGCTTAGTAGGAAAAGCATGTTGTAGTTTATATCTGTTGTTTATAATTTTCCAAGGACTACACCTCTGAAAGAATTAGAAGTGGTGTCATATGTAGATTGCCTAGACATTTTTTATATAATGACAAAAGCAACATCATTATCTGAAGAAAATACCTGATTTGTAATATTATTAAGAAATTTAAATATAAACTTCATAGATTACTAAAACCTATCTTTATAAAGAATTCTATGTTTCAAGAAAGCTAACTGTTTTCCCAGAGGAGGAGCATTTAGAGGATATTTCTCGTTGGACACCTTTTGGTTCCTTGAAAGGAGGTCTGTTCATGTGTAGATGGTGGTAATGGGTGAGATATTTTGGTATTTATTCTAGTTGGTCTCTGTCTGAATTCACTGCCTATGTGGAGAGGGTGAATGATGGCTTAAAGTTATCTTTTTAGCTTTATAGTTATTGGAATCTTGGAGGGCATTCTGTCATATTGCATTTATGAACTTTCATCCTCTCCTATAAATAACTATTTCTAAGATCACATGGTTTATTTGCTTCCTTCAGGCTTCAGAACCTGGAGGCTGAGCTTCCTTCTTCCTTCCAAGGAGGTCTGAATAGAAAAACTTCAAGGTTGGAAACCACATGATGGCAAGATTGAATCTAAGTTCTTCTGTTTAGCAGGTAAGCGGGGGAATGTTCTTACATTACAGAATTAAGTTCATTATCTAAAAGTTTAGTTAATATTACCATCCTCATAGGATGTTGTAAAAATTAAAGAAATAAAATACATGAAATGATTGGCACATCATCAATACTCAATGCCTGTTGGTCTCTCCTAGAAAGTACAACTCTGTTACTATGTATAGAAAACCCTAAGGACCCCACACAAAAACTACTAGGTCTAATAAATGAATTCAGTGAAGTAACAGGATACAAGATTAACATTCAGTGATCAGTTGCATTCCTTTACACTAACAATGAAATATCAGAAAAAGAATGTAAAAAAAAAAAAAAAAAACAACTTTTAAAACCACACCAAAGAGCAGAAGCAAGAAGAACTACAATCCTGCAGCCTGTGGAACAGAAACCACATTCAGAGAAATATAGACAAGATGAAAAGGCAGAGGGCTATATACCAGATGAAGGAACAAGATAAAACCCCAGGAAAACAACTTATTGAAGTGGAGATAGGCAAACTTCCAGAAAATAATTCAGAATAATGATAGTGAAGATAATCCAGGACCTTGGAAAAGAATGGAGTCAAAGATGGAGAAGATGCAAGAAATGTTTAACAAAGACCTAGAAAAATTAAAGAACAAAAAAACAGAGATGAACAATACAATAACTGAAATGAAAACTACACTAGAAGGAATCAAAAGCAGAGTAACTGAGGCAGAAGAATGGATAAGTGAACTGGAAGACAGAATGGTGGAATTTACTGCTGTGGACAGACTAAAGAAAAAAAGAATGCAAAGAAATGAAGACAGCCTAAGAAACCTCTGGGAGAACATTAAACACAACAACATTCGCATTATAGGGGTCCCAGAAGGAGAAGAGGAAGAGAAAGGACCAGAGAAAATATCTGAAGTGATTATAGTCAAAAACTTCCCTAACATGGGAAAGGAAATAGCCACCCAAGTCCAGGAAATTCAGCGAGTCCCATACAGGATAAAACCAAAGAGAAACATGCCAGGACACATAGTAATCACATTGGTAAAAATTAAAGACGAAGAAAAATTATTGAAAGCAGCAAGGGAAAAACAACAAATAATGTACAAGGGAACTCTCATAAGGTTAACAGCTGATTTCTCAGCAGAAACTCTACAAGCCAGAAGGGAGTGGCATGATATACTTAAAGTGAGAAAGGGAAAAACCTGCAACCAAGATTACTCTACCCAGCAAGGATCTCATTCAGATGCGATGGAGAAGTCAAAAGCTTTACAGACAAGCAAAAGCTAAGAGAATTCTACATCACAAAATCAGTACTACAACAAATGTGAAAGGAAGTTCTCTAAGTGGGAAACACAAAAGAAGAAAAGGACCTACAAAAACAAACCTAAAACAATTAACAAAATGGTCATAGGAACATACATATCATAATTACCTTAAACGTGAATGGATTAAATGCTCCAACCAAAAGACACAGGCTTGCTGAATGGATACAAAAACAAGACCCATATATATGCAGTCTACAAGAGACCCACTTCAGACCTAGGGACACATAGAGACTGAAAGTGAGGGGATGGAAAAAGATATTCCATGCAAATGGAAATCAAAAGAAAACTGGAGTAACTATACTCATATCAGATAAAATAGACTTAAAAATAAAGAATATTACAAGAGACAAGGAAGGACACTACATAATGATCAAGGGATCAATCCAAGAAGAAGATATAAGAATTATAAGTATAAATGCACCCACCATAGGAGCACCTCAATACATAAGGCAACCGCTAACAGCTATAAAAGAGAAAATCAACACTAACACAATAATAGTGGGGGATTTTCACACCTCAATTACACCAATTGACAGATCATCCAAAATGACAATAAATAAGGAAACACAAGCTTTAAATGACAAAATAGACCACATAGATTTAATTGATATTTACAGGACATTCCATCCAAAAACAGCAGATTACACTTTCTTTTCAAGTGTGCACAGAACATTCTCCAGGATAGATAACATCTTGGGCCACAAATCAAGCTTCAGTAAATTTAAGAAAATTGAAATCATATCAAGCATCTTTTCTGACCACAATGTTATGAGATTAGAAATGAATTACAGGGAAAAAATCATAAAAAACAAACACATGGAGGCTAAACAATACATTACTAAATAACCAAGAGATCACTGAAGAAATCAAAGAGGAAATCAAAAAATACCTAGAGACAAATGCCAATGAAAACAAAATGATCCAAAACCTATGAGCTGCAGCAAAAGCAGTTCTAAGAGGGAAGTTTATAGCTATACGAGCCTACCTCAAGAAACAAGAAAAATCTCAAATAAACAATCTAAACTCACACCTAAAGGAACTAGAGAAAGAAGAACAAACAAAACCCAATGTTAGCAGAAGGAAAGAAATCATAAGGATCAGATCAGATATAAATGAAATAGAAAGAAAGAAAGCAATAGCAAACATCAATAAAACTAAAAGCTGGCTCTTTGAGAAGATAAACAAAATTGATAAACCATTAGCCAGACTCATCAAGAAAAAGATGGAGAGGATTCAAATCAGTAAAATTAGAAATGAAAAAGGAGAAGTTACAACAGACACTGCAGAAATACAAAACATCCTCAGAGACTACTAAAAGCAACTCTATGCCAATAAAATGGACAACCTGGAAGAAATGGAAAAATTCTTAGAAAGGTATAACCTTCCAAGACTGAACCAGGAAGAAACAGAAAATATGAAGAGACCTATCACAATTAATGAAATTGAACCTGTGATTAAAAATCTTCCAACAAGCAAAAGTCCAGGATAAGATGGCTTCATATGTGAATTCTGTCAAACACTTAGAGAAGAGCTAACACCCATCCTTCTCAAACTCTTCCAAAAAATTGCAGAGGAAGGAACACTCCCAAACTCATTCTATGAGGTCACCATCACCCTGATATCAAAACCAGACAAAGATTCTACAAAAAAAGAAAATTACAGACCAATAACCCTGATGAATATAGATGCAAAAATACTTAACAAATTACTAGCAAACAGAATCCATCAACACATTGAAAGTATCATACACCTCAATCAAGTGTGATTTATCCCATAGATGCAAGGATTCTTCAATATACACAAATCAATCAATGTGATACACCATATTAACAAATTGAAGAATAAAGACCATATGATCATCTCAATAGATGCAGAAAAAGCTTTTGACAAAATTCAACGCCCATTTATGATAAAAAAAAAAAACTCTCCAGCAAGTGAGCATAGAGGGAACCTACCTCAACATAATAAGGACCATACATGAGAAACCCACAGCAGACATCATACTCAATGGTGACAAACTGAAAGCATCTCTTCTAAGATCAGGAACAAGACAAGGATGTTCACTCTCACCACTATTATTCAACATAGTTTTGGAAGTCCTAGTAATGGCAATCAGAGAAGAAAAAGAAATAAAGGAATACAGATAGGAAAAGAAGAAGTAAAACGGTCACTGTTTGCAGATGAGATGATATTGTACATACAGAATCCTATAAATGCCACCAGAAAACTACTAGAGCCAATCAATGAATTTGGTAAATTTGCAGGATACATAATTAATGCACAGAAATCTCTTGCATTCCTATACACTAATGATGAAAAATCTGAAAGAGAAATTATGGAAACATTCCTATTTACCATTGCAACAAAAAGAATAAAATATCTAGGAATAACCCTACCTAGGGAGAGAAAGGACCTGTATGCAGAAAACTATAAGACACTGATGAAAGAAATTAAAGATGATACCAACAGATGGAGAGATATACCATGTTCTTGGATTGGAAGGATCAATATTGTGAAAATGACTATACTACCCAAAGCAATCTACAGATTCAATGCAATCTTTATCAAATTACCAATTGCATTTTTTATGGAACTAGACAAATCATCTTAAAATTTGTTGGAGACACAAAAGACCCCTAACAGCCAAAATAGTCTTGAGGGAAAAAGACGCAGCTGGAGGAATCAGACTTCCTGACTTTCAGACTATACTACAAAGTGACAGTAATCGAGACCATATGGTACTGGCACAAAACCAGAAACATAGATCAATGGAACAAGATAGAAAGCCCAGAGATAAACCCATGCACCTATGGTCAACTAATTTATGACAAAGTAGGCAAAGATATATAATGGAGAAAAGACAGTCTCTTGAATAAATGGTGCTGGGAAAACTGGACAGCTACATGTAAAAGAATGAAATTAGAACACTCCCTAACACCATACACAAAAATAAACACAAAATGGATTTGAGACCTAAATGTAAGACAGGACACAATAAAACTCTTAGAGGAAAATATAGGAAGAACACTCTTTGACATAAATCACAGCAAGATCTTTTTTGATCCACCTCCTAGAGTAATGGAAATAAAAACAAAAATTAACAAATGGGACCTAATGAAACTTCAAAGCTTTTGCACAGCAAAGGAAACCATAAGCAAGACGAAAAGACAACCCTCAGAATGGAAGAAAATATTTGTAAATGAATCCACGAACAAAGGATTAATCTCCAAAATATATAAACAACTCATGCAGCTCAATATTAAAGAAACTGGGGTTCCCTGGTGGCACAGTTGTTGAGAGTCAACCTGCGAATGCAGGGGACACGGGTTCGTGACCCGGTCCAGGAAGATCCCACCTGCCGTGGAGCGGCTGGGCCCGTGAGCCATGGCCGCTGAGCCTGCGCATCTGGAGCCTGTGCTCCACAGTTGGACAGGCCACAACAGTGAGAGGCCCACGTACGGCAAAAAAAAAAAAACATTAAAGAAACAGATAACCCAATCCAAAAATGGACAGAAGACCTAAATAGACATTTCTCCAAAGAAGACATACAAATGGCCAAGAAGCACATGAAAAGTTGCTCAACATCACTAATTATTAGAGAAAGGCAAATCAAAACTACAGTGAGGTATCATCTCATGCCAGTTAGAATGGACATCATCAGAAAATCTACAAACAACAAATGCTGGAGAGTGTGTGGAGAAAAGGGACACTCTTGCACTGTTCGTGGTAATGTAAATTTATACAGCCACTATGGAGAACAGTATGGAGGTTCCTTAAAAAACTAAAAATAGAATTACCATATGATCCAGCAATCCCACTGCTGGGCATATACCCAGAGAAAACCATAATTCAAAAAGACACATGCACCCCAATGTTCATTGCAGCACTATTTACAATAGTCAGGTCATGGAAGCAACCTAAATGCCCATCGACAGATGAATGGATAAAGAAGTTGTGGTACATATATACAATGGAATATTACTCAGCCATAAAAAGGAACGATATTGAGTCATTTGTTGAGATGTGGATGGATCTAGAGACTGTCACAGAGTGAAGTAAGTCAGAAGAGAAAAACAAATATCACATATTAATGCATATATGTGGAACCTAGAAAAATTTTACAGATGAACCGGTTTTCAGGGCAGAAATGAGAGACACAGATGTAGAGAATAAACATATGGACACCAAGGGGGGAAAACCGCGGTGGGGTGGGGTTGGTAGTGTGCTGAATTGATCGATTGGGATTGACATGTATACACTGATATGTATAAAATTGATGACTAATAAGACCCTGCAGTATAAAAAGCAAAGAAACAAAACAACTAATACTAAATTTTCTTTGGGTTAATTTGTATGGAAATATGTTAATATAAAATGTTTCAGACATTACATGAAATTTCTAAAAATCTTAAATATTCTGATATAATGTTATAAGTCATAGTTCTAGGAAAAAATATTAGAATTAATAAATGAATGCAGCAAGTTTGCAGGACATAAGATTAATATACAGAAATTTGTTACATTTCTATACAAAATAATGAAATATCAGAAAGAGAATGTTAAAATTAAAATCCCACTTAAAATATCATGAAAAAAAAATTACCTAGGAATAAAGTTAATCAACAGGGGGAGTGACCTGTGCTCTGAAAACTATGAAACATTAATGAAGGAGATGGAATATGATTCAAAGAAATGGAAAGATATCCTGTGTTCTTTGATTGGAAAAGTCAATATTATTTAAATGGCCATACTACATAAAGCAATCCACAGATTTAATGAAATCCCCATCAAAATACCCAGTATATTTTTCATAGAACAAGAACAAATAATGCTAGAATTTGTGTGGAATTACAAAACACTCTGAATTGCCAAAGCAATCCTGAGAAAAAGAACAAAGCTGGAGGTATAACCCTAGCAGACTTTAGACTCTACTACAAAACTACAGTAATCAAAACAGCATGCTATTATCACAAAAACAGATACATAGATCAACAGAAGAGAATAGAGAACCCAGAAATAAACCCATGCACCTACAGTCAATTCATGTAAGACAAAGAAGGCAAGAATATACAATGGACAAAGACAATCTCTTCAACAAGTGGTGCTGGGAAAACTGGAAAGCCACACATAAAACAATGAACTTAGAACATTTCCTCACACCATATACAGAAATAAATTTAGGTTTAAAGACATAAATGTAGAACATGAAACCATAAAACTCCTAGAAGAGAAATGGAAGGAACACTCTTTAACAAAAATTGTAGCAATATTTTCTAAAATCAGTCTCCTAAGGCAAAATAAATAAAAGCAGAAACAGGGATTCCCTGGTGGTGCAGTGGTTGAGAGTCTACCTGCTGATGCAGGGGACACGGATTTGTGCCCCATTCCAGGAAGATCCCACATGTCGCAGAGTGGCTGGACCCATGAGCCATGGTCGCTGAGCCTGCGCATCCGAAGCCTGTACTCTGCAATGGGAGAGGCCACAACAGTAAGAGGCCCACTTACCACAAAAAAAAAAAAAAAAAAAAGCAGAAACAAACAAATGGAACCTAATGAAACAAAACTTTTTGCACAGCAAAGGAAACCATAAACAAAACAAAAAGAAAATCTACAGGATGGTAAAAAAAATTTGCAAATGATGCAACTGACAAGGAGTTAATATCCAAAATATACAAACTGCTCATACAACCCAATCTAAAAAAAAACACCCAAAAAACAAGTTCAATCAAAAAATAGACTGAAGACTTGAATAGACATATTTTTCCAAAGAAGACATACACATAGGTAACATGAAAAGATGCTCATCATTCCCTAGTTACTAGAAATATACAAATCAAAACCCAAATAAGGTATCACCTCACACCTGTTAGAATGTCTATCCTCAAAAAGTCTACAAATAACAAATGTTGGAAAGGTGGTGGAGAAAAGAGAACCCTCATACACTGTTAGTGGTAATGCAAATTGGTGCAGCCATATGGAAAACAGTAAGGAGAGTCCTCAGAAAACTAATAATAGAAGTACCATAAGATCCAGCATTCCACTTCTGAATATACATACAGAAAAATATGAAAACCCTATTTTGAAAAGGCACATGCATAATAATGTTCATATCAGCACTATTTACAATAGCCAAGAGATGGAAGCAACCCAAGTGCCCATCAACAAACAATTGGATTAAGAAGTGTTTGTATATATATAAACACACACAACATTCACACAGCACAACACTCTCACCACACAACATTAAACACACCAGCATTCACATTATGGGGTCCCAGGAGGAGAAGAGAGAGAAAGGGGCTGAGAATATATTTGAAGAGATAATAGCTGAAAATCTTCCTAACATGGGAAAGGATTTTCCTAACATGGGAAAGGAAAAACTCACCAAAGCCCAGGAAGCACAGAGAGTCACATACAGAATAAACACAAGGAGGAACAGGCCAAGACACATATTAATCAACAAATAACATACAAGGGAATTCCTATAAGGTTATAGACTGATTTTTCAGCAGAAAATCTGTAGACCAGAAGGGAGTGTGATGATCTATTTAAAGTGAAGAAAGGGAAAAACCTACAAACAAAAATTCTCTACCCAGCAAGGCTCTTGTTCAGATTTGAAGGAGAAAGCAAAAGCATTACAGAGAAGCAAAAGATAATAGAATTCAGCACCACCATCCAGCTTTACAAAAAATTCTAAAGGAAATTCCACAGGCAGAAAAGAAGAGGCCACAACTAGAAACAAGAAAATTATGAATGGGAAAGCTCACTCGTAAAGGCAAAAGTACAGTAAAAGTAGGAAATCATTCAAAAACAAATATGATATCAAAACCTGCAATTGTGAGGAGAGTACAAATGCATTATATTGAAATGTATTTGAAATTAAAAGAACAGCAACTTAAAACAGTTATATATATATATATATATATATATATATATATATATATATATATATATAGACTGTTATACAAACTTCATGGGAGAGATTTCTTTGGTGGCACAGTGGTTAAGAATCTGACTGCCAATGCAGGGGCCACAGGTTCAATCCCTGGTCTGGGAAGATCCCACATGCCGTGGAGAAATTAAGTCTATGTGCCACAATTACTGAGCCTGTGCTCTAGAACCTGCAAGCCACAACTACTGAGCCCACATGCCGCAACTACTGAAGATCATGCACCTAGAGCCCATGCTCTGCAACAAGAGAAGCCACCACAATAAGAAGCCCCTGCACCACAACGAAAAGTAGTCCGTGCTTGCCACAACTAGAGAAAGCATGAGCAGAGCCAAAAATTAATAAATAAATAAATTTATTTAAAAAAATAAATAAAAACTGCATGGGAACAGCAAGCTGAAAATCTACAATTGATGCATAAACACACACATAAAAGGAATCCAAACAAACAATATTTTAGCCATCAAATCACAAGAGAAGAAAATAAAAGAGGAAAGGAAACAAAAAAATACGAAAACAAATCTAAAACAATTAATGAAATGGCAAAAAAATACATATTTATGATTACCTTAAATGCAAATGGATTAAATGCTCTAACCAAAAGATGTAGACTGGCTGAATGGATACAAAAACAAGAACCATATATATGCTGTCTACAAGAGACCCACTTCAGATCTAGGGACACATACAGAATAAAAGTGAGGGAATGGAGAAAGATACTCCATGAAAATGGAAACCAAAAGAAAGCTGGAATAGCAATACTTATATCAGACATCTAATATAGGAGTACCTCAATATATAAGGCAAACATTAACAGACTGGACCAGGAAGAAATAGAAAATATGAACAGACCAATAGCAAGCACTGAAATTGAAACTGTGATTAAAATACTGATTAAAATACAAAAGTCCAGGACCAGATGGCTTCACAGGGAAATTCTATCAAACATTTAGAGAAGAGCTAACATCTATGCTTCTCAAACTCTTCCACAAAATTGCAAAGGGAAGAGCATTCCCAAACTCATTCTATGATTCCACCATCACACCGGTACCAAAACCAGACAAAGATATAACAAAAAAAGAAAATTACAGGTCAATATCACTGATGAACATAGATGCAAAAATCCTCAACAAAATACTAGCAAACCAAATCCAACAACACATTAAAAAATCATACACCATGGTCAAGTGAGATTTATCTCAGGGATGCAAGGATTCTTCAATATATGTAAACCAATAACTATGATACATCATATTAAAAAATTGAAGAATTAAAATCCATGCAATCATCTCAATAGATGCTGAAAAAACTTGTGACAAAATTCAACACTGATTTATGATTAAAAAAACTCTCCAGAAAGTGAGCATAGAGGGAACCAACCTCCACATAATAAAGGACATATATGATGAACCCACAGCAAGCATTATTCTCAATGGTGAAAAACTGAAAGTATTTCCTCTAAAATCGGGAACAAGAAAAGTGTGCCCACTCTCACCACTATTGTTCAACATAATTTTGGAAGTCTTAGCCATTGCAATCAGAGAAGAAAAAGAAATAAAAGGAATCCAAATTGGAAAAGAAGAAGCAAAACTGACACTGTTTGCAGAAGACATGATACTACATACAGAAAATCCTAAAGATGTCACCAGAAAACTACTAGAGGTAATCAATGAATTTAGTAAAGTCACAGGATACAAAATTAATGCAAAGAAATCTCTTGCATTCCTATACACTAACAACAAAATATCAGAAAGTGTAATTAAGGAAAAAAATCCCATTTACCATTGCAATAAAAAGAGTAAAATAATTAGGAATAAACCTACTGAAGGAGGTAAAAGACCTGTACTCAGAAAACTATAAAGTGATGATGAAAAAATCAAAGATGAAACAAACAGATAGAGAAATACATCACATTCTTGGATTGGAAGAATCAATATTTTCAAAATGACTGTACTACCCAAAATAATCTGCAGATTCAATGCAATCCCTATCAAATTACCAATGACATTTTTCACAGAATTAGAACAAAAAAATCTTACAATTTGTATGGAAACACAAAAGACCCCAAATAGAGAAAGCAATCATGAGAAACAAAAACACAGAGCTGGAGGAATCAGGCTCCCTGACTTCAGACTATAGTACAAAGTTACAGTAACTAAGACAGTATGATACTGGCACAAAAACAGAACTATAGATAAATGTAACAGGATAGAAAGCCCAGAGATAAACCCATGCACCTATGATCACCTAACCCATGACAAAGAAGGTGAGAATATACAGTGGATCAGACAATTTCTTCAATAAGTGGTGCTGGGGAAACTGGACAGCTATGTGTAAAAAAAAATGAAATTAGAACACTCTCTAAAACCATACACAAAAGTATACTCAAAATGGATTAAAGACCTAAATATAAGGGAAGACACTATAAAACTTAGAGGAAAACATAAGCAGAACACTCTGACATAAATCACAGCAAGATCTTTCTTGAACTATCTCCTAGAGTAATGAGAATAAAAACAAAAATAAACAAATGGGACCTAATGAAACTTCAAAGCTTTTGCACAGCAAAGGAAACCATAAACAAGATGAAAAGACAACCCTCAGAATGGGAAAAAAAATATTTGCAAATGAAGCAAGTGACAAAGGAATAATCTCCAAAATATACAAACAACGCATGAAGCTCAATATCAAAAAAAACAACAACCCAATCAAAAAATGGGCAGAAGACCTAAATAGACATTTCTCCAAAGAAGACTTGCAAATGGCCAAGAGGAACAAGAAGAGATGCTCAACGTCACTAATTATTAGAGAAATGCAAATCAAAACTACAATGAGGTGTCACCTCACGCTGGTCAGAATGGCCATCATTAAAAAATATACAAACAATAAATACTGGAGAGGGTGTGGAGAAAAAGGAACCCTCTTGCACTGTTGGTGGGAACGTATGTTGATATAACCACTATGGAGAACAGTATGGAGATTCCTTAAAAATCTAAAAATAGAACTACCATATAACCCAACAATCCAACTTCTGGGCATATACTCAAAGAAAACCATTATTCAAAAAGACACATGCACTCCAATGTTCATTGGAGCACTATTTACAACAGCTAGGACATGGAATCAACATAAATGTCCATCAACAGAGGAATGGATAAATAAGATATAGTACATATATACAATGGAATATTACTCAGCCATAAAAAAGAAAAACATTGGGTCATGTAGACACATAGATGGACCTTGAGACTGTCAAACAGAGTGAAGTAAGCCAGAAAGAGAAAAACAAATTTCATATATTAACAAATATATATGGAATCTGAAAAAATTGATATAGACTATCTCATTTGCAAAGCAGAAATAGAGACAGAGATGTAGAGAACAAAAGTATGGATATAAAGGGGGAAAGTAGGGTGGGATGAATTGGGAGATTGGGATTGACATATATACACTACTATGTATAAAATAGATAACTAATGAGAATCTACTGTATAGCACAGGGAACTCTACTCAGTGCTTGTTGGTGAACTAAATGGGAAGGATATCCAAAACAGTGGGGATATATGTATAGGTGTTGCAGATTCACTTTTTTGTACAGTAGAAACTATCACAATATTGTAAAACAAGCATACTCCAATAAAAATTTTTTAAAAAGGTATTCTAGACAAAAGGAAATCAAAACAAAGTCTGAATAGTAATACATATATCACAAAAAACAGTCTTTAAAATAAATGATGTTACATAGACAAAGAAGTACATTACATAATGATTAAGGGAGCCATCCAAGAAGATATCAAAATTGTAAATATATGTGCATCAAACATAGGAGCACCTCAATATATAAGGCAAATACTAACAGCCATAAAGGGAGAAATTGACAATAACACAATAATAGTGGGGGAGTTTAACACTCCACTTTCATCAACAGACAGATCATCCAGACAGAAAATCAATAAGGAAATACAGGCCTTAAATGAACATTACATCAGGGGACCTTGAAGATGGCGGAAGAGTAAGACGCGGAGATCGCCTTCCTCCCCACGGATACACCAGAAATACATCCACACGTGGAACAACTCCTACAGAACTCCTACTGAAGGCTGGCAGAAGACCTCAGACCTCCCAAAAGGCAAGAAACTCCCCATGTACCTGGGTAGGGCAAAAGAAAAAACAGAGACAAAAGAATAAGGACGGCACCTGCACCAGTGGGAGGGAGCTGTGAAGGAGGAAAAGTTTCCACACACTAGGAAGCCCCTCCATGGGCGGAGACTGCGGGAGGCGGAGGGGGGAGTTTCGGGACCGCGGAGTAGTGCACAGCGACGGGTGCGGAGGGCAAAGCGGGGAGATTCCTGCACAGCCGATCGGTGCCGACCAGCACTCACCAACCCGAGAGGCTGGTCTGCTCACCCGCCGGGGCTGGCGGGGCTGCGAGCTGAGGCTCGGGTTTTGGTTTTGGACTGAGCTCAGGGAGAGGACTGGGGTTGGCGGCTTGAACATAGCCTGAAGGGGTTAGTGCACCACGACTAGCCGGGAGGGAGTTCGGGGAAAAGCCTGCACCTGCCGAAGAGGCAAGAGACTTTTTCTTCCCTCTTTGTTTCCTGGTGCGCGAGGAGAGGGGTTTAAGAGCGCTGCTTAAAGGATCTCCAGAGACGGGCGCGAGCCGCGGCTAAAAGCGCGAACCCCAGAGACGGGCGCGAGTCGCGGCTAAAAGCGCGAACCCCAGAGACGGGCGCGAGCCGCGGCTGAAAGGGCAAACCCCAGAGACGGGCGCGAGCCGCGGCTAAAACCGCGGACCCCAGAGACGGGCGGGAGACGCTAAGGCTGCTGCTGCCGCCACCAAGGGGCCTGTGTGCGAGCACAGGTCACTCTCCACACCCCTCTTCCGCGGAGCCTGTGCAGCCCGCCACTGCCAGGTTCCCGGGATCCAGGGACAACTTCCCCGGGACAACGCACGGCGGGCCTCAGGCTGGTGCAACGTCACGCCGGCCTCTGCCGCAACGTCACGCCGGCCTCTGCCGCAACGTCACGCTGCCTCTGCCGCCGCCGGCCCGCCGCGCACGCAGTGCCCCTCCTTCCCCCATCCCCCAACCCCCGGCCTGAGTGAGCCGGAGGCCCCGAATCAGCGGCTCCTTTAACCCCGTCCTGTCTGAGCGAAAAAACAGACGCCCTCCAGCGACCTACACGCAGAGGCAGGGCCAAATCCAAAGCTGAGCTCCTGTGAGCTGTGAGAACAAAGAAGAGAAAGGGAAATCTCTCCCAGCAGCCACAGAAGCAGCGGATTAAAGCTCCACAATCAACTTGATATACCCTGCATCTGTGGAATACCTGAATAGACAAGGAATGATCCCAAATTGAAGAGGGGGAATTTAGGAGCGAGATCTATGATTTTCTTCCCTTTTCCTCTTTTTGTGAATGTGTACGTGTATGCTTCTGTGTGAGATCTTGTCTGTATACTCTTGCTTCCACCATTTGTCCTAGGGCTCTATCCGTCCATGATTTTTTTAAAAAATTCTTTTTCTTAATAATTAAGTTTAATTGTAATAACTTTATTATACTTTACCTTCGTTCTTTCTTTCTTTCCTTCCTTCCTTCCCTCCTTTAGACAACGAATCACCCCAAATTGAGGAGGTGGTCTCTGGGAGCAGGATTTATGATTTTTCCCCCTTTACCTCTCTTTGTGAAGGTGTATGTGTATGCTTCTGTGTAAGATTTTCTCTGTATAGCTTTGCTTCCAACATTTGTCCTAAGGTTCTATCCGTCCCCCCTTTTTTTTTCTAAATATTTTTTAATTCAATAACTATATTATACTTTATTTTATTTTTACTGTATCATCTTTCTGTCTTTTTTCCTTCTTTCCCTCCTTCCTTCCTTCCTTCCTCCCTCCCTCCCTCCCTCCTTTCTTTCCTTCTTTGCTTCTTTCTTCCTTCCTTCCTTTCCTCCTTTCCTTCTTTCTTTACTCATACTTCTACTAATTCTCTCTACTTTTTCTCCCTTTTATTCTGAGCCGTGTGGATGAAAGGCTCTTGGTGCTCCAGCCAGGAGTCAGGGCTCTGCCTCTGAAGTAGGAGAGCCAACTTCAGGACACTGGTCAACAAGAGACCTCCCAGCTCCACATAATATTAAACGGTGGAAATCTCCCAGAGACCTCCATCTTAACACCAGCACCCAGCTTCACTCAACAACCAGCAAGCCACAGTGCTGGACAACCTATGCCAAACAACTAGCAAAACAGGAACACAACCCCACCCATTAGCAGAGAGGCTGCCTAAAATCATAATAAGGCCACAGACACCCCAAAACACACCACCAGACGTGAACCTGCCCACTAGAGAGACAAGATCCAGCCTCATCCAGCACAACACAGGCACTAGTCCCCTCCACCAGGAAGCCTACACAACCCACTGAAACAACCTTAGCCACTGGAGACAGACATCAAAAACAACGGGAACTACGAAAGTGCAGCCTGCAAAAAGGAGACCCTAAACACAGTAAGATAAGCAAAATGAGAAGACAGAAAAACACACAGCAGATGAAGGAGCAAGATAAAAACCCACCAGACCTAACAAATGAAGAGGAAATAGGCAATCTACCTGAAAAAGAATTCAGAATAATGATAGTAAGGATGATCCGAAATCTTGGAAGTAGAATGGACAAAATGCAAGAAACAGTTAACAAGGACCTGCAAGAACTAAAGATGAAACAAGCAACAATGAACAATGCAATAAATGAAATTAAAACCACTCTAGATAGGATCAATAGCAGAATAACTGAGGCAGAAGAACGGATAAGTGACCTGGAAGATAAAGTAGTGGAAATAACTACTGCAGAGCGGAATAAAGAAAAAAGAATGAAAAGAACTGAGGACAGTCTCAGAGACCTCTGGGACAACATGAAACGCACCAACATTCGAATTATAGGGGTTCCAGAAGAAGAAGAAAGAAAGAAAGGGACTGAGAAAATATTTGAAGAGATTATAGTTGAAAACTTCCCTAATATGGGAAAGGAAATAGTTAATCAAGTCCAGGAAGCACAGAGAGTCCCATACAGGATAAATACAAGGAGAAACACGCCAAGACACATATTAATCAAACTGTCAAAAATTAAATACAAAGAAAGCATATTAAAAGCAGCAAGGAAAAAACAACAAATAACACACAAGGGAATCCCCATAAGGTTAACAGCTGATCTCTCAGCAGAAACCCTACAAGCCAGAAGGGAGTGGCAGGACATACTGAAAGTGATGAAGGAGAAAAGCCTGCAACCAAGACTACTCTACCCAGCAAGGATCTCATTCAGATTTGATGGAGAAATTAAAACCTTTACAGACAAGCAAAAGCTGAGAGAGTTCAGCACCACCAAACCAGCTTTACAACAAATGCTAAAGGAACTTCTCTAGACACGAAACACAAGAGAAGGAAACGACCTATAGTAGCAAACCCAAAACAATATAGAAAATGGAAATAGGAACATACATATCGATAATTACCTTAAATGTAAATGGACTAAATGCTCCCACCAAAAGACACAGATTGGCTGAATGGATACAAAAACAAGACCCTTATATATGCTGTCTACAAGAGACCCACTTCAGACCTAGAGACACATACAGACTGAAAGTAAGGGGATGGAAAAAGATATTCCATGCAAATGGAAACCAAAAGAAAGATGGAGTAGCAATTCTCATATCAGACAAAATAGACTTTAAAATAAGGACTATTAAAAGGGACAAAGAAGGACACTACATAATGATCAAGGGATCGATCCAAGAAGAAGATATAACAATTGTAAATATTTATGCACCCAACATAGGAGCACCTCAATACATAAGGCAAATACTAACAACCATAAAAGGGGAGATCGACAGTAACACATTCATAGCAGGGGACTTTAACACCCCACTTTCACCCATGGACAGATCATCCAAAATGAAAATAAATAAGGAAACACAAGCTTTAAATGATACATTAAACAAGATGGACTTAATTGATATTTATAGGACACTCCATCCAAAAACAACAGAATACACATTTTTCTCAAGTGCTCATGGAACATTCTCCAGGATAGATCATATCTTGGGTCACAAATCAAGCCTTGGTAAATTTAAGAAAACTGAAATTGTATCAAGTATCTTTTCTGACCACAACGCCATGAGACTAGATATCAATTACAGGAAAAGATCTGTAAAAAATACAAACACATGGAGGCTAAACAATACACTACTTAATAATGAAGTGATCACTGAAGAAATCAAAGAGGAAATAAAAAAATACCTAGAAACAAATGACAATGGAGACACAACGACCCAAAACCTATGGGATGCAGCAAAAGCAGTTCTAAGGGGGAAGTTTATAGCAATACAAGCCCACCTTAAGAAGCAGGAAACATCTCGAATAAACAACCTAACCTTGCACCTCAAGCAATTAGAGAAAGAAGAACAAAAAAACCCCAAAGCTAGCAGAAGGAAAGAAATCATAAAAATCAGATCAGAAATAAATGAAAAAGAAATGAAGGAGACGATAGCAAAGATCAATAAAACTAAAAGCTGGTTCTTTGAGAAGATAAACAAAATAGATAAACCGCTAGCCAGACTCATCAAGAAAAAAAGGGAGAAGACTCAAATCAATAGAATTAGAAATGAAAAAGGAGAAGTAACAACTGACACTGCAGAAATAAAAAAAAATCATGAGAGATTACTACAAGCAACTCTATGCCAATAAAATGGACAATCTGGAAGAAATGGACAAATTCTTAGAAATGCACAACCTGCCAAGACTGAATCAGGAAGAAATAGAAAATATGAACAGACCAATCACAAGCACTGAAATTGAAACTGTGATTAAAAACCTTCCAACAAACAAAAGCCCAGGACCAGATGGCTTCACAGGTGAATTCTATCAAACGTTTAGAGAAGAGCTAACACCTATCCTTCTCGAACTCTTCCAAAATATAGCAGAGGGAGGAACACTCCCAAATTCCTTCTACGAGGCCACCATCACCTTGATACCAAAACCAGACAAGGATGTCACAAAGAAAGAAAACTACAGGCCAATATCACTGATGAACATAGATGCAAAAATCCTCAACAAAATACTAGCAAACAGAATCCAACAGCACATTAAAAGGATCATACACCATGATCAAGTGGGGTTTATTCCAGGAATGCAAGGATTCTTCAATATACGCAAATCTATCAATGTGATAAACCATATTAACAAATTGAAGGAGAAAAACCATATGATCATCTCAATAGATGCAGAGAAAGCTTTCGACAAAATTCAACACCCATTTATGATAAAAACCCTCCAGAAAGTAGGCATAGAGGGAACTTTCCTCAACATAATAAAGGCCATATATGACAAACCCACAGCAAACATCATCCTCAATGGTGAAAAACTGAAAGCATTTCCACTAAGATCAGGAACAAGACAAGGTTGCCCAGTCTCACCACTCTTATTCAACATAGTTTTGGAAGTTTTAGCCACAGCAAACAGAGAAGAAAAGGAAATAAAAGGAATCCAAATCGGAAAAGAAGAAGTAAAGCTGTCACTGTTTGCAGATGACATGATACTATACATAGAGAATCCTAAAGACGCTACCAGAAAACTACTAGAGCTAATCAATGAATTTGGTAAAGTAGCAGGATACAAAATGAATGCACAGAAATCTCTGGCATTCCTATATACTAATGATGAAAAATCTGAAAGTGAAATCAAGAAAACACTCCCATTTACCATTGCAACAAAAAGAATAAAATATCTAGGAATAAACCTACCTAAGGAGACGAAAGAGCTGTATGCAGAAAATTATAAGACACTGATGAAAGAAATTAAAGATGATACAAATAGATGGAGAGATATACCATGCTCTTGGATGGGAAGAATCAACATTGTGAAAATGACTCTACTACCCAAAGCAATCTACAGATTCAATGCAATCCATATCAAACTACCACTGGCATTTTTCACAGAACTAGAACAAAAAAATTCGCAATTTGTATGGAAACACAAAAGACCCCGAATAGCCAAAGCAATCTTGAGAACGAAAAAAGGAGCTGGAGGAATCAGGCTCCCTGACTTCAGACTATACTACAAAGCAACAGTAATCAAGACAGTATGGTACTGGCACAAAAACAGAAAGATAGATCAGTGGAACAGGATAGAAAGCCCAGAGATAAACCCACGCACATATGGACACCTTATCTTTGATAAAGGAGGCAGGAATGTACAGTGGAGAAAGGACAGCCTCTTCAATAAATGGTGCTGGGGAAACTGGACAGGTACATGTAAAAGTATGAGATTAGATCACTCCCTAGCACCATACACAAAAATAAGCTCAAAATGGATTAAAGACCTAAATGTAAGGCCAGAAACTATCAAACTCTTAGAGGAAAACATAGGAAGAACACTCTATGACATAAACCACAGCAAGATCCTTTCTGACCCACCTCCTAGAGTAATGGAAATAAAAACAAAAATAAACAAATGGGACCTAATGAAACTTCAAAGCTTTTGCACAGCAAAGGAAACCATAACCAAGACCAAAAGACAACCCTCAGAATGGGAGAAAACATTTGCAAATGAAGCAACTGACAAAGGATTAATCTCCAAAATTTACAAGCAGCTCATGCAGCTCAATAACAAAAAACCAAAAAACCCCATCCAAAAATGGGCAGAAGCCCTAAATAGACATTTCTCCAAAGAAGATATACAGAATGCCAACAAACACATGAAAGAATGCTCAACATCATTAATCATTAGAGAAATGCAAATCAAAACTACAATGAGATATCATCTCACACCAGTCAGAATGGCCATCATCAAAAAATCTAGAAACAATAAATGTTGGAGAGGGTGTGGAGAAAAGGGGACACTCTTGCACTGCTGGTGGGAATGTGAAATGGTTCAGCCACTATGGAGAACAGTATGGAGGTTCCTTAATAAACTACAAATAGAATTACCATATGACCCAGCAATCCCACTACTGGGCATATACCCTGAGAAAACCAAAATTCAAAAAGAGTCGTGTACCAAAATGTTCTTTGCAGCTCTATTTACAATAGCCCGGAGATGGAAATAGCCTAAGCGCCCATCATCGGATGAATGGATAAAGAAGATGTGGCACATATACACAATGGAATATTACTCAGCCTTAAGAAGAAATGAAATTGAGCTATTTTTAATGAGATGGATAGACCTAGAGTCTGTCATACAGAGTGAAGTAAGTCAGAAAGATAAAGACAAATACCGTATGCTAACACATATATATGGAATTTAAGGGAAAAAAATGTCCTGAAGAACCTAGGGGTAAGACAGGAATAAAGATGCAGACCTACTGGAGAACGGACTTGAGGATATGGGGAGGGGGAAGGGTGAGTTTTGACAGGGAGAGAGAGAGTCATGGACATATACACACTAACAAACGTAGTAAGGTAGATAGCTGGGGGGAAGCAGCCGCAAGGCACAGGGATATTAGCTCGGTGTTTGTGACAGCCTGGAAGGGTGGGATGGGGAGAGTGTGAGGGAGGGAGACACAAGAGGGAAGACATATGGGAACATATGTATATGTATAGCTGATTCACTTTGTTATAAAGCAGAATCTAACACACCATTGTAAAGCAATTATACCCCAATAAAGATGTTTTTTTAAAAAAAAATGAACATTACATCAGATGGATTTAATTGACATTTATAGAACATTCCATTCAAAAACAGCAGAATACACATTCTTCTCAAGTGCATATGAAACATCCTCCAGGATAGATCAATTGCTGGGCAGAAAGCAAACCTTGGTAAATTTAAGAAAACAAATCATATCAACCATCTTTTTTTCCCACAGTTAGAAATCAAATACAAAAAAAAATCACAAAAAACCCCTGAAGAACACAGAAACACATGGAGGCTAAGCAATAAGCTACTAACCAACCAACAGATCACTGAAGTAATCAAAGAGTAAATCAAAAAATACCTAGAGACAAATGAAAATGAAAACACGATGATTCAAAACCTATGGGACACAGCAAAAGTAGTTCTAAAAGGGAAGTTTACAACAATACAATTGTACCTTAGGAAATAAGAAAAATCTCAAATTAACAACCTAACCTTACACCTAAAGGAACTAGAGAAAGAAGAACAAACAGAACCTAAAGATAGTGGAATGAAAGAAATGATAAATATCAGAGCAGAAATAAATGTAATAGAGACAAAGAAAACATAGACAAGATCAGTGAAACTAAATTCTAGTTCTTCTAAAAGTCATATAAAATTGATAAAACTTTAGTCAGACTCATCAGGAAAAAAGGGAAAATGCTCAAATCAATGAAATTAGAAATGAAAAAGAAGTTACAATGGACACTACAGAAATACAAAGGACCATAAGAGACTATTACAAGCAACTATATGCCAATAAAATGGACAACCTAGAAGAAAAGGAAAAATTCATAAAAGGTACTATCTCTGAAAACTGAAGAAAGAAATAGAAAATATGAACAGACAAATCACATGGAATGAAGTTGAATCTGTCATCTAAAAAATTCCAAGAAACAAAAGTCCAGGACCAGATGGCTTCAAAAGCACATTCTATCAAACATTTAGGGAAGAGGTAACACTTATCCTTCTGAAATTATGCCAAAAAATTGCAGAGGAAGAAACAACCCCACACTCATTCTATGAGGCCAGTATCTCCCTGATACCAAAACCAGGCAAAGATATCACAAAAAAAGAAAATTACAGGTCAATATCACTGATGAATATAGACGTAAAAATCCTCAACAAAATACTAGGAAACTGACTCCAACAATACATAAAAAGGATCATACATCATGATCAAATGGAATTTATTCCATGGATGCAAGGATTTTTCAATATGTGCAAGTCAAACATTGTGAAACACCACATTAACAAATTGAAGAATAAAAACTCTATGATCATATTAATAGAGGCAGCAAAAGCTTTTGACAAAATTCAACACATATTTATCATTAAAACTCTCCAGAAAGTGGGCATGGAGGGAACCTATCACAATCTTAAAAAGGCCATATTTGACAAGCCCACAGGTAACATCATACTCAATGGTGAAAAGCTGAAAACATTTCCTCTAAGATCAGGAATAAGACAAGGACGTCCACTTCCACCATTCTTATTCAACATAGTTTTGGAAGTCCTAGCCTTGGCAATCAGAGAAGAAAAAGAAGACATCCAAGTTGGAAAAGAAGTAAAACTGTCACTGTTGCAGATGATATGACACTATACATAGAAAATCCTAAAGATGCTACCAGAAAACTACTAGAGCACATCAGTGGATTTGGTAAAGTTGCAGGATACAAAATTAATATACAGAAATCTGTTGCATTTCTATACCTTACCAAGGAAAGATCAGAGAGGGAAATTAAGGAAACAATCCCATTATGATTGCAACAAAAAAAATAAAATACATAGGAATAAACCTACCTAATGAGGCAAAAGCCTGTACTCAGAGAACTAGAAGATACTGATGAAAGAAATCAAAGATGGCACAAACAGATGGAGAGATATACCATATTCTTGGATTGGAAGAATCAATATTGTCAAAATGACTATACTACCCAAAGTAATCTACAGATTCAATGCAATCCCTGTCATATTACCAAAGGCATTTTTCACAGAATTAGAACCAAAAATTTTACAATTTGTATGGAAACACAGAAGACCCTGAATAGCCAAAGCAATATTGAGAAAGAAAGACAGAGCTGGAGGAATCAGGCTCCCTGACTTCAGACTCTACTACAAAGCTACAGTAATCAAAACTGTATGGTGCTGGCACACACAAAAAAGGTAGATCAATGGAACAGGATGGAAAGTCTAGAGATAAACCCACACGCCCATGGTCACTTAATCCATGACAAAGGAAGTAAGACTATACAATGGAGAAAAGACAGTCTCCTCAATAAGTGGTGCTGGGAAAACTGGACAGCTACATATAAAAGAATGCAATTAGAACATTCACTAACACCACATAAAAAATAAACTCAAAATGGATTAAAGACCTAAATGTAAGGTCAGACACTATAAAACTCTGAGAGGAAAACATAGGCTGAACACCCCTTGACATAAATAGCAGCAATATCTTTTTGGATCTGTCTCCTAGAGTAATGGAAATTAAACCAGAAATAAACAAATGCAACCTAATTGAACATCAGCGCTCTCGCACTGCAAAGGAAACCATAAACAAAATGGAAACACTACACACAGAATAGGAAAACCTATTTGCAAATGATGCAACTGACAAGGGATTAATCTCCAAAATATATAAACATCTCATGTAGCTCAACACCAAATAGGAAACAACCCAATTAAAAAATGGGTGGAAGATCTAAATAGACATTTCTCCAAAGAAGATATACAGATGGTCAACAAACACATGAAAAGATGCTCAGCATCACTAATTATTAGAGAAATGCAAATCAAAACTACCATAAGTTATCATCTCACACCAGTCAGAATGGCCATCATCAAAACGTCTACAAACAAATGCTGGAGAGGGTGTGGAGAAAATGGAACCCTCTTGCACAGTTGGTGGGAATGTAAATTGATACAGCCACTATGGAGAACAGTATGGAGGTTCCTTAAAAATCTAAAAATAGAGCTAGAATATGATCCAGCAACTTAACTTCTGGGCATATATCTGGAGAAAGCCTAATTTGAAAAGATGCATGCACCCCAATGTTCATTGCAGCACTATTTAATATAGCCAAGACATGGAAGCAACCTAAATGTCCATTGACAGATGAATGGATAAAGAAGATTTGGTTCATTTATACAATGGAATATTACTCAGCCTCAAAAAAAAAAATGAAATAATTCCATTTGTAGCAACATGGATGGACCTAGAGATGATCATACTAAGTGAATAAGTGAGATAGAGAAACACAAATATCATATAGTATCACTTATATGTGATATCTTAAAAAGTGATACAAATTAACTTATTTACATAGAAAATAGACTCACAGACTTAGAAAAGAAACTTTTGTTACCAGAGGAGAAAGGTGTGGGGTGAGGGATAAATTAGGAGGTTGGGATTGACATATACATACTACTATGTATAAAATAGATAGCTAATAAGAACCTACTGTATAGCACAGGGAACTCTACTCAATATTCTGTAATAACCTAAATGGGAAAGGAATCTGAAAAAGGATAAATATGTGTATATGTATAAATGAATCACTTTGCTGTAGACCTGAAACTAACACAACATTGTAAATCATCTCTACTCCAATATAAAATAAAAATTAGGGCTTCCCTGGTGGCGCAGTGGTTGAGAGTCCGCCTGCCGATGCGGGGGATACCGGTTCGTGCCCCGGTCCGGGAGGATCCCGCATGCCGCGGAGCGGCTGGGCCCGTGAGCCATGGCCGCTGGGCCTGCGCGTCCGGAGCCTGTGCTCCGCAATGGGAGAGGCCACAACAGTGAGAGGCCCGCATATCACAAAAAAAAAAAAAAATTGTAAAATAAAAATTAAAAGAAAATTGTTGTCTAAATGTAAATTGCATAAAATAAGGAGGAAAAATATAATTTGTCATATATTTAGAAAATATTGGCTTTAGCAAACAAGTGCCTATATAAAATTCTCAAAAGTATAGTAAAAAACTAACTCAAATGATTTTCAAATTCACATGATTTAGGATGATATTTAGTAAATTAAAGCTAATTTTAAGATTGTCAGTTAGTACAGTTGTGTCTTCAGTGTTAGCATTAAATATAATTCATTTATTCAACTTTCATTCCACCTAGATTTTCTAGTCAAATGGGCTAATTTCGTCTCTATTGTAAAGTTTGTTGGTAAAGAAGAAGCAAACACAAAATTAAGGAAATGGCAAACTGCATTAGCGTCTCATGAAATTTTCATGAGTAATCTTTGCATGATTTTTAAGAACAAATAAATTAAATAGACCTAAATGCGATAAGAGTTTTTAAGTGTACTTTTTAACAATAATTTTTATAGATATGTCTACTTAAATAATTTCCTAAATCTCTTTGGTAATTTACATCCTTAGAGTTTTGCTATGTTAAATTATGTGTTAAATTATGTTTCTAGAAATTATAAAATGTGTTTACAAGTTCACAAAGCCACAAAATGTTAATAAAGTTCACAATTGTTAACTTCTTTCTTTTCGTGAAAAAATTAAGATTTCAAAGGATTATGAATTTTAACTAATATCTGTGTTTACACTACCAGATATAATAATAGAAATTGGATGTATTTTGGGGTAAGAAAAGGTATAAGATCTGGAAATATTTTGTTAAGTATAAAGAAACTGATTTTATCCTAAAGCTGGTTATTTCTAAATGAGAAAGAAAATGAGGGATATACTAAAATGGACATATAAAGTTGCAAAATGTTTCTGAATAAAGAATCTTTGGAAAAGAATTTTATGTGTGGTCAGGACTGGACAAGATTGGAATTAATTTAATTAGGTAAATGATTTTTAATATTGAAGTAAATTGATGCAAAAATTAGAATTTGGTTTTCTCTCTAAGGACAAAGTTGTGCATTTTTTATTGATCTGTTCTTGATAGTAAGAGATTATGAAAGGTTTTTCTTTACCTTTAAGTAATTTACCTATTTAAAAAAGTTCTTGTGTCTTTTCAAAATAATCAGTTATGTTCTGTATTATCTTTATCAGGTCTTTGATTATTTAAGCAAACCTAGTTCTCATATTAAAATAGCTAAATTTTTTTCAGCTATATAATTTATATTTACCTATAAAGTCTTTAATTGTTATTTTGGTTAAGTGGATAACTAAGCATGGTAAATTAAACAACCA
Source organism: Phocoena sinus (assembly GCF_008692025.1). Taxonomy (NCBI): domain Eukaryota; kingdom Metazoa; phylum Chordata; class Mammalia; order Artiodactyla; family Phocoenidae; genus Phocoena; species Phocoena sinus. The sequence goes on from NC_045779.1 coordinate 33,898,999, forward strand.
GTTGGGGCTATGGGAAACCCAAGACAGCACTTCTTTCTTCTTGGCTCTGGCAAACCACATTTTAACATTTGCATTCCTTCACCCACCATAGTGCATTTAAGATGATTCAAATTGTAACTATTGGTGGGAAGATGTCTATAAAGTTGTGAAAACAGTTGACCAACAATATCTGACCTGTCAGGTTTATAACTTAGGGGAAAAAAATTTATTTTTGTCCATAAAGGCCTCAGACTTCCTTCCTCTGAACCCATTAAACACCAGCAACTGAACTTCTTTCATCTCCCACATAGTATGGGCTGTCAAAATGTTCTTGTTATTGTATGTATGTATTCTAGATGTGTTGAAGTCTTCCCTGGCTACAAGACTGATGCTCTCACAGTGGCAATAAAACTGTTAGAAGATGTGTTTTCCACTTGAGGTATGCTTTCAACAATATTCAGTGATCAGGGCACCAACTTGACTGGTCAAATCATAGGAGCCTTAACAAAAAACTTGCAAACTTCTTGGAGTGATCAGTGTCACTACCACCCTCAGTAATCAGGCAAGGTGTCAGAACTAGCAGAAACTAGACTCGAGCAGAACAAGAAGTAGTTACAAGGGATTGAATGAATTGATGAATATGGATTTAATTTTTTATAACTCTGTCTAAAATATTACTAGTTTTTAAAATCTTTGCTTTCCAGATACAAAGATATTTTAAAGATTTATAGAAATATTATAAATTATACATTTGTAGGCAGAATTGAAACATTTATCTTTTTCTCCCTATCATATCCCTTCAGAATTCAGAAGCTCTCTATAAATATTCTTATTTTCTTGGCAATATATTTATTTTCATAGGTTCAGTAAGAATCTATTCCGTGTACAGTTATACAGTACACAATTGGAAGCATTGGTTATATTACCAAGGCTTTGACTGGAATGTCATATTTGAGAGAGGCACATATGGACACAGACCAGAAAGGCATGATGAGACAGCTTGAAGGAACCAAGGTTGACTTAATGGAACCATTAAAACCCCTTGGAAAAACAGCCTGGTACCTTGCTTACAGGGTTCCCAGCAGCCTTACTGGTGAATAAGATAACTTCCTGGAAGGCACAGAAATTCCTGGGTATTTGGGGGACCTCCAGAAGACAGGAATGTACCCAAATCTGTGAGCATTGCAGGTGAAGACTGATGGCAGTTGTTTGGATTAGCTCCGTAGCTTCAAAAAACGATTAAAAATTCAATCTGGAAATTCCATATAAAAAGTTACACAAAAGCAGATTTATTTAATATTAAAATATTTATTAGAGTGTAATTGCTTTAAAATGTTGTGTTAGTTTCTGCTGAATAAAAAAGTGAATCGGAGGGACAAGGGGAAGATGGTGGAAGAGTAAGACGCAGAGATCACCTTCCTCCCAACAGAAATACATCTACACGTGGAACAACTCCTACATAACACCTACTGAACGCTGACAGAAGACCTCAGACCTCCCAAAAGGCAAGAAACTCCCCCATGTACCTTGGTAGGTCAAAAGAAAAAAGAATAAACAGACAAAAGGATAGGAATGGGACCTGAACCAGTGGGAGGGAGCTGTGAAGGAGGAAAGGTTTCCACACACTAGGAAGCCCCTTCGCGGGAGGAGACTGTGGGCGTCGGAGGGGGAGCCTCAGAGGAGAGCACAGCAACAGGGGTGCGGAGGGCAAAATGGAGAGATTCCTGCACAGAGGATCAGTGCAGACCAGCACTCACCAACCCGAGAGGCTTGTCTGCTCACCCACCGGGGCAGGCAGGGCTGGGAGCTGAGGCTCGGGTGTCGATCGGAGCACAGGGAGAGGACTGGAGTTGGCGGCGTGAACACAGCCTGCAGGGGTTAGTGCGCCACAGCTAGCCGGGAGGGAGTCCGGGGAAAAGTCTGGACCTGCCGAAGAGGCAAGAGACTTTTTCTTCCCTCTTTGTTTCCTGGTGGGCAAGGAGGGGATTAAGAGCGCTGCTTCAAGGAGCTCCAGAGACGGACGCGAGCCGTGGCTAAAAGCGCGTAACCCAGAGAAGGGCATGAGACGCTAAGGCTGCTGCCGTCGCCACCAAGAAGCCTGAGTACAAGCACAGGTCACTATCCACACCCCTCTTCCAGGGAGCCTGTGCAGCCCACCACTGCCAGGGTCCCCGGATCCGGGGACAACCTCCCCGGGAGAACGCACGGCAAGCCTCAGGCTGGTGCAACGTCATGCCGGCCTTTGCTGCCGCAGGTTCGCCCAACATTCCGTGCCCCTCCCTCCCCCCGGCCTGAGTGAGCCAGAGTCCCCGAATCAGTGGCTCCTTTAACCCTGTCCTGTCTGAATGAAGAATAGACGCCCTCTAGCTACCTACACGCAGGGGCAGGGCCAAATCCAAAGCTGAGCCCTGCGAGCTGTGAGAACAAAGAAGAGAAAGGGATAACTCTCCCAGCAGCCTCAGAAACAGTGGAATAAAGCTCCACAATCAACTTTATGTACCCTGCATCTGTGGAATACATGAATAGACAACGAATCATCGCAAATTGAGGAGGTGGACGTTGAGAGCAAGATTTATGATTTTTTTCCCCTTTTCCTCTTTTTGTGAGTGTGTATGTGTATGCTTCTGTGTGAGATTTTGTCTGTATAGCTTTGTTTCCACCATTTGTCCTAGGGTTCTATCTGTCCGATTTTTCATTTTTTTCTTAATTATTATTTTTTATTTTAATAACTTTATTATATTTTTTTACTTTATGTTATTTTACTTTATCTTCTTTCTTTTTTTCCTTCCTTCCCTCCTTCCCTCCTTCCTTGCTCCCTCCCTCCCTCCTTTCTTCCTTTTTTCCTCCTTTCTTTCTTTCTACTTCTACTACTTCTTTCTTTCTACATTTTCTCCCTTTTAGTCTGAACCGTGTGGATGAAAGGCTCTTGGTGCTGCAACCAGGAGTCAGTACTGTGCCTCTCAGGTGGGAGAGCCAAATTCAGGACACTGGTCCACAAGTGTGGGACAAGATGGGAGACTGGCCTCAGGTCCATATAATATCAAACGGCAAAAATTTCCCAGAGATCTCCATCTCAATACCAGCATCCAGCTTCATTCAAAGAACAGCAAGCTACAGTGCTGGACATTCTATGCCAAACAACTAGCAAGACAGGAACACAACACCACCCATTAGCAGAGAGGCTGCCTAAAATCATAATAAGTCCACAGACACCCCAAAACACAACACCAGACGTGGCCCACCAGAAAGACAAGATCCAGCCTCATCCACCAGAATACAGGCACTAGTCCCCTCAAACAGGAAGCCTAAACAACCCACTGAACCAACCTTAGCCACTGGGGACACACACGAAAAACAACGGGAACTACAAAACTGCAGCCTGCAAAAATGAGACCCCAAACAGAGTGAGATAAGCAAAATGAGAAAACAGAAAAACACACAGCAGTTGAAGGAGCAAGATAAAAACCCACCAGACCTAACAAATGAAGAGGAAATAGGCAGTCTACCTGAAAAATAATTCAAAATAATGATAGTAAAGATGATCCAACATCTTGGAAATAGAATAGACAAAATGCAAGAAACATTTAACAAGGACCTAGAAGAACTAAAGATGAAACAAACAACAATGAACAACACAAAAAATGAAATTAAAAATACTCTAGATGGGATCAATAGCAGAACAGCTGATGCAGAAGAACGGATAATTGAACTGGAAGATAAAATAGTGGAAATAACTACTGCAGAGCAGAATAAAGAAAAAAGAATGAAAAGAACTCAGTACAGCCTCAGAGACCTCTGGGAAAACATTAAACACACCAACATTCGAATTATAGGGGTCCAGAAGAAGAAGAGAAAAAGAAAGGGACTGAGAAAATATTTGAAGAGACTATAGTTGAAAAATTACCTGATATGGGAAAGGAAATAGTTAATCAAGTCCAGGAAGCACAGAGAGTCCCATACAGGATAAATGCAAGGAGAAACATGCAAAGACACATATTAATCAAACTATCAAAAATTAAATACAAAGAAAACATATTAAAAGCAGCAGGGGAAAAACAACAAATAACACACAAGGGAATCCCCATAAGGTTAATAGCTGATCTCTCAGCAGAAACTCTGCAAGCCAGAAGGGACTGGCAGGACATATTTAAAGTGATGAAGGAGAAACACCAGCAACCAAGATTACTCTATTCAGCAAGGATCTCATTCAGATCTGATGGAGAAATTAAAACCTTTACAGACAAGCAAAAGCTGAGAGAGTTCATTACCACCAAACCACCTTTACAACAAATGCTAAAGGAACTTCTCTAGGCAAGAAACACAAGAGAAGGAAAAGACCTACAATAATGAACCCAAAAGAATTAAGAAAATGGGAATAGGAATATATATATCGATATTTACCTTAAATGTAAATGGACTAAATGCTCCCACCAAAAGACACAGATTGGCTGAATGGATACAAAAACAAGACACATACATATGCTGTCTACAAGAGACCCAATTCAGACCTAGAGACACATACAGACTGAAAGTAAGGGGATGGAAAAAGATATTCCATGCAAATGGAAACCAAAAGAAAGATGGAGTAGCAATTCTCATATCAGACAAAATAGACTTTAAAATAAGGACTATAAAAAGGGACAAAGAAGGACACTACATAAGGATTAAGGGATCGATCCAAGAAGAAGATATAACAATTGTAAATATTTATGCACCCAACATAGGAGCACCTCAATACATAAGGCAAATACTAACAGCCATAAAAGGGGAGATCGACAGTAACACATTCATAGTAGGGGACTTTAACACCCCACTTTCACCCATGGACGGATCATCCAAAATGAAAATAAATAAGGAAACACAAGCTTTAAATGATACATTAAACAAGATGGACTTAATTGATATTTATAGGACACTCCATCCAAAAACAACAGAATACACATTTTTCTCAAGTGCTCATGGAACATTCTCCAGGATAGATCATATCTTGGGTCACAAATCAAGCCTTGGTAAATTTAAGAAAACTGAAATTGTATCAAGTATCTTTTCTGACCACAACGCCATGAGACTAGATATCAATTACAGGAAAAGATCTGTAAAAAATACAAACACATGGAGGCTAAACAATACACTACTTAATAATGAAGTGATCACTGAAGAAATCAAAGAGGAAATAAAAAAATACCTAGAAACAAATGACAATGGAGACACAACGACCCAAAACCTATGGGATGCAGCAAAAGCAGTTCTAAGGGGGAAGTTTATAGCAATACAAGCCCACCTTAAGAAGCAGGAAACATCTCGAATAAACAACCTAACCTTGCACCTCAAGCAATTAGAGAAAGAAGAACAAAAAAACCCCAAAGCTAGCAGAAGGAAAGAAATCATAAAAATCAGATCAGAAATAAATGAAAAAGAAATGAAGGAGACGATAGCAAAGATCAATAAAACTAAAAGCTGGTTCTTTGAGAAGATAAACAAAATAGATAAACCGCTAGCCAGACTCATCAAGAAAAAAAGGGAGAAGACTCAAATCAATAGAATTAGAAATGAAAAAGGAGAAGTAACAACTGACACTGCAGAAATAAAAAAAATCATGAGAGATTACTACAAGCAACTCTATGCCAATAAAATGGACAATCTGGAAGAAATGGACAAATTCTTAGAAATGCACAACCTGCCAAGACTGAATCAGGAAGAAATAGAAAATATGAACAGACCAATCACAAGCACTGAAATTGAAACTGTGATTAAAAACCTTCCAACAAACAAAAGCCCAGGACCAGATGGCTTCACAGGTGAATTCTATCAAATTTCGCAATTTGTATGGAAACACAAAAGACCCCGAATAGCCAAAGCAATCTTGAGAACGAAAAAAGGAGCTGGAGGAATCAGGCTCCCTGACTTCAGACTATACTACAAAGCAACAGTAATCAAGACAGTATGGTACTGGCACAAAAACAGAAAGATAGATCAGTGGAACAGGATAGAAAGCCCAGAGATAAATCCACGCACATATGGAAACCTTATCTTTGATAAAGGAGGCAGGAATGTACAGTGGAGAAAGGACAGCCTCTTCAATAAATGGTGTTGGGAAAACTGGACAGGTACATGTAAAAGTATGAGATTAGATCACTCCCTAACACCATAAACAAAAATAAGCTCAAAATGGATTTAAGACCTAAATGTAAGGCCAGAAACTATCAAACTCTTAGAGGAAAACATAGGAAGAACACTCTATGACATAAATCACAGCAAGATCCTTTCTGACCCACCTCCTAGAGTAATGGAAATAAAAACAAAAATAAACAAATGGGACCTAATGAAACTTCAAAGCTTTTGCACAGCAAAGGAAACCATAACCAAGACCAAAAACAACCCTCAGAATGGGAGAAAACATTTGCAAATGAAGCAACTGACAAAGGATTAATCTCCAAAATTTATAAGCAGCTCATGCAGCTCAATAACAAAAAAACAAACAACCCCATCCAAAAATGGGCAGAAGACCTAAACAGACATTTCTCCAAAGAAGATATACAGAATGCCAACAAACACATGAAAGAATGCTCAACATCATTAATCATTAGAGAAATGCAAATCAAAACTACAATGAGATATCACCTCACACCAGTCAGAATGGCCATCATCAAAAAATCTAGAAACAATAAATGCTGGAGAGGGTGTGGAGAAAAGGGGACACTCTTGCACTGCTGGTGGGAATGTGAATTGGTTCAGCCACTATGGAAAACACTATGGAGGTTCCTTAAAAAACTACAAATAGAATTACCATATGACCCAGCAATCCCACTACTGGGCATATACCCTGAGAAAACCAAAATTCAAAAAGAGTCATGTACCAAAATGTTCATTGCAGCTCTATTTACAATAGCCCGGAGATGGAAACAACCTAAGCGCCCATCATCGGACGAATGGATAAAGAAGATGTGGCACATATACACAATGGAATATTACTCAGCCTTAAAAAGAAATGAAATTGAGCTATTTGTAATGAGATGGATAGACCTAGAGTCTGTCATACAGAGTGAAGTAAGTCAGAAAGAAAAAGACAAATACTGTATGCTGACACATATATATGGAATTTAAGGGGAAGAAATGTCATGAAGAACCTTGGGGTAAGACAGGAATAAAGACGCAGACCTACTGGAGAACGGACTTGAGGATATGGGGAGGGGGAAGGGTGAGTTTTGACAGGGCGAGAGAGAGTCATGGACATATACACACTAACAAACGTAGTAAGGTAGATAGCTAGGGGGAAGCAGACGCAAGGCACAGGGATATTAGCTCGGTGCTTTGTGACAGCCTGGAGGGGTGGGATGGGGAGAGTGGGAGGGAGGGAGACGCAAGAGGGAAGACATATGGGAACATATGTATATGTATAGCTGATTCACATTGTTATAAAGCAGAAACTAACACACCATTGTAAAGCAATTATACCCCAATAAAGATGTTTAAAAAAAAAAAAAAGAAACACAAGAGAAGGAAAAGACCTACAATAACGAACCCAAACGAATTAAGAAAATGGGAATAGGAACATACATATCGATATTTACCTTAAATGTAAATGGACTAAATGCTCCCACCAAAAGACACAGATTGGCTGAATGGATACAAGAACAAGCCCCATACGTATGCTGTCTACAAGAGACCCACTTCAGACCTAGAGACACATACAGACTGAAAGTAAGGGGATGGAAAAAGATATTCCATGCAAATGGGAACCAAAAGAAAGATAGAGGAGCAATTCTCATATCAGACAAAATAGACTTTAAAATAAAGACTATTACAAGAGACAAAGAAGGACAGTACATAACGATCAAGGGATCGATCCAAGAACAAGATATAACGATTGTAAGTATTTATGCACCCAACATAGGAGCAACTCAATACATAAGGCAAATACTAACAGCCATAAAAGGGGAAATCAACAGTAACACATTCTTAGTAGGGGACTTAAACACCCCACTTTCACCAATGGACAGATCATCCAAAATGAAAATAAATAAGGAAACACAAGCTTTAAATGATACAAAAACAAGATGGACTTAATTGATATTTATAGGACATTCCATCCAAAAACAACAGAATACACATTTTTCTGAAGTGCTTGTGGAACATTCTCCAGGATAGATCATATTTTGGGTCACAAATCAACCCTTGGTAAATTTAAGAAAATTGAAATTGTGTCAAGTATCTTTTCTGACCACAACACTATGAGACTAGATATCAATTACAGGAAAAAAATCTGTAAAAAATACAAACACATGGAGGCTAAACAATACACTACTTAATAATGAAGTGATCACTGAAGAAATCAAAGAGGAAATCAAAAAATACCTAGAAACAAATGACAATGGAGACATGATGACCCAAAACCTATGGGATGCAGCAAAAGCAGTTCTAAGAGGGAAGCTTATAGCAATACAATCCTACCTTAAGAAACAGGAAACATCTCGAATAAACTACCTAACCTTGCACCTAAAGCAATTAGAGAAAGAAGAAAAAAAATATTCCCAAAGCAGGCAGAAGGAAAGTAATCATAAAACTCAGATCATAAATAAATGAAAAAGAAATGAAGGAAACGATAGCAAAGATCAATAAAACTAAAAGCTGGTTCTTTGAGAAGATAAAGAAAATTGATAAACCTTTAGCCAGACTCATCAAGAAAAAAAAGGGAGAACACTCAAATCAATAGAATTAGAAATGAAAAAGCAGAAGTAACAACTGATACTGCAGAAATACAAAAGATCATGAGAGATTACTACAAGAAACTCTATGTCAATAAAATGGGCAACCTGGAAGAAATGGACAAATGCTTAGAATTGCACAACCTGCCAAGACTGAATCAGGAAAAAATAGAAAATATGAACAGACTAATCACAAGCACTGAAATTGAAACTGGGATTAAAAATCTTCCAACAAACAAAATTCCAGGACCAGATGGCTTCACAGGTGAATTCTATCAAACATTTAGAGAAGACTAATGCTTATACTTCTCAAACTCTTCCAAAATATAGCAGAGGGAAGAATACTCCCAAACTCATTCTACGAGGCCACCATCACCTTGATACTAAAACCAGACAAGGATGTCACAAAGAAAGAAAACTACAGGCCAATATCACTGATGAACATAGATGCAAAAATCCTCAACAAAATACTAGCAAACAGAATCCAACAGCACATTAAAAGGATCTTACACCATGATGAAGTGGGGTTTATTCCAGGAATGCAAGGATTCTTCAATATATGCAAATCAAATCAATGTGATACACCATATTAACAAACTGAAGGAGAAATACCATATGATAATCTCAAAAGATGCACAGAAAGCCTTCGACACAATTCAACACCCATTTATGATAAAAACCCTGCAGAAAGTAGGCATAGAGGGAACTTTCCTCAACATAATAAAGGCCATATATGACAAGCCCACAGCCAACGTCATCCTCAACGGTGAAAAATTGAAAGCAATTCCTCTAAGATCAGGAAGAAGACAAGGTTGCCCACTATCACCACTCTTGTTCAACATAGTTTTGGAAGTTTTAGCCACAGCAATCAGAGAAGAAAAGGAAATAAAAGGAATCCAAATCAGAAAAGAAGAAGTAAAGCTGTCACTGTTTGCAGATGACATGATACTATACATAGAGAATCCTAAAGATGCTACCAGAAAACTTCTGGAGCTAATCAATGAATTTGGTAAAGTAGCAGGATACAAAGTTAATGCACAGAAATCTCTGGCATTCCTATACACTAATGATGAAAAATCTGAAAGTGAAATCAAGAAAACACTCCCATTTACCATTGCAACAAAAAGAATAAAATATCTAGGAATAAACCTACCTAAGGAGACAAAAGACCTGTATGCAGAAAATTATAAGACACTGATGAAAGAAATTAAAGATGATACAAATAGATGGAGAGATATACCATGTTCTTGGATGGGAAGAATCAACATTGTGAAAATGACTCTACTACCCAAAGCAATCTACAGATTCAATGCAATCTCTATCAAACTACCACTGGCATTTTTCACAGAACTAGAACAAAAAATTTCACAATTTGTATGGAAAAACAAAAGACCTGAAATAGCCAAAGCAATCTTGAGAATGGAAAATGGAGCTGGAGGAATCAGGCTCCCTGATTTCAGACTATACTACAAAGCAACAGTAATCAAGACAATATGGTACTGGCACAAAAACAGACAGATAGATCAATGGAACAGGATAGAAAGCCCAGAGATAAACCCATGCACATATGGTCACCTTATATTTGATAAAGGTGGCAGGAATGTACAGTGGAGAAAGGACAGCCTGTTCAATAAGTGGTGCTGGGAAAACTGGACAGGTACATGTAAAAGTATGAGATTAGATCACTCCCTAACACCATACACAAAAATGAACTCAAAGTGGATTAAAGACCTAAATGTAAGGCCAGAAACTATCAAACTCTTAGAGGAAAACATAGGCAGAACACCCTATGACATAAATCTCAGCAAGATCATTTTTGACCCACCTCCTAGAGAAATGGAAATAAAAACAAAACTAAACAAATGGGACCTAATGAAACTTCAAAGCTTTGGCACAGCAAAGGAGACAATAAACAAGACCAAAAGACAACCCTCAGAATGGGAGAAAATATTTGCAAATGAAGCAACTGACAAGGGATTAATCTCCAAAATATACAAGCAGCTCATGCCACTCAATAACAAAAAAACAAGCAACCCCATCCAAAAATGGGCAGAAGACCTAAATAGACATTTCTCCAAAGAAGATATATAGACTTCCAAGAAACACATGAAAGAATGCTCAACATCATTAATCATTAGAGAAATGGAAATCAAAACTGCAATGAGGTATCATCTCCCACCAGTCAGAATGGCCATCATCAAAAAATCTAGAAACAATAAATGCTGGAGAGGGTGTGGAGAAAAGGGGACACTGTTGCACTGCTGGTGGGAATGTGAATTTGTTCAGCCACTATGGAGAACAGTATGGAGGTTCCTTAAAAAACTACAAATATAACTACCATATGACTCAGCAATCCCACTACTGGGCATATACCCTGAGAAAACCATAATTCAAAAAGAGTCATGCACCAAAATGTTAATTGCAGCTCTATTTACAATAGCCCGGAGATGGAAACAACATAATTGTCCATCATCAGATGAGTGGATAAAGAAATTGTGGCCCATATATACAATGGAATATTACTCAGCCATAAAAAGAAATGAAATTGAGCTATTTGTAATGAGGTGGATAGACGTAGAGTCTGTCATACCGAGTTAAGTCAGTCAGAAAGAGAAAGACAAATACCGTATGCTAACACATATATATGCAATTTAAGGGAAAAAAATGTCATGAAGAACCTAGGGGTAAGACAGGAATAAAGACACAGTCCTACTAGAGAATGGACTTGAATATATGAGGAGGGGGAAGGATAAGCTGTGACAAAGAGAGAGAGAGGCATGGACATATATACACTACCAATTGTAAAATAAATAGCTTGTGGAAGCAGCTACATAGCATAGGGAAATCAGCTCTGTGCTTTGTGACCTCCTAAAGGGGTGGGATTGGGAGAGTGGGAGGGAGGGAGACGCAAGAGGGAAGAGGTATGGGAACATATGTATATGTATAACTGATTCACTTTTTTATAAAGCAGAAGCACACCATTTTAAAGCAATTATACTCCAATAAAGATGTTAAAAAAGGTGAATCAGTTATATGTATACATATATCCCCATATCCCCTTGCTCTTTCATCTCCCTCCCACCCTCCTTATTCCACCTCTCTAGGTGGTCACAGAACACAGAACTGATCTCCCTGAGCTATGCAGCTGCTTCCCAATAGCTATGTATTTTACATTTAGTAGTGTATATATGTCAATGCTACCCTCTCACTTCGTCCCAGCTTACCCTTCCCCCTCCCCATGTCCTCAAGTCCATTCTCTACGTCTGTGTCTTTATTCCTGTCCTGGGTTTGTCAGAAACAACTTTTTTTTTTTTTTTTTTTAGATTCCATCTATATGTGTTAGCATATGGTATTTGTTTTTCACTTTCTGACTTACTTCACTCTGTATGACAGACTCTAGGTCCATCCACCTCACTACAAATAATTCAATTTCGTTTCCTTTTATGGCTGAGTAATATTCCATTGTATATATGTGCCACATCTTCTTTATCCATTCATCTGTCGATGGACACTTAGGTTGCTTCCATGCCCTGGCTATTGTAAATAGTGCTTCAATGAACATTGTGGTACATGTCTCTTTTCAAATTATGGTATTCTCAGGGTATATGTCCAGTAATGCGATTGCTGGGTCATATGATAGTTCTATTTTTAGTTTTTTAAGGAACGTCCATACTGTTTTCCATCGTAGCTGTATCAACTTACATTCCCACCAACAGTGCAAGAGGGTTCCCTTTTCTCCACATCCTCTCCAGCATTTATTTTTTATACATTTTTTCATGATGGCCATTCTGACCAGTGTGAGGTGATACCTCATTGCAGTTTTGATTTGCATTTTTCTAATGATTAGTGATGTTGAGCATCCTTTCCTGTGTTTGTTGGCAGTCTGTATATCTTCTTTGTAGAAATGTCTATTTATATCTTCTGCTCATTTTTGGATTGGATCCTTTGCTTTTTTGATATTGAGCTGCATGTATACTTTAGAGATTTAACCTTTGTCCATTGATTCATTTGCAAATATTTTCTCCATTCTAAGGGCTGTCCTTCACTCTTGTTTATGGCTTCCTTTGCTGTGCAAAAGTTATTGTTTCATTAGGTCCCATTTGTTTATTTTTGTTTTTATATCTATTTCTCTAGGAGGTGGGTCAAGAAGGGTCTTGCTGTGATTTATGTCATAGAGTGTTCTGCCTATGTTTTCCTCAAAGAGTTTTGTAGTGTCTGGCCTTACATTTAAGTCTTCATTCCATTTTGAGTTTATTTTTGTGTGTGGTGTTAGAAAGTGTTCTAATTTCATTCTTTCACATGCAGCTGTCCAGTTTTCCCAGCACCACTTATTGAAGAAGCTGTCTTTCCCCGTTGTATAATCTTGCCTCTATTATCAAAGATAAGGTGACCATATATGCATGGGGTTATCTCTGGGCTTTCTATCCTCTTCTGTTGATCTATATTTCTGTTTTTGTGCCAGTACCATATTGTCTTGATTATGGTACCTTTGTACCATACTACTATACTACTTTGTAGTATAGTCTGAAGTCAGGGAGCCTGATTCCTCCAGCTCCATTTATTTTTTTCTCAGGATTGCTTTATCTATTTGGGGTATTTTGTGTTTCCATATTAATTGTGATTTTTTGTCACATATTAATTGTGATTTTTTGTCTTCTAGGTCTGTGAAAAATGCCATTGGCCGCCTGATAGGGATTGCATTGAATCTGTAGTTTGTTTTGGGTAGTATAGTCATTTTCACAGTGTTGGTTCTTTCAGTGCAAGAACATGGTATATCTCTCTATCTGTTTGTATCATCTTTAATTTCTTTCAGTAGTGTATTATAGTTTTCTGCATACAGGTGTTTTGTCTCCTTCAGTAGGTTTATTTCTAGGTATTATATTCTGTTTTTGCAATGGTAAATGGGAGTGTTTCCTTAATTTCTCTTTCAGATTTTTCTGTTGTTAGTATATAGAAATGCAAGAGATTTCTGTGCATTAATTTTGTATCCTACTACTCTACCACATTCATTGATTAGCTCTAGTAGTTTTCTGGTAGCATCTTTAGGATGCTCTATGTATAGTATCAGGTCATCTGTAAACAGTGACAGTTTTACTTCTTTTCTGATTTGGATTCCTTTTATTTCTCTTTCTTCTCTGATTGCCCTTGTTAAAACTTCCAAAACTATGTTGAATAATAGTGATGAGAGTGGGCAACTTTATCTTTTTCCTGATCTTAGAGGAAATACTTTCATGTTTTCACCATTGAGAATGATGTTGGCTGTGGGTTTTGTCATATATGGCCTTTATTATGTTGCAGCAAATTCCATCTATGCCCACTTTCTGGAGAGTTTTTACCATAAATGGGTGTTGAATTTTATTGAAAGCTTTTTTGCATCTACTGAGATGATCATATGGTTTTTATCTTTCAGTTTGTTAATATGGTGTTTCACATTGATTGATTTGCATAGGCTGAAGAATGCTTGCATTCCTGGGATAAACCCCACTTGATTATGGTGAATGAAACTTTTACTGTGCTGTTGTATTCTGTTTGCTATTATTTTGTTGAGGATTTTTGCAGCTATGTTCATCAGTGATATTAGCCTGTAGTTTTCTTTTGGGGACATCCTTTTCTGGTTTTGGTATCAGGGTGATGGTGGCCTTGTAAAATGAATTTGGGAGTGTTCCTCCCTCTGCTCTATTTTGAAAGAGTTTGAGAAGGATAGGTGTTAGTTCTATTCTAAATGTTCACACAATTCACCTCTGTATTTTGATAGGGATTGTATCAAATCTGTAGATTGCTTTGGGTAGTATGGTGATTTTAGTAATATTAACTTTTCAGCCCAAGAGCACAGGATATCTTTCTATTTCTTTTTGAATCATCTTCAATTTCCTTTATCAGTGTTTTATAGTTTTCAGTGTACAGGCCTTTCACCTCCTTGGTTGAGTTACATAGGTATTGTATTATTTTCCACACTGTTTGTTTGTTTGTTTTTAATTTATTTATTTTTGGCTGCATTGGGTCTTCATTGCTGCGTGTGGGCTTTCTCTAGTTGTTGTAAGCAGGGGCTACTCTTCGTTGTGGTGTGCGGGCTCTCATTGCTGGGGCTTGTTGTGGAGCACGGCCTCTAGGTGCATGGGCTTCAGTAGTTGTGGCATATGGGCTCAGTAGTTGTGGCTCATAAGATCTAGAGCACAGGCTCAGTAGTTATAGCACATGGGCTTAGTTGCTCCATGGCATGTGGGATCTTCCTGGACCAGGGCTTGAACCCGTGTTCCCTGCATTGGCAGGCAGATTCTTAACCACTGCACCACCAGGGAAGCCCCTTCCACACAGTTTTAAAAGCCATTTTCTTTTTTACTTTCTCTATTTCTGATATTTCATTTTTAGTGTATAGAAACACAACAGATTTCTGTGTACTAATCTTGTATCATGCAGTCTTGCTGAATTCATTTATTAGTTCTAATAGTTTTATGTGGAGACTTTAGGGTTCTCTATATAGAGTATCAGATCATCTGAAAATAGTGGCAGTTTTACCTCTTCCCATCCAATTTAGATATCTTTTGATTATTTTTTTCTTTTTTGATTGCTGTGGGTAGGACTTCCAATATTATGTTGAATAGAAGTGGTGATAGTTGTTGGCTGTGGGTTTGTTGTAACTGGCTTTTATTATGTTGAGATATGTTCCTTCTATACCCATTTTGGTAAGAGTTTTATCACGAAAAAATGTTGAATTTTGTCAAATGCTTTTTCTGCACCTATTGAGTGGATCATTTGGTTTTTGTCCTTCCTTTTGTTAATGTGGTGTATCACATTGATTGATTTGCAAATGTTGAACCATCCTTGCAACTCTGGAATGAATACAACTTGATCATGCATCCTTTTTATGTATTGTTGGATTCAGTTTGCTAATACTTTGTTAAGAATTCTTACATCTATATTCATCGAAGATACTGGTGTGTAATTTTCTTTTTTTTGTAGAGTTTTTGTCTGGTTTTGGTATCAGGGTGATGCTGGCCCCATAGATTGAATTTGGGAGTGTTCCCTCATCTTCAATTTCTTTGAATAGTTTGAGAAGTATAGATATAAGTTCTTTTTTGTATGTTTGGTAGAATTCCCCATTGAAGTTGTCCAGCCCTGGACTTTTGTTTGCTGAGAGTTTATTACAGATTCTATTTCATTGTTCAAATTATGTTTCTTCTTGACTCAGTCTTGGAAGGCTGTATATTTCTAGAAACGTGTTCATTTCTTCTATGTTGTCCAAATTGTTGCCCTGTAACTGTTCATAGTAATCTCTTATGATTTTTTTGTATTTCTGCAGTATCAGTTTTGTTATTTCTCCTCTTTCATTTATTATTTTGATTATTTGGGTCCTTTTGCTTTTCTTCTTGGTAAGCTTGGCTAGAGGTTTATAGATTTTGTTTATTTTTTCAAAAACCAGCTATTGGTTTTATTGATATTTTCTATTATTTTTTATTTCTATTTTTAAAAATTTCTCTCTGATCTTTATTATTTCCTTCCTTCTGCTGACTTTGGGTTTTGTTTTTCTTTTTCTAGTTATTTTAGGTGGTGGATTAGGTTATTCATTTGAGATTTTTCTTATTTTTTGAGGAAGGCCTGTATTTCTATGAACTTCCCTCTTAAAACTGCATGGTTTTATTTTTATTTCAATTTGTCTTGGGGTATTTTCTGATTTCTTCTTTGATTTCATTATTGACCTGTTTTATATATTTATTTATTTATTTGTAGCCTGTTTTTTAGTCTCCATGTTTTACTTCTTTTCCCATTTTCCTTTCTGTGTTGATTTCTAGTTTCATACCCTTGTGGTCAGAAAAGATGCTTGAAATAATTTCTATGCTCTTAAATTTGTTGGGGCTTGTTTTGTGACCTAGTATGAGGTCTATCCTAGAGAATCTTCCATGTGCACTTGAAAAAAAATGTGTATTCTGATTCTTTTGGTGTAGTGTCCTGTAGATATAAATTAAGTCCAACTGGTCTATGGTGTCAATTAGGACATTTGTTACCTTATTGATTTTCTGCCTGGATGATCTGTCCATTGATGTTAATGGAGAATTAAAGTCTCCTGCTATCACTGTATTCTTGTCAATTTCTCCTTTTATGTCTGTTAGCATTTGTTTTATACATTTAGATTCTCCTATATAAGGTACATATATGTTAACAATTGTAAATCCTCTTTTTTTTTTTTTTGATGTGGACCATTTTAGAAATTTTTATTGAATTTGTTTCAATATTGCTTCTCTTTTATGTTTTGGTTTTTTGGCTGTGAGACATGTGGGATCTTAGCTCCCTGACCAGGGATTGAACCAGCACTGGATTGGAAGGCAAAGTATTAACCACTGGACCTCCAGGGAAGTCCCCCACCCCCTTTTTTTTAACTATCTCTTTTTGTATTGATCCCTTTATCATTATATAATGTCCTTCTTTGTCTTTCTTTATAGCCCTTGTTTATAAGTCTATTTTGTCTGAGTATTGCTACCTCCACTGTTATTGGTTTGATTTTCATGAAACATCTTTTTCCTTCCTATCACTTTCAGTCTGTGTGTGTCTTTCAGCCTGAAGTGAGTCTCTGATTGGAAGCATATTGTAGGTTCTTGTTTTTTTACCCAATTTACCAGTCTGTGTCTTTTGATTGGAGCAGTTAGTCCATTGACATTTAAAGTAATTATTGATATGTATGTACTCATTGCCATTTTAAACCTTGTTTTCCAGTTGTCTTTCTAGTTCTTCTTTGTTCATTTCTTCTTCTTTTTGTTTTTCCTTTTGTGGTTTGATGATTTTCTTTTGTAGTATGCTTGAGTTAATTTGCTTTTGGTTTTTGTGTACCTACTATAGGTTTTTGATTTGTGGTTTCCATGGAGTTCAAGTATTTTAATCCATAACAATAGCTACATGCTTTAAACTGATAGTCCTACAAGTTCAAAAACGTTCTTAAAAATCTACATTTTTATACTCCCTTCCACCACATTTTGTAATTTTGATGTCATATTTTACATCTTCATGCTTATTCCTTTACTGCGTATTGCAGTTATGGTTGCTTTTACATTTTTTGTTTGTTTTTTTAATCCACGTACTTGCTTGTTTAAATGATCTTCAATACTTACTATATATTTGCCTTTCCTATTGGGATTTTCCCTTTCCTATAGATTCTTGCTTCTTTTACAGAAGATCCCTCAACATTTCTTCTAGGGTAGGTTTAGTACTGGTGAATTCTTTTAGTTTTTGTTTATCTGAGAAATCCTTTATCTATCCTATTCTAAATGATAATTTTTCTGGGTTGAGTATCCTAGGTTGCAGGTTTTTCCCTCTCAGGACTTTGAATATATCATGCCACTCCCTTCTGGCCTGCAAAGTTTTTTCATTTGTCTTTTTGTCTGCTGTTCTGATAGGGTGATTTCTATTATTCTATATTCTATTCTATATTCCATATCACTTACTTGTTCTTCTGGGTGACTAGCCTGCTATTCATTGTTTCTAGATTTACTTTTACCTTGGAACTTGAATTGTCAAATTTTGATTGGGTCATCTTTATAGTTTCTGGTCCTTGTTACAGTTCTCTGCATTTCTATGCCCATTCTTTCAACATTTTTATTACCTCCCTTTTGAACTCGAGGTCTAGTAGACTGAGGTTTGTTCTTTCAGAAGATTTCTCTTGTACTTTTATTTGGGAGTAGTACCTCTGCCTTATCATTTTACTTAACTTTCTCTGTGTCTATAAATTTAGGAGAAACAGTTATCTATTGTGGTCTTGAAGTAGTGATTTTATGTAGGAGTGTTCCTGTGTAAACTGTGCATCAAATATATTTGGTGGGATGGCTGGTTTTGGTATGGATGCCAGCCACGTCTTTCCTCAGTGTGTGCTGGTCATTATACCCTTGAAAGGGAGTGTGACTTTTTGGGGGGGTCCAGAGTCTGTGCTAGATGTGTGGTGGGGCCTTCTCTTCACTCTCTGGCTGTCATCACACTGTTGATGTGGGTCTGATCCCCAGTTGATGGAATAGTGGCCCTTAGGGCCAGGTTCTATCAGGCTCCATCTCCCTTAAGTGCATGCCCTGTCCCAAAGTATGTGATTGCTGAAGCAAGTGAGGCATGTCCAGGCACAGTGAACCTATGCACTGCCTGTGTAGGTGTCTGTGGTTCTGCACAGAAGCATTCCAAGGTTGTATCCCTTTGTCCATTGTGTCCATCCCAGATCTAATGCAAGGTTGTGGTGTGTAGCAGGCTGGGCCTGGGGATCAGGACATTGTGGCTGCAGGAATCTAGGTGGCTGTTCTTCTGCCTGGGACCCGGGCTGCCTCTATGGCAGAACTCTCCCAGAACCTGTCCACCCCAGATCTTGTGCTAAGCTGTGGTGTGGAGTGGGTAGAGCTGGGCTGCTTCCTCCAGGAAATGTATCACCACATACTCCTGCTCAGGGCCTGACCACATGAGATTTAGCACCTAGGCCCTGAGCATTCATGTGGCACCACCTGGTGTACACACTGACAATGTCTGCCACAGCTGAACCTGTCACCACTGTGCACTTGCTGACAATGAACTCTGTGGCTACAGCTGCCGCCTCTGTGCACACAATAATAATGGGCTCTGCAGCTTCACCTGGATCACACCCCAGAAACTCCAGTCTGTCTCTGCATAGCTAGATCCTTTCCCAGGGACTGTCTACCCTGAGATTTAACACTTAGCTGCTGGTGTTCTTGTGGCACTGCCTGGTGTGCATGCTGAATATGTCTGCCCAGTTTTACCCACCACCCCTGTGCACGCACTGACAGTGGTCTCTGTAGTTTTGCAAAAATAACACCCCAGGCTCCCCCACCTGTGTCTCTGCACAGCTAGACCAAATCTTTGTCCTGTTCTCCTGTCAGGCTGTGGTGGGGAGTAAGCAGGGCTGGGGCATTAACCCCTTTGGATTGGGAAGTGCAGTGAGGCAGTAGCTTCCAGTGCAAGTCTTTCTCTGCCCTGATTGTTAGCAAGCCAGCACACGCACACTCCTCATGAGTAGAGTCTAGGCTAATCAGTATCAGAAGATTTCTCAGCAGGAAGGGGGCTCCGCAGGTTGAGTGTTCATCTGTGGGCCTTCTCTTCCTTATAGATCCCTCCCAGGGGTGCTGGTCCTGATGTGATGGCTTTTTTCCCCCAACCTACCCAGTTATGTGGAGATCCTTCTTGCAGCTTTGGTTATATAGATCTTCTGCCAGCTTCCAGTTAGTTTTCTTTGAGAATTGTCCCACATGTAGATGTATTTTTGATGTTTTTGTGGGAGGAAGTAAATTCCACATCCTCTTACTCTGTCATCTTCCCCATCCCCTCCAAAAAGGAACCATTTTGATAAATGTCATAGAACTATTCTTAACAAGGCCTGTCCTCAGGGGAAACTAGTTAACCAAAGCCTAACTTGCTGGGGTATTATCAGAGCCTACCTGACCTGAGGGAAGGGAAATACTAATTCCAGCCAACTCTAGCCATTCTCTCCCACTTACGGGAGAGCCTAGAGACACAGGCCCACTAAAAGACTGAGACCTATTCATAGGACTGTAAATTGCTTCCCTGCTCCTGAAACCTCACCACACATGACTAAAGGCCTATTTACAGTAGTTTTTTTCTTAACACAGTACCTCATGCTTGGCTATCAAGAAAAAGTTACAAGGTATACCAAAAGGCATAAAACATAATTTCAAGGGACAGAGCAAGCATCAAAACCAAACATGACAGGGATGTTGAAATTATCAGACCAGGAATTTAAAACAACTATAATTAACATACTAAGGGCTTCAGTGGATAAAGTAGATGGCATGCAAGGACAGATGGGCAGTGTAAACAGTGAGATGAAAATCCTAAGAAATAACAAAATAGAAATGTTAGAGTGTGTTGACAATAAAGATATAAACTGAGGTAAGCTCAAAAAGATGGGTTTGTACAGGAATAGTTAGAGGAATTGCAAGTCAGGGCAAGCAAAGTGTAGCAAGCTACAGGTGAGCCCATGAGGGCTTGGAGTAGGCTGTATTTATGCAAAGGGAATGTAAAGAAGAGAAAGTTCAGTTAGAGTCCGTTAAAATAAAGAATATATACCAGCCATGAAAACTTACTGAGCTGACAAAATCAGTCCAGTCACACGAACCAAGCTCAATTCAGCCCACTTTGTGAGATCAACACAACCTGGGTTACCACCTATTCATGTCTCCAGCAAAACTTTCCAAAATTGGTATAAGACAACTTTGATCAATCCCTATCATCTGAGAAAATTATGACACTATCAGTTTTCTGTAAAGCAGGCATTTATGGGAAACCTTTCTCTTAGTCCTTAAGTTTTGTCTTCCTGAGGGCACATGTGTGAGATTCTCCATTTTATATCCTCTGGTTCGATTTTAGATTAAAATTCTTTCACAAGATCAGAAACACTGTAACAGAATTGAAGAATGCCTTTGATGAGCTTATTAGTAGACGGGACATGGCTGAGGAAAGAATCTCAGAGCTTGAAGATATGTCAATGGAAATCTCCAAAAATAAAAAAATAAAGAGAAGAAAAACAAACAAAAAAAACACAGCTACCCAAATACAGTGGGATAAATGCAAAAAGTGTAGTTTACATATAATAAGAATATCAGGAGAAGAGAAAAAGGACCAGAAGAAACATTTGAAAGGTTAATGACTGAGAATTTCCCCCCAACGAATGTCAGACACTCTGGTATGTGTTTTTTTGTTTTGTTTTTCCAACAAAACCAAGCAATTAACTCACTTCTGATGCTATCTACCTGGAGATAACATCAAATCTCACAGGTTAAGAGCTCAGTCTCACATGATTTCTCCCACTCACTTCAGAGGTCAATTACAATTCCAGGTTGTTACCTGTACTTCTGACCTACAGGCTATAAATCAGAGGTTTCTCCAACTTCCTCCTCAGGTTCAATTAATTTTCTAGAGCAGCTCACAGAATTCAGAAAAAACAGTTTACTTACTAGGTTACCAGTTTTTTAAAAAAAGATATAACTCAGGAACAGCCAGTTGGAAGAGATACATAACCAGTCAACTGGTTATAATAGATATGTATAGATTACTTCATCCAACAACAGCTGATTACAATTCTTCTAAAGCTCACAGGGACCATTTCAACAAAATAGACTACATTTGGGGCCAAAAAACACACCTTAAAAATTTATAAAAATAGAAATCACATATTGTCTTCTCTCAGACCAAAATGGAATTAAATTAGAAATCAATAACAGAGAGATAATGAAAAAAATCCAAAAACACAGAGATTAAACAACATACTTCTAAAGGACATATGGGTCAGAGAAGAAATCTCAAGAGAAATTTTAAAACATTGAGTTAGCCAAAAAGTTCATTATGTTTTAAGTAAAAGTAAAAGACACATTATTTTTAACATCTTTATTGGAGTATAATTGCTTTACAATGGTGTGTTAGTTTCTGCTTCACAACAAAATGAATCAGTTATATATATACATATGTTCCCATATCTCTTCCCGCTTGCATCTCCCTCCCTCCCGCCCTCCCTATCCCACCCCTCCAGACGGTCACAAAGCACCGAGCTAATCTCCCTGTGCTATGCGGCTGCTTCCCACTAGCTATCTACCTTACGTTTGGTAGTGTATATATGTCCATGCCTCTCTCTCGCTTTGTCATAGTTTACCCTTCCCGCTCCCCATATCCTCAAGTCCATTCTCTAGTAAGTGTGTGTAAAAGACACATTTTTCATTTTCACCAATAATTTTATTGAACATATTCATTAATCAAATGAACTTTCTGGCCAACCCAATATTTTGAACTAGAAGAAAATGAAAAAAACAAGGTATCAAAATTGTTACAATGCAGCAAAAGTAGTGCTTAGAGAAAATTTTTATATATAACTATATATATTAGAAAAGAAGAAAGATCTAAAATCAGTAACCTAAGTTTCCACCTTAGGAAACTAGAAAAAGAACAGCAAAATAAATCCAAAGTAAGCAGAAATAACAATTAGAGCAGAAATCAATGAAGTTGAAAACAGGAAATCAATAAAGAAGATTAACAAAACCAAAAGCTGGCTCTTTGAAAAAGATCAATCAAATTGATAAGCTTCTAGCCAGCTAACTGATAAAAAAGAAAGAGGACACAAATTACTAACATCAGAAGTGAGAGAGGGAACATCACTACAGATCTCATAGACATTACAAGGATAATAGAGGAATGCTATGAACAACTCTATGCCCCCAAATTTGATAAGCTGAATGAAATGAACCAATTCCTTGAAAGACATAATCTGCCAAGACTCACACAAGAAGAAACAGACAATCTGAATGGGTATTTATCTATTACAGAAATTGAATCAATAATGAACAACCTTCCAAAACAGAAAGCACCAGACCCAGACAAGTTCACTGGTAAAATCTACCAAACCTATAAGGAAGAAAGTATACCAATTATTACGTCTACATCTCTTTCAGAAGACAGAAGCAGAGGGAATTCTTCCTAACTCATTCCATAAGGCCACCAGCACCCAGAAAAAAACCCATGCATATGTGGTCAACAAATATTTGACATGGGAGCTAAGAATACCCAATGGGGAAAGGTAGTCTCTTCAACAAATGGTGTTGGGAAAACTGAATACCAAAAGCAAAAGAATGAAATTGAACTTCTATCTTATACCACTCACAAAAATTAACTTGAAATGGATTAAGGACTTGAACATAAGACCTGAAACTGTAAAAACCCTAGAAGAAAACAGAGAGAGTAAGCTCCTTGATATTGGTCTTGGTAGCAATTTCTTGCATATGACACCAAAAGCACAAGACAAGGATGAACCAATTGCCCCTAAGTTGTTGAACACTATGTGTTGGTTGTGACAAAAATTCATATGGCAAAAAATTACTCATTTTTTGAAATAAGCCTGCTTTAGAATTCAAAAGTCACCAGGAAAGGGCAGTCAAACTAAACAAAAAATTCTCAGTTTCTTTCCTAAAAATGTAACTATTTGGAATCCAACTCTGATTTCACAACTTCAAATTACCTCTATGCTTTAAAACCATTCTCCCGGAGAAAGGGAGGTTTAATGTATGTTGATATCCCGCGTGCTTCTGAGTGGTCAAAAATCTACAAACATTTTGGACACCGATAGCAGCATATGATGAATTTATAGATGCAAAGGCTTGATTGATAAATAAGCTGGTCTACAAAACAAACCTGCTTTGGAGAACTAGAAACAAAGTCCTACAAGTCAAAAAGCTTGTTGTTGTTAGTAAGTAAAGAAAGACTTTAGTTGAGAGGATATTTAGTTGAGAGGATATTTAGCTTGATGTCATTACACTGGAATGACACCAAGAATCAAGAATTGTGAACTTGATAAGAGCAAGTCAAAATGATGTCACCTTTGCCTTAGTTTTTAACTACATAAAAGAAAAGGATGTTCTAAAGGTCGCAGTCTGTTCATATAAGCATAATTGGAAAAGAAGAGTGAAAGAGTAAAAATATCCTACTGTGTAACGTGAAAGAAAGAAACATCATCGTTATTTTATTAAATATAGAATATTATCCAAGTCCTATTGCATTTACATTCTCCTTTTGCAAAGTCTTACACATATGTATTTTAAGAATCTTAAGAACATGCAATGTAACACAAAATTCAATATCCAATGAACAGTTGAAAATATAGCTCATAAATTCTGTATCAGAGGGCAGAAACACTATAAACATATTGATATACCTTTTTCTATTAGTAATACAATACTATTTTGGTTTTGTTCAAACAATAGCATTTATGTAACTGGAAAGTAAATAATACAGAAAAAATACATCATTTCAAATAAACACCGATTTTTCATATTTTATGTTAAAGTAGTAATTTTGTGAGTAATTATTATCTATTGCATGATGGCTCTTGTCATGTGTGGCTGTGTCCTGTGTTAGCTTTTTAAGCCTGCCAGTCCTGAGCCCTCCCCAGGACCCTGAAGGCGGAGGCTTTCAGCAGGAGACACAAGCCCCACCTCATAGCAAGCCCCGCCCCCTGAACACCAGCTTTTCCCTGACAGGCCCTGCCTCCGAAGTGTACAAGTTCCGTCCTTCGTGAACCAGATAGGCCGATGCCGTGTAGTCTCGGAGGAGGACTCGCCTTTTCCGGTTCAGGTTGTCACGGTGCCCTGGCTTGCCTTGTTTTTTCCGGTCTCAGTCCGGCGTGGCAGGGTAGACAGGCCGCCTTTAGCCCTTTCAAGCCCTTTCTGTCATGGCGGCGCCCAGCCTCTTTTTCCGGCAGCAACCTGTCATGGCGTCTCCCTGAGTAGCCACTTCCGGATCCAGCCCATTACGTGTCCCCAGCTGTTCTGATTCCGCGATGCTCTGGTGGCGCCCAAGGCTCAGCGGAAGTAAAACGTCAGAAGTGAGGCGGTGCCTATGCGGAAACCAGCGCGGCTCTGGGAAAGACGGTGGCGATGGTGGCTGGGTCCGGGGGCAGCAGCCTGTCCTGAGGGGCTCGGCCTTGCTAGGCATGGCCCACCCCGTCGTCGAGCAGCCCAAGCCCAGATTGCAGCCGCGTACCCTCTTTGCCGCGTGCACGCTCCTTGGTGCTGGACCTGCACTCACAGTGAGTGAGTTGGTCGCCGCCCTGTGGCCGAACCGGTGGCTGGCGCTGCTGCGGCGCCTCACGGTGCTGCCATTCGAGGGGCTGCTCTACCTGGCCTGGCTGGGCGCCGCGGCAGCTGGTTGCTGGGGCTGGCAGCTGGACGTAGGTCCGCGAGGCCATGTGGCTTGTGCTCGCCACCATGTGCCTCGCGCTCTCACCGTTCTCTCGGCTCATTGGTACGAGCACGCGCAGTGCGCGCTCAGCTGCACCCCGGTAAGTTCTTGCGCACGAGCTCAATCCCTAGCAAGGTCGGGCTTTGCCACTGCGCTGTGTCCGTCCCCAACCCTGCCTGGGCCTCGCATTTTCTGGGCCTAGGTCTCCAGCGGTGCTCTCCACCGTTTTGCGCTGGCTAAATCCCGACCCCACTGCTGACTTGCTGTGCCACTCTGGCGCCGGTTACTTTCCTTCTCTGGAATTCCTTCCTGGTGTGGTCATTTAGACTCGATAGTTTAGCGCTGGGCCCGGTATATGTTAATGTTTGATAGGATTTGTTAATACTAGGTCCCATGTTAGCGGGTACTTGGTTTTTCCTGGAAGCGGCCCTGTCTTCTTTGTAGTCTTATCTCCTATCTTGCTTTTCAAATTGTGAGGCTAGACCTGCAGGGTAGGTTTCCCTATCTATGAAACTTGGTTTGAGAATTGAGCATTAGTCCTACTGTACAATGCTCAGAGGCTCACCCTTTCATTCCCCCACCCTGTGTGGACCAAAGGTAGTTTGAAATGCAGTTAAGGCAGCGTTTAGGAGGAGCAGGAGCTATTTGTGAGCAAGTGACTTAACTGCTTGGAGTCTTCATGCCTTTCTGCAAGACGAGAGTGATTTTGTTAAGACTGCCGTCAGGATACAACAGCAAGATAGTGCATGTGACCCTTAGCCCTGAAATATGGATGAGTGAGATCTGCCTTGGGTCAGCAGTTGATATCAGGCCCTCTGGGTCTGCCTCAGATGACACCAGCAGGTTTGGAGCCATGAGCACTGAGTTCAGCCTTTAGTCAGCCTCCCCTCAGATCCCAGGCATGTGTTTGCTGAAAGAAGAGGAAAGGAAACAGCACCAAGGGCTGCAGAAAGACAGGAATCCCTCACCCCCTCAAAAGTGGACTGAATTCTCTCTTCCGAGGGAGTGAAATCTCCCTTATCCCAACAAGCCTTATCCCTGGGGAGGGGCTCAAACTTCTGGGCTTGGTGGCTTCAAGTCAGTACAATGAAAGACCCCAGCAAGGGACAAAAGAATGGAGGGGAGTTGTTGGGGGGGGCGCTGCCTGTTGGCCTGCAACTAAAAAGTATGACTGTTAACCTTCTCTCCAAGGATGAAGAACAAAGAAGAGCTAATCAGCTGTGAGGTTAGGACAGGAAGATCTGGGTTTGCATCAGGGATCTTAGCCAGGGTCCTTAGTGATAACTGTAACACATACCTCAGAGTACCATTGTGATTATTCTGCAAACCGCCTGCCGTGGGGCTGGCCCCATGTAGTGCTTTGCACTTTTCTTTCATAGGTTACCAGAGTTTGTAAATTTGTCTATTTTCATTATTTTCTGCTTGATTTGGTGGCCCATGAACTCTTAGAGGGGCAGGACCTTGTTTCTCAGGATCAGGGCTGTGCCTCCCCTCCCACCCCCATCCCCCAAACACCCATGGCAGCAGAGGGTGGGATGGATGCATCTCACAGGATTGAGGGAGCATTAATTGAACTCCATTCAGTGCCTCCGTATCTTAGGTGCTTGGGAAATAGCAGTGAACAAAACAGACAAACCCATGGCTTTTATGGTGTTAGTGGGGAAGATAGAACTCATTGTCAGCAGTCAGTGCTAAAGAGAGAAAATCAGGACGAGGATAGGAATGTTGTGAGGGAACTTTAGATGGAGCATCCAGGGGCAACTTCCTGAGAAGGCGACCTTTGAGCAAAGGCCTGAAGCCAATTGTGTGACTGTTCCAGGTGGAGAAAACAGAACATGCCAAGCCCCTTAGCTGAGTTAAGAACAATCCTCAAGTCTCATTGTCTGTCATTACTTGAGGACATAAGGAAGAATAGTGATGGGTTGGGGGGAAGAGGCAGCAGGCCAGGTGGCCTGTGACAGGGCTCATGTGGATTGAGAGCGAACCTCATGCCAGGTATTGTTCTTCCTGTTTGAGTTCATGTCATCAGCAGAGCTCTGGGCATTGGGTGTTATTTGTAACCCCAGCTTTGATATAAGCTGGACCAGAGGCATGGTGAGGTGTCCAGCATGGTGCTTTCCCTTGGCCCAGTGACAGACTGGGGAATGACCAAACCAACACCTAGAGCCCAGAACATGTTCCAGAACATATCCCGAGAGCTGCAGCCCCAGCAGCCTCCCCATTGGGGACCATGGAGCTGGGCTTGAGAAGGGTTCAGCAGCAGCACTTTGCCTCTCAAAGGAGTAGGACCCCAGCAAAGTGAGCTTCATGAAGATGGTGCCAACTGCAACAATAGTTCCACTGAGCTTGTGGCCCTGCACGTCAATGAGGTAGGGACTGCCTGCCAGACCCCCGTGGCATGGGCTTGAGTGGGATTCCCAGGCACTGAACCCCCAGGCCAGGGGCCTCTGCCACAGCCTTCTCGCACAGGGCAAAGATGGACAGGAGATCTCCATGCCATGGAGAAGCAGCAATCCCTCCACAAGGCCTTTCCCTTGGGAAATGTGTTCTCATACTGCCAGAGCAACAGAGAAGTTAAGGAAAACTCAGAGGTCTGTGAAGCTGAGTAGTTTGAGAGCAACAAGTGAGTCCTGACATCACCATGAGTCGCCCCTGCTGACAGTGGCTCCTTTCCCATTTGTGCTTTGTTGCACTCCTGAGTTGGGGTGCCTGGGAAGTGATTTGAAGACATCCACCTTTCCAACAGAACATCTCAGGTGAATGTGGTGGGCACCCTTTGAGAAATGTGCTCTAGTCTACTCTCCCCCGAACTTGCCTGCTGACAGGAAAGGCTGGGAACCCTTTCCCTTGACATGTGTACTCTTCATTGGAACCTGGCTCTTGAGAGTTGGCTGCTCATTCTGGTCTTGTTGTTTTTGTAACTCTCCTCTTCATTTTAAATTCTTTGTTTAAATATTAAGTTTTCACCATTCGTCTCATATATATCCTAGCACTTTATGAGTGATGATGAAAAAGATGTTGGTGATCAGGATAGCTCTTATTTGTACCAGGTAGAATGCAGATGCTCTGTATGTGCTTCTCCTTTAATCTTCACCAAAACCACCAGTGCCCGACACAAGGCTGGGAGGGGAGAGGTCTGGGCTTCAGAGCCCCCATCCTGGTCACGGTAGCACTCATCCTCAACCCCAAAACCTTCAGAAACTCTAGAAAATCTTTTCCTGACCGAATTGCTTTTCAAAAATTACAAATATGTTACCACAACTGGCAATCTAATAGGAAGATTTGTAAGAAATATTTACTCATCCTCCATTATCCACCCAGGTCAGCCATGGTGGCAGCCTGGGATGTCCCTTTTCACACCATCCTTGCTCATGCAATGGCACCTCACACAATACAGGGGCTCCTATAGTCATGATTTCTAAATTGCCTCTCCTAAGCATAGTTATTAAATTTGCCCAAGTTTTTAGAAACCCTTTTGATTTTCCAGTATTTTCCCAGCGTATCCCTCTTAGTGCCGTTTTCACACTGCCTCTCTCCCCACACCTCTTTTTTCCACTTAAAGATTAAAAAATAAGTAGATTTTTCAGAGTTATCCCAACACTTAGAACATAGTTTGCACACCAGAATGTTTAATGAATGTTGCACAACTCTATGGAGGATATTTAATCTCAATATCTGCACCAATGGCATACATGTCTCATTCCTTAGAGTCTGTGAAGGAAAATGTCATTCTGATAAAATCTCCAAACTTCCTATTAAGACATCTTCAGACTTGTCATGTAAATGTCTAATGGAAAGGACTAGAGGGCCCCCTAGATTTTATAATTGTTTCTTGTTCTTGTTATTGGACTCACACTGCTACCATTCACCTGAAATGTCTGTCAGATGGTATTTTGTGAATTCGATATTTATGTTCTTCATGACATTTCTGCATTACTGCTCTTGAATGATTAAATTTTTGGATTTTTACCTACTTGGCTTTCAAAATACATTATGGATCATTCACATTTCTTAGTCTTAATTATGATTTTGGTATTTTACATCAAAAGCTAGTCCATTTACCTTAAACAAAATGATGTGATCTCAGAAATTCTTTTAATTGGGAAACTGATTTGCATGAGGTGAGGTACTTCTGGTCAACTCAGATACACACTTGTTAAGTTAGTCGATTCTGTAATAACAATTAACTTGTCTAATCTGAAAATCAGTAACATTTCTCCACTCAGCCTCCACTGTTTAGACAAATATATCAAAAGAATCTGGAAATATTGGTTCCCAGACAAAGCAATAAGATTGCTTCTTATTTTTAATAGAGAAGTCTACTCTACTGAGTTCATGAAAGACAGTGTCTTCTAATCAGCATTCACCACTTCCTTTGCCAGGAAATTTCATTTCCTGTCCATCATTTCAAATGGACATTTTTTGGTAAAAGTCATTTAATGTATATAGACATAGTGGCCTCTCTGGAGTAGGATTAGCCAACATAGAGTTACTGTTGCTATTTTTAATCTGTAACTGCTACTGCTGATGGGTTGAACTGAGGAAGGGAATCATGGGTAAGGATGGAGCTGCCCTGGTTGATTCTCACCTGTATGGCGCACAGCTCATGAATGCATTTTAAAGCACACCAAGTGCATCTTTAACCTCCCTAATTTGTGGGAATTTTATTGTGACCTTCCAGCTCTGCTGCACACAGTGATTTTACTTCATACCTAGTCCCCCAAGTCCTCTGCCTGACTCTTCACTCTCTGGAATCCTGCTTCTCTGGAAACACCAGGCTCCAAAATGGACCAACCAGGCCTACTGCAAGCTCCTTTATTTGACCTTACTATTGATAATTTAGGATTTCCATCTATTAGAAAACAGGTTTAAGTCTGATTTGTAGGTAAACTACGTAGCAGTTAAAGATGAGTCCTGGGTTGTAAACAAGTCTCTTGGTGCCTCCCTCCACTGCCCCCTGCCCCCCAAATAGCACAATGTTTAAAATGCAGCTTGTGCTCAATAAATACATATTAAATGAACAGTAACAAAAATAATAATTTGAAATCCCCAAGAGATTGAAAAGGTTGCTCTTAATGTGGAAAAAGTCTTTTAAAGTAATGAGGGAACCTGACCACAGGCAACACAATGATGTGTAACTGGGAGGAACAGAAGCTCTCATAGGTCCCAAATCTTTGGCATACTATATGTATGTTATTAAGAAGCAAGAAGATACAATTTGCTAGAGATTGTGCTTTTCCCCAAATAATGGTGTGCAGAGAGACTTCACTGCTTACTAATCCAATGTAGTTTACTCCATTTTCTTAATTTGTGATTGTTGCATAACAGAAGGAAATTTCAGTCTTATTGAAGTTTCTGTCCTCCAGGAAAGAAAAATGAGGCAAAGGAACAGCCACCCTAAATAGCTGGTGGGAGATACAAGGCTGATTTGATTTTTTTGAATGGTGCTTACGGAGTTTTGTTAAATCTAAACCATGACGTTTTGGTTTCAAACAACCAATAAATACAGTGCCTCCCTTTGATGTCTTTCTATCTTGCCTAGGCCCCGCCCCTGCTGACCCTGCCTTTATTGTCATCAAGACCTGTAGTCCCTCTGTTGCCTCTTGGTCTCCTAAGCCATCAGAGCCTTTCTGACCACACTTAGTTCCCTTGTTACTTATCAACTATGTGTCTTAGGCAAATGGTTTACCACTCTGAGGTTTAGTTTCCAAATCTGTAAAACAGATAAATATAATATCTATGTCAGACAGATTGGGAGAATCACTTTATCCTATGGAGTAAAAGGCCACCTTTAATGCCTTTCACAAGTACCTTATAATTCCTCACCTCATTGGCCTCCAGCCCTTGCCAATCCCAGGGAGAAATCAACCCTCTTGCTTTCTCTGCTCCTGCTTACGTTGTCTACAGCTCCCTAGCATCTGAAACTTTTCTGTAGGCATTCCTCCAAGGGTAGAAGAAAATGAACAGTTACATGTAGCAGTCCTGAGAGTGTTGGGGGTTATAATCAAGAGCAGCTTACCACAAGCACTTAATTTGTTTGAAGTTTCTCATTTATCTTAAAAAATTTACCCTGATTTTCATTCTGTCTATATTAAAATATTTTTAAAACATTCAGTTAAGCACTTAAAATTTCATTCAAATGTTTCAAGTAAAACTGATGCTAGAGGAAGATGTTCTGTTATTCCTACAGCTTTGTTTATTCTAGGCACACAGCTGATAGACCCAAGGATACCTGAATTTGCAAAGCATAGCCTAGCTGATTGTTCTATTACAGACTTGTAAGATATGCAGTCTCACCCCAGCCTTCATTCCACTCAACAATTTTTTCAGTCATTAATTGACTTTCTATCATATTCACAAATATTATCCTGAACATTTCCCCTCTATGAACTCTAGTCTCCTATCTTACTCACTGAAACAACAGATGCCATCTGGCATCCTTCAATTTCCATTTCCAGATTTAACAAATTAGCACTTAGTCCCACTTTTCCCTTTTCTAAGTTCATGAACGTCCCTTTCCTCTGTTACAGTTTAACCTCCCATGAGCCCTCTTGCCTCTTACGACCTTGTGCTTCTATCCTCCTTCTTTCTTTTGTTTTTTCAGTTTCTTTCCCTAATTGTTCCCAAATGCTTCTAGCCCAAGCATTTGCCCCGTAACCTAAGTTTGCCCAACTTCTCTGCCCACTAGGCAAGCCTCTGTTCTTTTGCTCCATAGTATTTCTAGATTTCCACCGAGATTTGGAGTATGTACAATGAATTATGAAAAGGACTCATCACCAACCCAGGGCATGCAGTTTCCTCTCTAACGTCAATAATTGTTTTTCAGTTTGTGCAAGAAAAACAGCACCCAATTGGTTAAGAATTATAAAGAAGTGATTTTTTTTTTTCTTTTGGCCACACTGTGTGACATGCGGGATCTTAGTTCCTCAACCAGGGATCAAACCCATCCGCCCTGCATTGGAAGCACAGAGTCTTAACCACTGGACAGTCAGGGAAGTCCAGTGATTTTTAACTGATAGTTTCAAATATGACCAAAATCCCTTTTTTTTTTTTTTTTTCGGTGCACGGGCCTCTCACTGTTGTGGCCTCTCCTGTTGCGGAGCACAGGCTCCAGACGCGCAGGCTCAGCTTCCATGGCTCACAGGCCCAGCCGCTCCGCGGCATGTGGGATCTTCCCGGACTGGGGAGCGAACCCATGTCCCCTGCATCGGCAGGCGGACTCTCAACCACTGCGCCACCAGGGAAGCCCCCAAAATCCCATTTAAATCAAAATGTTCCTATTAGAAAACTTTAGATAACAGTAAATCTTCACCTATTTGAAATATTGAGGAAAAAACTTTAAAGGATTTTCAATCAGTAATTTCTGAATTACACAAAGCAACTCCTGGTCAAAATTGGAAGACTTACTGGAGTACTATGTCTTTAAAACAGGAACACTTGCCACAAAGAACAAAATAGCATCTTGCTCTAAGTCATTTTAAATAAAGCCAGAAAACATCTTTAAGTTTTCTTTTCCTGGGTATGTTGTTCAATGAATTATTAGCCTTGCTGAGATGAACCAGATCTATGGGACCCTGAAATCACCATGGTTAAGTAAAAAGTGGCTTTTAGGTGCTTTTGGATGAGCTCCAGGCAGGAGTCAGAAATCTGAGCAGTAGCAGAACTGGGTCATGAGCCTAAGAATCTGTCTAAAATATACACTGTACCAATTCATGATCATTGGCTTCACTTTCTTGAGAGTGAAATTTGAAAAGGAAAGTAGCTGAATCCAAAGGTCTTTCATGTCGTCTGTTTAGAATAAGTTATCAATATAAATTCATATGAGCCACAGAAAGGGTAGTAATATTTTAACGGTTTTACATGGTAAACACAAAAATAACTATAATAAGTGTGCATATTTATTTGACATTCTTTGATAATTTTTCATTTCTTTCACCTTTGCCTAGGGCTAATTGGCATTTTCTAGACTTATTTCACCCAGATACTAGAAATAAGCAGCTACACAGACCTGGTGTACAAGAAATAAGATCTAATCTACAAAATAAATTTGCATTCTGCAGCCTGACCCTCAGCACTAAAAGGTAAGTGGGGGGAGGAGGGGGGCATAGTCAAGGACACTCAAGAACTCTTCCTACTATTTCTTTTAATCATAGGACCCCCAGCTGTATTATGCCAGCTGAACAAAGAATATTAAAAGGCAAAGTTTGTGGCTCACATTAATTAACGCATTTATTGAAAAGAAGGGTTGCATATTTTTTTGAAGTTGCATTACTGGGCTTCCAGCCCCTTATTAGTAAAACTGAGTGGAATCGCTAAGGGAGTTATTTTCTGAAAGACATTGATAAAGAAGATGGTAACATTTCAAGTATTTGGGGCCCATTCCGTTTAAGGTTAAAAATATGTGTTCATTGGTTTCCTATGGTTGCTATAATGAATTAACACACACTTGGTGCTTAAAACAACATACATTTACTTAGAATTCTGGAAGTCAGAAGTCTGAAATTTGGTTTCACTGGGCTGAAGTCAACATGTAAACAGGGCTGTACTCCCTTTTGGAAACTCTGGGTGGAAGAATCCCTTTCCTTGTCTTCTCTATTGCTAGAGCTTCATAGTATCATCAGATCCATCACATCACCTGATCCTTTGCAGTCAGATCTCCCTCTGTCTCTTTTAAAGACAGTTGTAATATTTATGACCCACCCAGATAAGCCAGGATAATCTATGTCAAAATCCTTAATCATAACTGCAAAGTCCCTTTTACTGTATAAGGTAACATTCACAGTCTCAGGGATTAGGAAATGGACATAATTGGTCATTATTCAGGCTACTACAATGAGTGTCAATTTAAGTTGCTTGACTTAAATACTATAATGTAAGCTAAAAGAAAGAAGGCATAGTGTGGTGGCCAGATCCATATGCCCCGCAGATGCTAAGACCCTCTTGTCATTGTCCATTGTGTGAGCCTAGAGCTGTTGAAATTTCTCCATAGAGCAAATTCAGACCTTAAATTACTTTGACTCCAGATCTCCAGCTTTGTAAAGGGGCAAGACAACTGGGTCACACCAGGGACAAAATCAATCGTTCTGAGATGCTGAGAAGAAATCAGAAGGCATACTTACAGCTGATTCCAAGTAGACACAATTATCCACCCTCTCCTAAAAGACCTTGTATCCAGAGATAAGCTGCCATCAACAGCACTATGGAGGGGAAGAATAAGTGACATTAATGAAATGACAAGGATGACTGTAAAGGGGGCAAGACATTTTGTGAAAAGCCAGAAATACTCTCCTAAAGAAGAAAAATAACAATATTGATCTGGAGATTTCCGAACTGGGCAGTGACAATGATTGCGTTAGCAATAGCAATGATTCTTTGGAAAGGCTGGGTAGCAACACTTGAAATTCCAACAGACCTAAGTTTGAATACCACTCTGCCATTCATCAGCTGGGTTACCTTGAACAAATTACTTAACGTTTCAGATCCTCTGTTTCCTTACCTTAAAACAAGATTTTTTAAAAAAATCTTTTTCATACTATTATTGTGAACATGACATGAGATCATAAATTATCTGAGTGCCTGGAACTCATGGCTGCTCATGGAGCCCTAGGTACAGATGCAGTAGTAGCTGAGGGAGAGGGGGTATGACATAGAGCTATGACACAGCTTATGAACATTGAGCTACATGCAGTGACTGTAAACATCCACCTACTTTGCCAGCTGCTTGGATATGTTGGTTGATGTGCCCTGGCATACTGCTGTGCATCATCTGGAGAATTACTAAGGTTAAGGTGAATTCTTGAATTTCATGCTATGCTCTCTGCACACGTTCTGTGGGATCACTGTCGATGCTCTGTATTTCTGGACTTCTTGTGTCTTTGGCTTAATGGGCTTCAGTGCAGGGATGCAAGCTGCAGTTTGCATCACCAGACTCAGACCTCATTGATATTTGGTATTGACTCATTGACTCGCTTCATTTTGGCATCAAGACGCCTGCTTACTTGCAGCTCTGCTGCCACAATTATCATTCAACTTCCTTGCTTAGGCTTTTGCCACCATCAGTCCTCCTCTTAACTGTTTTTTGTTTCTTCCTAGGACATTAATATACTACCTCTGCTTGTTTCAGTTTTTACACAAAAAAAGGTGAGCCTTTTCTAGACATCATGAACCAATCACAGAAAGTAATGTTATTGATGAACTGACGAAACACCATATGGGAAAAATCTTTGTGTCTTTGATGCTTTCTCTTTTATAAGAGTTTTCCTGGATCTCAAAGGGATGATTCCGTGCCCATACCCGCCCCCACCCCAACACTTTTTTCTGAATTAATAGCTATTCAGTACTCGGCTACCCAAATGCTGTTCTCCAGCTAGTAATTCTAATTTTTCTGACACTATCACAAATTATGACTAACTTCTAGAGGGCATATGCTATCATTTTGTTTAAAAATTGATTTTTCTTTTCTGAAAGGCTTTGAAACTACTTACGAATTACATTCAGA